>NW_024429189.1:34041534-34681534 GCF_017639785.1 Mesocricetus auratus
GGGCTTGGCTTCACTCTTGATTAATAAAGGCTGACAAATCATGTAAAAAAAAACCCTGATTGGGACTACCAGACCAGGAGAATTATGGGGAGAGGAAGGCAGAGAGAAACCATCAGAGAGATGCCATATAGCTGATGAAGGAGTAATAGGTCTGGCAAAATAAGATCAGGTGGAAATGCTTAGATTAGTAGAAATGGCTTAATAATTAAGAGAAAGCTAGCCAATAAGAAGCCTGAGCCATCGACCAAATAGTTTATAATTCATATAAGCCTCTGTGCATTTGTTTGGGGCTGAAGGGCAGTGGGACCAGGTGGGACAAACCCTGTCTACACTTCCTGCCTGTTGGTTCAGTTCCTGTGAGCCCCAATGAGGCCAGGAAAATTGATTCTGTGAATTTTCTTGTAGTGTCCTTGATACATCTGGCTCCATCCCTTCTCTCCCTCTTCTGCAGGATTCCTGAACTCTGCCTAATGTTTGCCTATGGGTCCGCTTCTGTTTCTATCAGTTGTTGGATGATGCCTCTCTGATGACAATTGGGCTAGGCACTAATCTGGTTGCAGGACCAGTTCAGGCTATGTATCCTCTATTGCTAGGAGTCTTACCTGGGGTCATCCTTGTTGATTCCTAGTAGATTCCCTTGCTCCAGGTTTTTACCTGACCCTGAAATGCCTCCCCCTTGCCAGTAGTCACTTTCAGTACTCTCCTCTTACGCCTCCCTCCACAACCTGATTGTTCATGTTCCCATCCTTACTCTCCCTCAGTCCACTCATGAAATGTCTTCTATATCCTCTTCCCAGGGAGATCTTGGCATCTCCCCCATGAACCCTCCTTGTTACCTAGTCTCTCTGGGCCTGTGGAATGTAGCATAGTTATCCTTTATTTTATAACTAATATCCACTTAGGAGTGAGTACATACCACATTTGTCTTTCTTGATTTGGGTTACCTCACTCAGGATGATTTTTTTTCTAGCTCCATCCATTTGCATTCAAATTTCCTGGTGTCCTTGTTTTTTATTGGTTAAGTAGTAGTTCATTGTATAAATGTACCACATTTTCTTTATCCATTCCTCAATTGAAGGACTTCTAGGTTGTTTCCAGGTTCTGGCTATTACAAATGAAGCTGCTGTGAACATTGTTGAGCAAATGTCCTTGTGGTATGATTGAGAATGCTTTGGGCATATGCCCATGAGTAGTAAAGCCAAGTCTTGAAGTATATTGATTCCCAGTTTTCTGAGAAACTACGACCCTGACTTCTGAAGTACAAGTTTGCACTCCCACCGGCAATAAAGGAGTATTCCCCTTGCTCCAATTCCTCTTCAGCATGAACAGTCATTTATGTTTTTTATCTTAACCATTCCAACAAGGATAATGTGGAATCTGAGTCATTTTGATAGGCAAATCCTTTTGTAATATATTACTAACCCACTAGTTTCCACCAATCCTAAGACTGATGATGTCATCAGATAACATCTGAAGCCTACAGCCGAGATTTTCCCACTTTGTTGTAACCCTAATGTTTCTACCAACATATTTGAAAAGGGCCTTGATACATATTTTTCCTTTATTTTGTAACTGTAAAAATATCATGAATCTGTTAACACATTTAAACATAGTATTTGAGGTTACCTGATCCATGGATACTGATATTTGACTCCAGAAAACACTTAGTCTCTTTGAGATGAATGTTGTGCTTTAATGATGGCAGTTTTCGGTGCTCATTGTGGGGCCACTATGACCAAAGTCATCCAGATGGGTACCAGGCACTAGCACTGGCACCTTGTCTTCTGTCTTCTGATGCTTGTTCCCTGGATGGATGTTGTTGAGTTCTAATGGTTTGTTCTACAGTCTACTGTCTCTTGCTAAGCTGGCTATGTGGGTATTATTTTGGTTATTTATACTATTTATTTGTATTCTGAGCTTATAGTTTTAGAGCCTTTGACTCATTTCTGTTTATTTTCAAAATGTTTATTTCTGACATTCATCCCTTTATCTCAACATCCCTCTAGTATCTACTTCTGCATTTTTCTGTGACTGCTTCTGCTTTCTACAACCTTGCTACCTTAAATTTGATTGCCCAATCATAACAAAGATGCTGAAAATAAAAGGTCCTTCTTCCTTTATCCCAACATGGCTGAGGATTCGAAGATAACATCCCACACTGTATAATTCCTCCATAGACCTCCCCCATCATTCTGTATTCCTAAATTGGAGGGAACTTTATTGGCATACCTGGGGACACACAGAAAAGAGTTGGTCATCCAGTGTCTTGGGCACCCTCTCCCCCCAGTTTCTTGTAAATGTTCAAGAAAGCCAAAGACACAGTTTGGAGGAACCAGACAAATTTAACTACAGATAATTTGGCTTGTGTTTCTGTCAGTGGGAAAACATTCTTTTCTGCATCTTAAGTGGAAGTCCTAGGCAATAGGATTGAAGGTCATGAAGAGGGGCCAACTTTAACATGGATTTAAAAGCATCTAAAGAAATGATAAGGCTGCTAATTTAAAAATGATCAAGTTTTAGAAACAGAATAACATTAAAATAGATGTTGGTGAACAGGAAACAAAATTCCATACATTGTGTCAGAATGAAAGATAATTTCTGAGGTCTCTAACGCTTTCTCTCACCTGTTCCTCTCTGGTCTTGCCACTTCCTTCTTTATCCCCAGGCACAACATAATTCTATTCCAAAGGGAAGGATTATTATGGCCCACTTTAGGGGAATACCTAAATACAGGGAAGAGAGACTGTATAGAATATCAAATACTTCCACTTTTAAGGGTGTTACTGTTGTTTTGCTGCAGCTGCCGGTGATGAAACACGAACCCCAAAACTCAATAAAACCCACGTGGAGTTTATTGGAGAAAGTGAGCAAAGGGAGGGGCAGGTGTTGGCCAACCAGGAACCAAGATAGAAGGGGAAGGGGAAGAGGGAGGAAGAGGGAAGAAGGTGGAAACAGGTGGGAGGCGCTTGCTTAAAAGGTAAAGCTGGCACATGCCAGTGTCCTTATGCAGCCATGAAATGTGTGACATAGTGCAACACAGGACCCTTTGAGCTGTCTAAGTATCTGCCTGAATGGCCAGTTGCACACTCTGCCAGTTATCAGGGGGTGTGGTCAGCATAATGCCAGGATATCAACAGTCACATTCTTTCATAGTTTGGGTTCCAGAACCATAACTTGTGGCCATGAGGGAATGGAGAAAGGGCAGGCATGTGGAAGTACAGAAAAAGATCGGATGAGGTAACCTGGGCTCTATGCTTGGAGAAGTTAGCCCAGAAATTCAGAGTGTTTATTATACAAAACTGAATACATGGCTGGCTCAAGGACACATGTTTGGCTAATCTCAGTAGGAGCAGCCTCCGTGGGGGAACAGTTTTTAAGCAGTAAATGTGAGGGTACGGAAGAGAGTAAGGATTGCCATTTTCTTCACACGCTGATGGGGGAAGTCCTTCTGTGTATGTGTTTGCCTTATTGGTTGGTAAATAAAGCACTGCTGGCCAATAGGGAAGCAAGCTAGGTGGGACTAGGAGTCGAGGAGGATTCTGGAAAATGTAGTCAAGAGTAGAGAGTCACCATGTGATCCCAAGAAGAGAGGACACGTGAGACTGGTGTCCTTGCTAGGATAAGACCTTATAGAAATATATATTAGTAGTCATGGGTTAATCCTTAAGACAGAGCCAGCCAATGAGAAGCCCTGGACATTGGTCGAAAGCTTTGTAACTAACAGAGTCTCTGTGTGTTATTTAGGGTTGACGGGGCTCTGGGACCAGGCTGGTGGGAAGAACCCTAGTAACAACACACTATCTTAGGGTTTCTGTTGCTGTGAAGAGACACCATGACCATAGAAACTTTAAAAAAGAAAACATGTAGTTGGGATGGCTTGCTGACAGTTTCAAAGGTTCAGTCCATTATGTCATGACTGAGACCCAGGATGGTAACCTGAGCATAGGAAACCTCAAAGTCTGCCATCACAGTGACACACTTCCTCCAACAAGGCCATACCTCCTCAAACAAAGCCACATTCCCTAATTGTGCCACTTTGGCAATTACATTAAAACTACCACATACACTGTCAACATTTTTGCTACCTCTCTGAGCCTCACCCTGTGGGGGAAGGCTTTGTCTGTTTCCCATGGGTCTGCAACATTAGTGTCCTCGGAATGACCATTCCCGTGCCGAAAACACACTTCCCTCAGGACTTCACTTGTTCCCTACATCGCCACCTTTCTTATTTCTTCAGCGTTCAGGATGGATCCTCACACTTAGACCAGGGGCAGCTCACTGCAAAGCTGAACAACAGACTGTAAGGATGCGAAGAAGGAAGATCCCCGTAGGCTCTGTGCTGCATCAAAACACAAGGAACGATGAACAAGTTTAAGCAGTTAAAGCCTCGAAGTGGGGCGAGGTTCATCTGTGCCGTATTAGCAGGAGGCCAATCTGATTGCAAGCTTTTTGCTTTTCAAGGATATGCCAAAGTAACTGGGCTGTATCCATGTCATCGTTATTGTGAGTCCAACGACCCAGAAGGTGGGTCTCCAATGTATCTGATGTCATAAGGAGCCTGCCGTCACACAGATGTGTTGGTAGTCTGTGTGACATATTAATCCTGTCTGAATCACAAGGCTCTAATTTAACACTTTAATGGGTCTCCCTGGGACTCTAAGTAATTTGAACAGTACCCCACCCTCAACACAGGGAGTCATTAGTATAAGCAAGTATGGAAGGATGCAGCCAAGCCACTGCATGGAAAATCACAGACCCTGTAGGTCCCTTCCCTGACAGGGATTATCTGCATGGATACAATTACCAGACACAGCAGAAATATAGCCTCTGGGTTATTCGGGTCTGGTTGTCAAAATAAACCAGGTAGCATTTAATGCAAATAAGTGAAAAGTTTCTGCACACTGATAAGCCTCTCCGCTGACGCAGCAATCCAAATCAGACCAAGTCAAACTGAATTAGGAAAAGCCCACGTTAATGGATACAGTGTTCCTGGATGGCTTTCCAGGCCCCCAGAGAGGAGATGGGAGAGAGATACTGGAAAACCACACGTCTGTTTTCTGGGGGGCAGTTTAAATGCCCTATGGGAGTGGTCTTGAGCATCTCTGGGGGAGGGGTCATCATTTGGCGGACTTTCTGAGACGCAGTAGGGTTTGGAGGGAGATAGGGAAGGGAGGCTTGGGTGGAATTTTCACCATCCCATTCCAGACTTTTTGGATATACGGATGCCAGGGGCTGAGGTGAAGATTTTCCCCTTTAGCTATATCTGCCTCTGTCAGATCCTGCTTCTGCGACTGTTAGCCATCTTCTTCCCGCTGGAGCGACCGAGGTGCAGCCAGCCACAGTGGTTCTGAGACAGCGCATGCTCTGACCAGACCAGCTACAAGTACGGACTGCTGGCCGTGGCCAATTCGCCAGGAGTCTGTACGGCTGACCCTGAAGGAAGGCCAGTCACCTGCCCAGTGTTCCACCACTGTCACCTGGGCACCCCTGGTTTTCAGTCAAATGTAACACGAAAGCAATGAGGCTGAAAGCAAAGCTGGGAACACACCAGGGTCCCTCATCCCCTTGATTCATCCGTTATATTCAATTCGTGATTTTCCCCAGAAAGTCAAGGGTACGCCTCCAGAGCACAGCCCACGAACTCTTGGAGAAAGGCCTCCATTATACCACCCTAGTGGTTTCCCAAAATCTCCCCAAAGCACTGACATGTAAATGCCATCTCCAGACTTAACATCCGGTGCTAGAATCTCCCTCCCTTCCTTTAGCTTTGTCTATTTATTCAACATTTACTTGCTTGCTTCTCTCAGGAGTTCTTCCTTCTCCGTTCAGTGCACGTTCCCTTCCCACTGTCTAGGGCCACTGGGTTGCATCCTTGTACTACTCCTGGGATTATCCTAAAACGGGCCACGAGAGGAAGAAGAAATGACAGGCACAGAACATGAAAACGCTGGGGTCACATGGTCTGGACTCTGATGGAAAAGCTAAACACGGGTCTTTTCCTCTGCTGGCTCGTTTTTAAACAGGGAAAGAGTTCAACCATGGCCTACGCAGCGGGCTTCCCTGGGTGATTTTTCAATGGGCTTAGGAACCACAGATACCTGAGAACAACCTTTTCACCCTGTTTCTACTTAAAGTACATTCTGACTTACCGCAATTCGATTATGTGTTCATGTGGTGATTGTTTCCACTTAGCTGTATTCTGTGTCTTATTTCGTGTCTAACACAGGAAAAAAAATCTCAGTCTCCTCCCAAGATTCCTTCAGATAACACAGCAATACAACCTGTGGCCATGTCATTCCTCATTTTACCTTGATGGAACCAGATTTGCTGTTGCAGTAATACCCAATTTAAGGTATGTGTGTGTGTGTGTGTGTGTGTGTGTGTGTGTGTGCTCACACTGTAGTATGACCTTTAAACACAACTGTGACATTTGATATAGAAGCTACTTCCCGACTGCCTATGCTTTCTGCCTTTTTATAAAAGCAGATTTTTCAAAGTCCTTGCTTTGGTCAAATGTTGTTATAATACAAATCTGAAAAACTTGGGCTAAAGGAGAAAACTGGTCATTTTAAGAGCCAAACCGTTGCCGTCTAGCTAGTGCTTTACAAAAGCCATCACAAAGTTCACCCATGTGAGTGAGTCATCTCAGCAGTGTATTCCATTATTCGAGTGTCACCCACACTCAACTCTCTTTTAAAATGTGTTTGGGCTTTGAGCTTTAAGATGGGATGAAACACTTTAGGGACAACATTGTGGAATATTCCTTTACACTGTGTGAAGGTATGTCACTGTGACTGGTTTAATAAAAAGTTAAATGGCCAACAGCTAGGCATGATTTCCAGGTGGACAGGATTCTGGGTAGAAGGGCAGAATCACAAAGGGACATGAAGGAAGCAGGACAGGCAGGATATAGATGATGTAACCAAGCCTCAGGGCAACACATAGATTACCAGAAATGGTTTAAGTTATAAGAACTGGCTAAAACCAAGCCTAATCTATCGATTGAACTTTCAAAATTAATAATAAGTCTCTGAGTCATGATTTGGGAGCTGGCTAACAGGACAGGACAAAGACTCGCTACAGGACAGCCTAGTTAAATGACTGACATCCTTACTGCATAGGTAAATAGAGGACCAAAAGGTAAACGTGATAAAAGCAAAGTAAAGGCAGAAATGCCAGGCTTTAATTTGGCTTCAAGTTGCATTGGGACCAAAACAAGGGACTGTCATTAGCAAAGGCATTGAATGCCTGCTGTGGAAGAACTTGAATGGTAGCAAATGCTTAATTTGAATTTTGCTAGAGAAACAGAAACTCCTGCCCCACCTTTTGCATGGAACTGGAGATGCTTAAGCTACTCTTCATGTTCAGTGTCTCAGAGAGTTTTTTGGGTTTTCATTTAGGACAGAGATATTTTATAAAAAAGGAAGAATTTTTCTAAATTTTACAAAGGAAACAAAAAAAGGAACCACCAACTAACAGAAAGAGATGTAAATTTTTTTGTAAAGGTTATAGAAAATGTGACTCTAGATGAGAAAGGGTATTTTTTTCATGATAAAATAAGATTTTGTCCTAAAGGTATTGCTAAAAATGGAAATAGATAATGAGGACAATTCAGATGGTTAACATATGTTGTAAAAATTTGACAAAGTTAAGATTTAAAGAAAGATGGCATGGGTGAAGCCACGGTACTATAATCAAGAGTTAATGAGTAAAGATTCCTGAGGCTTGGCACTAAAAAGATGGCTCAGGAGTTAAGAACACCGGCTGCTCTTCCAGAGGACCAGGGTTTGAGCCCCAACACCCATATGGCAGCTCACAGCCAGCTGTCACTCCACTTAGAGTAAAGAGTTCAGTGCTCTCCTCTGGTCTTCCTGAGCACTACATACATATGGGACACAGGCATACATGCAGGCAAAACACTGTGAAACACACAAGTTAGCAAATTAATGAAAACATTCCTAAAGTCAGAATTCAATACTCTGTGTAGAATTGGGGACTGATTCTTTGATTGCAGCAATAAGGTTCTCTTTAAACATTCAATTGCTTTTAGTAACAGAAAAAACTGACATGGGAAAGATTTTTATTTTATCATTTTTATGTGAATGCACTACTTAATGCCTGGTGTGTGTGTGTGTGTGTGTGTGTGTGTGTGTGTGTGTGTGTGTAATATATGTGCATGCTAGCTGAAAACCTAAGAAGAAATTGTCTAGTTAAATTTTCCCTTACACCTACCAGTTATACAGTGAGCTCAGTCTCTGGGCAACATGATCAAAGCTGAGAAGGAGAGAGAGAGAGAGAGAGAGAGAGAGAGAGAGAGAGAGAGAGAGAGAGAGAGAGAGAGAGAGAGAGACAGAGAGAGAGACAGAGAGAGAGAGACAGAGAGAGAGACAGAGAGAGAGACAGAGACACAGAGACAGAGACACAGAGACACAGAGAGAGACAGAGACAGATAGAGACACAGAGAAACAAAACAAAACATGTCATCAGGTCCAACTAAGAGAGCCCAGCTAGGACATTCCAGAATCATGGAATAGCTGACAAGGAATATGTTCAGAAAGAAGTATGTCACAGGCAGCAAAGACAGACGGGCAGAGCTGCCTAAGCTTTTTAACAAGGAACAAGGAGCTTCAGGATTTGGCGATCTCCCTGCTGGGTTTTGGTTTTGCTTTGGTTCTGTATTTCCTTACTATGCCCCTTTTCCTCCCTTTTGGGATGGTTTGGGTATACTATGTGTCATTGTATGTTGGAAGTATGTAATCTGTTTTTTTAGTTTTTGTTTTGTTTTTAATTTTACAGGGAGCAGAAACTCCTAGATTGCTTTGAGTCTCAGAGAGAATTTGGACTTTAGACTCTAAAACAGCATAGAGACTAAAAGCCTGGGGACTCCTGAAGTTGTGCTAAATACTGTAGGAGGAAGTCTGATGCCGCCATTAAACATGTGATGATATAGAGGCCTGGGTAGGGAAGGCAATCTCAAAAAATTTTAATAGGCATAAAGATTCAACATGCTTTAACTGTGGTAGAATAGGACATCTTAGTAGGAACTGTAGACAACACATTCCTAGAAATAATGCTTTTACCAGGAATGCATCAAACAGAAGGCCTAAGCCTCCTGGTCTATGCAGGAGGTGTGGGAAGGGGCGCCATTGGACTGATGAATGCTTTTCCACAATAGACAGACAAGGTAGATCTTTAAAGCCGGGAAACGGGGTTCAGGGGCTCAATGGAGCCCCCAAAAGGAAGATTATCCGGTCATTCCCAGTGACAGTGGAGGACAGCCTCTCCCAGGACAATTAGAAGATCCACTGCCCATTGTAAATAATACGGCACTGGATAATACATTAGCTCCAGAGGATGAATCAATTACATCAGGAGGAGATACAAAACATATATTTTGGCAAACTTCTATACAATATCATAGACCCAAGCTACCAGTTAAGGTAAATAATAGGGTGATTTACGGATTACTGGACACCGGAAGTGACATCACTATCATTAATCAGCAGTCCTGGCCACCCAACTGGGCTTTAAAAGAGGTTAATGTTCAATTCTTAGGGAATGGAACCCTATCTGAAGTTAAACAGAGTGTCAGATGGATTGACTTTATTGGGCCAGAAGGACAGAGAGGAAGGTTAAAGCCATATGTTGCAGATATTGCTATAAACCTCTGGGGTCGTGATCTACTCCAGCAATGGAATACGCAGATTAACATTCCTCCTGTATCAGCTAGGAATTATAGACAAGCTCTTAGTGGTAGAAAGAATATAGTAAGACAGTACAGAAAACAGATGCCAAATGTACAGGCTGTACAGAAGCAAGATGCTAGTGCCAAACCTACAGAGCAACCAAAAGCTCTACCATTAAAATGGCTGACAGATGAACCCGTCTGGGTGGGTCAATGGCCTATGACATCTGAGAAGTTAGAGGCTTTAGAGAAGTTAGTTCAGGAACAGCTAGATGCTGGACATATTGAGGAATCAAATAGTGCATGGAATTCACCTGTTTTTGTTTTCAAGAATTAGTCTGGTAAGTTGAGAATGGTTACTGATCTTAGAGCCATCAACAAGGTAATTCAGCCTATGGGGTCTCTACAACCTGGGATGCCGTTACCTTCTCTAATTCCTAAGGATTGGCCAATTATAGTTATAGACTTAAAAGATTGTTTCTTCACCATACCGTTACAAGAAAACGACAGAGAAAAGTTCGCCTTCACAGTACCTACCTATAATAATTCCTGTCCGGTACAGAGATTCCAGTGGAAGGTACTACCTCAAGGTATGTTAAACAGTCCAACTTTGTGTCAATATTTTGTGAATAAACCTCTAGAAATAATTCATAAAAAATTTCCACATTCGTTAATATATCATTATATGGATGACATATTATTGTCTGATTCAAATAAGGATACTTTGGAAAAGATGTTTGAGGCAGTAAAGGAAATTTTGCCTCGCTGGGGATTACAAATTGCCCCAGAAAAAATACAAAGAGGAGATTCTATTAACTATTTAGGTTATAAAATAGATGCTCAGAAAATTAGACCACAGAAAGTACAGATCAGAAGAGACTCTTAATGATCTTCAAAAACTATTAGGAGAAATCTCTCAATTACAGACGATTATTGGTGTAGAAGGGCATGATTTAAAACACCTGAAAATGGCTTTATAAAGGAGATAAAGACCTAAACAGCCCACGAGTACTATCAGCTGAGGCTGAAAAAGAATTAGAATGGGTAGAAAAGAGAATATTAGAAGCACATGTGGACCATGTGGATCCAAATCTGGACTGTATTCTGGTTATTTTACCATCTAGAGAATACCCCTCAGGAATATTAATGCAGAGGGAAGACATCATTCTAGAATGGGTATTTCTGCCACATAAACAGAATTAAAAATTTTAAACATATATAGAAAAGATCTCCGATTTGATATTAAAAGGTAAATTAAGGCTTCGTCAACTGACTGGGAAAGACCCAGCTGAAATTATTGTACCTTTAACGAATGAGGAAATTTCCTCCTTATGGAAGGATAATGAGTATTGGCAAATAGCTTGCAGTGACTTTTTGGGAAGTATTAGTAATAACTATCCCAAAACAGAGAGAATCAAATTCATAAAGAAAACAATTTGGATTCTTCCACGTATCGTGAGGCAAACACCTATTTCTGGAGTTCTTACCTTCTACACAGATGCAAACAAATCAGGTAAGGCAGGGTATAAATCAGGAAATATAAGTAAAGTAGTTCAAAGCCCTTACAACTCCGTACAAAAGGCAGAGTTATATGCCATTCTCATGGTACTTAAAGACTTTACAGAGCCTCTCAATATAGTCACGGATTCTCAGTATGCAGAAAGAGTTGTCTTGCACATTGAGACTGCAGAATTTGTTCCTGATAATACAGAATTAACCTCATTGTTTTTACAATTGCAGGAAATCATCAGAAACAGGACTCATCCTATATATATAACACACATCAGATCCCATACAGGTCTGCCAGGTCCTCTGGCACAAGGCAATGATGAAATTGATCGTTTATTAGTAGGTAATGTGTTGGAAGCTTCAGAATTTCATAAGAAACACCATGTTAACAGCAAAGGTTTAAAGAAGGATTTTTCTATCACCTGGCAACAAGCCAAAGAAATAGTAAGAAATTGTCCCAGTTGCTCATTGTACAATCAAACTCCATTACCAGCAGGTTGTAATCCTAAAGGTGTTCACAGAAATGAACTTTTGCAAATGGATGTATTTCACTTCCCAGAATTTGGCAGTTTGAAATATGTACACCATACCATAGACACGTTCTCAGGCTTCCAATGGGCTACTGCCCTCAGCTCTGAAAAAGCTGACTCTGTTATTACACACCTCTTAGAGGTGATGGCTGTTATGGGTATACCTAAAACAATAAAAACTGACAATGCTCCAGCATATGTCTCCAGTAAATTGGAACAATTCTTCAAATATTATAATATAAAACATGTAACTGGTATACCTTACAATCCCACAGGACAAGCAATAATTGAAAGATCTAACCGAACCTTAAAAGAGATGCTTCATAAACAGCCAGGGAAAACAAAGACACCTAAACACAGGTTACACAATGCTTTACTAACGTTGAATTTTCTTAATGCTGATGAAAAAGGACAAACTGCAGCAGAAAGACACTGGACTACAGAGAAGACTTCTGAACTGAACCAACCGGTGTATTTTAAGGATGTTATGACCTCAGTCTGGAAACCAGGATATGTGTTACGTTGGGGAAGGGGTTATGCTTTTGTTTCCACAGGAGAAGAAAAGGTTTGGGTTCCATCAAAATTAATTAAAATTCGATCAGAACAGAAAACATCTCAGGAGGAGGAAGATAACAGCCCATCTACAAATTCATAGTCCACCATGGGTAAAGTGACCTCCTAAAAGGAAAGAGAAGTGTTTTGTTTTTTGTATTCACAGGTAAACTCAGCAAAGAATACTGGACATATGGATTCCTGTAGAAGAATGAATAGCTACCCTGAGGACCATCAAACAAACAGTAACTCACTGTGTGGTATCAAAGTCTAAATCTCTCTATATTGTTTTTTCATAGTACCCTTTTATCTTTATTTCTTCACATACCTCAGTCCCCATTCATTTAACTGAAGCTGGCTTTGGAGTTGGATTGGCTCTCCTACTCTAAACTCAAGCATATTATTTAAATACGATTCAGAATTTCTGTATTATATCAAAGAGCCATTGATATAAGACAGAAGAAATAAAATGAGGGACTGTTATCTGTGGATTTCTTTTTCTGAACAGTCTAATTTCCTCCAGATTTTCCATCTTCCCTATTGTCACCTCTTCTGTATGCATACATATGAAAGTTAAAATATTTCTTTGTTGTGTCGAGTGATGTAGTTTCAAGCCAGTTTCAGGATGGTGCTTGTCAGGTGGAGTCAATGATGTGGGGCAGTTCAGATGCCTCCAGTCGAATCAGGTGAAGTCAAGGAAGTGGATCCTCATTCTCTTTCTGAAGCAGTTGAAGATTGCTGTCAAGAAATCCCTTGTTCTCTGGAAAACTCACCTCTTCTGTATGCATACATATGAAAGTTAAAATATTTCTTTGCTAACATTAATGTTACAGCGTCCGTGAAGCCTACAAAATACATTTTACAATATGGCATGGCCACATGCCTGTGGAGCCCAGAGAGTGGAATCTGGTGGTTGAATGAAAAAAGGCTCCTACAGCACATCTCTTCACACTGCAATTTCTGTGCACACCTGGGCTTCCTCTTCTATGTCAAAGGGTTTGCAAATATCTTCAGGGGTTCCCTTCTCCTTAGCCATACTGGCAACAGCCTTGCATATGACACCAAGCAAACCTTTGATGTGTAAGTAGTTTGCAGTCAGAATGAGTGTGGAACGTGTTCCTTGGCTAACTTTCAGGACTCTTGGTCCCAAACAGAGATATCATCTGTCCTCTTCTCTTGGTTCTTGTCTTCCCTGGAGGAGGAGTGTCATGCCTGTGCTGGGTATACTACTGCATGACCATCTTCAGTACTGCTGCATTATCACTTGTTAGAAGAACATGAGCATCATCTCTTTCGGCCTCTGTTCTGAATCCTCCTAACGTGGTCGTGATGGACACAGATTGCTTGGCAATTTCTTATCAAGTTTCTGTGTCTCCTGTGCATTGTTGGAAATTCTGCTTTCAGCTTTACTGCAAATGTGGTGCTCAGTCTCAAGACCACAGCCCCAAGTATAATAGGCACAAAACAGTATCCATAATAGAAAAGAAAGATGGAAGAAAGGCCACTACTCCTTGGTAATCATATTTTATCACAACTCTAAGTTTATATGTTCCTTATTGGGTAAAATTTTCATTCTCCAAATATCTACCATCATAGCTGTCTTAGGGTTTTTTATTGCTGTGAAAAGACAACGTAACCATGGCAACTTTTATAAAAAAACATTTAATTGGGGGGCCTTGCTTACAGCTTTAGAGGTTCAGTCCATTATCAGCATAGTGAGGAGAGGGCTCGGCAATTAAGAGCATGTCTGCTCTTACAGAAGACCTGCATTCCAACCCAGCACCCACATTATGGCTCACAATCATCACATCTTCAGTTCTGGGAGATCCAAGGTCCTCTTCTGGCTTCTGAGGGTACCGATCTCACACACAACAAAAATAACCTTTTTTTTAACATGTAGAAGTAGAATACAAAGATCCTCTAATCTCCACTTGTGCACTAAAGCACTCACGAGCCCACCCCCCCCACAGCATTCACGCACCCACCCACACACAGCATTCACACACCCATCCACACACAGCATGCACACACCCCCACACACAGTATGCACATACCCACACACACACAGTATGCACACACCCACCCACACACAGCATTCACACACCCACTCATACACAGTATGCACACACTTACACACAGCATGTACACATCCCCCCACAGCATTCACACACCCACTGACACACAGTATGCACACATCCACACACAGCATGCACACACCCACACACACACAGCATGCACACACCCACACACACACAGCATGCACACACCCACCCACACACAGTATGCACACACCCACCCACACACAGTATGCACACACCCACCCACACACAGTATGCACACACCCACCCACACACAGTATGCACACACCCATCCACACACAACATTCACACCCCCCCACACAGCATGCACACACACCCACACACACAGCATTCACACACCCATCCACACACAACATTCACACACCCATCCACACACAGCATTTATACCCACACACATCATTCTCACAAACAGTATTTATATATTTAAAAATTTAAAAAGAATTATTCTTACTTGTGACATTTCCTCTAAGTTACATAGTAATGATAAACTTATTTTAGTAGGCAAATATTTAAATTTGTATAATTTGGCCTATTGTACAGAATTTTCATTGTGACTATGACTTTCAATCCTCTAGATGGTTCATTAAATTAACAAATGTCATTAATTGTCAAATTGACTACAACACTAGGACTTGTTAGTACAAGCCTTACCCAGAACAACTAGAGCTTTGTAGTGCTGTCCTGTCTTTAAAAGAAAGTCTGTTGTCCCAGTTTGCTATTTTCACTTCTTTAGACCATACAGTTTAGTTTAGCTTGAGTCATATTAATCTTGTATTATATAAACACAAGATTTATGTAAATTTGTGTAAATGGCAATGTTGGATATGGAGTGCAGAAAAAGAAGGAGACTAAATCATAGCATGGTTGTTTGAATGAGAAATGTCTCCCATAGGCTCACATATTTGAAAGCCCTGTACCAAGTTGGTGGTGGTGTCTGGGGAGGTTGTATAAGTTTAGAAGGTGGGTGGAGCATCTTGGAGGAAGTACCTTATAGGTCTTAAAGACTTCCTGGTCAATCTCTCTGCTTTGTGTTTGAGGCTGTACTCTCTCAGCTTCTGGCTTGATTAGTGATATTTTTGTATTTTAAAACTTTTCTTTCAGAACGACACTAAAACATTGGAGCTGGGAGGGCTGCGAGTGACAAAGTTAAAGAAGGAGTTGATGAAAAGGGGTCAGGACCAACCACCTAAGCAAGAAAGAACCAGGGGGCTCCCTGTCAGGAAGGCAACAAGCAGTCAATACCCCCTGCTGCAATGATAGTTCTTCATTATGATGATAAAGACCCCCACCAGTCATCTTATTTCATTTACTTTCAAAACTTTATTAGGTTTTTTGGCCCATAAAAGTCACTTTGGCAATGGGATGATACTGGAAATTTTTTTCTTGAAAAAAAAGTTACTTTAAATACTAATTCTCCACCTTTTGATTTTGTAAAACTTCAAACTTAGACATGGTAGTACATGCCTATAATGCTAGCACTTGAGAATTAGGAGTTCAAGGTCATCCTTGCCTATACAATGACTGATGCCAGCAAAGGCTACATGAGACCCCATCTGAAACACAAACAAAACATTTCCAGTGTACAGAAAAAGAGTAAGAATAGTGTGAAGAATACACAATTACCTTTCTACTTAGTGACATCACTTTACATTTCTCTATATCTCTCTCTCATTCGCTATACACACACACACATATAATCATATATGCATATATGTTACAAGCTGACATGTATGTGTAGGCATATATATGAGCACATATATAATAATATTATCTTTGTGACCAAATTGTTTGTGAAAAATTTAGATTTCATCACAATCTTGGCATAAATTCTTCTATCAGTATTTTATAAAGCATGTGAACACTCTCTGTGTCAGTAAACTATAACATTCAAAATTTAACTGTGACAAAATTATGCTTAGTGTGTGGCTCATTTAAATGTTTCCACTGTCCTGGCAATGCCCTCTCTCTATGGCTTCTCCTCTTACGTTCTCAATCCAATTAAACGTGAAGTCTTGCGCTCAGTTTGTGGAGACTACCCCTCCTTTGGGAGCACAGGTCTGCTCTACTCCATCAGGGAATTGGGTCATCTGCCAGAGCCTGCTGTGCATGCTGGACTCACAGACTACAGGATGTGTAGCATTGGCTGGAACTATGGTTCCCCAGCAACAGCTAATGGCATGACTTAAGGTCACTGTTGGCCCTGGGGACTGAGGCAGTGCTCTGTGGTCTGCCCCATATAAGCCATAGCCTGCCTGACTTTTGCTCTTAGGCAGACTTGCTCATTTCCAGGACCGTTTCTCCAGGGAACATTTGGGAGATGTGGCTCTGTGCTATAAGGTTCACTTTTTGGAACTGGCTAGGCCTCTTTGCTGCCTTTTTGGCTGTTTCTTTTTTATGAATTGCTCTCAGTTATAATCTTTATGTTTCCAAGATTAGATTTTCACAGGAAACTTAGCAAGAAGGCTAAAGAGAAAACTATGTCTTTCTTTTATTGATTTGTTAGTTTTAGGTTTGAGAGTCTTGTTTGGTACCTGGACTAGTCTAGAACTCATAATTCTCCTATCTTAGAACTATGCACTAATACTATGAAGTATCCACCAGGAAGAGAAGATGACTTGAACATGGGTTTAAGTCAATGGAAAGTCTTTATTAGTCTGCAGGTGACTACACTGGGTGTTCAGGATCCCAGTACACTCCCAAGGTAGGATTTTAAATGCAAAATCCTCGTCCTTGGTTGGCACACCTCAGTTAGCAAGACCAGTTAGCCAGAATCAGAACTACAGAAACCAAAGAGCAATGTTAGTGCATTTTGGAACTTTCCTAGAATGATGAACTTTGATGGATTAGGTCTTTGTTCTCATCTTGGTGAGCAGGGCTGCCTATGTGCTGGGTTCCAAGGCCTGAATGGTATTTTTATGATGGTGTCAGTTGTGTTAACATCTGGGTGCCTGTTACACTAATGCACTTAGTTTTCTCCTCCTCTGCCTCCTCTTTATCCTTCTCCCTTTTTTCATTTGGAAACCCTTAAGGAAAAATTTATTGGATGCTTAAGACATAAAAATGATCTTCCAAAAGATATTGGTGATGTCTTATCTTCTTTAGTTTACATAATATTTAAAAGATTTTATTTAGGGAAGAATTATCTAAGACATGTTTCTTGGAGTTTGCATTCTACAGATTAAAAAGATTTTTGTAGTCAATTAAAAACATTTGCTAATTACCCAAGTATGCGTTTGTGTGTGTGTGTGTGTGTGTGTGTGTGTGTGTATTTGTCGTTATATGAAAACCACTTGATGCCATTTCCCATGTTCTTCCAGCATGCATGATTCTTGGCTGACTCTTAACTCCTTAACTCTAACTGAAACTGTGTCACAGTAGCATCACTTATGAGAACTGAAAGGTGGGAGCAAACCCAGTGCCTACAGCAGAAGGCATAAGTGAGATAAGCACTCAATGTGTTTAGTGTGCCAAACGGATCCAATATAAAGGAGGAGTGAGAGCCTAGGGAGATGGCTCAGCAGTTAAGAACACTGGCTGCTCTTGCAGAGGACCCAAGTCTGATTCTCAGCACCCACATGACTGCTCACAACTGTTTGTAACTTCAGTTCCAGGGGACCTAATGCCCTTTTCTGTCTTCTGTGGACTCCAGGCATGGAAAATGGTGCACATATATACACAAAGGCAAAACACTTATACTCATAAAATAAAATAACTTTAAAAGTAATGGAAGAAAGTAATAACTGAGAAGGGACAGGATAAAATTATTCCCAACAAAGGAAATGCTTAACTTTCTAGTTCAAGGGGACTAGCCACATGAGATCACTAAAATATACTTCACATATTCTTCCAAAATAAGATACCCAGAGGGAGAGTTAGGCGCTTAGTCTAAAAATGAAAAGCTTTGACATTCTATAGACAATGAAAAAAAAACCATAATCTAGCCTTAGGTGAGAGAGAAAATTTCAGAAACCATTTGAGTAGTCAACAGTATAAAACTGATAACCAGAGGTGAGAGTTGAACTTTTTGGCACCAATTGTACAGTCAATAATATACAAAGGACAGTTGGAGGTAGATGACAAATCACTAGACCAAGGGGAAGTAAATGGAGATACTAAGCCTGCAGACTGAATCTTGCCAAAAAAAGGAGGGGTTTTCTTGGCAGATGAGATGACAAGTGGCAAGGGAGCACAGCCAGTGATATCGTCTCTTACAAGCACTAACTTTGAAGCCAAATATTCCATAAAGTTCACAGCAAACCAGTACATGTTCCTATATTATAAGACTATCTTCTTGGCAAAAGACATTTTTGCCAATATGAGTTATTATTTAATGGAGTCCATCCATTCTGCCCAAAGTTGCTTGGTTTCTTAACAACCAGAGTGTAGCTCTGGGAAGAAAGGTTATTGTTTTAGAAATGGGTAATGGAGAAAGTCAGAAATGTCAGATGTTGAAGGAGGCCAAAGAAAGTAAAAATAGAAAAATGTAATATTCAACAAAAGGACTACTGGAACTCTGTGGGGATGAGTATTCTGTGCAGGACAAGGACATTAGTAGATGCTAAGAAAGGAGACTGGGCTCAAACATTTCTTCCACCTTTAGAGAAGTTTGGAAATTCAAACATGGTGTGTGTGTGTGTGTGTGTGTGTGTGTGTGTGTGTGTGTGTGTGTGTTTGTATTCTCAAGTGTGCATATTATACACTGTGAAGATTTGTCTTTGCCATGCTGCTTCAGGTTGATTTAATAAAAGACTAAATGGCAAGCAGATAGGCAAGTACAGAATATCTGGGACAAAAAGAGAGCAGGAGAGTGAAGAAAGGAGAGGGGATTTGAGCCAGATACAGAGGAAGCAGGAGATGAACATGCTGTTCTGAAAAATGGTACTTCCATGTAATAGAGCATAGATAAGAAATAGGGGTTAATTTAAGATGCAAGAGCTAGTTAGTAACAATCCTAAGCTATCAGCTGATCATTTGTAATTAATAATAAGTCTCTGTGGGTATTTTGGAGTTGACTGGTGGGACAAAGTTGACCAGTAGTATTGACAAAAAACTTCACCTGTGTGTGTGTGTGTGTGTGTGTGTGTGTGTGTGTGTGTGTGTGTGTGATGAATGCTTGTGTGTTTGGGTGTATATGTGTGTGTACAAACATGCCATTCTGTATTTTTTTCCTTCCGTGTCCTACTTCTTCCAATACTTAATGCTCTTTAGAGAAGTGGAATTCTAGCTGAAAGACAGTCCTGTCCTCCAGTTGTCACTGTGCCCAAGCAGACAGCAGGAGTCTCTTTTTATTTATGCCATGGTGCTGACAGTGAGAGGTAGCTACATGAGAATTCTCCTGCAGTCTGTCACACTATGATGAAATCCAAATATCCATGAAAAGGCTGTTCAGAAAATAACATTGCTGGTGCAGAGCTTAGCAGTGGGGCTGAGGAGCAGGAAACTCCAGTCAAGCAGCAGCGAGGGACACAAAAGGAAGCTTGTCTGGAAAAGCTTAGAGCCCAGGATAGGCAGCAGCTGCTGAAGGATATTCTCGGACTGCTACTTCCAGGACAAGCCAAAGTTACTGCAAGTGTGAAGCATCCAGTACTGTCACTATGGGATGGAGAGATGTCTTAGAGGTTCAGATCAGTGTCTGTTAATCCAGAGGGCCCAGGTTTGACTCCCAGCACCCACATGGCGGTTCACAACTGTCTAGAGCTCCACTTTCAGGGGAACTGATGCCCTCTCTGGTCTACCTGAGCATCAGGCAACAAAGGTGTGCTGCACAGACAGACAGACAGACTGACAAAATATCCATGCACACAAAATAAAATAAATGGCCCACAGACGAACCATGCCCCATGGGCAAGGATTTCAGCAACCCACCTCAATCGTCTCGTCATTTCTTCTCTGGGCCCTTGCGCGTAAGTGCCGGTGCAGGCTTCCCCACTTTTTCTGTTGGAGGCATAGGTATGTGTTCAGCTTGGAGAGCATTTGTGTTTAAATAAGAGAGAAAGGGACATCTCTCCTTACCCACTCGCTCATTCTAACCTCTCTTTTCCACTCCTTTATTTATGCAGTCGCACACGGACTAAGCATGGTCTATGTACCATGCCCATCCCACAGAGTTGCGGAGGACTAACTAGGTTATTTGCTAAAGGAAAAAGATGTGTGGATGGAGAATCAAGTCTTACTGAAGTTTAGAGCAAGAAAAGAACACAACTGCTTGGACACAGAGTAACAGGTCCCCAGACTGTAGCACCATGATAGAATCACCATTCAGGCCTTGCAACCCAGAGGGTAGGCAGAAACTTAGCTAAGACAGGAACAAAGACCTCACCCACAGTCTCAAATCTGGAGCAAAGGCTAACGCGCAACGGTTCCAGGATGTGACTGGGAAATCACCTAGTGAATAGTCCCCGCTTTTTTTGTTTATGTAGTTCTGGTTCTTGATAACTGAAATGTGCCAACCAGGGTATGGTTTTGGTGCATCACAGGCTAAGAATTGTAAGGCTTAGGACTGCATGATTCAGGCTACCCTCTGTAGCCCCTAGCCAGCAATAGACTTTTGAGTTGGCGTTAAGAGTATCCCTGTGTTCTCTAGTGAACTTGCCTTGCAACATTTTGGAGTTACCAGTGAGATTACCAGAGAATAAGATGCCTGGACACCCAGGGCTTTGGATGCCCTCTGGGATGATAACCCTTGGAACAGACGATGCACACCCTGAGATGTTCCAGGGCCCCAGGAACTTCTCCTGCTTCTGACTTGTTGACCCATAGGTTCCCAAAGACTCCAGTCTAAGTAGGAAACTACAGAAAGTCGCCTGGATCTGTGCCTTCTGGGGGTGTGTCAGCTTATGGCGCCTTTAGCATAGGATAACTGGGCGTGGCTCTAACTCAAAGGTCTGGGATCCCCATGAGATGTCACCTGATTCCCTGGCCTCAGTCTCTGTGGTGGCAACCCCTGCCTGTTTTTACTGTGTGTCTTTCTACGTGTATCTGTCAGGTCTGTTAGTTGATCTAAAATGGGAGGGGGAGCGAGAAGTCTCAAGACCTCTGCTGGCCCAGCTGATCTGAGGTAGCAGAGGACATCCAGGGTTACAAAGGGAAACCCTGTTTTGAAAAACAAGCAAACACAAACAGAAAAATATTTATCTAGCGTGACTTATAATTTGAAGTCTTGAAATGTTTGCTTGCTTTGTGTAACGGTGTTGTTTGCAGAACCTGGAAACACGCATTACTGCCTTGGCTCTGGTGGCTTTCTCGGTAATAGGCTCACAGCGGTGTTTGCATCAGTTTTGTACTTCAACCACTAGATGGCAGCATTTTACTTCTTTTGAGATTTAATGACCCTCTTGCAAGATGCTGACCCATGCCTGCAGATGGTCTTTCTGGAATCTTGAGAACGCCTTAGTGAAAACCCACCATTCTTTGCCTGATCTTCGGTTAGGGAAGGAAGTATTCTATGTGATTAGCCTTCCACGTTCTGGGCAGAGAACTAGCTAGCATGGCCAAGTTGTTAATCTCTGTGGCTGAAAAATTGTCAGAACAGTGAAAATTGAAAGGAAATTTTAGAATCCCAGAGCCATTGGTGAAGCTCTGCTTTAGTATATTATAAGGAAATGCCTCTTCTGGCCTGTAATTTCACCTTTTGGAGTAGCAGCACTTGTCTTAAGTTCTTTTCTATTGCTCAGAACAGACATTATGATGAAAGCAACTCATACAAAGGAAAACATTTGGAGGCTTGCTTACGGTTTTAGAGTGTCAGTCCATGATGATCATTATAGGAAGCAGACAGGCATGTCACTAGAGCAGCAGCTCAGAGTTTTCCTCATCTGCAGGCAGCAGGGGGAGAGAGAGAGAAAGAGAGAGAGAAAGAGAGAGACAGAGAGACAGAGAGAGAGACAGAGAGACAGAGACACAGACAGAGAGAGAGACAGAGAGAGAGAGAGAGACAGAGAGAGAGAGAGAGAGAGAGAGAGAGAGAGAGAGAGAGAGAGAGAGAGAGAGAGAGAGAGCACCTGGGCTTTTGAAATCTCAAAGTCCACCTAACTGAGGACCAAGCATTGAACATACGAGCTATGGGGACCATCCTCATTCAAACCACCATATCCCCCCTCTTAACAAGATTACAGACACAAATGTAGACACATCGCAAAAGCTCTCGGTGATGACACCAATGAAGTCTCCCCTCCTGTCACTGAAGCCTGCCTGCAGACCCCGTTATAGCAGCTGCTCTCAGCTTCCCTTGCTGTTTATCTGTTTTCCTTTACCAGGTGTCGGCGTAGCTTTCCTTTTTAACGTGCGTTCGTGTGTTTGCTATAGCTGTTTCCCCCTCAATGAGCACATTGAAGACGGGGACCATATTTTACATTTCTCTGTTTCCGACTGCATTCAAGAGGATGAACAGGGAAAATGCTTAACTGAAACTCCCTAAATCCAATGAAGTTTGGAAGCAGTATCGCAGAGACAGACCAGTTGCAAAGTTAATTGGCGAATTTCCTGAAGGCCTCTGTGAACTCCTATAATTTGGTGTGCAGACATCCTATTTCTCTCTCTAGCGTTCATTGCCACCCAGTCATTAGTCCAGTTTTTCTGCTTTATGTCTTGGTCCGTCAGGGCCTAAATTAGTGTGCTAACTAAAACTAGTGTCCTGAAACAGACCTGCATGGCTCCCTATAGATGTCTAAGGCAGTATCCGCACAATCTGTAGGATGAACGCTATTTATCCCAGTACCCTGATTCACAGCATCTTCTTAGCAGTCTAATGTACTGACTTAGTACCCGCTTCACTCATAGATCTTGCCACGGAAAGCAAAACCGAGCCTGTTTTCGTTTGCTTTCCTTCCCTCTAGCTAGGAGGCCCACACTGACCTAGAACTCACAGTCCTGAGTGCTGGGGTTACAGGTGTAAGGATACAGGCATTATGCTGGCCTGCCCCTGTCACCTGGCAGAATGCACTCAGGCAGTACCCTGGTCAGCCCACTTTGCAGGCGCAAAGGAACCACTTAGAAGAAAGACCCCGCCCACTTACGTTCTCTTTCCAGCTCACGTTTTCTTCCCCCCACCCATGCTGTTCCCCGGGGGCAGACAGGACATTTTCTCGTCTCCCTCTTCTCTTCTGTCCTCTGTCTGTCTCTGTGTTTCTTTACCTCTTCTCTCTGTCCTTCTCCCCTCCCCCTCTCTAATAAAGCTTCTCACTTAAGCTCTGCCTTGTTTGTCCCTTCCCCTGGGTCACCCTGGCCTGCCAGGAATCCGCCAAGGTCCCCCAAACGCATTATCATAACAACAGGTGTGCACCACCTTGTCTGGTTAAAATACCTACGTTGTTTACTGAGCCATGCTGCTCGACTGTAACCTGTGTAAGCATAAATGTATACTTAGCGTCGTCCCTGGCCTTAGTCTCCTTATTTAATTTGAATGGTACTTTGCCTTCTGTTCAGTTGAAAACTAATTATCCTACAACAATTCAGACTCTCCAGCCTAGGAAACGCTAAGGCCATCCATATTTTGTTTCTTGGCTTTGGCAGTTACAGTTTCCGGGCTCGCTGAGACTTTTACATTATACAGTTGTGATCTGAGAGCAAGGTCTCTTCTGGGGGTGTGTGTATTTAACTGCAATTTTAAAAACTAATTTGTGAAAGATTTCCAATCATTGCATTGAAAGATTTCAGTTCTACTGTTTAAATTTAAATTTAATGTTGAGTTCAGCTGTTTAAAATCAATACTTTCTGTGCCATATGAAGCAAAGATTTTAGGAAAGAGATCACTGTGGTCCACAAAGCACCATGTATATTCTGAAAACTTGGCATACATTCGCTATTCTGTGCAGTGTCAGAACTAGCTCTGGATTAGCATGTCCCAAGGAATGAGCACGTTTGCGTCTTTAACAAAGGTGTGTGAGCTGTGGATGAAGAGGGAGCATTTCAGCTCAGCGGGAAGAAAAGGACACATTTCCTGCTGTATTCAGACCCAGGACGAAACCAGTTGTGCAGGTCAATTGCAGAGACAGGAAGAGTTCCCGTATTTGCTTCATGCACTTGTTGAGTTTTAAAAACTGAAAACATTGGAAATTAGCCCTTTAGATAAAAAGAATATACAGATGAATTTTTTTTGTGGATCACCAAAATAGGATAAAGAAAAATATATGGGGGGGGGCCCGTGTGGTAAATTCAGAGGTGATAGGTAAGTTTCAGAGGAAAAAAAAACCACTAGGAATTTTAATAGGGAAATAGAGCAGATGAAAACAACATGGAATTATTGGGCTGGGAATGTGGCTGAGAGGTGCAATGCTTGCACAAGACCCTGGGCTCGAGTTAGTACAGAAAGAATGGGGGGGTTGTTGAAACCTTAATTTAAAATCCATGAGGGTCTATCACTTTCTGTTTCTGAAGGGGAATTAAAAAGTTTCAGAGACATCTCAAACTATTCTGTTTGTAATCAGATATTTAAATGTTTCGCATGTGTGTCACTTACTTAGTTTGTTGTTGCGGGGGAACAGGCTAGTGACTGACATTAAATGAACTTTCTTAGTGTTAACCATAAGTCATGCTGGCATATTTGTGTTGTACATAGGAGCTCTCTTTTCATTTCACATACGGTATCCATATCTATTTTATTATTCCTGATTTCATGTCCAATCATTAACAGAGGTGACAGCACTCTATATTAGCGACTGCCAGCTTTCTCAGGGGTTGGATTTATATATATATATTTTTTTTTATTTTATTTTATTTTTAAATTTAAATTTAAATTAGAAACAAGGTTGCTTCACATGTCAATTCCAGGTCCCTCTCCCTTTCCCTCCCCTCCTCCCGCGCCCTCCCACCAACCCCCCTAATATCCCTTCATTTCCCCAGGGAGGGTGAGGCCCTCCATGGGGGTGTCCATAGTCTGTCATTTCATCCAGGGCAGGGCCTAGACCCTCCCCCAAGAGTTCAGGGTGAGAGTGCATCTCTCATTGTTGGATGGGAGTCCAAAGTCCATTTGTATACCCAGGATAAATATTGATCTACTACCCCATAGATTACCTAGGCCTCCTCACTGACACCCACATTCAGGGGGGTCTTGATCAGTCCCATGATGGATTCCCAGCCATCAGTCTGGGATTCAAGAGCTAACCCTTGTCAGGTCAGCTGTTTCTGGGGGTTAAACCAGCTCAGTCTTAATTCCTTTGGTCATCAGTCCTCCCTCTCTGTCACTGGCTTTCTTGAGTTCAGCTCAGTGCTTAGCCTGGGAGTCTGCCTCTGCTTCCATCAGCCACTGAATGAAGGCTCTGTTTCCCAGACTCTCTGGCCATGGGATTGTAGGCTGGCACTCCCCAGATCTATGTCTAAATTCCATAAATGAGAGAGTACATGCCATGTTTTTCTTTTTGTGACTGGGTTAGGGGGTTGGTTTTTAAGGTGTTTTCACATTTATGTAATTCGGACACTATATATTTGTAAAGCTTTAACTGTGTTCAGTAAGAAAATTACATAAGCATGCTCTCAATTGTACAACGATGAGCTCAGAGTTTTCTGAAGGCTTTCTATTTTAATTAACACTCTGAGGTGCATGTATTTAAAACAATAAAAAAACATGCTACCATAGCAAAAGGTTGAGACTTGCTGAGATGGAAGCCAGATCTAGTTGCCTAAAAAAAGAAAAACATGTAGGAAGAGTGTATAATTTCCCTACTATCTTTGGGCTTGGAGAGATGCCCAGGTTAGTGACAAAGGAAACTTTGGGGAAAGACTCTGAATCTACCACCCTGAAAGAGAGAAAGTGGGAGCTCGGATGGGCAGATTTATTTAAAAGCACCAGCCAGGGAGAATCTTGGAGCGTTCAGGGCATAATAGCAGGATTTCCATTGACATATTTTGTCTAATTGAAATATTACTATGATTTACCGATTTAAATTATTCTGCAATAAGCAGAAATGCAGCTGTGAGGCATTAGCTACAGTCAGTCACCACGAGCTGTTTGGGGGCCTGTTTTCCTCATCCTGAAGTCACCCACTCTTAAAACCTTTTGCCCTCCTTGATATTTACCATTTTATAGGATTTTATTTTTGATTAGGCATAGTGTGTGTGTGTGTGTGTGTGTGTGTGTGTGTGTGTATGCATGAGAGAGACAGAGGGCAAGAGACAGAGAGAGAGAGAGAGAGAGAGAGAGGATGTGGAGGTGTTGTAGAAGACCAGGCAAGGCCGTCAGCTCTTCTGGTGGAGTTACATTCCTACATTCCGCTGTGAGCTGCTAGATCTGGCGGTTAGCATCTGGACCTGGGTCCCTGGAAGAGCAGGAAACACTTTCACCACCCACTGTCATCTATCTCTCCAGCCCCTTTCTCCCTTTCTGAAACACAATTTCTCTCCGATTCATCCTTTCCCATGTTTCCTTTTCAAGTGCTGTGCAATCTAGGGAACTGTTTCTCCGTGTTCGATGTGCTCACCCAGACACTGAAGATCTGGGTGCTCAGCCTTGAGGTGGGGATGTCTCACAGGCTCCTAGCAATGGCGATGCTCCTGTTCTGTGAGTACAGGACAACAGCTTCTAAAGTCACTCACCAAGAGGTCCATGTTTCTGTCGCACTACTCTCTGGAGGAAACCATCGGAAGCTGACAGGCCTACTTTAAAGCCCAAATCAAGCCATTTGATGTCCTTTTTCTGAACTAACTTTCTCATGGTCATTCTGAAACAAATTTCTGGCTTTGTTTTTTATGACTACCCCCTTAGTTTTTTGTTTGTTTGTTTTTGTGTTTTTGTTTTTTGTTTTTCCGAGACAGGGTTTCTCTGTGTAGCTTTAGAGGCTGTCCTGGAACTCACTCTGTACACCAGGCTGGCCTCAAACTCACAGAGATCCTCCTGCCTCTGACTTCTGAGTGCTGGGATTAAAGGCGTGTGCCACCACTGCCCGGATTATGACCCCCTTTTAACAATGCTGTGTTTTTAAGTAAAAGCCAGTAAAATTTCTTTCCTCTGCAGAAGTGTGTTTCACCAGAGTGAGGCCAACAGACTACTAGCTGCTTCTCCATTGCGTTCGACCTGCATTTCAGAAGGGAAAGGAGAGAAAATGGGAGAAACTGGACCCTTACATGAGGATGGGTGGGGAGGGGCCGCTGCTTCAAGTTTGTATGAATAAGGTGGTGGCCTTGGTCTGGAGTAAAGGCGCTAAGCTTCTTTGTTGGGATCGATACTGAACCCTTGTCCCTTTGATCTCTCTGGACACTGCAGTCCCAGTCTCATCACAGCAATGTTGTGACTCATGTGACCTCAAGTGTTCCCAGCACTATGCATCCTGCCTTCTGATTGTAAACCAGTTCCCTTCATGCCCCAGAGATGGGGTGTTCTCCTACTTCTGTGGGGCGCAGTAATTAATTGGTTCTCTTGTATCATCCTTACTTGATTTAGCTACCTGTGCCCATCCTACTTTGTTAGAAAATCTAGGAGCATGTTCTTAGTGTCTGTATTCTGAAATAATTTACACGGAGTCGGGGGTTTCTGATATTGGAGGTCATGTAAAGTCAACTGGCTAGTTAACATACAATGAGGTAACTTCCTTCTATGGAAATTAGTTGACTTAAACTAATTATATTTAATGAATTAAATCTGACCAATTAAATTTACTAGGAAATTACTACCATTTCATGTCTATGTTGTTTTACAGAGTTGTATAAAATTATCTCTCAAAATAGTCTCTCAAACATATTTTGGGGGTTATTTCTTATTGTGCATATTTAGGCAAGTTATCTCCAAGTAAATTAGTGATTGCCCCCAAAGCAAAGCATGTTAACTTAGTTTTCTATTTCCTCTATGATTCCTTTCCTCCCTCCCACCCTCTTTTTCCTTCCTCCTTTCCTTTTGAGCTTCCTTCCCTGTTACTTACCTTGTTTCCTTCCCCTAGGATTCTGGGTTGACTATGTGGTTCCTGAGTTTTCGTCCCTAATGACATAAATGCTCATGGGTGTGCATTTCCCTGCAAATCAAAACCAGCATTTATTTACATGACCCTCTGTTATAGACAGTCAGCTTCCTTCCCTGGACCTACTTGGCTTAGAGAAGTCTGTGTCTTGCATTGTGGAATAATCTTTTTGTGCACTGCGAAGATGCGTCTTTGCTTGGTTTAATAAAGAGTTGAAGGGCCAATGGCTAGGCTGGAAGAAGTTAGGCACAACTTCCAGGCAGAGAAAAAAGGAGAGGAGAGGAATCCAGGTGGCGTGGGAAAGATGCCAGAGGACATGGGGACGGAGCAGGCGGGCAAGAGGAGAGGTAAAATTTTGTTATGTGCCATGTGGCAGCACGCAGATTAATAAAAACAGCTTAATTTAAATATAAGAGCTAGTTAGAAACAAGTGTAAGCTAAGACCGAGCTTTCACAAATAGTAATAAATCCCTGAGTCATGATTTGGGAGCTGGAAGGCCAAGAAAGCCTACCTCAGTCTTGTTGGAAGCTTGAGACTTTGGAGAGCTGAGGTTTGTAATAGCCAGTGAAGCCTCGCAGGCAGCGTGTGCGTTGGAGTTCGGGTCAAGCTTGGCCTGACTCCACTGCCTCAACCAGTAACTACTCAACCCTGTCTCCATGGTGGAACTCAACAAAGCCAGGCAGAAGTCTGCAAGGAGGATGCCCTCCATGTCCTAACCTGTCAAGATCTCTCTCAGGTGAGGATGGTTAGCAAGGAATGCTCTAGACACATTCCAGGTCTCACCTTCATAGCACAGCAGCCTTGTACACACAGATAGTGGGTTCCAACGGTGTAAGTCAGGCCCTCGCAGGCTACGAGCATCTCAAACCTTCTGCCGGGTTGAAAGGTACATGGGTGTGATCCCTGAGAAATTCATCACCAGGATGACATTTTACTCAGTATGAGATGCATACATCTCCAATTCAGCGAGGCAGGCAGCTTGGCCAGACTTAGGCAGGATCTCCGTCACCAACCTCTGAGATTCCAGGATGGCTTGAAGATCTGGCCCTTCTGCAGCTGTGGTTTGGTGCCTGTCAGGGTGTTGGATTTCACTGTGATCGCAGCTTTGATTCCATTATATGTAAATTCTTCCTCATGGCAACAGCGCTGAGGGTCAGTGGTGAGTATAGAGGCCTCCAGGACCTTGAGCCACCAAACCCTGGTGATGAAGGCAGCAGCCATGCTTCCTAGAGACAAACCCGTTCCTATCATTCATTCCCATTTTCATTGTTGCCATTTTTCTTTCACTTGCTTGCTCGTGGCTTACAATGTTTATTTCTCTATGATTTGGGGTTGGCGTTTTAATTCCTTTGTTTTTGACCTTCCATTTGTATTGATGTAAATGCTCACAGCTCTGAAGTGCCGGGTGAACACAGCATTCTCACATGGTGAGAGAAATTGCTGTAGAAATGCTGGGCTTCCAGGTAGCGTTTCTCTTTGCACCAGGTGTTTAGTAGGGAGTTTTCCTGTTTTCAGCTGCAAAAGACACTTTTTGATCTTTCTTATTACTTTTACTTATGCAGTCAGAGTATATTGTTTGCAATACTTTTCTTTCACATATACTATTGAGGATTTCCATTTGATATAATGTGGAGACTGTTTATGTAAACATACTCCAGTCATTAAATATTTTTATCACATTTTGGAGTCGGTTTATATAAATATACTCTAATCATTAGGTTTTCTAAAATCATATTTTATTTGTCAATTCACTCTCTCGCTCTGTGAGTGTATATGTGAGTGTGTGTGTGTGCATGCACACACGTACATATGTGTGTGTGCCACAGTGCATACGTGCAGGTGTTGGCTCTCTCCTTCTACCATGCTGGACTTGGGAATCAAACTCAAGCTGTCAGACTTGGCAGCAAGCCCCTTTACCCTGTGAGCCATCTCACCAGCCCGAAGATGTGTAAGCTTTGATGACACATTCTCAGTATACTCACAGGCCCTTCCTTATTTGCTGTGGAGTAAGTGTTTAATATCCTTTCTCGGTTTTCTTTGCTCGCCTTTCTCAGCCTGGGGCCGCTGTTCCAGGGTACCATTTCATTAGTGTGTTTCTGACTGTCTTGCCTGGCATTTCCTGGGGTTTCTGTGGTAATTCGTGTTACTTTAAAACACCATTTCAATCACTCATTAAATTCATGAACTTTTTTACTGTTTCACTGAATGCCTTTTGACTAGATTTACAGTTAGTGCAATTTCAAAACGGTCTATGCTTAAAAATAAAAATAAAAAAAAATAAAAAAATAAAAAGGGAATGAATAACAAAAAACATAAATAAATATATGTATCAAAATGTAAAAAAAAAACTGTCTATGCTGCCTCTTTATCATGGGAGGGCGTGGTTCATCACTTCATTGCCCATCATCCCCAAATTTGTTTTAAGTACACTGTAGTGTACCAACTAGGGTTGGATCTCTTTATAGACTTGAAGTTTGTCTGTGTCTTGATGAGAATGACATGGGTGACTTGTGCAGTGCCATCTTATTTTATATCTACTGGATATCGCCACTTTCCCATGTTGGCTGTTTCCTTATTTTTTTTTCTTGAAGTGAAAGGCAGCACATTTATTTGTGCATGTATGGATTCTTGTAGTTTTTCTAGTGATTGCCTTTAAAGTAATGCCTCTACTCCTCATGTAGGCCTCTGCCATTTAGTTTTTTCATGTAAAGTCATGGCTTCTATCACTGTGAGATATACAGTGAGTACATTTCATTTCCTTTTTCTTTTGTATTCCAATTCGTTAGCTGCATATTTTTTAACTTCGTCAGAATTATATCAGCTTCAGTTTTTCATCCCCCCCCTTAGTTTCAGATCTACAATTATGTATCTATATAATGATATGTGTGTATATAACTACATACAATGAACAGATACCCCTTTTATTGTTCATCATCTGCCCTGAAATGTCTCCATCCCTCTCCAGTGCTCCAGGGCTGTTGAATGTTTGAAGTGGTCTTCTGTCTCCAGTCCATGTGCACAGTTGGCATCTGGGTGGTTTTCAGGGTTATGGGATGTCTCATTTTGCATAATAAAGTTCAGTTCTTAAAACGGAGAATGTTCTTGGAAAGGGCGCTGGTTTGTTTTCTGGTTCTAATTTCCTTTCTTTTTCCCTTTAAACTTTCTAACCTGTCATCTTACTTTTCTTTCCCTCTGACGTTGAGAGCATTTGTGAGGCCTGGCCCTAGCTACTGTGCTCTTCCACAGAAGCCCCTCCCACGCCCACCCTGTCTATCCCAGCCTACTGACTGTTACCAGCCCTGGACTTCAGCTTCTCCAGGAGTGGGTGCTCTGTGTCACTAGGTCTCATGGTGCTCTTAGAACTAGTTCACTCCTGGTAGACTGTTTTTCTTTCTAGGAGTGATATACCTTCCTCCATTTCCACGTTTACTTATTTTACTTTAAAAATTTTTAATTGGTGGATCCATAGTACTTATCATGTATTTGGTACATAGATACAGCTGCAGTGGTTAAGTTAGAATCTCATCAATGTATTCATAACGTGGAGTATTTATTATTCCTTTGCTGAAGAACATTTAAGACCTTTTCCTCTAGATGTTCTGGAATAGGCAAGGAATTATTACTAACTATAGCTACTCCATTGTTGTGTAGAATGTTAGAACTTACACTTCTTATGTGTTTTCTTTATTCATGCATCCAAAGGTAAATACTTAGGTTGCTCTGTTATCTTGGAGATTGTGAAAAGTGCTACAATAAACATTCAAGGGCAGATATGTCTTTCCCGTACTGATTTCCTTTCCTTTCCTTCATCTTGATACCCAGTGGTAGCATTCCCGGATCATACAGAGTTCCTGTTGGGTTCCTAATTTTTCTGTTTCTTTTTTAAGGTTGACATTTCTTGAATTCTCCGTCTCTGGTTATTCTGTCAGCACAAGTTATGGATAGCTGTATTCAGTGCCTTTTTCGACCTATGTGGGTTTTGGAGAAGATGAGTATACGTTTAATTTTAGGCAGTCACAAACAGCCCATGAATTGCCCATGAACTCAAAGGGTAACAGATTCCACATTTTTGTTTGAGTAGTAGAACACAGAGGGCTCATCCCATAAAGCACTAATAGGAATGTTCGTGGGAAGAAGCAATAGAGGATCCAGTCAAATATTCAGGATCAATAGGATTTTTTTTGGTCTAAATTTATTTAGTTGTTGACTCAGTGGCATAACCTTCCTGACATTGATAATATACTAGTGAACTTAAGCACATAAATTGTTCTATTTCATTGGGTTAAATTCTGAAAGGTAAAATTATATGAATCCATGTTAACATAGAAAATAATGTGGTCCAAATTTTATTTCACCTAATAACATATGGAGTGAGGTTATTTTTATTGTAGTTAAAGAAAAGAATAAGTTATGTAATTATACCTTAATTTAAAAAAATTGCCTATGTTAAGCTTTCTTCTTGAAGTCACTTGGAAGGATGTCTCATAAGAAAAAGAAAGAACTTGGAAAAGATCTGGAGGCTCATGCCAATGACTTGACGAAGCAGAGCTGGCAGAGTAAAAGACACAGCTGATGAAGGGAACCTTGCCAAAATTTCAGTGTTTATAGTAGATGCTTTACTTGTGTTTAATTGTATAGCTGTGCGACGACACAAAAACAGAATAACTCAGAAAAGATGAGTCAGCGCCACTTCTAGGAAATGCAGCGGCCACCATCTTTTTATCGAGCAATGCTTTCTGTGGTGATGGACACGTTCCATGTCTGCACTTTCTAGGGAATGCCACCAGCCAAACATGGTAGAATGACTGAGGAATTCCATTTAACTTAATTAACTTAATATAGTAACTGAATAATTAATTTAAATTATATAGTCAATGTGATTCATGGCAAGAGAAACATCTGTTGGGTCTATTTTAGGAGAAAGAAAAAGAAAGGGAGAGGTGAAATAATCTAAGAATGAATCTATCTATCTATTTATCCATCCATCTATCCATTCATGTATCTATCCATCCATCCATCTATTAACATATCTGTGCATCAGTCTATCATCTTTCTTTCCATCCATCCATCCACCCATCATCTCTCCAGCTGTCTATCCATCTTCTGTAAAAACAAAAAAAGGATAAGTGGCTACTCTTCCATTGGGAAAAGAAACTAAGCACTTCTGACTCTTTGGCAAGCTCAGAGCTAGTTGTTACAAACTACAAACAGCCTTCATTTGTTGCCCCTGCTACTTCATGTGGAACTATGATATATAAATCTGCATTTATCTCTCTTCCCCGATAAACATTTCATACTAGTTAAACTCATTCATACAACATCCCTTGGTGAATTCAATATTTTGAATACTTGGAAACACACAGTAGCCCTATTGTCACAATAGTGCATTTTCATATTTGTGCCATAGTCGAAAGCTATGCATCCCACCTTAACCCTGCCACCTATGGTGGGTAAGGGAGCTGCTCCTCTCTATTTCCAGCTGCAGCACTCGGGAAAGTGGACCCTGCACTTATCCTGGGCAACACAGTAGAGCTGATCCTACTGATGGGGAGAAGGTGAACCACTCTGAGAACGTGAGCATGGGAGACCTGGACCCACCCCTCATCTGCCATATGGCAGCATAGGGGAGGAAGAGACGCCTCACCCCCATCAATGCCTGAGGCAGATAGGAGGACTGGCCCTGTCTCCTATAGCTGCAACGTTGGGGAGGGCAGGCCCTGCACCACACATGACAGCAGGATTGAGCCATCCCTGTTGGCAGAGGCATAGATGAGGCAGTCCCAAAACTGTGAGCATGGGAGAGCTATCCCCACTACTCACCTGCCACATGGTAGCATGGGCCCCGGGGAGGTGTTCCTCTGTGTCACCCCCCAGCCACTACTATCAACGATTGAGGCAGGTGGGAGGGCTGGCCCTGAGGTCTTAAGAGTGATAAGACTGCTCCTGCCCCTCATCAGCTGCAGCACTTGGAGAGTGGCCCTCCTCCACACCTGGTCACAGTAGAGCTGGCCCGAAGGTGTAGGTGTGGGAGAGCCAACCCTGAGGATGTGAAATCTGGAGAACCGGCCCTGCCTTGCCCTTTGCTGAAACGGGTAAACTAGCCAGGGCAATGCAGGAGAGCTCACCCTGGTGGTGAGGACAAGGGAGAGATGGCGGGCTGAGGAACCCTGAAACCATCCAGGCCCAGAACCAGGCTTATGAGTTGGTCAGTCCCAGCATCCATCCATCTGTGATCTGTTGGAGCATGTTGAAGAGACTGGTCCTGCAGACCCAAAGCTGCAGGACCTCTGCAACACAGGGCAACAGCAGGATACCCAAGAGGAGTTCCAGTGAGGGTACAGCATTGGTACCGTAGGGGAAACCAGAAGACTTGAACCAGACCAATGACTCTTTGCAATGAACACCTGCCAGTGAAGATATGTGGATAATAGGGTTTACGGCATAACTCACTGTGTCACACTACAGTTTCTATGATAATTTTTCTTTTTTTCTCTTAAATTTCATTTTATTTTATTTGTGGAGGGGGAGGGGGTTGCAAGTACAGAGGGCAGATATGAAGGGATGGGAAATGAATGGGGTGGAGATGCATGATAGGAAAGACACTAATAAATAAAAAGAAAGTTATATACACATATATGGCTATTAAATGAAATAATATGATCTGGAGGTGTAGCTCAGTGGTACACTTGTCTTGGATGGATTCAGTATCAAGTGGACATGCGCAGCGTGCACACACGCACGCACACAAAGACAGAGAGAGACAAACAGAGAGAGGGGGATGAAAGATCCAGGGTTTTGTCTGAAAACACAGATTGAAGATCCCTCACATAACAATCTGAAATCCAAAACTTTAAAATTTAGAAAAGTTTTAGAATGCTTAGGTAATATCACAAATAGAAAATTCCTTAATATGAAAATTTATTTCACATAAAATTATTTAAAATAGATGGTTATAATAGCAGGTGTATATGAAACATAAGTGAAATTTTCATTTAAGCTTGTGTCCTATTCCTGAAATAGCTCATTATGTATATTCAAATATTGTAATTTTTACTCCCATACCATATCCAAAGTCTAAATATACTTCTGATCCCAGGTGTTTCAGATAAGCGATGCTCAGCCTAGTAAAAAGTCATCAACCATTCCGGGATATTACAATTATTTGTCCATATAAAATCAGAGAGGAGAAAAGCTTTCTTTGGTCCTGGTATGTTAAAAACAGTGTTGAATTGAATGGTTAGCTTGCAACACATCGAAGACGTTCCCAAGCTCTGTAAACAACACTTGGGATATCTAACCTTATTTCCAGACCTTTAGAAAGCTTTTTAGTAATGGACGAAATCCTAAGTAGCAGTGAAGTTAGAAGGTGACATTCATTAATGCTAACAGCTGGTCTGTCACTGCCCAGCTATCCCAGCTTAGGCTGTCTTGGCCCAAGTCAAGCAGAAAATCGAGGAAGTCACGTGTGCACTTCAGGGCAAGGGGACCCAAGTAGGCTGATATCTCTTCAGGCCCAGCAAAGCCAACAGCAATGACATCTGGCATTCATGGCATAGAGGAAGTTGTGAACCTAGGACGTGGCTGCACCAGCGGTAGTTACGGGGTGACCACAGAACAGGGCAAAACTTCACAGTGCTGATGGCTGGTGGGGAGAGGGAATGGGAGAGGTGGTGACGACGATGGGAGGCTCTTCTACCGCAACAGCCAGAACCGAACTGCAGAATCGCTGTGCCTTCCTCTTGCCTGAAGTTTCTACTCTAACTAAGAATGTAGCAGTGATTTAGGAACACTGCTGCTGGGCTGCTACAGTATAAATCACAACACCTCATCCAGTGGCAAATTCCTAAAAGGCTAAAAGTGGAGCTACTAGATGATGATGATGATGATGATGATAACATTTTTTTGTGTATCTGGTCAGTTCATAATAAATCCTGTTGTTCTCAGAAGAAAAAAAAAAGCTACGCATAGACTTGTTAGCTATATCTGTGGTTCACTGATTTTGTGGGTTGACTAGACCTTAGGCTAAGATTTAAGACCCAGGATAATGACTCCCACACTCTCCACTTACTAGGTTTGGCACTCATGGGTAGATACTTATGGATTCGCTTCCTATTAGTGTTGTTATAAAGCTTAAATGACCCCCCACGTTTTCCCAGGGCACACCACAGAGCTTTGTGCTGTTTGCTGGTATGTTAAATGAAAATTGAGAGTTTAGAAGCTCCCTGTAATGCTAGCATCAATGCCATTTTCTCATATAGAATGCGTTTAAATAGCCATCATGTGATGGGCAGCAGAAAGGTCCGTCGAACAGTTAACCAGGGTAGTGTTAGCCGGTCGGTCTCATACCTGAGGATGTCTATTTCAGGGGTCTTGATATGACTGCACAGATTTTTGTTTCTTTTTGTCTCCTGCCAACACTGAGGCTTTCAGTGAGACCCCTTCGAATAACTGCCAACAGGAAGACCATGTCCTTCTCCAGTTTCACAGTCTTGAGATGGATCTGTTTTCAGAATGTGAATAGGTGCCCAGGTTAGGCTGGGGGCATTCAGTATTCTGTTGCTAAGGATCGAAGTCTATTCATGGCATCCTATTTTTAGAGTGCTCCAGAGTGAATCAGAGACCTGTGATTAATTATTAATGATGATGAGATAACACTGTTGGATGGCAGAAAGTAGCAACTTTTAATGCCAGCTGCTTTGAGGGTTTTGTTTACCAAGCACATGAAAGCGTTTCTGAAGTTATGTTTACCTCTTCGAACGCAGCTTGTTTTGAAATGCCTTTTTCCTAAGTGTCTCTAGTGCAATCCTAAGTTAGAGAGAAAAGACTGGGAATGACAAGCTTTGGAAAATGACACTTACTGGTTTTTATTTAGTACCACGAAGGCTAACTTTCCCAAGTGAGGGAATGCGTGCTTGACAGCCTGTCCTAGTAAAAGAAACTTTAGACTATTTGCCTTAAGAGTGCTATAATGATCTGGAATGTTGATCATTTTGTAAGTTAGGGCTCTGCTTTCTGAGTTAGGTGGATAAGACAACGCAGGGGTAGGAAGAGTAAGTACCAAGCTGGACACGGTTGTCACACATTTGGAATCTCAGCTCTGGAGAGGGAGAGGAAGCAAGATCCGGGGGACAGCCCAGACTACGCAGTGAGGCACAGTTACTTTGTGTCCAGTATTACAAAGGGAACCCTGGCCTTTCCTCAAAAAAAAAAAAAGACAGGGTAGCCTGATGGGAAAAACATGAAAGGCCCTTTTAGAATATTTTCCCCTTACTTCTATAGTTAGTGTAAGGAAAAATTGTATTTTAAGATCAGTATCCACTGGTAGCCATTTCCACAAAATGCCTATTCATCCACAATTCTCCTTAAAGACATTTGAAGAGCCTAAAGAGAATTTGATGAGAACATCCTACAGAAAAGGGACTGCCTCAGCACCACGCCTTTGCCCAAGGAATGTCCTTGAAATTTCTTTTGTCTCCTGTTCTCTCTATGCCTATAGGACATATTCTATGTATTCTCATGTGTGCATAATATAAAAGGAACCCAGTTATGACAGACTTCAAAAACATGATGACTGTCATTCAGTGTTTTGACTAAAGCAATGGGGAAGTTCGAGTATGAGTTACTGTTTGGAAAGAGACAGGTGGGACTTACAGGGCTACACTCTGCATAAAGAGTCATAAATGGAACTCAACAAGAAGCTAAGACACTAATGGAATCTTGATTATAGATGCTATTCCATGACATAAGAGGCAACGGTTCAGAGATCTCAGGATGTATGATGAAAGTTTACCTGGGCAGGGGAAGAGGGTGAAGACACTACCAGGACCTCCATTTGTGCCTGTTTCTTACTTATATTCCTCCCTCCCTCCCTCCCTCCCTCCCTCCCTCCCTCCCTCCCTCCCTCCCTCCCTCCCTCCCTCCCTCCTTCCTTTCCTCCTTACCTGACAGCCTCCCTTTCTTTTTCCTTCTTTGGATGTTGAGAAAGGGTCTTGATCTGTAGTCCAGGCTGGCATGGAGCTCATGTGTAGCCCAGGCTAGCCTCCTGTCTCAGACTTCTGCTGATCCTGCCGGCTTAGACTCCTGAGTACTGGGATTATAGGCAGAAGCAACCATGGGATTAGGGCATACACCACCATGTCTGGCTTCTAAGTTTTATTTTTATCTCCTCCTCTTCTTGTAAGGCAGACTTGTAAGGCAGACTTGTGTCTTGCTCTGTAGCCAAGGATGGTCATGAATGGAGGAAACTCTGTTTTAGTCTCTTGTCTGCTGGTCTCCCAGTATGTGCCACCCCGCCTGGCTTCTGACTCATGTCTTACTCTCACTTCTTCAGTATCCTTCTTTGTAGCGACTGTGGATGCTATGGACATTTTTGAAGTCTTTCTTGTTAAGATCCACTTTAGCACACTGTGCTGAATGTTGAAGAGTAGGTCACCAGTCCAGAGGTAGAAACCAGACCAGGAGGGGTGACAATCATCGAATGCCAGAGCACCCAAAGTAGTGAGAGTAAAGATTTTACAAATAGTCAGCAGAGGTCATTTCACCAGAACACCCTGGACCACAAAAGCGGAAGCTCCGGCTTCTGATCCCTCACACCTCTCATAACAGAAGCCCCGCCCCCCCTGAAGGCCAACCTCCTGTGTTCTCTCAGCAGCATCATTTCTCGGGATCTCAAGAACTTTACAAATGTGCCTTCTCTCATCCCTCCATCCCTTTGGGCCAGTCATCATCCTTCAGTCTCTCCCACGTCAAGAAACAAAATTCCCTCTGCGTAACAGGCCAGTCCCTTTCCCCCTCTACCGATAAACATGTTGAAAGAGGAATCTAGGGTTTCTGTGTACATTTCTTCAAGGATACAAGGTTAGCTATTTAAACACGGTTAGCTGCTGTTCTGCCCTGGGGTCCACTCCTACTTGTTCCTCACAGTTCATTTTTGCCAAGGTCCAGTGCTCCCTATGTCTGCAAGTCATGCAACTATTTGTCCTGAATGGTCAGAGCTACAAACAGCCTCCAGCACAGCTCTGGTGTCTAACTACCATATTCTCCTCACTCGTGAGTCCCAATCCCTCCTGTCTTCTTATTCTACTGTTGTCTTAGACTTCGAAGACAGCTTCCCGCTGAGCTCTCACTTTGCCATCTGCATAGGCACAGGGTGCAGACATTAAACCTACAGCTAGTTCCCTATGCTTGTCTCCGGACAAGCCTAGGCCAGTGTCTCATGGGCTATCAAATGTTGCACGTTTAAAACCAACCGTGTTCTTTTCCTCTAAAATTGCTTCCTCTCAGGCACTTCGACAAAGAGAGGCATCAGACGGCCATTTTCCCCAGTAGGCACCTGAGCAGGCTTAGGTGTTCTTTGGTGCTCTCCTGCTGTATCACCAACACCCCATCAATCACCGGGTGAAGCCAGTTTTCATCAAGTCTTAAATCGTCGCATTCCCTTTCCTGTCTGCTGTTGTGACCTTAAGTCTAAAACATATATTCTCTTATTTGAGCTACTGCAATTGCTTCTTCATCCCGACCCAATATCTGAACAGCATCTCCCACACACACTCTATTTTCCACCTGACAGCTGGGGTGCCACCTTAATAGCATCAAAATCATCAGTAACCAAAAGATGCAGATATAATGTGACTTGGGATTGGTTGCTGTTCTCCAATCTGCCTCTGTTCTTAAGTGATGGGGAGCTGAAGTTCTTTTGTTAAAGGGACCCCAAATGAGCAAATTTCCAGTGTTCTCCAGGCCAGTGTTCCTGGATGGTAGCCCAAACACAGCACCTTGAAATCTCACCTGCACTGCTCACAACCGTCCCTGTGTACATTAACAGCCTGTGGATCACTGCTGATAGACTGTGCTGAACTGAAGCTAAGCTCCAGACTCCTCCTACAGGGATTTGATAGCTCTTCCGGATAGCACAACACAGCTCACAGCCTGCTGCCCCCATAGGTGACTTCTTTAATGCCACTAGAGCAAAATGCTCCATAATGACAATGAAACTTTTGGACCACATTGTGTTATGGGAAAGTTTGAGTGTCTCTTCTAAGCACATATGTGCACGTGTCTCTCACTTCTCTGGTTAAACCCTCCTACTTCTATCTTTGCTCCTAGGATGCAATTTCTAATCAGGTTGGCTGTAAAATGCAGTTTCAATTTCAAAAACCCTAGGAAAACAGGCAGTTGATCTGAATGCATAATCAATCTACTTACTTAAAGGTCTGCAGCATTTTGCGTGGCTTGGGACGTTTGTGCTTCTTTTCAAAAGGCATTTAGATTCATTTTCGACTGAAATAGGGGGTGGAGAGGTGGCTCCCATGTTAAGCACAGTTGCTGCTTTTCCAGAGGACCTGAGTTCAGTTCTCAGCACCCAAATCGGCACAACACACACACACACACACACACACACACACACACACACACACGTTACAGTCTTTAAAGAGATGAAGCAGGGTATACTTCGTGAACATGCTAACAGGAAGGAAGAACTGAGTCTGCTCCAAAGTGACCACTTTTTCCCATCATGGTCCTCCACGCCCCCTCTTCCTCACCCATACAATGGCTTCATGAAAATTCACAGCTCCTACAGGAGGGTCAGGAGCAGACATTGCCCATGTCTGACCCACTTCTGCTTTTTCTGGCTGATTGCCACCTTGTCTCCTTGCCGTACATAGATTCTATTCCCCGTTGAGGCACATCTATCTACTTAGCTTTTGTTTAGCTTTCCGACTGAACGGTATATATCTTTTCCTCTCCATCAGGGCACCCACCGTTTCTATCCACCCGTTAGTCACTTCTCGCATTCCGTAGCTACTCATCAGGCATCACCTTTTCCTCGGGGATCTCCCACAGCTCACAAGCCCTGGGTTTCTAAAATGAACTAGCTAGGGCAGGAGAAAAGCTGTGGGGGGTGGGGTAATATGTGGGCACTAAGTCAGAGGCGACGATGGGACCATCCTTCACCACAGAAAAGGTCAGGGTGGAAGGCAGTCTTCTCCTCTGAGATTATGCTGGCTTGTCCACAGGTCCATGCCTCCCTCGCATGTGAGATAGCTGGATAACCACTGGCAAATCACTGGCAGATGCCTGACTGCGGAACGAGGAGGAGACCCCCTGTAAACTCCAAGGCGCAGGACAGGCTGAAAAAGAAAAAGCAACAAAAAAAAAAAAAAAAAGAAGGTGAAGGTAAAGATTAGCATATTTGAAGGGCACGCTAGAAAAACTGTCTCTGAACTCAGAGTTTTCTCTCCCATTTTGCATGTTATACAAAGGAGCTTATTTCTTCAATACACACTTTGTTCCCCGTATAGAAGGAAGAGGTCCCTGATATTCACAGTGCCACAGGTGAAGAGTTGTTGACACAGCTAATGTGGAAAGACATGTGCACACTGTTAGGTTTAGTCCTTGCCGGAGCAATTACTGTTCTCTAACTGTTCAACTTGGAACCTTAATTAGCCAATTAAATCTTGCTTCCTTGTCTTTTTCATTTCTAAAAATATTCTTGAGCTGTCTTCGGAGGTTGAAAAAGCTCTCCTCTATTTGTACCAAGACATGAAAATGTCATTTAACAGAAAGTCGTCAGCAGGGTGATTGAGTCACGGCGTAGCCGGATTCCGGGAATCTGGAGGAAAGGCTAGATAGAGTGCATCGTCATCCCTCCATTTTCAATGGGTTTGTAGACAGGATTTTCTGCGGTGTTATACTCCGTTTTTGCACAAGAGGGCAGCAGAGAGGCAGAGAAGGCCCCGAGATGCAGATTAGAGGCGCCTAAAGCTTTAATTTTGGGCGTAGTGTTTTCAAAAACACTTTTCAAAAATCAAATCACGTCGTATTCTTCTAAAATAACCCCAGTCAGTTCATTTGCCTATTGTACTTCAAAAGAAAGCCAGACCTATACCTAAGAATAGGTAAGTGCGTTTCAATACCGAGTTTGCCGGGACTGTCTGCCTTACCATGTTTCCCTGTTTTTCCTTGGGAGGTCACAGTTTGACAAATGATTACTTAGGAATCGCTCTACCACATTTCCTAGTTTCCTAACGAAAGTCTTTTGGGCGCAGTCCAAGTGACGATGATGCGATTTGATCCGTAAGAAGGAATCAAGCTTTTATTAAATACAACTTGAATAAAAGATTGGTGAAATACCATTCAGTTCTGCATTACATTTGTGAGCAGTCTTAGGCTATGTCTTAGGATGTACTAAAAATGACCGAGTTAATTTGCATATTGTGAACAATACGTATATCATGGGACTGCAAAGGATGGAGGCTATGCGTTTCTCAGTCTGCGCGCCAGCTTGCTAGTCTTTGCAGCGGCCTTTTGTTCTCACTCACCCTGAAGTCTCCCCCGCCCCCCACCAGCCTCCATCTCACTTTGCAGCCACACCCACTGCTTTGCCTGGGGAATATCTGAAGTCACTCTGATCTCCGAGGGGAGGAAGCACCTCCACGCCCCGACTTCCCCGGTGCTTGTAGATTTTTCTGGCCGTTCCACGACTCTTTTATTTACTGCCACGGTTCCCTTTAGGCTTCTGTGGAAACGATGCTCTGGATTTTATCTGCAGCACCTAGTACTACCTCCTTAGTAAAGACCTAAAGAAAACAAAGAGTCGGTACCTAGAATCTTTATCAAAGTAATAGGGGTCGGAATTAGGAACACACACACACACACACACACACACACACACACACACACACACACACACACACACACACTTAACCTGTGAAGAGGTTAGAGGATTTGCTACCCTGACTATTTTAGGGCGGGGTGGGGGTGGGGGGTTAAACATTTGAGGTCAAAGCGAAAATAATCTCCTAGGACACATCTCACATCTCAGAGACTTGGGTAACAGATGTATATCTTGGGTCCGTGGTTAATTGGGGGGCCAGAATGGGACTCCATACTGATTCGAGCCAGAGGTTTAAGACACATAAAAGCTCGGTGCTAAGTGTCTAGGGCAAGGGCACAGCGTTGTCTGTTGCAAAACAAACGAACATAGACCTCTCAGAAATCCCAGCAGAAGTCTTCAGTCGAGGCTTTCTGGTTGTTAAGGTGATTCTCTCAAGGGCATCTGTGTGAGCTGGAGGTCACTGTGGCTTGCAGCACGGTGGGGGGGGGGAGCTGTTTCTAGAGAAGACTCGGCTTGCTGCTAGCCTTCTTAGCATCTTGTTGCTAGGCAACGGCTCCTCTGTAAAAGCTCATCTCTCTTTAAAGACGAGTGAGGTCTTGCTGAGGGAAATATAGTTTGTATAAAATTGAGCCATATGCAAACACCATCTAGTTACAGTCTTCCAAACTGCTTTCTCTTCCAAGGAAGACAGAGAATTTCTACTTAAAACCCATCACTTAGCAACCATGTACTATAACCTCCCCCCCATTCTCTGCAAAGCAATATACTTCCTTTTTAATCTTATTGATTTATTTTTACCTCCTCGCCCATATGCCTTTCCAAATTGATTTAATGAGATTCAGGAGGGCATTGTTTGTGATAGTATTTCCCTAGACTGCTGAATTAATTTCCATTTGAAAAATTACATAGGATTGCAGCTTATAGCCTCATCTGTGGCCCTTAGAGCATGTTACATAATGAAAATAAAAGATGCAATAGGGTGTCAACGTGAAAGAGCAGCGTGTGAGGAATGTGCATTTAAGACACAAGTTGTAGACAGCGTTTCCTCCTTGTATGTATTGAAAAATCTACACAGGACTCGCTAGACGTCAAAATCTCAAAAATCAATATAGACTAGTTATTGATTTCCAAACTGCAAATTATCCTTAGGCTGTGAGAGCTTTTCACATTAGCATTTTTACCATTTCCAATTGCTGGTCAGTGCAGAGTCAAATCTGCAATTTGCCTTGATTTTCTTGTCTTCTGACAGACTTTTTGGAAGCCAATGACCAAATTAATACAGATGCTTCCTCTTTCTGTCTTTTCTTCCTTCCTTCTTTCCTTCCCTCCTTCTTTCCAAGTTCTAAAAGGCTGGGATTATTAATAGCATATCTTGAAATTATTTTTCAAGAGGTTTTTGATTTTTGCCAATTATTTTCTGTTTTACATTGCAAAACCTTCTGCTCATTACAAGGCATTTTTTTTTAAATACCAAATTTAATTCTGCGAGCCTAACACGTGATTGACAGCCAACACGGATCTGATCCTCTCGTTAGAAATCTTCCAAGTTTCGAACTCTTGCACAAGTTTAGTGGTGTTTAAAGGGCATTCCTCCTGAAAAGAATCTTAAGGGCGTGTGATACAAGCCCTCATAGTGCCAGGAGGTGCTAGGCAGGCTGCTGAGAGAAACTGTCATCAATAGTCTTACTCAATGCATAGATACTGCCTGGCCAGGCAGGATGTGGTCACTTTTGCAACAATGCTTGATGTGCTATGAGGGTAACCAGATGCTTTGGAGTTGGGTTTTGAGGCTGGCATTACAGTAGAGAATTCACATCTTATTGTGTGAACCTCCTCAACAGCCCGCGGCTGGGGAGATCATATAAACCCTAATGGGGAAGCTACTTGTATTGTTTAACTAAAAGGATGAGCTGTGCTGGTCAAATTGCATTCTAGATGGCTATGTTTATAGCTATAGACCAATGTGTGGCCAGCTTTGGTCAGAGAACTTCTTTTTGCTGTGGCCAGCAGTAACTGCAGAAACTCTGGCCAAAGTGCTGAGAATCAGTGACTTGAATGCTCAGGCACAGCAGGGACATTTGCATCACCCTCTCCAAGGCTTCTGGAATTTGTGGAAGGAGGAGGAGAGTAGCTGTCATAGGAAGGGAAGGGGGAGCATAGAATGATGCCTTCAGGGCTTGCTGTGGCTGTTGCCATCTTGGTCCCAGAGAACAGGATTGTGCACCTCAGCCTCTTGTCATTGTGTGTTAGGCACTCCCAGAGCCCCGCTACTTACTCCTTGAGGATTTCTGTGTAGCTATTGGCTGATGGAAGAAAGAGAGACATTTTCCTCAGTATTGCAGCCACTGGCAAGTTTTCCATGGTCCTGTAAACAGGCCCTTATGTGTGCTCCTGTAATTGGCCCTAATGAAAATCATGGGACATTTAAAAGAATGAATATGGAAGAGGAGATAACTGGGAAGAGGAAATCAGGAGTGGGAGGGGGACAAGAAGGGTAATGACACCGGTACAGTCAATACACATAACATACCTGCATGTGGATGTCACAATGAAACACACTATGTATAATTGATATTTGCTAATAAAAGCTTTTTAAATAAAGGATTTCCTGAGCCATTTAATTTTTTGTTTTCTTTTTTTTTAGTTTTCATACATTGCTTTCTTTCTCTATTAAGCTATTTGGGTAGCAACAGAACTCTAACTGGAGTCACTTTAAGCAAAACTGGGTTTGTCCAGAGTGCTGGCATAACATAACCAAGTCCAGAGAGTCACTAGATGTTCTTATTTATCCACGAGGGTCTGCCTTCTAAAACTGTCATTTTTATGGGTTGTTCTGACTTGAACCCAGGTTCTTGTGAATGTTCAGTACATGCTTCATCCGACCAACCTCCTCAGCCCCAGAAGCTATCTTTGCTGCAGTCTTAGGAGTCTCCTGGATTATATCTTTTTAATTTAAGTAGAGGAAAAGGCCTCCCATCTGCCCTGCTGCTGCTCTAGGAAAGGAATGGGAAGGTTACCTGGAACCACTTACCTACTGGAATAGCAAATTGCAGGGGCATGAGAGCAGGAGAATGAAAAACAAAATGAGAACTGTGAATGTTAGAGAGAAAAGAGTGTAGGAAAAAGAACAAGTGTGTCACTGAATGAAAGGAGGGAAGTGGTAAATAGAATGAAAGAGAACCCATCGCTTGACAAGAGCTTTGACAAAAACAAAAAGAAAAAAAAAAAAGAATGACAACTGAGGATCTCCTGGCTGAACAGAAGACATCTACCTTCCGTGGCAACCACGGATCACTACACGGATTCTTCAGTACAGGCTGTATCTGCTTCTCGAAGGTCATAGAGAAGGGTGAACCAGCTTCCCTGTGAATCTGAAGATGTGATAAAGTGTACATAGTGGCACGTGGGACTGCATTTGCACGAAAGTGTGTCTAGTGACACGATTATTAAATAACATGCTGCATCAACTAACGGGTCCTGGGCTGTGGTGCATCATGGGATGCTGGAAAGACAATGGGGTCAGTTAAGGGATAGATGCTGAGATCTGCTGGGAGATACTGGAAAAGACACACAGGAGGGGTGTCATAAAAGGATTCTGGGCTTTGACAATCAGTTTCAATATATGCTGTATGTGAAAAGGCATCTTGAGAAACTTTAAATCAAAGATGAAAATCGAGCTAAGCTCTTGTGTTGCTTAGGAAACACCATTGTGGGTCAAGAATTAAGCTGAAAACGAGAAATGTTCTGGAACTTCTGGGATCCATCTGCATGTCGTGTATTTCTGCGATCACCATGAGCCTAGTCTAAACCCTTGAAGAATTATGAACATGATGCTCTTGCTGTTTTCAAGACACTCAAAAGTACTCTGAGAAACTAGTGCTTGCACAGAAGGTACAGTGGCTCCAGCAAGTTGTTTGCAGCACAAAGGCCCTGGCCAGAACGTCCCATCTGTGTGGCATGAATTGGCAGAGGAGTCTATTGTGTGCTCTGACTACAACCCATTTGTTGAGGTTAACTGTGAGACTCTAGCCTACAAATCTTAATTAGCAGGGGCACACATGAGTCTCACCAGAGTAGTCCTCATTCTGAGCGGTCTTTGTTTTGACAGGTTTTGGGTGGAATAAGCTGGGAAGTGCTTGATTCCTTAAAATTCTTTTTACCAATTCCATGTCGTGTACTTCTTAGCAACTAGGGAATTTTTCTGGAAACAACAAGTTATTTCATTTGGGCGAATTATGTTTTCAAATGTTAACTTTATTACTACCCAGGTGTGACGAAGACCCTAGATTGGCTGCTAGTTGACATTAAAATGACTGTTAATTACTCAGGGTCCCCACAAGGAGAGGGTGTCGGGACTAACAAGGAAGCAGAGTGTGGGGGACATGAAGGAAGTCACTTTCTTTGTTCTCTGTATGGGAAAGAACAGGTAAGGCAGGGCAAGCAGGTTTAGAGAACAGCAGTGTGTGCACTTTCCCTTAGACCTGAAGTGCCAAAGACAAATCTAGTTACGGGTGTCTGGTGCTCTGTGACAAGTGGAAAAGTACCGAAGGCTGAAAACCCACCTAAGGGAGAAGAAGCTGGCTGTGGGACTGCTAACTGAAACTGGTGAGTCAACTGCTCTTCTGGTGTTAGCAAGACCTCAGATGTTCAATTATTGGAAATTCAGAAAATTAAAAAGCCATGATTAATCTGAAATTCATTACTCTTGTACCCTTGCCAACATTTTTTGTTCAGTATGTATGCACAGAGCAGAAATTAGTTCACAAACTAAAGACAAAAAATAAACTACAGACACATCTAGATAACAGGAATTGAAAACGTGTGTTGGACTGGGAATGTTTGTTAAGTTTTGATGAGAATTCTACCAACTATAAACTATCTTCTCTTTTATTGTCTAGTAGGGAAACTACTCCTGATTTGCTGATAAAATGAACCACTTAAGAACAAAACATTATGCCTGACGCTCGATAGTGTATCAGCTGTTTCATGACATGAATAATATATATTCTGCCAAAACCACAATGTATAATTCAAAATAGCGACATACAATTCAAAAACACGTTGAACACAGGTTGTCATTTTCCAGGTAGTTCTCTTCTCTCTAGGATGTTTTTCCAAGGTGAGTTTAGAGTGGGCTTTTATTTCCCAAGCAGCTGGGTAGCAAGCTGCTGGTCATACAGGATGAGGAAGTTTGTCTGAAAGTTACAAGCGTACATCAGTCTTCCATTTCATCTCCACAGACTTTAAAATCATCTTTAAAAAACTTTCTTTATATTCATTCTTTGTGTCTTTTACATCCTGCATCCCGATTCCACCCATCTGCCTCCTACTAAGAATACAATGAAATAAAATTTAAAAGGAAAAAAAAGGGGGGGTAAAGGGGAGCATCTCTTCATGGAAGCTGCAGTGTGACAGTGAGTCACACAATAAATCCCTTTGTCTGTATATTTGTATATGCAGGCTTTCATAGGTCTGGTTCAAGGCCTCTGGTCTCTCTGCTATACCATTGAAGCTGGGTCCTCACTGGGACTCTCCTGAACATTCTGTGTCATGGAGATCCGCTGTGCTGCCCAGGAGACCTGAAGGGGCTACTCTCTTGAGTGAGGAACCTGATGAGGGGCAGGGACAGCTCTCCTGATCTTAAAACCTCAGGAACAGCTGTCTCTTCTGTCCCAGGAATTGATGTGGGGTGGGGAATCTCTCCCCTGCCTAGGCTCCCACATGACAGATAGTGATGGGGACAGCTCTCCCATGCTCACAGCTTCAGGGATGTCTTGACCCCACATTTACCAACAGGGTCAGCTCTATTGTACTGGCCAGGGGAGGTGCAAGCCCTGCTTTCCTAAGTGTTAAAACAGATTTTTTAAAAAGGCAAATGGAAGACGTAATTTTTTACACAGATTTAACAGTATATATTCACAATTAAAGTAAATGGCTGCATTAATGTAATGAGAGCTGCTTACATTGTCTCACTCTTTCTCATTAATTCCTAGTTTACATAAACTATCTCTCATCAATAACTTTACTTTTCATCTTGGCGCTACTTGTGTCTTTCAGTTTTTCTAAATAAAACATCAGGAGACTTATCAACTAGACATATAGTCAGGGAAGTGCTGGAAACAATTAGGTTTTTGAACTAAAAGCTCAAGACAGCCACAACATCTATGCTTCTTAAAATTCATTTATTCAGTCTCTTAGGTTGCTTAGTGTCATACTATACACATAAAATGCATCAGTTTTCTAAAGTGTAGCTGGAAAAATGCAGAACTTAGGATGTTCACAATAATTTCCCTTACAAAAGACCTTCAGTAAATAAATATCTTACACAAGAAATTTGACTTTTTATTTTGCTTATTCATATGAAAGATCACAGCTCTGATGATCATAATGCATTTTTGCCTTTCTGGTATTCCTTTTCTCTTTTTCCCTTATAAAAACCAATTCAATAAGAGAAAAGATAAAGTCTTTTTTTTCTCACGGATTTATGCCATGTTATTGGATGTGGTCCTGGCAGAGCATTTAATTGAAGTTTAATGTTCATGAAGCTGAAAGTGGGAGACAATGTTATCCCTTGTCCTTGTGTGGAGATCTCACATGTGGGTGGATTGGGGGAATATGGGTCTGTAGATGGTGCACCTTGCCATTCAAAGTTAATATGTCTGCCGAGTATGATTCTTAGGAGGAGTTTCCATTAAAGGATCATTACAAATACAGTGCTGCAGAGGCAGGTAAATTCCAAGAAAGTACAACATTTTGGAGGTATTACTTAGAATGAATTAAAGAGATTGTCAAGTAAAGAACAGTAGCTTATACCACCGAACCTCCAATTATGACAACCTAGGAGTAGATTTGCTTTTTAATCTAAATACATAACACTGCTGATGCAAATGATTGATTTGCCATGGCAGCAGTGGGAACATCGAGCCAGCATCTCCTCCTCATGCAAATATAGGTTGCAGCAGTCTGCATTGGATGACTTTGCTCATAGTGCTTTGGTATTGTTTGATCAAACTTGATCACGACGGGGAAAATATGCTTGAGTACAGAGGGTGTTTCCATTTGACTGTCCTATGAAAACACCAGCGGGACCAAATGTTGTTGCTAAGATCTTAGATAACCCAATTACATCTGAGGTGACTCAGCAGAGGTGCCAAAACCCAACACAGATCTGAACTGGATGACAGTGTTCCTGCACAGCCCTCAAAGTGCTGTGTGGATGTTTGGAGCTATTTAGGCTGATATGTAAATCGTCTCACCCAGCGCATTCAGAGTCACTGTGCGCCAACACCAGAGATCAAAAGCAATGCGACTTGTTATTCTATTGAACTTCAAAGACGTCAGAAATCATGAAGTGAAGTGAAAAGTATTTTATATTCAATTTCAGGTGCACTCCAACAATGCCAGCCATGTAGCCTTGGTGGAGCTAGTGAATTCTTGCTTAAAAGGTCTCCAACCAGTTTTCACTGCAGCCTCTGCCAGCTCCTCTGTTCATGTGAACAGACAAAGAAAGGGGAATTGTCAAAATACAAGCCCGACATTTAACCCAGCGCTAAAATCTGAGAGGAATTATCATCACCTCAAAGAACCATGGGAAAAGCCTCTAAGTATAGGGAATAGACTCCTCACCTTATGCTATTTTATGTGCTTGAAAGGAGAAGAAAAATGGTTTTCTTCTATGTCATGTCTCCCTGTCACCCTGGCCCTGCAGACATGCACAATCCTGAGAGGCTGAACTAACAGACATGTGGGGCAAACAGGGGTGTTGTTTTGACATCTTTTCCTTAGCACCTCCTTTGAAGTGGGTGTATGTACACACACACACACACACACACACACACACACACACACACAAGAGAGGGAGAGAGAGAGAGGGAGGAGAGAGAGTACAAAAGTTGTAGCGTTTGGAAGGATACCAGGTAGAAGGAAGAGAAAAGAGGTAATCACACACACACACACACACACACACACACACACACACACACACACACACACACACAGGGAGAGAGGGAGGGAGGGGGAGAGAGGGAGGGAGGGAGGGAGGGAGAGGGCGAGAGAGGACAGAAGAGAAGAGGGAGACAGGAAAAATCCTGTCTGCCCCAAGGAGTACCAGGAAAGAGCAAAAGTGGTCAGGTTGTGCCTGCATGCAGGCTAAGAACCCTGGGCTGACCAGGGTACTGCCTGAGTGCATTCTGCCAAGTGACAGGGGCAGGCCAGCATAATGCCTGAATCCTTACAATGATGAAACCTGGAAACTCTGCCACTCACAGGTCAAGAGCATAGAGATTCCCAGAGTTGAGGGTATGGGTTTTTCTGTGGCTTCCATTGTTGCGGACTCCAGCATAAGCAAATGGCCTGGAGAGCCAGAGAGACATGGCAGTAGGAGGTCCCATTTCAGTGCAGAGAAGCCCTGTGGGTCAGCTGTTATTTCTCTAGGGCATGGTTGAGAACGTGCTTGTCAGCCACAGCACTGTAGATCATTCACCCGAGAGACTGAAGGGGACAACGGGTAAAGCCCATTTGTTTATTTATTAAATGCCTATGTCAACAAGAGTTCACAGCCTGGACAGGAATTCATCACGGTGACTATGAAAAATTGAGGGGAGGTAGTCCCAAGAATACTATTTTACAAAGTAAATGATGTCATCTGAAATAATGTCCAAGGACTGGAGTTTAGAGGGGAGAGGGAGCAGGAGGATCGAGCTGCTGAATTGACAGAAGGGTAGAATAGAAAAGGCGATTCATAGAATAAAGGGGGATTACAGGGAAGAAAAATTTCATTATCTAGATCTGAATCCACATGGAATAGTGTAAAAGCAAGATTTAATACTACTAGACTAGAGTGTGTAAGATGAATAATGAGTAGCTTTCTTAGACTGCCAAGCAAAAGGCACAGCAAAAAAAAAAAAATAGGTGCAGAGGGAGATCATAGATATGAGATGTCGAAAAGAGAAAGTCAATCTCAAAACTGTACACTCAGAGAAAGACACAAGAATATTTCTTAGAGTCCTAACTCCAGATTTGCTTGATGTGGGATACATCTCAATTAGGGAAGCTTGAGAAACTCCTAAATAAACACAGGACATGCTACTGTTTGCCCACCAGAAGAAGGTGGTAAAACTTCCTTGCTAAGGAAACTGCCCATCTTAGGTACGGGACATACAGAAATCAAGCCGGGAACAGAGCCAAAAGCTTTCATAGCATCAGAAGGTCCTATTCCGGCTGCTTGCGGAGAAGCATCATCCTTGGCTTTCCCCAGCTGAGAACCCTGTGAGTCACAGCATCAATCGGACAGGCTGCTTTACAATTGGATTTAAGGTCTGTTCCACAGGAGAAATCCACGTCTGGTCTGAGAGGTTAGGAAGGTCACAGACCCTCCAGGGGAACCTAATACTGTTGCTTTGCTCTGCCAAAGGTACATGGCATCAAATTACCTTCTAAATATGTCTGTTAATGCCCGAGGGTTAGTGCTGCTCTCAGCCTTGGTCAGAGAAGGACCTTTTTTCCATCGGGCAGTGATTAATGCAGAGATTCATAACTGGTCGAAATGCTTAGGATGAGTAACTGCTCAGTGTTCAGCATGAAATGGAACATCTTATGTCTACCTCTTTCAAGGCTCAGGGAACAAGAAAGAGTGGATAGAAAGAACGTAAGAGCCGGAAGGTGGAAGGAATGCTGAGAGATGCTGTCTTTGGGGACGTACTGTGGTTATGCTACCCATGAAATCATTGCAGTCATGGTGACCTGCACCAGATGGGGCTGATCAACTCTCCATCATGGATAAGGAGGTGGTTCGTATGTCTTCATCACTCTCTGAGAAGTTGTAGGCAGTTAGTTGTTGTTTATAGACTGAAAGTCATATTCCTAAATGGTGGATCTCCTGGGAAGTTGTCCTGGCTCAAAGAAATATACCCCACCACCCATGTAAATGCAGACAAACCCTAGCTGAATGCAGTGGGCTAAACTTACTGTTTCTATGGCATTGGCAGCATCTGGTGGCATCTCATTTAGAAGGACTACCTTAGTAACACAGGTTCCGAAGCAGTCTTTCATTGTTAAATCTGTTTGCTGAGAATTTGTTTCCACAAGAAAGATGCCTCATTGGTCTGTGCTTTAGTTTATCGAGATGTAAAGAGACAGAAATGGTAGTACCCGTTTCATAGGATAAAGATTCACAAAGAAAATACACATAGGTATCAGTTACTGTCCTTTCCAGACTCTAAAATGGCACCGTACATTTCACGTCATTAATATGTGTAAATCATAGCAAAGACTAAGACAGCAGAAACTTCTCTAGTGGAGACAGCATAGAGTAACTGTTTAAGAATACAGACTAGACAGGGTGAATTCTATCTCTTTCCCCTTTCATATAGTGTGAATTTGGAGAAGTTATGGAATCTCTTTTACTTTATAAAATGGAAAAAACACACAATATTTAATGTACAAGTAGGAAGATCCCCTGTCCTGGCTTATCCTGCACATTTAAAGTTTTCATGCTGAAAGTCCTGTGCCTCAACAGCTCTGCAGCCAGAGACTTGCTTACAGGTTATCCCACAGCAGAGGTCAAAGAGCTCACAAGTGCCTGACACATGACCTGAAGATGTGTGCTCTGATAAATGTATTGCTTATGTTTTAGTGATAAGCTTTCAAAACAGTATATAAACCAACAAGACAGTTCAGGTTTGATGATCAAGTTTCAAGTATCAAAGAACTACTGATGGTTCTGGACCACTTTCTTGGGCACAGGGGTTAGGGGTGGGGGGAGTAGCGGATTGAGAGTCATATAGGCGTAAGTGGAAGGAGAATTGAGAGAGGATTCTGCTCTAATTCTTCTCCTTGACCTAAATGATGATTATTTTTCATCTTTCTTGTTTCACATACTCACTCAGCATTTTCAAATCCAGGAATTCTTGTGTGAGGTCAGATGGTGGCATAAAAATATGTTATTTTATCTCCAGTTTTAGGTCAGTGGTTCTTAACCTGTGGGTTGCAACCCTTTTTGGGGATCAGCAAAGACAACCAGAACACGCAGATATTTACATTAAGATTCATCACAGTAGCCAAACTATTGTTATGAAGTACCAACAAAAATAATTTTATGGGCTGTGCGGTGGTGGTGCACACCTTTAATCCCAGCACTCGGGAGGCAGAGGCAGGCGGAACTCTTGAGTTCAAGACCAAGCCCGGTCTACCGAGCGAGTTCCAGGACAGGCTCCAAAACAATACAGAGAAATCCCGTCTTGAAAAACCAAAAAATAAAATTATGGTTGGGGGTCACCACAACATGAGAAACTGTATTGAGGGGGTTGCAGCATTAGGAAGGTTGAGAATAACTGTTTTAGATTATCACCTACAGTGATAAGAAACTTAATCTGGGGGGCTTTGTTCATTTCCTTTTCTACGAGTAATGTGGAAATAAGGCACAGTGGTGGGAAACCTGTAGTTTAAGTCATTCTATTGCTCACTTATTTTTTTAAGTAGTTCAAACTTAGATATGTTCATAAGTTACCCTGAGCTTGAGAGCTACCTTGAACTTCTAATCACTCTTTATTATACAATAATATTTACCCAAGTGATTGTTAAAAACAATGGAAAACAAATGGCAACTAAACTTAGTGCTTTTAGATATTTGTGTTGTTATCTATGTCTTACATGGCTGTGACTAGGTCATGAGAGGTATTTGTTGAGGGGTCTTAATGGGCTCCAGAAACTTTCCCATCTCTTCCTGAGTTATTGCTAAATATTAGGCATCAAAAGTTTGATTTATGAACTTATGACTGATTATGCAAGTAATAATAATTTAACTAAGAAAAGAAATTAATGAAGTCTTATATTTGAATGCTTAATCCAGATTTGAATATGAAAAGAAAATAGACTTTTTACTTGAAAAAATACCTTATTTCCTCTAATTATATCCATTTAAAGATAACAGGAAAAATAACTCAAGGTAGATGGTATTTCCTACATATTTGTGTACTTATAGTATGTTCTGTAGCAATATAAAATTTGGTTTATGATTATTTTGGTTTATTTTAGATGAAAAGTACAGGAGGCAGACAATCTGTCTTTGGGTGGCAAGTTCCATCTGGAATGCCAACGCTAATTGATTATTAGTGGCTATGGGGATGTGTTTTACCAAGGAGAGCTGAGAGCCATGCAGCAGTTCTCCAGGAAGGATCAACTGCAGATGTCAGTAAGAGCCATGGAAAGTGTGGGTGCCTCTAAACGCCCTAACCTCTCATTAACAGTAGGCTCCACAAAAGAGAGAGGCACAGTCATTATTTCCATAGACTGTCTGGAGTTTCAGGCAGCACTCAAGAAAAAAAAAACAGCACACACACACACACACACACACACACACACACACACACACACACACACACACACTCTCTCTCTCTCTCTCTCTCTCTCTCTCTCTCTCTCTCTCATACACACACTCACAGCTAATACAGGTTCCAGCCTAGAAGAAACAAATTCTGTTGGAATTTTGCAAAACATGGTAGAACCCTGATCTATAAGCTCACAGATGTCATTCTTGGGGATGTGCTTTGCCTGGGCATCCTGTTAGCATCATGCCATTTGGGTGTTTGTTGAGAGTGGAATGATGGTGTTAGGGAAAGTCAATTTTGACAATAAGAAATCTTACAAAATATCATAATTATGTATAAGAGAATATGAAAATATTAAAAGTTCATGTTTGCCACTATATTAGGGACAAGTTATATTTGGATCATGCTACAAAAAATAGTATTTGGAACATACAACTATAGGCAAGAGGTAACATTCAACTCAATTTCAACATTTATTAAGTAGATGGGCTGAGGACACAGCTGGTCTAGCATGCACAAGGCAGGGTTATACCCCAGCTCTGAGACAGACAAGCAAACAAAAATAGACAACAAAAAACCAAATAGACAAGAAGTCTAAAGAAAAGAAGTGAAGTTCAAGGTTTGAGAGTATGTGCACATTAGCTCTGTGTGCAGAATTAGGGTTTGCTCTTTCTACAAGGCTACTTGAGTTCTGTGACTGATCAGGTTCTGTCTCTTAGAGGCCTGCTAAGATCAAGTAGGAGGTATTTGTTTTCTCTTGCCTTTTGGTGGAGAACTTTTCTAAAACTGTTTTGGATAGATAGTTTCCTATTGACTTTAAAGAGTCCTACAACATCCTGTTGTTGCTGTTGCTTATATTTTAAAAAAATAATTCTTTTCCTCCCTTGCTTCTGTTTTGTTGAGTCCCTCTCTTGAAGTTCTGTATTTGTTTCTATGACATCAGAGCTGAGAAAAACAAGGCAAGCCAGGGAAGCTCTGCTTGGGTTCATGGCTTCAGATCTTTCTGCTTGCTCGCTCACTGGCTCCTTGGCAAGATCCATTGTCTACAAGACTGTGGGAAGGTAGGAGCTTCCTGGTAGAAAAGTGTGGTCATGGAAGCTGCTGCATTCATGGAAGCCAGGAAGCAGAGAGAAGGAGTGACTGAAAATAAGGGAAGTCCTTCAACAGTAGACCCCCATGACCTAATTCATCTAACCAAACCCACTTCCTAGATTCAACACATAATAGTGCCATTCATTTGTGAGTTCATCAATTAATTTTGTCAGGAAATTCATGAGCCAAGAATTTCCATTAAACATTACATTTGGGAACCAAACCCTTAGCACATAAATTTGTTTTTTCCAATGGGGAATATCACTTTATATGCAAACTATGACAATTTTATCTATAGAGTCAAACCATTATTCTCCTTCATATATTACATCATCTTTTTACATGTAAACAGTTTCAGCATAGTCATATTTTGAATGAGGAAGATCCTTAATAAGTTAAAATGACCTCTTTGTACTATGTAATTTAGTATTCATTTTGTTCCTTTGTTTTTTTACAGTCCTGTGACTCACTGGGGATGAGACTGCACATAATTACACACATAATGTCAATCAGTTTTTGGAGTGTTTAAAATATCATAATTGTAGTCAGAAAGTGGTAAGTCTTTGTCTTCATAAAGCATTTTGAATTCTGGCAGTATGGATATGGGCAGTGAAGAGTGAACTGGAGAGTAAAAAATGAATGAATGAATGCTATAAAAGTTATACAAGTTTTATAAATAATATGGACAAAGTACTATTGAAATGTGGGACTACCTCATGGATAAAGCGAGCTTTGGGGTTCCCAAGGGAGTCAGGATAGGGCTGAGAAAAAGCACAAGGAAAACTATGAGCTTTGCTCTATGTCCCTTGTCATGGGTCAGTGACATGGCCACCTATGACCGGATAGGTTTGAAACATAGGGTGTATAGAATGGGGGACAAGAGAATAATTTTTAAAAAAGTATGCTGTATATTAGTCTGTATACTTAAGACAAGCAGAGTCAGCATCCGGGTTCTTTTAATGTAAAAGTGGTCTGACAGTATCTGCATTCTTGGTGGTAACATTAGTGGCAGCACACAGGACAGCCTGGAGAGCCTGCAGGGAACTGAGGTTGGGAGAGAGACTCAAGAAGTTAGGAGGCTTCATGGTCACTGATGTTTTCTTCATTCAGTCTTTTTGTTCTGTTACTGGCTCTCTTATACGTGATCCCAATTCGCTTTTTCCTACTTTTATTTTAAAATGACCTCCCTACATAATATTTTCTGATTACAGTCCCCCTTCTCCCATTTCCCATCCCATCAAGATCCACCTCCTTTCTGTCTCTCACTAGGATACAAACAGGTTTCTAAGGCCTAATACTACAATAGAATGAGATAATATAAAATCTAACACATCAGAGTCATAAAAACAAAGAGAAGGAAAGGAGCCCAAAAGAAGGCATAAGAAACAGAGACCCACTTGTTCACACACTCAGGAATCAAATAAAAACAATAAACTGGGAGCCATAATATATATGCAAAGGACTTAATAAGGTAAAAAGAGAGAACAAAAAATATACATAAATAAAATAAAAATAGTAAGATAAAATTAAAAAGAAGGAAGAGCCCTGGCACAGCACTATGAGATAAGGAACCTCCAAAGATGCTGTTGAGTTTGTTTTCTTAAGCCCATTTACTGCAGTCTACCTGAAAAGAGTACTTTGCTTCTCAGGGAAATTCCCTTGGAGGAAACCAAATTTTCATTTTCAAGTTGCTATAAATTAGAGATAGCTTCTGGACTAGGGAAAGGGCTGTGTCCACTCCTCCTTTCAGCTCAAGCACCCCAACTGGTACAGACCCATGGAGGGCCTATACATGATGCCTCAGTCTCTGTGAGTTGATATCTGAATTGATCCTGTTGATTTAGGAGGCTTTGTTTTCTTGGTGTCCACCATCCTCTCTGACTCTTAGATTCTTTCTCCCCTGACCTCTGAGGGGAGGGATTTGATGGAGACATTGCATGTTCTAAGGTTCTTACTCTCTGCATAACGTCTGGCTGTGCCTTTTTGTATTTGTTCCCATCTGCTGCAGGAGGAAACTTCTCTGATGATGGATGGTAACTTCACAGGTCTATGAGTGTAGTAGAATATCTTTAGGAGTCATTTACTTGCTAGTTTTCTCTTTTAGAACGGTGAATTTGGTTTTATCCTAGGTCCCTCAGTTATCTAATCTCAGGGTCTTGGTCACCCAAACAGTGTCAGGCATGGGCTCCATCTTGTGGAATGGACCTTATGTGAAATCATATTTTGGTTGGTTGCTTCCACAAAACGTGTGGCAACATTGCACTCGCATGCCTTGCAGGCAGGGTACCAATGTAGATCAAAAGGCTTGTAGCTGGGTTGGTGTTTCCAATTCTCTGTAGCCTGCAGAATACCTTCCTGTAACAAGGATGCCAGCACATGGGTGTGAAGGCTCTGCGTAGGCACCAGTTTTATTTCTCCATGTTCAGTGTCTTGTGTAGGTGTTGTGTTCAGCAAGGGGGCCTTGCTGTCAGTTTGTGGAGAGCAACCTATTGTCTTGACAATGGTCTGGGTTGTTTGGGAGTTCCCATGGGACCCTTTTGGCCAACAATTCAATTAGATGTAACCCATTCTCAGTAAAGAAAGCTTCATGTGGTGACACAAAATGTCTAGTTTGAGCTGTCTCTCTATTTAGAGATCTCTTCTAGACTTACTTCATATCTGTATATATCTTTAGAAAGCTTCTACTGTATTATGTTTCCATATCCATCAAATGGCCCTTAATTCCAGCTCTCTCCCTGAATTCCCTCCCTCATTCTCCTATTCCCTTCTCTTCTCCATTTGATCTTCCCAGTCCAGTCTCCTTCTTTGCCATTCATAATTATCTATTTTATTTTCCTTTCCTAGGAAAATCTATTTGTTCCCCTACTTGTTCTTTATATTTAACCTCTATATCTTTTTTTTTTGTTTTTTACAAGACAGGGTTTCTCTGTATTGTTTTGGAGGCTGTCGGAACAGCCCAGCCTCGAACTCACAGAGATCCGCCTGCCTCTGCCTCCCGAGTGCTGGGATTAAAAACCTCTATATCTTTGACTTAACAATTAATATCCACATATAAGCAAATACATGTCATATTTGTATTTCTAGGTCTAGGTTAGCTCACTGATGATGATTTTTTTCCCTAGTTCCATCCATTTACCTGCAAATTTTACTTTTTAATGGATGAGTAATATTCCATTGTGTAAATGTGCCACATTTTTTTATCCATTCTTCTGTTGGGAGGCATTTAGGTTCTTCCTAGTTTCTGACTATTATGAATAGAGCATCAATAAACATGGTTGATCAAGTGTGTCTGTGGTAGGATGAAGTAACCATATATGCTCAAGAGTGGTATAGTTGAATCTTGAGGTAGATCGATTCCCAATTTTCAGAGGGACATCCAAATTGACTTCCATGGTGACTGTAGAAGTTTGCACATCCACCAGCAATGGAAGTAGCTCAGCATTGTTCCACATTTTCATCAGCCTGAGTGATCACTTGTGTTATTTATCTTAGCCATTTGGACAGGTGTTAGATGAAATCTCTTAGCCGTTTTGACTTGTATTTTCCTGATGACTATGGATGTTGAATATTTCTCTAAGTGTTTTTCAGCCATTTAAGTTTCCTTTTTTGAGAATCCTTTGTTTAGATCTATACCACATTTTTAAATTGGGTTGTTTTCTTGATATCTAGTTTCTTGAATATATATGATATCAGCCCTCTGTCAGATGTGTAGTTGCTAAATATCTTTTCCCAACAGTCGTCTGCCACTTTGTCCAAATGATGGTGTCTTTTGCCATATACAAGCTTTTCTGTTTCATGAGGTCCCATTTATTAATTGTTGATCTTAGTGTCTGTGCTGACAGTATTATGTTCAGAAAGTTGTCTCTGGTGCCAATGATTTCAAGATTATTCCCCATGTTTTCTTTTATCAGATCCAGTGACTCTGTTTTTATGTTTTAGTTTTTGATCCACTTGGAGTTGAGATTTCTACATGGTGATAAGTATATGGATCTATTTGGGATCTTGTGCATGCAGATATCCAGTTTGACTAGCATCATTTGCTGAAGACACTGTCTTTTTCAGTGTGTGTTTCTGACTTCCTTATAAAAAATCAGGTGTCTATAGGTGTGTGGACTTACGTCTGGGTCTTCAATTCAATTCTACTGATCGAGGTGACTGTTTTTGTAACATTAGCATCATGTTTTTATTACTAAAGCTCTGTAATATAACTTGAAATCAGGATGGCGCTATCTCCAACAGTTCTTTTATTATTCAGGACTATTTTAGCATCCTGACTTTTTTGTGTTTCCATATGAAGCTGAAGATTATTCTTTCAAGATCTGTTGTTGTTCTGGAATTTTGATGGGGAATACATTGAATCTATAGATTGCTTTTCGTAGGATAACCATTTTATGATAATTATCCTACCAATCCATGAGCATGGGAGAACTTTCCATTTTCTAATATAGTCTTCAATTTCTTTCTTCAGTGTGCAAAGTTTTTATAATAGAAGTCTTTTGCTTGGTCAGAGTTAATGCAAGATATTTTAGGTAATTTGAGATCATTGTGAAAGCTTTTATTTTCCTGATTTTTTTCCTTAGTCCCTTTGTCATTTGTATATAGGAAGGCTACTGATTTTGTGAGTCAATTTTGTATCCAGTTATTTTGCTCAGAGTGTTTATCAGCTGTAGGAGTTTCCTGGTGGAATTTTGAGGGTCACTTATGTGTCCAATCATATCATTTGCAAATAAAGATGCTTTGATTTCTTCCTTTCCAATTTGCACTCTCTTGATCTTCACTTGTCTTACTGTTCTAGCTAAGACTTCAAGAACTATATTGAATAGTTACGGAGAGAGTGGACAGCCTTGTTTAATTCCTGATTCTACTGGAATTGCTTTGAGAGTTTTTTTTTCCTATTTAAGCTGATGTTGGCTATGGGATTCCTATAAACTACCTTTATAATGTTGAGGTATATCCCTTGTATCCCTAATCTCTCCAGGACTTTTATCATCAAGGGGTGTTGAATTTTGTTAAAGGCCTTTTCTTCATTTAATGAGATGATCATGTGTTTTATTTTCTTTCAGTTTGCTTATTAATTTATGTATGTTGAAGCATCTATACATCTCTGGGATGAAGTCTACTTGATAATGGTGGGTAATTTCATTGGTGTGTTCTTGGTTGCAGTTTTCAAATGCTTCTCTAATATTTTGTGTCTGTGTTCATAAGGGAAATTGGTTTGTAATTTACTTTCTTTGTTGGGTCTTTGTGTGACTTGAGTATCAGGGTTACTTCTGTTATTTTGTGGAATAATTTGAGGAGTAATGCCATTAACATTCCTTTGAAAGAATTCTGTGCTGGCCCTGGGGTTTTTGTTTGTTGTTTTGTTTTGTTTTTCTTTTGGTTGGGAGACTTTTAATGACTCCATCTATTTCATTAGCTGTTATAGGTCTGTTTAAATTGCTTACCTGATCGTGATTTAACATTGGTAAGTGGTATTTATTGAGAAAATTACACTTTCCTTTTAGATTTTTTTCAATTTGGTGGAGTGTGAGTTTTTAAACTATGTCCAAGGAGTCTCTGGATTTCCTTAGTGTCTCTTGCTATTGTCCTCATTTTTACTTCTAATTTTGTTAATTTGGACATTCTCTCTCTGTTTTTTAGTTAATTTGGATAAGAGGTTGTAAGTGTTACTGATTTTCTCAAAGAACCAACTCTGTTTCATTTGTTTTTTATTCTTTGTGGTTTTGTTTATTTCCGTTGGATTTATTTCAGCCCTGATTTGATTATCTCTTCCTTTATTCTCCTTTTGGGAGTGATTCTTTTTGTTTAAGAGCATTCAGGTAAGTTATTAGTATGTGTAGGAGAAGCTGTGGTTAGCCTACCCAAGCTCTGCCCCTGCTGCATGAACATGTGCTCAGGCACTTCCTCCCTGTGCCAAACCGCCAAACCTGCCTCAACACCCAGAGATGCTGATGGAGAGACACCTGACCCAGAGACTGCAGTGAGGGAAGGACATGCTGCAGAGCCAGCCGCCTGAGACAATGGGACCTTGGGAGGGGGTGTAAAGGCAGGTCTAACTTCCTTAATAAATTAGACTGCAGCATGCTAGCTCTGCTACTCACTGACTCCGGGTGCCTGAATCAATGGTGCTGTGTCTTCTCACCCCCTCCTCCGAGGGGTGTCCGAGTAGGTTAACCGGCAACATCTATGAGATCTCTCTAATTGTTTTAGATAGGCACTTACTGTTATGAACTTGCCTCTTAGAACAGCCTTCATTGTGTCCCAAGTTTGGGTGTGTTGTGTATTCATTTTCATTCAAATCCTGAAAGTCGTTGACCTGTTTTTCATTCAGCAATGAGTTGTTCAGTTTCTATGAGTTAGCAAACTTTATCTTGTTTCTGTTGTTGTTGATACCCAGCTTTAATCTGTGATGGTTAGATTGGATGCAGGATGTTAGTTCACTTTTTTTGTATCTGCCAAGACTTATTTTATATCCAAGTATGTTGTCAATTTTGGAGAAAGTTCCATGAGGTTCTCAGAAGACGGTATATTCTTTTTTTCCAGTTTCAAATATGTTTTCTTTTTTATTATTTAAATTTTTTAAAATTAGAAACAAGCTTGCTTCACATTCCAATCCCAGCTCCCTCTCCCTCCCCTCCTCCTGCACCCCACCACCTGCCCTGCCAGCCTCCCACCTATCCCCACTCTCTTCCCCATAGGGGATATCCAGAGCCTGTCATTTTGTTAAGGGCAGGGCCTAGGACCTCCCACAACAGTCCAGGCTGAGAGAGCATTCCTCTTTGTGGTATGGACACACAAAGTCCGTTTGTATGCCAGGGATAAATAATGATCTACTGCCCAGAGCCCCATAGACTGAGAAGGTATATTCTTTGTCTTTAACTAAAATGTTTTATAAATATTTGTTTGATTCATTTGTTTTATAACATCTGTTAGCTCCAGCATTTCTCTGTTTAGTTTTTGTCTGGATGACCTGTCTATTGGAGAGGTTGGGGTATTGAAGTCTCCCACTATCAGAGTATGGGAGTCAACATGTGATTTAAGTTGTAGTAGTGTTTCTTTTATGAGCTTGGGTTTCCTTGTTTGGTGCACAGATGTTAAGGGTTGCAGTTTCATCTTGGTGGATTTTCCTTTGATGAATATGTGGTGTCTTTTCTATCTCTTTGATTAGTTTTAGTTTGAAGTCTATTTTGTCAGATATTAAAATGGCTATACCAGCTTACTTCTTAGGTTCATCTTTTTCTATCCTTTTACCCTGAGGTAATGTCTATCCTTGAGGTTATGGTGCGTTTCTTGGATGTAGCAGAAGAATGGATCTTGTTTTCACATCCATTCTGTTAGTCTGTATCTTTTTATTGGTGGAATTGCATCCATTGATCCTGAGAGATATCAATGATTAATGATTGTTGGTTCTCCTTTTATTTTCTTGTTATTGTTGTTGTTGTGGTACTGGTGGTGGTGGTGATGGAGTGTGTGTGTGTGTGTGTGTGTATGTGTGTGTGTGTGTGTGTTTCCCTTCTTCTGCTTTCCTGGTTTGGGATTATTTATTCCTTATGTTTTCTTGGATGTGGTTACCTTCTTTAGGTTGGAGTTTTCCTTCCATCACCTTGTGTAATGCTGGATTCGTAGATAGATACTGCTTAAATTTTGTTTTATAATATAATGAATGGCTTATTTTCTATACCCATTGCAATTGAGAATTTTGCAGGGCATGGTAGCCTGGATTGGCATTGTGGTCACCTAAAATCTGTAGAACATGTGTAGGACCTTCTGGGTTCTAGAGTCTCCATTGAGAAGTCCAGTGTTATTGTACTAGATCTGCTTTTGCATGTTACTTAGTTTCCTTTGCAGCTTTTTAATATTCTTTCTTTGTTCTGTATGTTTTGTTTTGTATTTTTCCTATTTTGCCAAGGGGAATTTCTTTTCTGGTTCAGTCTATTTGGTGTTCTGTATGCTTTTTGTACCTTGATAGGCATCTCCTTGTTTACATTAGGGAAATTTTCTTGTAGAATTTTGTTGAAAATAACATCTGTCTGTTTGATCTGAATTTTTCTCCTTCCTCTATTATTATTCTTTTTTTTTGGTTTCTTATGTTTTTTTATTTTTATTTTTTAATTTTAAATAGCTTGTTTTACATGTCAATCCCAGTTCCTTCTCCCTCCCCTCCTCTGGCACCCCCCAACCATCCCCCCCATCCTCCCACCCTATTGCCAATTCCTTCCACATAGGGGATATCTAGAGTCTATCATTTCATTCAGGGTAGGATCCAGGCACTTCCCTAAGAGTCCAGGCAAAGAGAGCAATCCTCTTTGTGTTATGGGCACACGATGTGTGTTAGTGGATCAGTGTTTATCCCTCTATTCTTAGATTTGTCTTTTCACAGTTCCCCAGATTTTCTAGTTGTACCAGGAGTTTTGTTTTTGTTTAGATTTAATATTTTCTTAGACCAAAGTATCCTTTTCTTCTGTTGTGTCTTCAGTGCTAGGGATTCTGTCTTCTATCTCTTGTAGTCTATTGGTGAGGATTGCCTCTGAGGTTTCTTTTTAGATTCTTAAAATTTTCATTTCAAGGTTTCCCACAGTTTGGGTTTTCTTTATTCATTCTATTTCTACTTTCCAACAGGCCTTGAACTGTTTTATTCATTTCCTTCCACTGATTGTTGGTGATTTCATAGATTTCTTTAAGGGAATTATTCAGTTCCTCTTTAAGGACCTCTAACATATTTATAAAGCTATTTTAAGATCTTTTTGTGCATCAGCTATGTTGGAATCTTCAGGGACTACTGTGGTAGGGTTGCTGGGCTGTACTGGAGCTATATTGTCCTGACTATCATTGATTATATTTTTATGCTGGCATCTAGGCATCTGGGGGGTGGGAATATTGTAATTCTAGCATAGCTGGTCTTGTCTTGGTTTGGGTGGATATTTTGTTCCTTGGTTTCTATTGTCCTCTCTGGTTCTTAGGAGAGTGTGGGTGGCTGTGTGTTGCTTGGTAGGAAATTTGCTTGGGATTCTGAAAAGTGTGACCACTAGGATTTCTGGGTAAAATGTGTTTCTAGGGACTGTGAGCTGACACTTAGAAATGGAGACTGGTTGGGTGGGGGGATTAGAGGGTCTACAGGAGAGACACATTAGAATGTTCCCTCAGGATCTGCTTAGTTCCCTGAGGATGGTGACAGAGAGTTAGGAAGGACCATAACAGATGGTCTGCTATAAAGCTGGGGATGAGACTGGGGGATTGGATATAGAGAAGTGGAGAGAGAGAGAGAGAGAGAGAGAGAGAGAGAGAGAGAGAGAGAGAGAGAGAGAGAGAGAGAGAATATCTGAAGCACCCCAACCCACTTCAGTGACCCACTTGATTCTCTGTCAAGGCTTTTCTTTGTCAAGCTTGCCTTGCAAGTTCCCAAAGAAAGCCTACTGGAGTTGGGTGCTGGGATAACAGGATGACTGAGGAGAAAGATTGGAGAAGAAGACATTTGTGATTCACTGGGCATAAGGATAAAGAGGAGGGGGGCACAGCAGGTGGTCTGCTACCAAGATGGGGGTGACATGGAGGGACTGGATTTGGAGGAGGGCAGGAGTGGTTAAGATTTGCAGAGAGGTTATCTGCTTCCTTGGCTGGAGTGGCCTGATGACCCCAGTTCTTAGCATAGCACAAAGCTTTCATGGTCAGCTTCTTCCTGTTGTTTGAATCTTGACTTTACCTCTCCTTTTATCTATCTCTAGGTTACAGAATGCAGTTATGCCTTCTATGACACTCATTGCTTTTTTTTTGCCTAAGGACATGTCCACATTTACCGGTTTCTGCTTAAAATATTCTTCTCTTTCCTCTTTGTATGACCAATGGCCAGTTGTTGGTTTGTTCGTTTGTTTTCCAGTTGAAGTTGATAATTACTTCCTTGATAGATGTTTCCTTGAGGGATTTCCTCAAAACACAAATGCGTCTTGATAAGTCTGTTGATGCCTTTTCTATTTCATCAATCCTCACACACCTTCTTACACTGAAAGGTAGTCAGCTCAGTTCAAGCTTGATTTCTCCATGAGTGGCAAACAAGGCATATGACATCTTCCTCAATGGAATCTTAACAACTACCTGCAACAAAGAGGAATGGCAGAAATCTGCATTGTTGGCAGGTATTGGAGGTTTCCATGACTCATAACTTCTAAAGATGTATTCCATGTCAGGTGTGGGGATTTTTCTTTAATAACCTATGGATTTTAAGAATAGCATTATTCAGGCTACTCTGATGAGTCCACTGGTGCAATAATGATAGGTCTGTTACATGTGCAGCCAACTACTCTCTGACTGAATTTGAGAGAATTACCTGTGGGAGGGAATTCATACCTTGAACTGTAAACCCAGTTTAAAAAATAAAACCATGTCTAAAGAGAGCTCTTAAGCACCTGGGGTGTGAGTATACACTATTGCTATTAACAAAGTTGGCACTGCATCAAATTGCCTTCTAGATATTTATGTTTATAAGCATAGACAAATGTTACTCTCATCATTTTCTAAAGAGCCTCTCTTTGGAAAGGGTTGACAGAAGTGCATGGTTGTTCAAGATCTGAGAAGAAGGGATGATTGAATATTAGGTCATAAACAAACCCTTCTAAGGTGCAGAGAACATTATGTAAGAGAGGGAATAAAAATGTAAGAGCTAAGCCGGGCAGTGGTGGCGCACGGGAGGCAGAGGCAGGCGGATCTCTGTGAGTTCGAGGACAGGCTGGACCGACAGCCTTGAAAACAATACAGGGAAACCCTGTCTCGAAAAAAACAAAAAAAGAAATGTAAGAGCTATAAGACAGGAAGAAGAGACATAGAGATGTGACATCCACTTAGTGAGAATTGTGGATGCTGACAATTTAGGGACAGTAGAAATCTCCAGGGAAAATACCTTAAAGTATGTTTAGTATGACAGTCACTATGTAAGGGACTGAGAAAATAATCGATGTTTTTGCAAGGTATATTTAAAAACAAAGATCAGGTTGTACAGATGGAGAGTGAATGACCAGGCAAAGACATTGGTCTCAGGCTGTTGGAACTCTATTCAGTAGCTCTCTGAGAGTCCAGACTAGAATGCTGTCAATTAACATTTCAATCGAGTATGTTAACAGAAAGATACTCTCAGGTCAAAAAGTGGGTAAATGAGCTTGTTTATGAACCTGATAACTTAAGTTTGATCCAAAGTCATACATGGAAGCAGGGGACCTCTTTTGCAAGTTGTCCTCTGACTTCCACATGTGCATTGTGGCACATTGGCCCCTCCTTCACAATGAATAGAAAATGAAATAATGTACTAAAATCTATATCAAAGGAAAAGAAAGTTACTATGTAATCGGGCCACATAATTGTTCCTTTCATAACCATTCTAGATTCTTTTACCGTCAAATTATAGAGGAGATATAGGTATGTGTTGGTATGGAGATGAATATTGGATTCTGTGTGCTTCTGGTTTTAGTTTCTGGAAAAGCTACCTGTTTCTAGTGTCTAGTGTCTAGACTACTCACCCTCCCATCAACAGTGTGCTGCTTTGTACATTTTATATGGATTTTCTACCTTGGACCCTTTCAAATGGCAAAGACCTTGTTTACTCCTGTGTCTGTGCTACCTAATAGTTTGCATTTCTTCAAAGCGTGTGTAATACTGAAACTGTTAGAAGAATGGTTAAGTTAGTAGATGATGGCATAATAGCAGAGATACCGATAAATCGAAAGACATGAAGTCTTTCAAAGTCTGTAGCCTCACCTGACTGATCTGTCTATACTTGACATTTTGCACTTAGATAAGAGCTCAGACAGAATTACTGGGGGTGCAGTAGACCCTAGAAGTAGCTGAGAGTAGCCCCTGATTACTCTCTGGTTATTCAGCAGCCCAACATACTCTGGGTCATTGTTCCCTGGCCTTTATCCACCAATGTCACAACTGAGAACTCAGATTAGGCCAGCTGTGTAAGGCCAAGCTCAAAGGGCATAAAAAGATGAGGATGACAAAAGGCAGTTAATGAGTTGAAGATAATATAGGAATTAAGGATTACTATGTTAATAAAATGCCATTAAACTTAAAAAAATCAGACGAGCCTATTTCACTGTGGAGCAGGTGATTCGTATTCTGTTCTCATTGGCAGGCAGAGATGAGTTTCTCATAGGAGAACACATCCCAAGCTTGAGAGAGTTAATTGCATTTAGCTGTTTGAGATTGCTAGATGAATGCACGTGGAACATTAAGCTCCTCATGCCAGTCTTTTGCAGAAACTGCAAGGCAAAGAGTGTATTCCCACATTTGTTTAAATTTTAATAGCATTTTTGAAGACACCCCGAAGTTTCTAGCCAAGATTCACAGATACTAGAATCTAGGTCATTATAAATCTGGAGTTTATAAGAAATGATTTAAATAACTCTCCCCATATGGCTTAGCAAGCCAGTAAAAATATTTAAGAGAATTGTGCCTGGCAAGGACATGGGTTAATTCAGCTCACCCTGTTTTGTGGATTCTTTTTGGTGTGTACTGGGCGCAGGCAGTGCATGTTGCATCAATAATTACCAGCGCTGTTGGTGCAAAATGGAGACTCTACTTGACTTGTTTCTTTATATTATCCTGCAGAAGGCTGCCACCTTCAGCCCTATGTCAAGCCAGTCCAGTCTGATGATTGTTTCCTCCCACTCTTCTTTTCCTTCTTTGGGATTATCTAAGAAATAAGAAAATAATAAAACAAAGCAAGCAGACTTGTTTTAGACGTGTGTTACACTGATTTTGACATGGCAAATAATTTTAATCAAATTTTTACTGTTTTTTTGTTTGTTTTTTGAGACAGGGTTTCTATGTATTGTTTGGAGGCTGTCCTGGAACTCACTCTGTAGACCAGGCTGGCCTCAAACTCACAAAGATCCGCTTGCCTCTGCCTTCCTAGTTCTGGGATTAAAGGCTTGCGCCACCAACGCCTGGCTAATTTTTTACTGTTACTTCATATCATCTTAGAGCCAAATTTAAAAAAAAAGGGACATCAGTTTTCCTCAATTTAGTGGGGAACTCCATTTTTCAATTTGTTACTTGAGCTTTCCAGAGAAAATTTCAATCAATAGAGGCACAGATGCCTCCATCCATCCATCCATCCCATCCTTCCATCCTTCCTTCTTTCCATCTATCCATCTCTGTCTCTCTTCCATCTTTCTTTCGATGTCTGTGTATAAAATTTAACATGAAAAAAGAATCTGATGAACTTTATAGAGCAAGTAGTAAGCATTAGCTAATGTTAATTTTGATGTCTCTGTTGCTTAATCAAGAAATAGTGTGACGGTCAGAGGTGCAGTTTATGTCTCATGCAGTGAAGCAGAAATATTGTCAGTTAATCTGTAGTATTGAGGAAATAGGCATCTTTCTGAACTCCCAGATGGAAAACTTCACAGATGGACAACTTCTTATTATCTGCAAGATAATAAGAAATTGCTAAGCCTTTCCTCCCTTTATTAAAATAATGAATAGCAAGAAGATAAAGTAACAGGATCTCAGACAGGATACATCACAATATTTATAAAATCTTAGTAATATTTGAGACCTAACTAAGAAAAGAAGACAATGAAGAACACACACACACACACACACACACACACACACGCACACACACACTCGAACATGCAAGCTCTTTTTTCTCCCCTGAGATGGGATCTCACTATGCAGTTGTAGCTGGCTTGGAACTCTGCATGTAGACCAGGTTCACCTTGAATTTACAGGGCTTCACTTGCCTTTGCATCTTCATGCTGGGAATAAAGGTGTGTGTACCCATACCAGGCTAAAAATCTATTTAAAGAGCTTTGGGAAGAAACCCTTTCTGACTTACATTATAAATCTAATAAAAGCAAAGTTATTAAGCTCATACTGTGTGATATCCATGTGTAGCATGAGGACTAGCATTGTGAGTAGCATGCACACGGAAGAGAGGAAATACAGCCTTTACTTTCAGTTTTAGAGTGGATGAATAGGTAACTCCATTTAAATCCTTTGGTATACATGTATGCATGTATGCATGTGATGTATATGTGTATATGTATGTGTGTATGTATATGATGTACATGTATATGTCTGTATACGTATTTGTGTATGTGTATGTATGTTAATGTGTTTTGTATGTTTATTTATGTATGTGTATGTGTTTGTATATGAAGCATATGTTTTAAGAAACTTATAGTAGTAGTTCCACGTAGCAAAAATTTTGAGATTTATTAGTTTTTATCTTATGTTTCTGGGTGCTTTGCCTGCATGTGTATTGGTGTACCATATGTATCTGATGCTCAGAGTGACCTGAAAGGACATATGATTCTCAGGAGCTGAAATTACAGACGGTTGTGAGCCGCCATGTGGGTGCTGGGAATGGAACAGCGTCCTCTGGAATAGCAGTCAATGTTCTTAACTGCTGAGCTGTCTCTTCTGTTTCACTATACGGCATTTTCAAAAGGCCTTCCTTGTTGGCTACCATTCCTTGTATTTCCTCCTCTATGATGTCCTTCCAGCCCCACCTCATCTAATTCTTCTTGGTTTATTGTTCTTTTTTCCTCCTCCATATCACTGCATTCCCTGTGCCTACCATTGAAAGATTCTCTCCCTCCCCCCATGGTTCCTCACCATTCTCCTGACTTCTATGAGTATTCCAAATGAAACGCACACATGTAATGTTGCACAGCTAACATCCACACATGCAACATGCAATTTTTTTTGGAGTCTAAGCTCTCTCACTTAGAATGATTGTCTCTGGTTCCATTCATTTGCCTGAGAACCTTTTAACTTCACTTTTAAACAGTTGAGCAATTGCATTGTGTAAATGTACCTCGTTTTCATCTCCATTCCATCAGTTGATGGATATCTAGGTTTTTCTGTTCCCTGGCTATTGTGACTAGAACAGCAGTGAACATGAAAATGCAAGCATCTCTACAGGACCCCAGTAGCACAGGCATTAAGGTCAGTAATTGACAAATGGGGTCACAAGAAACTAAAAAGCTTCTGTTAAGCAAATGACACCTTTATTTGAGTGAGGAGATAACCTATAGATTGGGAACAAAATCTTTACCAGCTACACATATGACAGAAGTTTTTAGGGTCTAGAATATGAAAATAAAACTTAACATCAAGAAAATAAACAACCCAATTTAAAAAACTGGGGCACAGAACTAAACAAAGAGTTCTCAAAAGATGAAAGACAAACGGCTGAGAAATAGTATTTTGAATGTTCAACCTCTTTAGCCATCAGGGAAAAACAACTTAAAATTACTTTGAGATTTCATCTTACCCCAGTCAGAATGGCTAAGATAAAACAAAACAAAACAACAACAACAAAAAAGGTAGCAGTTGCAGGTATGGCTGTGGGGGAAGGGGAGCCCAGCTGCAGGTGTGCAAGCTGGTACAGCTACTATGGGTACGGCTACTGTGGAAATCAGTGTGATGGTTCCTTGAAAAGCTGGAAAGATATCTACCATATGATCCAGCTATTACACTCCAAGCACTCTACATCTTAATCCAGATATTTATCCTGAGGCCTTCACCAGAGTCTGCTTTCTTGGGGGAGAACCGAAGTGCTCAAGTTGAGCCACCTTGAAGCCTTCACAGAGAGAAGGGAAGTACCAGTTGCAACCCCTCCGGTCACCCTGTTCCACCTAAGGGGGGAGACTGGAAGTTGAGAAGTACTGATGACGCTTATAATCTAAGGGAACAGTCTTACATAAAGGCTGTGACCTGCTCCAATGTCTGAATTGCTTCTCATCATCTCCCCTGTGACTCATTCTACATCACTGCAGGCGTGACGGGCATTTACCGCAGTCCGCATGCCTCGCATCCCTTCTCTCTATGTCTCATTCTGTTCCTGAAGGCCAGTTTACCAATGCTCCTCATATTCAGCCAATTGTGTCTGTCCTTCAACCAAAAATTTGCAAGGTCTGTTGAACATTTAAAAACAAATCCAGTGTAAAGCGACTGAAGAAACAACACAAGCAGGTATGCAGGGTGTAGGAGTCATTCTAGTAACTTCAGTTAAGGACACCTAGATTAACTATGCTCGCAGCTTGATGGGGGAAAATAGATACACTGAAGAACAACAGCGCAATGTAATCAGAGAAATGGACATTTTAAGACAGAACTTTTTAAAATACCAGAAAAAGGCACCCTATGGAAAATAAAAGCATTTGGTGAACTTATTGGTGGACTGTGTGTGTGGTTGCAGACTTTATGAGCTCAAGAATATCACAATAAAAACTTTCAAAACTAAAAGAAAAAGACAAAATATAAGAGAACCAAATGATACTCTTTCTTAAGAAACCCAAGCTCAAAAAATCTTAAAGCATCCCATTCCCTCTACCCTTTAATACAAATTCTTAAATGTGTATTAAAACAATTTTCTTAAGAAAACCCAGCTTCACTCCATAAAAAAGGACAAATGGCCAGGATGTGTGAAGAAACTATGAAAAATGAAATATACATATACAATGAGGATGTTGTATGAGGATTCGAGAGAGGTACAGAAGACATCTGAAACAATACATGGCTGGGAAATTCCCTCATATTAAAAATATGAAACAAGAAACAAATGCAAATTACTAAACAAAACATGGCAGTCTGAAATGTGTCTGGCAAATACAAATCTGTTGAGATGCTAAAGTGGTCAGTGTCAAGAATGGTATCTAAGCTGATCACAGAGGGCTGTCAGAATGACAGAGTTACCATGGATGCATGATGTCTGCACCATCTAAAGCCTTAGGATGCACAGGAGCAAGAATGGACCTTAATGTAACCTGGGGTCTCAGAGCACATGCTGGAGGCTAAGGGCATGGCATAGTCTCCTGCATTGTGACAATTATATACTCCATTGGGAGTGCAATCTCTATATATTTTCTGCTTATTTTTCCTCTGAACACTTCACTGGCCATAAATTTCTCTTTAAATTTGCTGGCGGAAAAAATTGATATTTTTCACACAGTCAGAAAATAAAGTGATTTGACAGCATTTCCTGTATCTTCTCAGACAAGGAAAAAGCCTTTTGTAATTAGCAGCCCTGAGTCTGTATTGATGAAGCTACATATACTCCATGTGCTGTGTGTGTGTGTGTGTGTGTGTGTGTGTGTGTGTTTTCTTAGATTCACCCAGAACTAGACAATTGTATCCACTTGCCATGGCAAACTTGTGTTGATGAAATGTGGGGTCTTCTCCAAGTGAGTCACGCTTCTGGTAATCAGGACATGATTCTCTTCCCTGACCTCTGCAGCAACTGATTTGTGTGTGAGGAAGAGGGAATGTTTCACGAGTGTGTGGGTTGTAAACAGAACAAAGGGGTTATCTGCAGTTCCAGCTAAAAATAAATCGTAGCTTGCAACATGATTCTCTGGAAGGTTTAGTTCCAGAGAGGCTTCGGATAAAAATTGGTTAGAAATCTTTCTAAAGATGAATTCAAGCATCATAGAAAATTAATGCCTTTCCTAATATCTTCGCTTATTTCACATTTTTCCATGCAGCCCATTAACTGTAGACTTACTATACCCCCTCATATAATAATAATATGGTTGTAACATTTCTTGAGATCTTGTTACAGAATATTAAGTGCCCCTCAAGGAATTAAACCCACTTTCCAGCCAGGAACTAACAGTAGCATTCTGAATGCTGTCAGCCCAAGGCGATTGCTGTACACGGGAAGCAGGGATTTACTATTTGGCTCTCTTTCTTAGTGAATAAAGAACACAGTGTAAAAAAATCTGTCTTAACATTTGGTAATAACTCCATGATGTATTATTGGGAATGTTTCTTTTGTCAATGCAATTGGGGATGTCTTTGTACAGTTGGTATAAAAATACATAGAATTTTTAAGTGAGAAAACAGAAGCATAGTACAATTGTTTCTCTAACAGACAGCCAGTGGGCTACATAGAGGACATGGAGTACATATGTGATTTCATGCATGATGTCTGTAGAAGGTTGTTTGTAGGTTTCCTTCTGGCTCTGGGCATGCTTCTTTATACATGTATGGGGTGTGTGTGTGTGTGTGTGTGTGTTATAGTAGACCATAAGATACCTTACTTCTCATTGAAAGTATACACACCCATTCTGTGGGCATGGAGGGTTTAGACTGGTGTTTTGTTTCTCAGCGATCTTAAAGGTTTTTCAGTATTCTGTATTCTAAAACACCAAGAATCTTGGAATCTTCCATGTACTTGTGCTTGCGTTTATTGCTCTTTGCTTAATTAGAAATTGAAACTCAGAAAATTAAATAGATGCATTTATTACTCTGATTTAAAATAACAAAACCACTAAATAGTAATGGAGGGGATAGTGTTTGTGTGTTTGGAAAAGAACTTCACTCTCCAAAACAAAGAAAGTGTAGTAAGGAGAACTGTTCAATGTTTTCACATCCATCATCTCCTAAATGTATATTTTAATGGGAAAAAGCTGCATTCTTCTATCTCCTTCTATGCTATCAATATATTGATTTGATTAAAGCTTATGAACAATGGGGAGTGACTTTTTTATGAGGCAGGGTTTCTCTGTGTAACAGTCCTATCTGTCCTTGAACTCACTCTATAGACCAGGCTGGCCTTGAACTCACAAAGATCCACTGTCTCCCATGGGATTAAACTCACGGGCCATCAAACCTGACCTGAAGGAAAATTTTAATAGCTTTCCCATACACCTGTGAATACTGTCCTTTGAAGCTACACCACTAAGATGAGATAAGCGGGCCTGCATTAAAAGCCGTTCTTATCATCAAACTTCGATGTCTCCACCACATATATAATCTATGGAAATTTTTTTTGCAAATTGTTTTTGAGGCAGTTTTGCTGGCTTTGAACTTACAGTCAGGCTCACACTAGCATTAAATTTGAATCTTCCTGCTTTTGACTGCCCACATGCTGGGATCATAGGTGAATACCAGTCCCCCTGCCTTTGCTCTGCAATTTGAATGCTTCATAACCCACAGTCTTGTGTTGGTCAACTGGAAGACAGTGTTGCTCACTTCTGCAAATATTCCAACAATGATGCATTTTATTATGTAATACCAAACTCACCTTTGCCAGATTCATCCTTGAATTCATTAGAAAAGTTGCCTGGGAAGCTGTCAAGCTCCTGGCAGCAAATAATGAATATCTACAATTTTTAGTTTTGCTTGAAGCTTTGAATTTTATCGTCAGCTTAAAAAAATAGTGTAGTCTGTTTCCCTTGAAGTGACACTTTATTTCATTCACTTAAAAAAAAACTGTCAAGTTCCAGAGTCTGAAAGAACCTGGCTTGTCTGTCAGTTCTTTCAAGTAAAATGCTGTTCCATGGCAAATGATGTAGCTGGTATATTTTGCGGTTCAGACACCAATCACTTTTCTTCAGGTTGCATATACAGCAGAAGGCTTTTCCTGTACTCACCACCATTTCATATTTCAAATAGACGTAAAATACTGAGCAAATCAGCAGTCAAATTCATGAAGCAAATTGTTGCGGCTACATCTGGCATGATTTTAAGTGAAATAGGAATTAAAAAAATCAAATGTTAGGGCACACACAGGGATCATTGTGGAACTTGCTCTCATTGGCTTGACAAACTGGGACGTCGGCAGCTCTCCACACCAGTGTTTCATGCAAATGTCATCAGCAATGAGGGCAAATAGGTGTGACTCCAGAGACCCCTTGGAGAAGTGTCAGGATCTCTAGGGATCCAAGCTACCACATCTGAGGACTGTGGCCTTACTGGTGTGTCCACTGGAGTGGTTGTAATCTACAGACCAAAGGTTTCAAGTTGCTTCCTTCCTTCTCATACTTGTGGCAATGCTCAGAAGGGATGGTGTGCAGTCAGAACCTGGGGACACAGTCACTGACTGTCATCCTGACTCTTCTCTCTAGTTTGATAGGACAATACTCCAGAAGGCTCTCAAAAACCTTTCTTCCCTGTGGCCTGTCCACTCAGGCTATCTCAGACTTTCTCATGTACACTGGTCTTTGGATGGATAATTTTCATGTAAAGAGACTGCTTTCCTCAGAGTGTTCTTTGAGGCCACTCAGAATTCCTCAATATTAAGCTGTTTAAGTCTCTTGATTAGGGGAGTCTGAGAACACAAAAGCATTCCATGGGGAATATAGATTTACTCCTCATTGGGGAGAGTGGAAATAGCTTTGACCATTTGACCTAACACAGTGTAACCTGGAACAGACCCCTTTTGAAGATTTCCCTGAATTCTAGAGTTGTTTTCTTTGTCTGTAAGGCAAGAATCTTAGTAGATATTATATTTACTAATTTAAATGCAATTATTTTCTGGTAGTCACATACTAACCAGTATTGCCTATTTTTCAATTCAGTATATACTTTGAAATTTTTAAAAATTTTGTTTATTTTTTTGTGTATATTTTCAAAGACGTGTGTGTGTGTGAGAGAGAGAGAGCGAGAGACAGACAGACAGAGAGAGAGAGAGAGAGATTCCATGATGTGTATGTGTGAGAGGGTGTGCTGTGGTGCATTTGTGGAGATTAGAGGACTCTGTGGAGTTTGTCCTTTCTTCCCACCTTTATGTAAATTCTGAAAATCAAACTCAGATTTCCAGAATTGCAGGGCAAGTCCTGATAAGTCAGCCCACAGGCTCAGGGCATCCATCTTTTCTTCATTTGCTCAGCTCTCATTTTTCTCTTCCAGTTACTTCGATGAAAAATTCAGAGGAGTGCTACTAAGTGTACTTCTTCTTATCACTGCAATTTAATAGCAAGTACATCTTAATTCAGAAATGGCTAACATGTCTGCTTGTCATAGTCAGTCTGGACGGATCCATAGACTGGCAGAGAAAGATTCAAGACTTACTATAGGGCAACAATAACCAACACAATGTGCTAACATACCAATATACAATGATGATAAAGTTAACCAGTTAACCATTTAGAAATCCTCTTCTTCCAACTCTAAGCATGATAGGTGTGGTTGTTTGCCAGCTAGTTTTCAAGCTGACATATGCTGGAGTCATTTAAACAGAGAGAACCTCAATGGAGAAAATGCCCCCACTAGATTGGTCTATGAGGAAGAGTATGAGACATTTTCTTGATTGATCATTGATGTAGGAGGGCTTAGCTCACTGTAGGTGGTGTCACCCTGGGATGGTGGTCCTGGATCATATAAGAAGACAAATTGAACTAGTCATGAGGAACAAGCCAGTAGTTAGTACTCCTCCATGGTCTCTAACTCAGTCCCTGCCTTAAGTTCCTGGCCTGACTTCTCTGGAAGATGGACTACAAGCTATAAGATGAAATAAACCCTTTCCTCAAGTTGTTTTTGGTCATGGTGTTTTATCACAGCAATAGAGACTTAACTAAGGAGTGTGGTTTGAATGAGAATATCTCCCATGGACTCATGTATTTGAACATTTGGTCCAAAGTTGGTGGTGCTGTTTGGGAAGGTTTAGGAAGTGTGGCTTCATTAGAAGATGTATGCCATTAGAGGTGGGATTTGAGAGTTTAAAGATTCATGCTATTTTCAGTTTCATCTTTGCTTCACACTTCACATTTACAGGTGACATGTGAGCTCTCAGTCTCCATATCTCCTTTCAGCATGCCTGCTGCCTGCTGCCTCACCCCTGCCATTATGGACTCTAACCCTCTGGGAGTGTAAGCCAAAACTAACCCTTTCTTCTAAAATTAGCCTTAGTGATGACATTCTATCTCAGCAATAGAAAAGTGACTAATACAGCAGGATTCAAGATTATCTTCCCATTCATACTTCCATCTCTCTGTTCATTCAGTTTATAAGGTAAGTCACTAAATATTTGTAAATTGGCAGGGTTTTGTTCCAGGGCCCTGGACCCTAGCGTGTTTCCTTAATTAGCTTCTTTATAGCTACTCCAGTATCTGGAGCATTCACAGTCTTATGCAGCCTTGATGTTGCTAATTTCCCTCATGTGCTCTTCATATGTCGGTAAACCGTGTGAGAACAGAGGAGGGTATGTTCTTGGCCAGTCTTGTCTCAGCATTGGCACAGAAGGTGCCAAATACCTGTGTCAGCTGTGACTGCGGACTAACTCACTTGTATTTGGCCTTGGCCTCTCTCTCAGTGTCTCAACACGTTGTTTCCATTTTGACTGGATGTTTGAAAACTTCCTCTGTGTGTGTTGGTGACCTCTGACTCTAACCGTGTAAGACATTCTCTACTTAATCAGTCTTTCCTCACATCCAGAACAGAAGATTAAATGTAACCAGGCTTTGTATATAGATTCAATTGTTTTGAAATTAAATTATTTTTGGTTTAAGGGCAGGAATGGCGGGGATTTACTTTGCATTCTATCACATCTACATAAAACGACATCTGATAGATAACATTAAATGTGAAGTCACAGAAAACAGTGACTAAAAATGCTATTGCAATAGCTAATATGCCTGATAGTTTTAGACGCTACACCCATCGTGGCTTGACTTTGGGTAGATTTTGGCACAAAGAGTCAGTATTTGAATGTTGCCTTTTCAGTGTCTCTGTGGTGTCGAAATTCCATTTTTTATTATTTACAACAGGATTGATAAAACTTATCTCAGTGGGATTATGTGAGAGACTATATAGGATGAAGTTTTATGAACACTGGACATAGAGCATCCTGTCTGTAATAGCTGTTTGCAATTTTCCTATTTACAAGTTTACAATCATTGGTAAAAACAAATGAACAGATTCTACATTTGTATGTTACTGCTGCAGAGCCATCAGAGTCTATTCTTCTACAAAACCACACCTGGAGAAACTACTGGTTTTCCCAATTCTGGAGTAAATAGCAATGTGTGTCCTTAGCAAATGAACATGTTGCAGCATCCTGAAGTAGAGAAATCTGGAAATCTCTGCACAGAGTCTGCTTCCAGCTGGAAGGCCACAAGGAAACTGAATTCCATGATGAATTCCAGCAAACAAATTGAAGAGGATTGATCTTTTTAAACTGGCCTATGGTATTCATCATTTTATTTTATAGATGATTGTTGTGCTTGTCATGTACCATCCAAAGCAGAGTCCTTCAAGTTGAAAGTGAATTTCATTTTTCTTTCTCTTTCTCTCTCTCTCCCCCTCTCTTCCTCTGTCTCTCTCTCTCTTGCTTTCTCTTTTTAAAGAAGAATTGTGATCATTTTACTTGAAATGGACACTAAAGTAGAAAAATAAACCCAGTGGCCCCCATACTATATAAACGTAGAGAATAAATAAAGTTGGAAACGTGCTACCCTAAAATCTACTGCAATCTTGAAATACATGCCAATCCATACATGCAAATAAGAATTATATCTGAAAATAATTTTGCATCTAGTATACACAAAAATGAATCCTAATTCTAGTGTTCAGATGTGTATGACATTCTCTGTTTTGGAATTACTTAAAAATAGTATCTGGGGAATCTGAATAAATTCTATTCTTTTATCTCTTACATGAAAACTACAAATTAAGAGATCATTGAATATTTAAAGTTAGGCCAGAGTCTTGGGGTAAAACTTGAAAGTAGGAGAGGGAAAAATGCAGGCAAACCTATTGAGATTGGTGGAGGCCAAGCTTCCTGGAGGAGGCTCAGAACAACCGAGTCACATGGAAAGGACATTCTCCAACCTGCTGAGCTACCTGCAGGATATTTGGTGTGCTGGAGTTGCCTGCTGTTTTGGGGCTGTCAGTCATGCTGATGGGGCTTTTGTAGATGAAGCCATCTTTGAGTCATTTCTGCTCCTGTAAGTAACCCGCCTTAGTGTTCTATAATATCTATAATAAAACTCATTGGTTTACCTTGTTGGTCTTTGGTTGTATCTTTTCTTTGGTCCGTCATCAGTTCCCTATATGGTGTAGGTAGGTGGCTGTTCATGTCTCCCCAGAAATGATGTCACATAAACATATACAGATTTATTCTTTGCATGTTGACCAACTGTGAGTTTTAATTGAAATCTCCTGAAAAAAGAAGCTTTTCTGGGGATGGCTGAGTGATTGCTAATCAATGGGTATTAAGATAAGAATTAAGGGGCAGTTTGTTTCTATGCCCAATACAAGTACACTAATAGTATTAGGTTATCTCTTAGGGCTTATGACCTAGTCAACCACGGATTCTTGCTCAATTAACAGTACCAGGCATGAGTTCTGTCTTGTGGATCAGGCTTCAATTCCAACCAGAAAGTGGTTGGTTACTTCTGACACATCTATGCTGCTTTATCACCAAACTAGTCATAAGACTATTGATAAATTTTCTCTCCTGGTAGTATGCATAGTACTTTTCAACACTATGAAAATTAGCCCATAGAAATGAAGTTTCCAGGATGGTACAAGCTTTTATTTCTCCATGTGATATGACTCAAGCATGTGATGCCTTCAGCATTAGTATCTTACCATCAAGTTCTGGAGCGTAGCGAAGTAGTGAGAATAGCTTGCAGTGTTTGGGTAGGGGAGTCTTTGCAACTCCAATAGCCAGCAACCCCAAAAGAGGTAACTCAAAGCTAGCACTAGGATTTTTATTTGGTAGGCTTGGTGTCTGGGGAAGGCATCACTCACCCTTTTGTAACCCTTGTATCTCTCTATATATGTATCTATTTTAGGAAACTTTTATAGTGGTAGGTTTCCATATGACATTTGCAGAAGTCCTTAGTGTTATTGTATCTGTTCACACTCCTTCTTCTACCCTGCCCTACAATCCGTATTTCATTCAACCCGCTGGTTCCTACCCCTCCCCTTCACACCTCCTGCCTTCTATCTTTCTTACTTTGAAATATGGAAGTTTCAATAAAAATGGCTCCCATAACCTCACAAGGAGTGGTGCTATTAGGAAGTGTGGCCTTGTTAGAGTAGGTGTGACCTTGTTGGAAGACGTGTGTCATTGGGTCTCTCTCTCTCTCTCTCTCTCTCTCTCTCTCTCTCTCTCTCTCTCTGTCTGTCTGTCTCTCGGCTCTTTCTCCAGCACCATGTCTGCCTGCATGTCACAGTGCTTATCATCATGATGGTGAAAGACTAAACCTCTGAACCTGTAAGCCAACCCCAATGAAATGTTCTCCTCTGTAAGAGCTGCCATGGTCACCGTGTCTCTTCAAAGCAGAAGAAACCCTAACTAAGACAGACAGACCCTCAGTAGTCTCCCGACTTCAGTGGCTACTCCAATTTAAACACACATATCAAATATTTAAAGCTAATATCCACATGTGAGAGAGAAGATGTGACATTTGTCTTGCTGGCTCCGAGTTACCTCTTTCAGAATAATTATTTCTACTGCAGTCCATTTACTTATGAGTCTTAAAGGGTAATTAATGTTCAGAGAGCCATTCGGGTTACCCTGTCCCCCCGCCCCCGCCCCAATACAGGAAGTTTCCATTTTATGAAGGTGGGCCTAATCAGGGGAAGGCAGGTCCCTTACTTGCTGTGGGACACAGCTGATTGAATATTATATAAACTAAGACATTCATAATGCTTTTATATAAAAGGCTTCAAAAGATATCTAGAAAAAGGATTTTGTGAATTTTCTTGTGGAATTAGTTTCAGTTGGGACCTCCAGCTTCACCTCATGATCTGGAAAGCCCAATTCTGTCTGTCTCTCTCTTTCTCTAAATCCTACCATCTCAGAGATTTCCAACAAAGAAAAGGAACCGAGAAGCCCAGTTTCACATTCCTGTCGCCACTAGCAGTTCAGTCCCCTGCCTGAGCAGTCCAGCTTCTGATCATACTTGGGCACAAACTCAGCTTGTGGTGGACTCATTATCACCCCTTGCCTACAGGCACTATAATCTCCCTGCTTCAGTTCAAGTGTGTGGCCTCCCTGCTTCTCCAGCCTCTATCTCTGGGACTGGAGAACCTGCCAGGAAGTTTCTTTGCTCTAATAAACCTGTTGTTAAACTTTTTTCAGTTCAGCTCGATTTGGTTACTGCACTGGTGGAGAAACCTATTATCTGTGTACAGAAAACCTATTAATAATATTTGCACTTACACATTCTCTTTTCTATTTGTATTCCACTGAAGGATACAGGGCATCATAATAAACATGGAAGCTGTCACAACACACTTTCTAAATAAAGTAGCTGTGTTTAGAATTGAACAGGACTATAGGAAAAGAGGGGAACTATTATTTGTACTGATCTAAACAATTATCAGACTGTGGCCTTTATGCTGGCTTGTATTTTTTGCTTTTAATTACTTTTGCAGCTCTAGTTGAACCAATTTGTTCTATTTAGTTACATAAATAGAGCATATTGATGAAAAAAAGAGGTTCTTTTTAAAAGTGCAGGATTACATATTTCTGTTTATTGTTTTAGTCATTCTCAAGTTTTGACTTGTGTTTATCTTGCTGTATACATTACTGGATTTATTCACTGACTGAAAGATTCCAATAAATACACTGATATGCAAATTTCTTAAAGAATTTAAACATTACTTTTATAATGTCTTTTAACAATTACTAACAACCATTGGTTTTTATAGAGAGATTAAATTATTTCAGGTAAGTGGTGGCTTTTCCCTTATTGGAGCTTAGAAGAAATAAATGGCTTTTCTTAAGATAATAAATACTTTGATCTACCTCAATTTTATTTAAGTACAAAGGTGACCAAAGAGTCTCCTTCATGTTCCTAATGCCATTGCATTGGTATGTGTGAGTATGTCTCTGTGTGAGTGTATGTGCATGTATGTTTATGTTTATGTGTGTTTGTGTGTGTCTGTGTGGGTGTGTTTGTGTGTTCCTTTTCTATCCTTTCTCAGTGCACTGGATTATGGCTTGGTGTTCATTGCCAGCACCAGAAAGTCTGACTGTTGTGTTCCTACATTGCTCCCAAACCAGCCCTGCTGATTTCAGCTCAGAGGATGGAGGAGGAGGGCCCTCCGTCTCCTTGACAACCATGTGTCCTCTAGGGAAGTACTTGGAGTTCCACAGCTTTGAAGAGCTCAGGAGAGGCCATTTTGGGGGAAAATATCACCTCAATTCCCTGCCTTTAAGGCAATTTGCAAAATTATGTGCACTTTTACATAATGCTCTGTGTTTTTACATAATTCTATTATCCCCAATCCATGCAGGTATAACCCTTATTTCACCAACAAGGCTTCCTTTTTTAGCATCAGACATGAATTTTCACACCCCCTCATTCTGCGCTAAGCTTAACTGTGTTTCTGGTTCTCTAATGCATTGAGTTGATTCAAATATTAATGGCCCTCAGAAAACCAAATACTCCGTCAGTCCAGTAAGATTGTTGTGGTGCAGCATGAGTATTTAAAAGAAAAAAAAAGTGCCCACATTTTCTGCTTAAACAAAAATTTGTGTACAATGTGAAATTACATCATTAAAAAAAGTCTGTGTTTGGTGATAATCCAGTAGCTGGCAGGCTGAGTCAGGAGGATTGCTGGGAGTCTGAGGCCCGTGTGGACTATCTACTGAGCTCCACCTGCGTTAGCCTAAGCTACAGAGTACCCTGTGTCGACAAACAAAACTAACCAGAAAATAAAATCAGATAAAGGTATGTTTTCTGTGGAGTCTGGTTAACATCTCTCAACAGCTGAGAGCCATGAATCCCAGCATAAACTTTCCTCCCCACTGACCAGCTTTCATGGCGCCAGCAGATACCACGCAGCCTGTTGGGAGAAATCACTGTCAACAGTCTTTGGGTGGATCCTGGGTACAATGCCAATGAGTCCAGCCAGAGGAGCCAGCCTGCTGGGGCTAAAGGTAGCAAAACCGCTTGGGGGAAACTAGCTGCTTTCTGATTGGATGTGGGGCTTCATAGGAATAAATTTGAATCTGGTACCATAAGCCAGTCAAAAGCATGGAGACGAGGAGATCTTAGGCCCTACCTAGTAGGGAAGCTACTGATGTTGATCTGCTAAAGGGTCATGATGTACCTGTCTAGTTGCTTTCTAAATATTTATGTCCACTTTGCTAAAAAAAGAAAAACCATATAAACACCCACATCTCCTAAATGTACCAAGTTAATTTGTTAGGGGTCTAAGCAATTGATTTGGGTGTACCACACATTCTGAACATTTTATACATACTTTTTTTTAAAGAAATAAATTCTGTTCCCAGAAAACAGTTCTAATTTGGCCTGGTTATATCAGATAATAATAGTGGATTGACAGGATTGTCTTCCTGCCAGTCACCTTGCCTTCTCGCTCTTTGCAGTGATCTCTGTGCTAGTCTCAGGTAATTGTGTTTATTTGGGACTTGTAGTTCTATGTTAGCGGACATTGTCTGACAGCCACCTCACAGTTTTCAGTAGAGAAAGCTAGAAATGCAGTTTTATGTCACTCCGTATATTCAAAGTATTTATTACCTGAGAAAGCCTATCTCACTTGCATTCAGATTAGAGGACATGGCATGGCCTGTGTAATGAATTCCAATTCTTGCAGTCTTTGACATTTGCAAGACATTTGACATGTGACCTAACACACAACACATTTAAAACTGAGACCTGGACATTTGCAAAACTCACTAGACTTTAGAAAATGTTTCTGTGTTCTTTAGGTGTCTAATACATCTGGTGTCATTTTTGATGTTCAAGAGCTACACACATTTTTAGGTCTTCCTGTCAATTATTCAGGAAAACATTTGATTGTCATTAGATTTCTCTTCATATTGACCTGGTTCGTTTTCATTGTCAATTTGACACAGTCTACAGTCACCTTAGAGAAAAGCATTAATTGACAAATTGTCTAAACAGGATTAGTCTGTGGGTATGTCTGTGAAATATCATTTTGAATATTAAATGACAGGGGAGCTCAGTCCACTGTAGGAAGTATTACTGCCTGCGCAGGTAGCTGGGTTGATCAGAAAGTCAGTTAAACATGAGCATGTGACTGAGCCAGCAGGCAACATTCCTCCATGGTTTCTGCTTCAAGTTCATGCTTGAGTTCCTGTTCTGACTTCCCTCATTGATAGACTGTAACCTATAAGGTAAATAAACTCTTCCCTCCTAGAAGCTGCTTTTGGACAGTGTTTTATCACAGCAACAGAGGTGAAATTAGAGTAGAGATAGATACTAGAGCAATGTGATGGACCTGAGCATATGGCCCTTTATGTCATTCAAATACTCCGCTGGAGAATTGGAAAAACATTTAGAACACTGGGCTGTAAAAGTCACTGAGTGTCCCAAGCTTCATGAGCTGTTCTTGTGGGAATTTGGAAGGTAGTAAGGTTGAGTGAAATATGGCCTATGGAAGTCTGGCTTGTGAGATTTAAGAGGGAAGAAAATGTTGTGTTGAGAATATGTGTGTGCTGATGATCTGGGGCTAGAGTCAGCTGCGATTCACCAGGGACTAGCATGGCTGAAGAGAGTGGCTTTGGGCTTCGCTGTGCTGATAGGACACTGGTCACACTGGGCCTGGAAAACCAGAAGCAAGAAGAGATCAACACTGTTGAGCTGAAACCTGTGCTCCATTGGGACATTAGAAAGTGTTTCCTGGGGAGTTAATTCTCAGAAGCCAGGGCCCAAGGCTGCATCTGAAGCTGGTAGTCAATCTTGTCGACCTAAGAGTAATCCACATGACATTGTTCATGGAAGCATGGCAGATACAAGAGTGAGGGGTCCGTGTAAAGCAACTTACCTTTGGCACCTTGTGACAGCTTTGGAATCCCTACAGAGGCCTTTAGAGGTCATTGTTGGAGGTGAGGCTCCCATTGCCTTAGAGACCTCAGAGCTCGGGGGGGGGGGCATCTAACAAGGACAGCAGCTGATGTGAATTCCTGCTTAAGCCTGGAAGACATGCTGTGACAGAGCTGCAGAATATTGCAGGCATGCATTTTAGGGTTTGATAAGTAACATTTAAAACTCTCTGGAGTCTTAAATGATTTTTATTTTAATAATACAAATAAATCAGTTTTAATTTTGTTACTATTTTCTGATATTTTCCCATTATATCAATTATCGTCTCATGACTTTGCCCAAATGACTCATGAGAATTCAGTCTAAGGAAGAAAGAAATTGTCTCATGGTTTCAGATGGTTCATTTGTTAGGTTAGAACACGCAGGATATTTCAGTCTAACTGAAATGCCATCACTCCCTGCGTGCTTTAGTGATCCCTTAGGCATTTTAGCTCAATTAAAACCACCACAGGAAGCAATTCAAAGCAGGCTGGATCTCCAGTACAAAGACAAGGCAGACTTCAGAGGCTGCTCACCTTTCCCTCAGTTTGAGAGAATCTCTCTGACTTGATTGTGAGTTCATCCATGCCTTACAACAGTCTATTTCAAACCAGTTCATCTCTCTCTTTAGATAATGGATGACACAAAGGCTTTAGGGTAGTTGTCTTATCGCGGTGGCTAAAACTACATATTCACTATGCTAAGACCTGAAATCATCCTTGCATTATTAATGTGTCTGTAGATTATGAAAATCAAGATATACATGATTAAGTGTTAAAATAAACCTCAATTGTAGTTTTATTCATATAACATATTTCTAATTGAAGACAATGAAATAAAACTGTTTTTTACTAACAGAATTACTTTAACCAAGTTTGTTGGTGTCATAGCTCCAGCTAGGGGAGAGCTATTATCTAACCCTTAGTTACAAGGTACACAGTATTCTTCTTCTTTCCTTTCTCTCTTTTCCTTTTCCTTTTTTTTCCGTTTTGATTTTTCAACTGATTATAGACTGTGTGAATGTAGATGGTAATTAATTGAAGAGTTGTTTTCATTAAATATTTAAAAATGCTATTTTGACTTATATTCCTGGAACAATTATTTCTACTACTTGTGTATCTAAATACTGACAGTAATATACTCTGTTAATCATAATTTATGAAGGAAATAGAGGTGAGAGAGTTAATGGGATGTATTCCATAGCCAGTGTGTGCTATGATCTCTTAAAAGAGTCGAATGAACAAGGAAGCAATGATAACAGAGTACCGTAAGTGCCAGCTCATATGCACATTAGGACCACTGCGGGGAAGGACAGCCCTCCACTAATCAAAGTCTGACTTCTCCTAAAGAATTATGACATTTGAGATAGTTTCAGAAAGGTGGTGATGATTTGTCCAGAAAAAAATTATAAAGAGAGATGGGGAGAGGGGAGGACATTTGAAAGAGGCTGTGACTGCAGATAGATGGATGTCAAAGCATTGGGGTGCAGGAGAACACACAGTGTGAGGAATGGGGGACGGAGAAGTGGCGGTGGATCATTTGTCGAGGACATTATACAGGTTATTTTTTGCTTCATGACAAAGAGAATTGGTTTTCTAGGTGACTGGGTATTGCTTCCTTTGGAGAGTTTTAGCTATGTACGTCAGTGGGTTACCAAAATTATGGAGGACAAAAAGGCTCTGAGGCGGGGGCGGGGGCTGGGGTGGGAGCGGGGGGGCGGGGGGAGAGAAGAGAAATACTGTAGACAGAAGGACCACAGGAGCCATGCTTGGATGCATCAAAATATTAACTACCTCATCTACAGTAGAACACTGTATGAGTGCTTTTGTAAGAGAATAATATACATCTTTAACTCTTTTGTAATAAAAGCTATGGTTGAAAATATGCATTAACTCAACTTCCTCGAGTGATATGTTAAATGTTATTACTGACAAGCAAGTTTGTTCCTCTGAGACAATTTTATAAATGACTAGTGATTTACTGGCTCTAATACATTATATTATGTGCCAGAGGCTATCTGTTAGAATTCTGTAACATAGAGAAGAAATAGTAGTCCTTCCTTCACTTATTTAGAGTATCCTTCAACTCCACAGCATGAAATCTTTGATACTGAAAAGACATTTTTTCTTGATGTCAGATTGAATGCTGTATTTCTGTCTCTTAAATGTTTTACGAGCAAATTTTTAAAAGACAGACCGACAATACACATTTTTCCAGGTAAATGTTATCTATTTAAATAAAGCAATTCACTTTGCATATGTAGTTTAATTTTGAACATAAAATTGAAGGCAAGATTACGACAGGAAAATAGAGCCTGGAAACAGAAATATCCAAAACGGCCCTAGTAGCAGTAATAATGAGCTAGCTGGGAGTGCATCCCTACCTGGACTTCCTGTAATGAATGGCACGGGTTGAGAAAGCACTATATACAAACTTGGGAGAGGTAGGTGCTGTGTAAATGCGCAATAAAGCGCCAGATGTCTCATGGATCAATGTCTGGGCTTCATCCCTGAACTATTGAACCCACTTCTATTTTCAGGAGTGTGTTCCATTTCTTAATAAACTGTCCCTATTTCTAACTGCATGTTTCCACTGCAATCCTTTGTCCTGAGAAAAGGGACCTGGAGTGGGGTGCCATCTGACCAGTGACATGGTTTCCCTTTTTCATTTCTCTTTTTTCCCCATGGATAATAGTCCAAAGCCAAAGCATTTGTTCTCTGACACTCTTGGCTTTCTCACTGCTTCTCTGACTTCCATTCATGACTTTCTGTCTTTCCTGCTCAGCCTCCTTCCTCCAGCACCCATTTAGAATTACAGATTGCCCAATCCACTCTATTTCTTTCAAACTTTACTAAAATTGTCCTCAGCCTTCCTTCTAAGTATATGTATATAGACATATATGTGGATACATGTATAGTATTTATACATATATATGTACACACACACACACACACACACACACACACACACACACGTGTGTATGCCAAATGGGAAACTTGGCCTGTCTGGTAACAGTGTATAGAAACAACAACAACAACAACAACCCTTAATTAAAGGTCACCACACTTCAATAGAGGGAAAGTGTGATGGGGACTGGAGCTACAATGAATTATGTAGCTAATCTGATGCCAGAAATGGAACTGTAGCCACATGTCAGGACAGCTGGCCCAGTTAGTTCTACGTTTTCATAAAATGTCAACATTGACTTCCTGCACAAGTATTCTGAGGGATACAATGCATAGGAATGGATTCCATAGTCTTTATTGTATCCTACTTAACTGTAGTATCAGTAAGATGCATCACTTTATGTAGTTCAGTATCCTTGGCTACAATATTTGAAAATCAGAATGTCCAGTCTCCTCTCCACTTTTCAAAATCAAAAGGACAGCCATTCATAGAAATATTATGTTACTCAAAATTAAGTTTTCTTAATTTCATGGCATTGTTGCTTCTGGGAGGAGGAATTTAATTGAGTCACTGTTATTTATCCAAAAATTCAAATAGAAAAGTTTTTTTTTCTGAAAGGATTTTATTGAGTACAGAAGCCATTATTTTAAAAGTTTACCAAATTATATCCATACCTCTGTGTGTGCATAACAATTACTAGCTGGAAAGGCATCTTCTAGAGGTGTTCTCTTCTCAACTGGAGTCCTTATAATCTACTTTGGAGGGTAGTGGCATTGGTATAATGCATATTAATTGGCTGTTACAGAGACTTGCTTATTGATTACATATCAAGATGTTTTAAAAGACTCAGGATTCTGCAAATCAATATTTGGCTCCTCTGGTATTGGTCAAACCTGTAAATTTACTGGAGTAGGAAGAAGCCAATCAATCCTTTATATAATTTATTTTGGGGAAATGGTGAAATATATATCTAGATCCAAGTAGTCTTAAATATTCATTAAAACCTGAGTTCTCTGTTGAGATAGAGGCTTGGTTAGGAATGGACAAAAATGTAAGAGACCCTGGAAAAATACCATTGATCTCTGAATCCCCATGTAATCAATATTTACTAGTTATAGAGTGTGTTTAGGAAATAAAACACATAAGTGATATGTTAGTCACCAAGATATGAGGACATGACACCATTCACATCCAGAGGTGTTGAGATTAGATTCTGGGTAATTCATTCATTACATTAACTGATATTGACAGCTGTTGGTGAGGGCTCCTGCAAATATTGTCAAACATGAAGGTCAGGTCATATGGACTGGCCTTTTGATGAAGTAACAGCTCACAAAACTGCTTTTAACTAGTCTTTATTTTCACAAACTTCTGGGTAGATTATGTAACAGGGTGTTACAAAACTCATGTGAACTTTTATGAGTACAAACGTCAAATCAAATACAGGTTTTCATTAGTTGTGTAAATTTTTACCTGCCAAAAATAAAAATTAAAAAAAAAAGAACTCAGTCCAACAAATGAGATGCAGTAAAAAAATGAAGTATTTATTCTTTTGGCTCAATAATGAAGTAGCTCACCATTCTTTTAGTAGTAGCAATTCCCTGCATGCAGTTCATCAGTATACTACAGTAAATAGTTTTGTAAAAGGAATGAACATCAGACTTTTGGTTTGTGCAAAAAAAATTATGTTAAGTAATTGCACAACTTTGCCACTTTGTTCCTGGCTAAAAAGGACAGAGCCCATGTTATATCCATGATAGCTTTAGTGCAGCAGGATTTTAAAAAAATAAGCCTAGTCTGCATATGCAAATACTACAAAAGTTGAGTTAAAAAAAACAAACTTCCATGAGTGGAGGATTATCTGCAGGCAACCAGAGTTGATAGAAAATGAGGGTTTGAGATTTTTGACCAACATATCTCTTATCAGAATGGTAGAAAATATATTATAACAAAGAAATCCACAAAACCCATTGTCTAACTTTTATTTTAGGAAATTATCTGCTGAAAAGTCTTTTGGATTCAAAAATTTGGAATTTTGATTAAAAATAAAAAGAAAAAGGATAAGGTAAAATAAATAGCCATGTCATCAACTTGAAAATAATTTTCTTATGTACAGATGCTGACAAAGAAAACTGATTATATTTTACATTATTTATATTTAAACAAATTTTGGACTTTTTTTTAGCAAACTATAAAGTATATGTTTTAATGATAGGCCCTATAAGTGTGTCTCATTTAAGTTAATAAAGACACATTGTGATACTCAAGTTGATTTAACAATGCAAAAATAAAGGTGTTTTAAAATAACCTCAATGAGATTTTCTTGACAGGTTGACAGAGAGCAGTTTGAATTCATTCTACCACCAACATGTGACTCTCCTTACCAAAACTTGTGATAAATGGATTGATTAAAATAGAGCAGCTTAGGCAATATTAACATGCATTAGTGATAGCCTTCCAACTATTTCTGTGTGATGAATGGTACAGGATACTGCCCTGTTGGAAGTTTGCAAAAGACACATACACTGTGGTACATATTTGATTTAATAGAAGTCGTGTATTAGGCTATATATACGTTTATATATATTTGCCCAAACATGCACCACAGGATAAAATAACTATTTACATAACAGAGGGTGTTTAATTGACACAAACTGTCAGTTTTGCTGAGAGCAGAAGATGGCAAAGAAATCCTGCCACAGGAAGTGAAACAACTGTTCTAAAGTGATACTTTGGATAGATTTGTTTTCTAGAAAAGAAATATTAAATAACTTTTTGGGGGGAGGGGCATTTAACCAAACTTAAATATAGAACTCTGAAACTTAGAATAAAATTTGTACTTGTTGAAACAAAATATTTTGCATAAAAATAATCCTTTACATATTAGTGGAGACTTTTACAGGCACATAACTGTTCATAACATAACAGACTTAAAATTCTTGTAAGTTAATACCATCCAGAAAGCAGAAGTATTTGAAACTGAAAGCATTAGAATCTTTTTTGCTTTTAATTTTGAGCAATAATTTCATCTCTCAGGCAAAATATTTTTTTACGATTACTGGAGACACTTGTGGACTTCGGAACACAGGATTCTTATATATATATATTTTTTTTTTCCCTTAACATAAACCACACTTACAAAAATAGTGACATAGTATTATGAACAGACTATGAATCAGGGACCAGGAAGACCCACTGGGAGAGATTTTGTAAAAATATGGCAAATGTGAATGTTAAAAATAGAGTGGATGGGAGTGTTGTACTAGCGGTGTTTGGTGGTGTTATAGTGGTCACTTTCACAATGGAGTTCTCCTCAGCAGTGTCAGCTGGTAATGGGAGAAGCAACCTCTTGTCAATGTTGATACCCTGTCTCACAGAGTGGCAGTGACAGAGGCCACTGTCTGGTATAGGCACTGACCTTCAGTATTTGTTGAAACAGTCAGTTTGGCATGGACCTCTCCTTGGAGTCCAGTTGACACGTACATACATTTTACCTTCAGAGGCTGTAAACAATTGATTACAAAGACATTTCTTTGTTTCTTTTTACTTTTGACTTTCTCTGACCTCTTTCCCTTTGCTTTCTTTTTCTGGTTTGTCTTTCTCAAACTTTTCCTTATCTGGCTTTGTCACACTATCATAGGAAGGAGGAGAGGTGGTAGACGAACTTCCGTCTGTCTTTTCTGGGGTGGAATTCCCATTTAATTTGTCAATAACCATATCTCCTTTTATAGGCAAGTCAATCCTCCCCTTGATTGTCTCTTTGTCATATTTACTTGATATGTTTTTTAACCTTTGCTTTAAAAGATAACATCTGTAGTTGCGCTGAATGATAGCAGCGGACACCTCCTCTTGTTTGCGTTTCAAAGTGGTGGTGATGGGTTCATAAGAGACTTTGGAGGGGTTGGAAGCCATAAACCGATCTTCCATCTGGATTCGAAGGGCATCCATCTCTCCACTCTCACCCAGGACCCGCTTTGTAAAAGCAAATAAGATGTCCAGGCAGTGGATGCGGTCTCCACTCACCATGGGCAGATCCATGGCAATGAGCTGGACTTTGTTTGGCTTTGCGATGAGAAGGGGAGGATCCAGGGCAGCCGCAAAGTCCGACAGCTTGCAGAACTCTATGAACTGAGTGGCATCAGGGTCGAACTTCTCCCAGACCTCATAGAACATCTCAAAGTCGTCCTCACTCAGGGGCTCTGCACTTTCTTCAGTGGCAACGCTGAAGTTCTCCAGGATGACGGCGATGTACATGTTCACCACAACCAGGAAGGATATGATGATGTAGCTGACAAAAAAGAAAATCCCCACGGATGGGTTCCCACAGTCGCCCTTCACTGAGCTTCCGGGGTGAATTGCATCGGGGTCACAGTCGGGAGGGGCACTGTTGAGGATTGGAGCCAGAAGCCCGTCCCAGCCTGCGGAAGTGGTGATTTGGAACAGGCAGATCATGCTGTTGCCGAAGGTCTCAAAGTTGAACATGTCATCAATCCCAGCTTCCTTCTTAACGTAGGCAAAGTTGGACATCCCAAAGATGGCGTAGATGAACATGACCAGGAAAAGCAGGAGGCCGATGTTGAACAGAGCAGGGAGAGACATCATCAGAGCAAAAAGCAAGGTGCGGATCCCCTTGGCGCCTTTGATCAGGCGTAGGATTCGGCCGATCCTGGCCAGGCGGATGACTCGGAAGAGGGTAGGGGACACAAAGTACTTCTCTATCAGCTCGGCGAGAAACATTCCTGTGAAAAAGTATACAGAAGACTGATGAACAGTGAGTATATAGCTCTTCATAGGAATATCGTGTGTGTGAGCATCCTGGTGTTTTTTTTTTTGTTTTTGTTTTTGTTTTTTGTTTTTTTTTTGACAGGGTTCTCTGTGTAGTCCTAGCTGTCCTGGAACTCTCTTTTAGACCAGGCTGGCTTCAAACTCAGAGATCCTCCTTCCTCTGCCTCCTGAGTTCTAGGATTAAAGGTGTGCACCACCAACACCTCTTTTTTTGTGTATGTCTAATTTACAAAATAATCTTATAAAAAACTTACCGTAACTCCATCCTTGAATCCACTCTAATACTGACATTTAGAGTTTTAGCCAATGATTCTATAACATTATAAAGCAATGTGGATTTTTGTGAAATCCAAAATAATATAAAATATTACTATGCCAATTTATTGTTAGACTTCCCTGTTATTATGCTCGCTACTATACATGGAATATGGCAACTAGAAATAAAGGTTAATTCTGAAATAACTCATTGTTTTCATTGAGAATGAAAATCTTTAGTTTGAGAAAAGTGGACCATATCAGACCTATAGTTTCTCAATGGAAGAGTTTATAATATCCTCATTTCTTCTTTCTGCCTGTCAAAACCCCACCCCTTCTTGCAAGAGCCAATGTCAAATGTCATTACTCTTTCTTCTGAAAGAGTGATAAATGTTTTGGGCAGTGTTGGCTATTTCTTATTGATTTTTTTGTTTTGTTTTGTACTATACTGTTTGAATGAGAATGGTCCTATGGTCCTATGTTTGAATGCTTGGTCCCAAGTTTGTGGAACTTTTTGGGAAGAATTAGGAGGTGTGGGCTTGTTGCAGTAGTATGAACTTGTTGGAGTAGGTGTAGTTTTGTTGTAGTAAATATGAGCCTTGTTGGAGTAGGGATGGCCTTTTTGGAGTAGATGTGGCCTTTTTGAAGTAGGTGTGGCTTTGTTGGAGTGGGTGTGTCATTGGGAGTAGGCTTTGAGGTTTTGAAAGCCCATGCCACACCCAGTCTCTCTCCCTCTCTCTGCCTGCTGCCTGAGGATCATCAAGTTGTAAAGCTCTCAGCTACTGCTCCAGTGCCATTCCTGCCAGGTGACCATAGACTAGCCCTCTAAAACTATAAGCAAGCCCCTCATTAAATGCTTTCTCTTTAAAGATTTGCCATCTTATCTTCACAGCAGTAAGGCAGTGAGCAAGACAAGTACTAACACCGCTGTGTTATGATGATGTGTTTTAAAGACATGTGCCTCACTCCTAAGCCTGACTATTTACCTCTAGCAGAATGTTGTGGTTTGAGTGTTAGTCATTTTGCATAGGCTCAAGTGTTTGGACCTTTGCCATGCTACTGGTGGTGGTGTTTTCGAAAGTTGTGGTGGAACCTTCAGGAGGTGAAGCCTTATTGGGGGGGGGCAGGGCCTAACATTTTATAACACAGATCAATTTCCTGTTGTCATTCTCCTTCCCAAATGCAGGATCACCTTAACCAACTGCACCTTGTGTACCACGCCAGGCTTCCCACACCAGGATGGAGTGTATCCCTATGATTCTGAGCCAGAATCTGCCCTTCCTTGGCTTCTTGGTTGTTCTGTCACAACGAGAAAGGTGAGTAGTACGAAGAGGCTATACTGATTTGTTTTCTGTTTTCTTCACCTGTTCCCACAATCCAGTACTAACACTTTAATTCCTAACCAGTTAACTTTGTGAATAAACTCAAGTTTCAAAATTTTATTCAAATGTGTTGACATTGAAATTTTCACTCTGAACACTCAGTCTCCAAATGCATTTCTATGTCAAACTGCTGACAGAATTTGGGGACAAAGGTTTCTAGAAGTCCATGTCTCTGTGATGGAAGTATTCTTACCTACAATTGAGAGAATCACCACCACAAAGTCAAAGATGTTCCAACCGATAGTGAAATAGTAGTATCTGAGAGAGATGAGCTTCAGCACAAACTCCCCAGTGAACAGGACTATGAACACCAGGTTGATTCGGGATAAGACCAGGGTCATGTATTTGCTCTGGTCATCAGTTTCCACCATCATGGTGACCATGTTGAGGCAGATGAGGATCATGATGCTGATGTCAAAGACTTGCCTGGTTACAAAATCAAAGACCATCCCTTGAAATTTGTTCTAGAATGAAAGGGGAGATAGAGTTAGTGTACACATTGCACAAATACATTGCAAATTCACACATAGCCCTCGGGTATGCACCCTCCTTACAATACCTAAGCTCTATTTTACTTCCTATTGTTTTTCTAAATGAAAGGTCTCATACCACATGCCAATAACAAACATACTTGGTTTATTTGGGTCTCATAGGAAGACAGAGCTGAATATGCCAGAAACTGGTGTAAATTGACTGAAAATATGTAGAGGCTGTTTGGTTAACTATGATAATTTTTATGTAAATTATTTCAATCAGCAGTGAAGACTTAAGATAAGGTAAATACAGACTTTCAGATGAATAATCTTCATTTATCAATATTTTGAGAATTTTCTGTTATTCCTTATTTTCTTCACTCAAATGATGTTAGTTATACTTATGTAATTCTATTTCTGTATTTGTTAATCTGTCTGTTTTCCCCATCATATTTTCCTATTTTTGCTTCAACAAACAATGCATGAAAGGACTACAAAGATGGCTCGGTAGCTAAGAGCACTGGCTGTTTTTCCAGAGGACCCATGTTCAATTCCCAGCACTCACATGGTGGCTCATAACTCTTGGTAACTTTAGTTCCAGGGTATCTGATTCTCTTTTCTGGATTTCATGGGTACAGGCAGACACATGGTTTACAGACATATGTATAAATGAAATACCCTTCCACAAGTAGCATCTTAAAAATGCATGAAAAACTCTTGTCTAACTAATACCCGTCTCAGGAAACATGCTTTTAGAGTCCAAATGTAAATCCAAATGTAAATATGGTTTTATTACATAACTAAAAGTAATTTATAATAAACACATAAAGTACCATGCTTATGAAAAAATTTCAAGGTAATAAACGAAGCTGTTCCAGATATCAGTCAGTGACGTTGGTGAAGCAGGTTAACTAATTTCTTTCTGTGTTCAGTGTCTTTCCATCCTTCCTTATATTATATCTCCCAGTTTCAATTACTTTTAAATGCATAATATGATGTTACTGATAGGGTTCATGAAACTTTTCAGTTGTGAGTTTTGCTGATCACAGGCTTTGTAGTCAGGGATACAGTTACCTTTATGGGCTTCAGTTGCCTTATGTTCTACCTGTCTCAGAGGGCAGATGAGTTAGGGTATAGCTCTGGGAGCACGGAGTATGTATTTGAAGGATTTTTATTCTTTTTTGGTAAAATAAAAATTTTGAGACATGTTTTCTTTCTAAGCAAGTTGGGAGTATTTTCTTGTCTGAAGAGTGAGAGAACCCAAAAAGACACCTGATTTTCTTATTGAAGAACCTAAATTTAATATGTATTAAGTTATAGATAATATGGAGAGAGACTATCATGAATATAGATAGGGGAGCATGAGAAAGGAAAGAATTCAAGAGGTTGGGGAGGGAGCTATGGGGTGAGTGTGATGTGAAAACAGAGGTTACCATTACATGGGGAGGGGAGAGCAACTGGAATGAGGGTTCAGAGGAAGTAAGGGAGGGCAGTAGGAGAGAGAAGGTATAACAAAGCCCAATGATACATACACATGAAAATGCTGTTAAGAGTTTGTTTACTTTGTGTGTTACCTTAAGAGACAACAACAAAGGAGGAAAAGGTAAAATAAGATTTATGCTAGGGAGGGAAAAAAGAGAGGAGGAGACAAGAGAATAAAGAAAGGGAGTGGGGATGGGGTGCGGTGGGCCATCTGGGAACCTCCATCTATGTACAAAGACAAACGTTAACAAGGCCAGAGGAAGAGCAACCAGGCATGCTGGCAGCAGGAGAGTGAATCTGGATTTGGGGCCAGTTCTTGGGAATTCTTGAGTTGAAAATCCCAAGTCACTATCAAGAACATTCCAGAATTTTAGGAACTTGATACTTTTTACTGATTTGGCATCTGTAGATGGTGAAGAGTGCTATAGATTGGTGATATCACCCTATATGTGCTGATCCAGACACTACAATTGAAACACTGTCTTAGAATCTTAAGGAATACAAGATATCCTTCTTACTGAAGGCCGAGGGATGGGCTTCTGGGGTTTTTTGGAGCCAAGTTTCTTCATTGCATTGTAATATTTTTTCTGTTCTTCTGTCATAAAGATGTCTTGACCTCCAAAGTAAATACACAGAAAAGCCTGGTTACAATCCCAACCTCTGTTACAACAGTATTTTAGCAAAAGTATTTCTGAATCTTCCTTTAATCTTTTCTCAATTTTAAGTGGATTTTATCTTGCTAAATACAGATTGATTATTCTGCTTCCTCCATTTATGTGAAATACTGCAGACTTAATATTATGCAAAGCCCATAAGCATATAAAATTCTGATTAGCACAGCATCCTAATTGGATTATATTGTGTTCACAATGAATTTTAAGGTCCTCAAATATATCTTCGTGGAGCCAAATATCTTTTCCTCCTCCTTTACTGTTGATAGTTTTACTGCTGTATCCAACAATTTTGAGCACTTTTTTGTGTTAAACAACGTGACTGGTATGGAAATTACATAGGTACATAACACAGTGTCATGCTCCATAAGTGGGTAGAGTATTAAAAAGGAATGTGGAAAAAGGTGCAATAGTATACAAAGGGAGAGAAAGGAAGACAAAAAGGAGCAAGCAAATGAATAGGAAGTAGGAAGAAAAGTTATTGTAGACACAACGGCAAATTGAGAGAGTAAGGCTTAAGCTTAAGGCTTTAAAGGATAATAAAGAGTTTGCTGGGCAACGCATCTCAGGAAAAGAAAATATCAGCTATAAAGCTACGGAGAAACCAGTGTGTGTCTGAGTTCATAAAAGGTCAGGAAGATTCATGCAGTTGCCTTCTAACAAGTCCAGTTGATGATGCCCTTGGATGAGGGAATGAGTAGGTAACAGACCATTGGATAAAAACAAGCTATGGGAAATGATGAGGCTGAGATATTTGTGAGGGCGATTCCTGAAAGATCCCATTAGCCATGCTAAGTGCTGCATAGCCATTGGATGTCCCAAGGTAATGGTGATATTTCTGGGTCAGAAAGACAGCTGCACACAGGATGTAAGGAGAGAAGCTGCTGAATAGGGACTGTAGCTTAACTGGCCACGGAGTAATAATAATAAATTTCACAGAGTGAAAATAATGTAAATACAATCTAAGTATGTCATGATTGGCTGTGTGGCATACAGGTCTCCGAGCAGGGACAGGTGAGATGTGGAAGATACTTATCTTTTTCTTTTGCTGGTTGAAGTTGTCTATGATGACACCGATGAATAGATTTAAAGTGAAGAATGATCCAAAGATGATAAAGATGACAAAGTATAAATACATATACAGATTTTCTTCATATACAGGCTGAAGTTTGACCTAACAATAGTGAAAATATTGAATACTATTATCAACATGGACACTTGGACTAAATACTGTAGTGAGTGCTGTTATGTCATATGAACTCGTTTTATCATGCCTTCTTTACAAAAATAATTATTTTCTCACACTAGAACAACATTTGAAAATTTAACTTTTGAAACCCAACAAGTTTTTCCACTGTAGCCTCCTTTCCAGATATTCCTCAGCACAAATAACACTGATATAAATGCAGCTAAAGGTTTGCTGCATTATCATATCATCATCATCATCATCATTATTATTATTCCAACATTTTTTGTAATATCTTCAGTTTGTGTTTGAAAAAGTTTTAATAGCAGAAAATCAACTGAGAGGAAAATATAGAATAAACCAATTTTTTTTTATTTCTACTTTTGAGATTGAGTTTCCTTGATGTCCACTCGCTTGTCTGTGCTGTGATCTTCATGGAAGCTGCCTACCAGACTGACTGATCATGGTCTCTAGAGAAACAGGAAAACAAGTGCCTCCTGTGCCAAGCTACCTTCCTACTTGGAATAGTTCTATTTGCAGGACTAATCTCATCCTTCATGAAATTGACAACTTTTCAGAGTAGACATATTATCTATTACATATCATACCTACAGTAACCAAACTACTATCCACACATAAACACCCTGTCTTAAAACTATCATTTCTACTTGCATTGGTAGAGGCTTTGATTTTACGCACTATAGATTTCTGGGTCTTTTAGTTCAATTCTCACCAATGTCTTCCATGGACAATCTATTAGTTACAAAGAGTGTCTGAGAGCTACTTACATCCCGTGAATCAACAGCTGCATACATAATATCCATCCATCCTTTGAATGTGGCCTGTACACAATACATATTAGAATTATTTATGAATATCTCACTTAAATTTATTGTGTTTAGCAGACATAAATACAACAGCATTGTTATAAGTATCTCTTCATATATCATCATGACATTCTCTACTCATGGGTTGAAATGAGTCAAATGGGGCGTTATTCAGCAAATCCCTACCAATAAATATCAAAATTTGTGTTTAGAGTTTAGAATTTGTTTTCTTTTCTTCTGCTAGGAGCAGTTTTATAATTATATGTTTTTGGTTTTCTATAGCAAAACATAACTGGAGACTTGATTAATGAAAATTAATCTCATCTTAATTCCTTCCAACAAAATCTGTGATTGAAGCCTAGGCTTGTATTCAAACACCACTCATTTTCACTAATAGCTGATTAGCAACTGTCACGAGGTTAAAAAATAAACATTAAATATTTTGCAAGGTATCCCTTGAGAGTTGCATTTCAGCATGTACAAAATAGCATCATATTATTTTAGACATTGCTTGGCTAAAAATTCATACATTTAATTCACAAATACAATATATAATCAATATTTCAATTTACACATTTTTATATCAATTAAAAAATTGAAATAATGGTCAGTGGAATAAACAGAAACATACAGGAAGAAGAAATAAGAAATCCTGTGAAATCATTAAAAAAACTGTACTCCTGGAGGGAAATAAAATAATTATATTTTTTTCTTCACAGTCAAATAACTAATTTGAGGTGTCAACTACCTTCTTACTTTATGAATTATTCAGAGAACATCACAGAAGGTCTTAGGTGGCACACTTTGAAAAGTTTTAGGTTCATAAAGTAGCCACTTACCACTTGCAGCAATGCCAAGTAGCCTGCCCCAACATTGTCAAAGTTGACTTTCACGTTTTTCCACCGGGCTTGCTTGCCAAGAGCCTGACAATCACTGAAATTGTTGACTTCTCTCATATCAAACATGCTGCCTGTGGTCATGTTCACACAGTGGTAGAATTTTCCAGCAAACAGATTCACACCCATGATACTAAAGATCAACCAGAAGATGAGACACACCAGTAGTACATTCATGATGGAGGGGATTGCGCCAACAAGAGCGTTCACAACCACCTGTGGGAGACAGGAGAGCCATGACTTACTAAAGTGGAAGCCATTGCCGATGTATGTTCTCTCTGCACTGAGACACGTTTGGAAGGGGCTAAGTGGGCATCTAGGTATACTTCAAGCTCTAGAATGTTTCTTCTACTATTTTCTACTGCATAATGACAAGGGGAGGCAAACAACAATACAGCTAAAGAGCTAAGCAAGAAAGGAGATCAAAACACAACAAACTGAAAAGAAATGAATAAAACCTGATAGAGTAAGATGGGGTCAGAAAAGGCACACTGAGGAAAAAGTGCTGAGGGAGAAATATGAATCAAATGTCAACAGTCGTAATCATTTGTGGTAACATCTAATTTTTGTGAACATGAGTGAATTAATGATGCTTTGAAAGAAGAACACACCCCTTCACAAAGCATGTCAAAGGCATAAAATCTGTGTCCTCAGGTCAGGTAAGCCAGCATCAAACTGATGTCCAGACCCAACTGTTGAAGACAACACCTACACAACTCACTGAACAAGGAGAAGTAAAGCTGGTGCCTATCCAGAGCCTTCACACCCATGTGCTAGCATCTTTGGTACAGGAAGGTACTCTTCAGGCTACCAAAGGAGAATTGTAAACACCAACCCAGCTACAAACCTTTTGACCTACAATGGTGTCCTGCCTGTAAGTTATGCTACAGCAATGGTGGCACAAATTTTGTGGAAATAACCAACCAATATCTGATTTGACTTAAGGCCCACTCCACAAGATGGAACCCATATCCAACACTGCTTAGGTGACCAAGAACCTGAGACAAGATAACCAAGAGACCTCGCATAAAAACCAAACAATAGTGTTCTAAACAAAACAACAACTGCACAGCAATAAGTTGACATTCAGCAACACTCATAGATCACTGCCGTTCTCAGCCATTATGAGAGAAGTGCCTCTCTTCAGCAGACAGGAACAAAGACAGAGACCCACTGCCAGACACTGTCCAGAGAATAAGAGACCTTGGAACACACACTCAGCCCTGAATGGGATGTCTCCATCAAGTCCCTTCCGCCAGGGATCAGGGAACCCTGCAGAAGAGGAGGCAGAAAGACAGAGTGGATGGAGGACATCATGTAAACAAGACCCTCTCTAAATCAACGGGATCAATATGAAGACATGACCTCACAGAGACCGAGGCAGCATGCATAGGGTCCGCATGGGTCTGCACCCAATGGGGTCTTAGAACTGAAAGGAGAGGTGGACACATGGCCTCATCCCTATCCCAGAAGCTATCTCCAACTGATAACCACTTGCAAATGAAAATCTAGTTTTCTCCTAGGGACTATCACTGGGAAACAAACTACTCTTAAGTGTAAGTGGCATGCCTAGCAGTAGATGGCCACCAGAAAATGAATTCAACAGCATTTTTGGAGGTTCCTTGTCTTATCATGTTGTGTCAGGACATTTTTTTGTTTTAATTTTATCTTATTTTTAATATGTATATATAATATATATTATATATACATAGACACACATACAGTATTTTGGGCTCACCCTTACATATATATATGAATATATATACATATATGTATATTCTCTCTTTTTAGTCTATAGGTCCTTCATGTATATATTATGGCTTCCTGTTTAGTGTGTTTATGGATTCCTGAGTGTACAAATGAGTGGGTCTCTGCGACCGTATTTGTTTCTTGAACTCTTTCTTTTTGTTTGTTTTGTCTTATTCCGACATTTTATGTTTTTGTTTTCTGTCTTATTTCATCATTGTCCCTTAGAAGCCTGCTTGTTTTCTAATGACAGACAGAAAGGGGGTGTATCCAGGTGGGAGGTGGGGGAGGGGGAACTGGGCAGAGGAGAGGGAGGGGGAACTGTGATTAGGACATATTATATGAGGGAAAAATGTACTTTCAATAACCAATAAAATACAATAAACCATCAACATGAAGCCACAAAGCATGGTGAGGACTGAGATGATGTCAGCAGTAGAAGAAGATTATTATTTAGAACAGATTTTTATGAATTTGTTAACATAAGCAATGAAATAGAATTTGTGACAGGCAAGCCAAGCGTGTCTCTGCTCACAGTGCTGCGAGAGCAGCTGGAGGGTGGTTTCATTTTCCACGATGAGTAAATTTTGCAGTCAAGGCTGAAGGGGTTTATTGCCCCAAACAAACCACCTCCTAACATAAAAACCCCATGGCCTTGAAGAAATTCAATATCCGTGTGTGCATTTGCAGAGCACATTAAACAAAGCTGGCCTTTGTGCAAAGCAGTTCTGAAGGCGTGGCTGCTGAGCATTTTCTGTGCTGAGACAAGATACGAAGGAAGAGAGCAGGGGAGGACCAGGCTGGTGCTGTGGAAAAACTGAACCTCACTCGTGACGTGTGCTTAGAAGATCAGCGAAGCGAAGCCGACTCCATAGAAATAGGAAGCTAATTGCCCTAGCAGCTTGCTTTGGATGTGAGGGATGCACCAGTTTTGCTGGGTGCTAGGATTTACACTAATTCAAGAAATAAAGCATTGCCCTTTTTTTTGAATATTATTGATACCTTTTGAGGACTCAAACTTACCTACTAAAGGCCTTGATAAGATGAATGTAGTCAAAAGTAATTCCAAAGTGCCTGAGCAATGAAAATAATAGCAGCATGTGGAGATTGTGGTGTGTGTGTGTGTGTGTGTGTGTGTGTGTGTGTTTGTGTTGGGACACAGGGGAGGGGGATGGGTCTGAACTGAACTCAAGCCCCAGATGCTGGTATTTGCTCTGTCTCAGCTTCTGAGTGTGTGTTTAAATAAACTCCAATTTCCAGAAGAAAGGCTTGCTCTTTCCGACAGTGTTAGCCCTGAATTATCTAATTCTGTGGAGACTACTATGTCTGTGAGTCACTGGCTGCATGTAACTCTGAGTTGTAGAGCGCATCATCAAGTCCTCTTACCCTCATGCCTTCAAATCGGGACAAGGCTCGGAGAGGCCTCAGAGCTCTCAGGGTCCGTAGGGATTTGATGGCACCAAGTTCTGAGTAACCAAGAGCAGTGGCTACCAGGCTAACCAAAGAAACCTGTAGATGGAAAAATAAACTGTTAATATACCACCAAATCAACTATTAGATAAAGGCACAACATGTACTGTCCATTCTCGAGTGACTGCCAATTAAAACGTGATGACAACTCTTCCAGCTTCATCTTCCTTAGCATCTGATGGCTGCCTGTCTTATCCCTAGTTGTGTTTTCAGTACCAGTAAAATGTGCTACTTGCTCAGACTTGTTAATGCTTAGAGGGATGTTATGCCCCAGGCTTCTTTGCAAAGTATGTGTACTTTTACCCCTGATAATCCAGGGCTCAGTTCAAAAGCACAATCCCTTTGTTTAACACTGCCAAATAAAACTTAGACTCCTCTCCTGAATTGTATGATGTATTGTGAATCCTAGAGACATTTGCCAGGTACAAGGGCTGGTCAGCTGGTTAGGTATTTAATCTCTCCTTCCATATCACATAAGCTTGTATCAGGTGGGTGTAAAACTCTGTTCTTATCATACATAATATGGTCTGGTTAGATATACATCAGTGAAGCCATTGTCTCCTCATTGGATAATTTAGCATAACATTTGTAAAATTCAAAACGACAATGCATTGGATTAATAAGGAGACAATGTATCTGAAAACATTTTTTCAGAAGTGGATTTTTGATAACACAACACTTCTTACTCACAGTGACCACACTTCTTTCTGATACTCGTAATTAAGTTGAATTTTAGTTAAGTATATGCAACATTTAATAACACACATCTTTTTGGGGGTAGGAAAAGTAATTTGGCTTGATATTCTTTCCATATACTTTGAGGCCTTCATCCACAAGTCTCCAGAAGTAGGTACCACCATTGTCACCTACGTATTGGTGAGGAAGCTGAGCATCATTGTGAACACATACATCCTGATAAAACGTAAGATACAGGAAGGAAGGAAGAGAAAGAAAAAGAGAAAAAGATGTGCTGGAGAAATGGCTCAGCAGTTAAGAGCACAGGCTATTCTTCTAGGGGACCTGAGTTCAATTTCTAGCACCTACACCACAGCTCACAACCATCTGTAACTTCAGATCCAGGCGATTTAATGCCCTCTTCTAGCCTCCTGAGGGTACCAGGCATGTGTGTGGTAAACATGTAGACAGAACACCCATACTTCAGAGAAAGCAAGAAAAACAGAATCCACATCTAGAAAGAGGTGGAGTTGGAGGAGGCTGCAAGTCAAAACATTTTACTTAAAATCATATTTCAACTTTTACATCCACATTAAAAAAATGAGCTCCTTATCAGAATCACAGATGATACACAATGACCTCAATGACTACTTTCTCATTCCTTGTATGAGTAACACATTACAGTTCTTTTTTTTTTTGAGAGACATTGATTTGTTACATTAATTAAATGGCTTAAGGGCATAAGAGTTTAATTTTATGTGTAAAAAGCTATTGGGAGACGAATTGAATTTTCCCTGTGATACTCTGTGGCAAGATGGAGTCAATGATCTACTCAAACACACAAGGCATCAAGGGTGACATAAGGACTTTAAGAGCAAATGTAACCACTGTCCCCTCCTTGATTGATTTACCATTAACTCACACATAAAGTCTAAGAGAATAATAAATTACTTGAATGTTAAATTTGATCAGTGACAAGATTATTTATGAAGCTCTTTATTTGTGTCTTGGGTTTACTCCTACGGAAGACCAGGGAGTTTGGAAAGGCTATTAGTGAACTCATCGGCTTCTATGGTCTCCACTCCTTTACCTCAGGAGACATTAACAGCTTCTTAATTTTTCTTCTGAAGTTAGCATCTGAAGACTTCTTATCCTCATAACCAAGTCCTTTATTCAAAACTAAGGCTTTAAATGGAAGCGGCTGTACGTATCTCATGACTCTGTGTAGAACCAGTGGGTGCTGGGGAGGACAGGAAGTTTGGGTTTTAAAGGCAAGATGCATTACTGGCATTAGTTCACTCTGACCTGGAATGGCAATGTTGTCTGAGATGATGCTCTTAGTAAATCTGAGCCTCTAATGGAACTTAAGGGTTAGAGAACAAAATCTCAGACCTGTACCCAGCCACAATGTGAGCGGTGAAACTTGTTCATTTCCACATATATTTGTGTGTGTGTGTGTGTGTGTGTGTGTGTGTGTGTGTGAACTCTTAATGTGAATTTACAGGAACATGAGCACAGGCCATACCACACAGTAAGCCTCCATGGTAGAGGCTTTCTAGCGTTGTTAGCTGTGATCACACAGTTTTACACTTGTGTGTCAGTTGAGCATGAGAGACAAAGTCCTCTGGAAGGAGGGAACGATAGTTCTGAAGGACACCCCGAAGTCTGTGATCCATTAATGAACAATGCAGAATGAGTTAGTTTCCCTGCAAGACAGGTAAGCATAAATTCTTATATTTTTGGTTGTGAGCCTAGCCTTTAACAGCTGAGCCATCTCTCCAGCCCAAAATTCTTTTTTTTCTTTTATCATTTTTTATTTTAATTTTAAATAGCTTGTTTTACATGTCAAACCCAGTTCCCTCTCCCTCCCCTCCTCCCACACTCCCCTTCTCCCCCAGCCTCCCACTCTATTGCCAAATCCTTCCACATAGGGGATATCTAGAGTCTGTCATTTCACTCTGGGTAGGGTCCAGGCACTCCCCTAAGAGTCCAGGCTGAGAGTGCATCCCTCTTTGTGCTATGGGCACACGATGACTGTATTCCAGGGATAGGCACTGATCCACAGCTCAGGGCCCCATAGGTTGCCCAGGCCTTCTCGCTGACACTCACATTGGGGGAGTCCAGATCAGTCCCATGCTGGCCTCCCCGCTGTCAGTCTGGGGTCCAAGAGCTCTCCCCTGTTCAGATCAGCTGTCTCTGCTGGTTTTGCCAGCCCATTCTTTGCCAATTTGCTCATCACTCCTCTCTCTCTGTCACTGGGTTCCTTGGGTTCAGTTCAGTGCTTAATTGTGTATTTGCCTCTGTTTCCATTAATCACTGGATGAAGGCTCCCAGATGGTTATAGACATCAAGTTCATTATCAGGAATGCAGCCCGAAATTCTTAAGTTCACTATAAATGGTTAGTCGATTAAAACTGGGTGCATCACTTCCATATATTCTGATGATACACTTCAATCTAAAATGTCCTAATTTTAAAAATATATTTTAAAGTATATATTTAAAAATATATATAATTTAAAATTTATATATAATTTAATATATATGATTAGTATATGTATATATTAGACCTGTTAGAATGTTGTACAATGTATTTATGCCTTTTAATGGTAAAGTCAAGAAACATTTTTGTTGGAAATGGAATAACAGAATCTTCCCATCACTGATATCATTTTTTAACACTTTTTGGAAAATAAAATGAGTAATAAACAAAAGAGTAGGAGAAGTCATTGTAAGTATAGTGTCCAGACATGAGAAGAGCAAGCGAATCAGGAGGAAACCACTATGAAGAATAATATAATTACGTTAGGTAATTGATTTATTTTTTTCTACTAGCTTGCTAAAATTTTTATATAGGGAATGTGGGGATGTCGTGTTGGGGCTTGTCTGGAATGTTTTAACAGGGGATCCCAGTTCCTGGTACACCCTTGACTGAACACTGTTCCTCTTCTATTTGGGGAAGGTCATTCTCTTCCACCCACTGCACAGCTTGGGGAGGAAGGGAACAATTAAATAGCCAGCCAGATTAGTCACATCAAGCCTAGTGATCAATGTGGTGACAGTTATCACAGTCAGATTGTCCTCACACCCTGCAGGTGTGAGACTTTGAACTACTTAATTTTGATTAGTAGTAATTAAAAATAATGACTAATAAGGATGACTTACAAAATGTTTTGAGACAGGGTATGACGGTTAAAATGTCAACTTGACACAATCTAAAAATCACTTGGGAAGAGAGACTCCATGTGGAATTGTTGGAATTGGGTTGGCTTTCAGGCATGCTCTGAGAAATTTTTTTCTAATTGGGTTAGCTAAGGTGAGAAGACACCCATTGAAACGTGGGCTGCACTAATTCATGAACTGGTCCTGGGACCGAATGAATGCAAATGTTTGGGTGGTGTTATGTCACAAAGCAGGTCTCCCCAAAATGGCAGCTCTGCTACCAGTGCCCTAATATGATGGCCCAAACCAGGCTCATTCTTAGTGAGCAAACAGAAGAACTATTATCAGGTAAACAGAAACCTAAACTCAGTATTCCTTAGAAACCCTGTCATGGGGAGGAAACAAATCAATAAGCAGCAATGTTACAGGGCATCTGTGTCAGCTTCTGACTCCAGCCTTAAGTTCCAATGGTGGCCTCCTTATTAGCTGAACAGTAACACATGCAGACTCTTCCTAAACTCAAATTTTAACCTACCTTTTGAGTAAGTATTTACTTATGTTTCCTATCTGGATGAAATCACAAAAGAAAGGACAACGAACACACTAAGTTAATGCATGGTGGATCACAGAAAGCAGATGATGACTTCAAAGGAAAAAATGGCAGAGACCCACATGTCTATAGTAGGGAGAAAGCAGTTTGATGAACACTCAAAAGGCTCTGGACTACTAGGTTCCTTGAAAACAAGATTGAGCTACATAGAGACATCATTGCAAGTCTGTATACGGGAAGGCTGAATACTATTGCTTGCCTTCATCTATCCTGTCCAGCCATGTAAGAGAGAACAATGAAATGTTATCTCCACAGCCAAGAGTGAAATCTATACTTGTTCAAGAGCTCAGAGTGTAGATCCTTAATTCACACTGTTTGAGTTGTCCTGTCACACAACTAAAGCTTCTTCAATGCCTCATGCATTGATATATAAAAAACGGGAATAAAGGTGTGTGCCACCACCTAGCTTCTGACTGCTGGGATTAAAGGTGTGAGCTCTGTTACTCTTTTAGCCTGATTCAATTTCATGTAGCCCTGGGTAACCTTGAACTCAGAGAGATCCATCTGTCTTTGTCTCCTGAGTCTTGAGATTAAAAGTGTATACCACCACTGCCTGATCTCTATAGCTTGAGGTTGATTTTGCTTTCTGAATCCTCAGGCAAGCTTTAATAAATTGTAAGTAATAAATCACTACAGAATTGAGGTTTTCCAGTGAAGAATGTGAAGGTGTTGCAGTGACATGTGGGTTTTCATGATATTTTTCCAGCTTGCTAGGTACATAGGATGAAGACAGGTTAGATAGGTTTAGGAGAAGGGACCTCAGAACTAACAGTTCTAATTCTTGTGCTTGTCCAGAAACAGGAAATGACTTTCATTCTGTCCTAGCAACAGGCAGTGAATGCCAGAGAGAGGTCTAATTTCTCATCTTTCTAGATTAATTGGACACCCTGTTTGCAGGTTACCTGTGAAGTTGTGACTAAAACTCCTTCTCAGACAGACATTAATTCCTTCTTGTGAACACTCTGCAATTGGATCTCTGAAATTTCATGGTAGAAATGGAGATATCTATCTATCTAAATATAGATATAATTGTATATATTTATAATTTGACATATATACCAAATTATATATTTCATAATATATAATATACACAAAACTATGTGTTACAATTTATTGTATATGTGATAAATAACATAATTTTATATTATAATGCTATTTTATATTTATAACTTATTATACATGCTAAATTATGCTTTGCAATTTTTTTATAGCCTAAGCTCCTTTTTTATGTTGAAATGATTAATTGTGATTCTTGTTTTACCTCTTTCCTCACCATCCCACCACTTAGGTGAAAATAAGAGTTCCAGGACAGGGTCGGGCGGTGGTGGCGCACGCCTTTAATCCCAGCACTCGGGAGGCAGAGGCAGGCGGATCTCTGTGAGTTCGAGGCTAGGCTGGACCGATAGCCTCCAAAACAATACAGAGAAACCCTGTCTCGAAAAACCAAAAAAAAAAAAAAAAAAAAAAAAAAAAAAAGAGTTCCAGGACAGCCATGATTGCACAGAGAAACCCTATCTCAAAAATACTAAAAATAAAAAGGAAGAAAGGAAGAAAGAAAAAGAGAAAGAAAGAAAATAAAAGTTTTTTCCCTTCATGGAACTTTTTCCATGTTACTTTGAATAAAAAGGAAAAACATCCCAACTTTCATGTTTGGTTCAGAAAAATAGCAAACATACGAAGATATGTATCTTGTTTGTAAACCTTGAGACTCAGGTACACACTCCAGGGTGATTGGATGTTACAGTAAGCTTGGAGGTCACTGAAAATTGATACAGGAATCTGTAGAGGTCCATGATACAGGACTCTGTAGAGGTCCATTGAGGGAAAGCTATTTGCTCCTGGCCAAAGGAATGTACTATTCCTCCGGCCCTGGGTGGAGACTTAACATTGTGATCTGCTTTAGAGACTGGAACATACTGTTGTTGCCTCCTGTTAGAGATAATCCAGCTGGGCCTGTCAATCACCTGGCCAGGAGATCACCTCTCAAGAAGGCTCCTTCACTTAAAGCCATGCCAAGGAGATGAGAAGAATAATTATTTCTGCAATGAGATAACGTACTTATCTCCCCAGAAGCCTTGGCCTCACTTAGCCACTTGCAGAGCTTCCACCAGGCAGAAGTGTGGCTTCTCTGTCATGTGCTCTCTCTGCTTTTTTGAGTCTCAACTAAAAAACCAAGTGTAACTTCCTTCTTTTCCTTCCCCCCTTTTCATATACTCGTCAAAGGCTGGTCATGCTTTCCCTGGCATTCTGGGCCTTCTCATCCTTCTTCTAAAGCCTTTCCCCAGTCCTTCCACCATGCAGCTTCTTGCAAATGCCATGGTGTTCTCTCTTCCTCTTCTTTATCTCCTCCTGATGGAATGGTCTAGGGTTTACAGTTGCCTGTCATGTTGTATTTCTTTGAGACAGTAGTAAATTTCCCCTTGAACTTTATTTTCAGTTTTTACATTTTTTATTATCAATGAGACTAAGAAATGATCCCCAAGTTGTCCTGGACAACAGGAAGATTTTTTTTAAAAGCCAGTTGCATTTTTACCAAAGACTGATGATGGAATTACAGAATCTCAGAGCTGTATTAGAGCATAGCTGCACTAAACCAGCTGGGACCATCTAGAAGCCCAGAAGATCACTAACTGTCCTTTGCTTCATTATAATAAGATCTCTGTATCTTTACCCTTGCAATAGCTATCTGCTTCGCTCATTCATATGATGTCATTGGAAAACATGTAAGGGCAAGGAAAATACGATATTGTATGGCGCCTTTTCCTCTGGGTACAATTGTTCTTTGCCCCTGGCAACCATGACAATAATTGACAGGTCCGTGGTAATGATACTCCATCCTAGTAAAAGGAGAAAGGGAGGTCCAAAGACTCTCATCTGAGACTCAGCTCTCGTTTCTCGGCTCCCTCCCTCCCTTCTGTAAGGGATTGGAGGGGATATAAAAAATCACAAGATTACTTTAAAGCAGACTCCACCATGCAGTTTCCAGGAGGTTGCCATCCAAGATGGGGTGGGACTTTGTTGCTGTGTCTATGCTACTGTTTTAAAACCCCTTACCTGTTCTCTGTAAGAAAACCCAATAAACTTACTAGTATCAAGTTGAACTTTGATGAAATCATAATCCAGCCTACCTTTAGTGACCCCATAGGTGAGCTGATGTTTGTCTGTGCCTCCCCAGAAAAAAATTAAGGCAACATAGGAGTAACCTTATTGTAACCCAACACATTTCTTAGAATTCCATGTCTTCTTGCCTTACCTAATAATTCTTTCCTATTAGAGTTTGTCAAAAGGAGTTATCCAAATCTCTGTGACCCATCCCCAACCCCACATCTCTGATTGAATTCAGAGCCTCATTCATTCTAGATAAGCATTCTATAAGTGAGAGCCCTATCCTTTCACCTTTCTCTTCAGATACTCACAATCCCCTATTATGTGTCTACTTTGTCCTATAGTAAATTTTCTCCCCATTCTTCATTCTGTTTCATCTTTGATTATTTGCTTATTTCATTATTGGTGACATGAACTGGGAAACACTGGGCGGAAGCCTCAGTTTGCTTTCTGAACATGAAAATCATCCAACCCCCCCCACCATACACACACAACACACATACACCTTTCACCACCAGTAAAAAATGGGGATTTATACCACAGGACACTTAGTCCAAGGCTCTTATAGCAAATTTGGGAGTCTTTGTGAACTTGATTGGAGAAGTCACAAGGGTCTCCTGTTATGAAAATGCATGCTGATAGTGAGAAGATGATCTAAATGCTTATCTCTGCGCAAAGGATAAGTCTAGTGCAGTAGATACATCACTGAGAAGTGCTATGTGGTACTTACAAGTCTTGGCTTCCACAAAATAATTCCATAAACATTCAAAACATGATTTTTGTTTCTTTAAAAATGAGTAATTTGAATCATGTGATCTCTTCCTATTTACTTCTTTGACCCTTTAAGGTGACTACAACAAAATCACACTGCATGTCATTTATGCTAAAAAAACAAATCACAGTGTCTTTGTTAATGGGCAAATCATCTTTAATCAAGTGCAACCCTGGATTTGAAGTGTTGATTTTACTGTGAGAATGATTACATCTGTTTATAATGTCTATAATTACAAGTGATGAGGATGAGTTTGCTGATGATGTTATACCTGCATAAAAATCCGCAAGGACCCTACAGATTCTGCTTGTTTTCAATAAGTTTCAAATAAATATTAATTAAGTTATGCATTTAGTCTATCAGCATTGGTAAAAATAGTTTGTATAGTTCTGGAATATTATAATATATTATGCATTTATGATGAGATAATTTTGATAATGAACAGTTACCCCAACAGAAAAAGTGATCTGTCCAGTACACTCTTGTGAGAGACAGAAGCATGGGCTAAGATGGCCTTCATGATTCTGAGCTGAGTTATCATGCGTGCTGTGGGCCTTGTCATCTCTGTTCTTCGCTCATTCTTTTCATTCAGAACTTGATCCCATCACTTCCATGTGACATCTCTCATCCACACCACCATTGACCTCTGCTTTCTATACCCTGGCTTCTATTTTCTGTACTCACATCTCTTAACCCTCCTGAAGCCTTAGAGGCAGGGGATGTCTTTCTTTAAAAAAGCCCCATGGACCTTCAATTTTCCTTTAAATTGTTACCACTTACTCCAATTTACAGTTTCTTTTCGTTTTGTCTTTTGTGCAACTTCTTCATGTTAAAGCATAGATTTTACTTCTACCCTCCCTTGTTAATTTTCACTCTTCATGGCTGAGTGAAAGCATGTCTGTAGCTTCAAAATCATCTCTAGCTTGCTAACCCCTAAATTCATAATGCGGCCCCTGGCTTCTCTCAAGCTGAAGATCTATATAAAATTCACCATCTATGCATGAGTGCTTGGTAAATATCCTTCTCCTGAGCCAACATCCACCCCCTGTGCCAAACCTGTTTTCTGATAAGTCTGCCTCCCACCCAGTTGCTGGTTCTGCCTGACACTCATGTGTTCAGTGTAGAAGAAAGGCTGTGTACAGAAGTATTCCGTTTCTTCACTCCATAGACCACGCTTTGCCAGTAACCCATGACCTTAGCCGGAGACAAACTCTCCTCTTTACTGAAAGATGAAACCAACTTCCTCATTCATCTCCCCATTTCCATTATTTACCTGTTCCCCTCCAAATATCATTTAAAAATGTTGATTACATCTCTGCATGCTCTGACTCCCCAAGCCTCCCTCTCATAGGTCTGTATAGCAAGCCCTCACCATGTACCACATACATAATTACAATATCTAGTGCAGTCCTCAGAACTTGCCAGACTCAGCTTCTCTCTTTCTTCTCATGCTTCATCCCAGGCAAGCACAACAGTCTTCTTCTTAGTCTGCTGCATTCCCACTCTCACTCTCTTCTTAGAGTTAAGTGACTCTTTTTATTCCCTTTCTCCATTCTTTGAATGGAAGACCAGCCATGGAGATTGGAGGTCATTTATGGTGTATTAAAAGAAAAATAATGGAAGATTTCTGATGAACTTAGAGGGCTGAACGCATTTTGGCTGTTGAATGAGTGAGTGTATGTGAGAAGAAACACAGTAATAGTTGGATAGACCCAGGTTTGCTAAAATAGCTACACTGAATGAATGATCACACACAGTAATCACTGATTCATACTGCAAGTGTTAAGCTAAAAACTGAGTGCTAGGACACATCCAGAACATATGGCTTGGAGCGCCTTGTTGCACGGGGACACTGTACAGCAGTAAACAGTGAGGAGATTACAGGGCAGTAGCTGACTGTTATTTCCATATCGCGTCTCCATTACTTGGACTGAAAAGATAAAATAGTCTCCAGGCCAGACAGTTACCCTGTTGTAATGTTCTTCTCACCAGTGACCCCAGATCTGTCAGAGCAGACTTTGGCTTATTCTTTGCATCTTGCATATCTCACTGGCTACTGGGATGCCCAAGTACTGATTCAAAAGCATAAAGGCATTTTATTGTCTCTATTGGCTGAAGGAATATAGCAAATCAGTCAATTTATTGTTACTTAGTAAGAAGTACTTTAGTTGGGACTTAAAGGGCAAATCTCACAATTTCCTGCCCCCATCCCAGTCAGTCTATCATGACTGTGTCCTCTGGAGATTTTTAAATGATCTATTAATAAGCTAATTGCTCAGATCCAATCCATCAGTTAACAAACTTACTTACACGCCGAAACCACAACTGTCTGCCTGTGGTACAGAGCAGGCTCCATGTTTTTTTTTTTTCTCGCCACTTCTACATTTGGGATGCTTCCTCTACTCTTGCACGTGAGCTACTCCTCATTGTGGAATTTACTGTAGCTTTTTTTTAATCTCTACATTTACATTAGCATGAGTGAAACAAGGTGTCAGTCACAGAAATATATGAACTATGGGATCTCATTTTTTAAAAAGTAATTCTTAGAAATCATCTCTGGTACTCACATCAACAATCAAGAAGTCCAGCCAGCACCAGGCATTGGTGAAATAGGTTTGAAACCCATAGGCCACCCATTTGAGAAGCATCTCCAGGATGAAGATGTAAGTGAAGACCTTGTCAGCATACTCCAGCATGGTCTTGATGGTCTTTCGCTGCTCGATATATATGTCTTCAAAGGCCTGTGAATCAAGACAACTTTATATACCTTAATAGCCTGCCTTTCAAAATACTTAAAATATTTTTAGTCTAATATTGAGAACCAAGCAACAGTTGAAGGAGTATTGGTTAGGACCACACCAATATTTTCTATCAGGCAGAAGTCAAAGGCCAAAGTTAGCTGGGGAATATTGTCAGAGGAGTGTCGGCATCTTCAGTGATTGAATGTGTGCTTTTATCTCTGCTCAACCAAAAGTCATAGCAAAAAGACATGCTTCAGTTCATGGAAGATGAACTAAAGATGTTCAGTTCATAAGGCATAGACTTGAATAGAATTCCAACAATATTTTCTGTGATTCCATTGCTTATTTTCAAAGAATAAATTTATTGAACTTAAAGAATGCAAGGCACACAGATAATCCAAAAATACAGGCATAAGGACAGACTGTGTGACATATGACTGGGATGCTGACACAGCCAGGGGAATGTCTCTAGAAATGGTGTGTCACTGAGAAAAAATACCTGGTGAGAAAACACCAGATAGGAAGTTCCTTCTGATTATTTCATGGTTGTTGTGGAATATTCCTTTATACTGTGTGAAGATGTGTCACTGTGATTGGTCTAATAAAAAGCTAAATGGCCAATCACTAGGCAGGCATATAGCTGGGACTTTTGGACAGAGAGAACTCTGGGAAGAAGAAAGGAGGTCTTCCAGCAGATGGAGAGGAAGCAGGATGGAGAGTGTTGAGTAAAGGTAACAGAGCCACATAAAAGAATGTAGATTAAAAGATATGGGCTAATTTGAGTCATAAGGGCTAGTGGGACAAGCCTACGATACAGACCCGGCTTTCATAATTAAATATAAGTTACTGTGTCATCTTTCACGAGCTGGCGTTCAAAGAAAAAGCCTACTATACATGGTTCTGACTTGCTTTGAAACAAAATTTTGTGGAGAATTCCCAGCTCTGCTTGGCACAGAAGCACCTATTCTTTGGATTCCAAAATTGAGGGGGCACTTTTAGTATTTCCAGAGAACCATTTACTTTCCTCGCACCTGGTCCTCTCTAGTCCACATTCACTTACCAAAGCACCACTGCTGAGAAGAATCATGAAGACAATGAATGTCTCAAACCAATTGTGCTCCACAATGCTGTAGCAGGTCTTCCTCAGATTCCACCAGATCTTCCCTTTGCCTTCTTCTGTACTTACTTGGCAGAAGGGAAATTTTTTAATACACCCTTAAAGGAAACATTAATATAATAAATTAAGAAAAATATACTTTGATTGTTAATATGAAAACGTAACATTTTTTTACATCTTCTTCACCCCAATTCTAGTTCCTCATTTTATAGGTAACTGACTGTTTTATTGACTAGTTTTGTTTCAACACTCTCCTGTATAATGAGGCATACTTAAACATACAGACTTAGAATTTATGGAATTTCTGTACATTCACCTGAGTAAAAATTTTTTCAATACAAGTCACAATCTCTGTGCCTGGAGACCACTTAGGAAAATAGAGTCATTTTTCTTCACAAGGGTTTGGAAGCAAAGCTGGATATGCAAGTTGTTTACTCATATTTTCATGTGACTCTGGGTTTTTACTCCCTTTTCAAGGGCAGAAAATCCCACTGTCTCCCCAAGTATCAGTCACTGTCAGTTTTCTAAAGCTAATTTATATTTGGCCTTGGTGCTTTTCTTAGTCACACCTATGACTCACTTTTCAGTCTGTGTCTCTTACTCCACTCTATTCTCTTCTTCCTCATAGAACTTCATATGATTTCCAATTCCTATCTAATCTATTGCCCTCTCTTAGCTGCTACTTGTCATATTGAATTCAACCACGATGAGTCAATAAATCTTTATTGATTTCTGTACAAGTTGAGTTGATCACTATTAGAATGGCATGGTAGCATGCTACATTTTACAATAGCGCTATCTCCAAACAGTTCTGGTCAGAGCAGAAATTAAACAAATATGAAACTGGGAGAAATGGAATGAAATCATTGCAGCATCTATAATAACCCCACTCCTGGCACATTTTGAAGGGATTGCTGTGTCATGACAGTGCAGAATGCCATACATCTCAGTTGCTATTACATTCTGGAGGATATAGACAACAAAAGCAAAACAGAACAAACAGCAAAAACAACATATGCACTCAGCACGCTTCCTCATTTATCCAGACACAATCTCTGCTGTAGTCTAGTCTGGAAACTTGAGATCTGAATCAAATTAAGACAGAATTGTTGAATGAAACAGGGAAAACAAAAATAAGTATGGCCTCACCATATCCTTCACATGCTTCTTTTAAATAAGGCCTATCCAGATTCTGTAAGGACGGGACATTTCAACATGTTAGAGTTTCTTTACCTTCAGTAAAGCAAGCTTCTGGTTTAAGGTCTTCCTCAGGTTCAATTTCAGCTTGTTCACCTTCTCGGGGCGGAGCAACGTCAACTGTGCTTCCTTCAGAAGAACTGGTTGCATTTAATTTCTGGAAACAAAGCCCACGTCAAAGATGTGAATCTCCTTTTTAATCATGCGATTGGGTCTGTCACATGTGGGAAATGGCAGTGCCTAAAGGTGATGCCACTGATGATGGTGCACTAGTGACATGAGAAAACGCCCACTCTCCAGACAGAAAGGACGGTGGTTAGTGTAGATGATGTGGAAAGATAGATATACTTGCTTTAGAATCTTGTGCACAGATGCCGTGGTCAAACAACTACGAGTACTCCAGCCACGTCAAGAAGAGTCTCATGAAGTTGAGTATGGTCACATGTACTAATGAGTATTTGAACTAAATGCATCTAACCAGATCACAACTTCCACCTCTTTAGATGGAAAGTTTCTGAGGGCAAAGAACACTGTCAGTTGCTTCTAAGTACTGTCCATGTTTCTGTAATTTTAGCAAGGCAGGGCTACAGGTTAACATCAATCACACTCATTCTGGCTCAGCTTTGAGCTATATTTTCCCTTGCTTACATAATTTTCTCCTTACTTTACTAGCAGAAAGTGATGGATTTCCCCCTCTCATTCTTTTTTGAACTGCATAAATGAATTCAACACTTGCCAAAGAGTTCTAAATGAAATGGAAATTTCTCCATAAATGACATTGTCTGGAATATTTATTAGAAGCTCATTGTGAATGCAATGTATGATCAGGCTGCAAATTTTCCCTTTAAATAAATCATTGTGACATGACACATAGCAAGAATAGCCAGCTTAATGTTGCCAGAATAAATACCTAATGCATTTTCTGAGATTATGTGGGAAGACATCACAGATGTGCAATGTTTTATGAAAACTGAGGCAAAGACATGACATACAGCAAGGCTCAGGGGATGTAAAGCTTTTAGGGTGGAGAAGAAGCTCACAGACATACTAATGGTTTCAAAGCCCCATTAATTTCAGTGGCTAAGTGTTTGGGTCACACTGCTCTAGCCTTTGGAAACAGTTAATGTGTTATTCTAAAAAGACCTAAATGGCTCCCCAAACACAAGTTCTTTTGGGAGAAATTTGGCTCATAATTCCTGGCTTATCTTAAATCCAAATGCCAATATAATTTTAATATTTTGAGATGTGAATTAAAGTTGAAGAGAAATGTTAGGATGGTGCTTTCTGTGTTGTTATTGGGAAGGCCATATTAACCATACCCAACTAAGTATATAAAGAATGGACTTCAGTCAAAATGTAGTTCAATATATAGCCCTTCCAAGTGATTAGCATGATGAAGAGGGAAGCTACCTCATCATTTTGGGCTGATGGCTCTTAGGATTGTTACAGAATATGATTTTTTGCCATTACATTCCTTTACTTTCAGAAATGTGGGAAAGCTGAGACAGAATTTCTCCTCCTGAGAGTTTCTGCGTATTTCAACCAGAATATTTTTAATCTTGAAAAAAAAAAAAAGTAAAGCCTAAGAAAGCCGCCACTGGGAATAGTTGTAGCAACTTCTGTTTTAACCAAAGGAATACTAGGTAATTGACATCAGCAACTCAGCTTCACCAGTGGTTGGTAGGGTGAATGCTATGACTTTTTTTTTTTTTTTTTGGTTTTTACGAGACAGGGTTTCTCTGTATTGTTTAGGAGGCTATCGGTCCAGCCTGGCCTCGAACTCACAGAGATCCGCCTGCCTCTGCCTCCCGAGTGCTGGGATTAAAGGTGTGCGCCACCACCGCCCGGCTGCTATGACTTTTTGATGAGTGAGTGCAATTATACCACTGCATAAACGTGTAAACAGTACTGATAAGAAACCAAGTATTCTTGGTTTCAGAGATTGATCACGAAAAATTCCTCTTGGCTAACCAGGCTCAATAATTTCCTTTGAGCATGGTCATGGTCCACCTCCTCCATGAATTCTTTCTTACATGATTGCCTTAGTCAAATTTCACAGTCCATTTAGCCCATTACACTTACTGCCTTTGGCCAAATATGCCCATTTATACATGTGCATGAGTGTTTAAACAGAGATAGAGAGAACAAAACCCACATACATGTACTTTCACATATAGACCAAGCACACATATATATTATGTATTAAAAGATCAAATGCATAATCAAATATGGGAATATATATTAAATCTTTATGTTGCTTTCATGGAGAGTGAGTAAATGAATGCATTTTATGTTACTCTTATAAAGAGAATTATTATGTTTAGATAAATTCAGATTGCTTTCTGATAAATTATGTGAATAAATTTTTTTGAATAAAGTCTATATTAGAAAATGATTTTTTTGAATATAAATGTTTCATTATTAGAAACATATTTTCAAAGCGTTTTTCTATAATATCAGCAGACTTTCAATGAAGAAGTTTGAGGGGGAGAATATTATAGGCATTATTTACAGAATACATGTATATATGCTTTCTCATGTAAAATTTTTAGAAAATATACTTACCCTTTATTTCCATTTTACCTATGGCATTATGTTTAATTTTCAATTAAATTATCTCACCTATGCTATGCTGGCATCTTTTATTTAAATATAAACATTTAAAATAATACTTCATAGCACAAGCAATATTAGCTACTAACCTGGATGTCTAGTTTGTTCAGTGTGAACCTCTGGATCTTATTTTGCTCTTGCGTTCCTTTGAGATGATAAATGTATGGCTATATCAACAAGTTTGGGTATCATAATATCTATATATAGGTGGCCCTGGAGATAATCTCTAGAATCTTAGAGTAGTCCCCTCTATTAGTCCGCTCTGTCTCCTAGTGCTCTGAGGTTCAGCATGACTTTAAACATTCTTGTTTAAGGAGCAGAACTTAAGTGCATGGAAAACTGCTTCATGGCCATTCAAAATGCTTTCTCATTGTTAAACTTCTTAAAGCTTCAGCCTGGGAAGCTTCTCAAGGAATGTTCAGAGGGCTTCCTACAAGTCCTTAGGACCTTCACGAACCGAAGTAGAACGATGGCATACTGGTGTCTATCTCAGAAACGTTTTGTGAGACTTCTCTGTGAGGGTTGGCACAGAGTCAGCTTCCACATGTCAGAGCACTGGTGAGCAAGGCCACAACACTGTTTGAACCCCGTAGGCCAGATTTTGGTCATAGGAAAGTGTGAATACTTTATTCCATGAAAGTATGAAAATCTTGTGTAAACTACATGAAAACTCCAAAGGTAGCAATTTTACTTACATTGGTAAATGAAACCAGGAATTGAATTCTGATTAAGTGACATCAACTGCCCAGTGTACTACCTGACATTCTTGAGTCACTGGACACATAAAGAAGTTTACATCTGCACTTTAAAATCACTAATTTACATTCTAGAAAATTAAGTACTTTATATTCTATACATTGTTGTAATAGCAATTGCTGATTCTACACATCATTATAATACAAATAATCTATATACCAAACACTATGGAATTCATACTCTAGAAGAAGGTAAAATTCTTATCACTATGCCAAAATGACTACCAGATTAACTGAAAAGTTTATGATTCATTTAAAAGCAGTGACTGATGATAAATACAAAGGAAAACTTACTTTCTTTTATATTTGCCAGAGTTGTGATACTACAATGATATCAAAAAAGCAAAGAAACCAGAAATGAAATTTACCATAATAAAAATTACATAAATACTCTAAATAGCCTGAGTTAATACTTGTTCTGAAGTTGTTAAAACAAGTAAGCATATCTGGGAATAGAGGCATAACAACTGAAAATTTCTATATAAAACCACATAGTACAAGTTCAATCTTGTTTTCTTGTACTATTTTCTCTTTAACCCATCCAATATTACACGACCCTTAAAAGTTAGAGTCTTCCATCCCTTGTAGATACTGCTGAGTCTACAGAGGGATGATGACTTATGCTCTATGAATGCACGCTGGGAAGCAGGTTTTAAGATGCAACATTCTCCAGGCCGAACTCAGCCACAGAAAACATGCCTGGCTACAGCAGAAGCCTGGCGCAATGCTGTGGAAGCTGCTTGCTGATCCAAGAACCATGCTCTCAACCATGGTACCTGATGGTGACACTTTCAAGGTTAACTACAGCTACCACACACTGAGAGGAACGGGTTATCTCAACAGAAGAATGACAGAATTAGCAACCAAACAGGCCATGAGAACATTCCCCCCAAATCACGTGATTTTTATAGAGCAATTCCTCCTTGTGAAGAATAGCGCTCTTGAGATTTTATCCAATTAAATAATAGAATAGAACTTCCAGAGATAGAAGAGAATGTTAGCAACTGGCCTACTTCCACTGAAATGCGCTCACATTTCTTTTAATTTTCAATCAGCGCTCTTTGACTCTTACAAACTGCTGTATGGTTCAAGAGAAAAAGTAAAAGATTCAGCCATTACAGATTGCCTCAAAAATTGAGCCATTACTCTCAAAAATCTTTATCATAGAGGTAGACAAAGATAGTCTTTTGAGAGCCTTGGTCTGATAATTTGGATATGAAAATCCATATCCTGATTTAAAACACTTTACATGAACAACAAGCAGACATATGCTGGGGCCATTTGTTGTTTGTCCAAGGCAAGAAGAAGTAAAACCAGCACCTCTCTTCAACCACTTACTGAGTGGTTAAAAAATATAAACTGCCACCATCTGGCTTCTCCTTGACATATGCTAAACAAACAATACCCTGAGTGCTCCTTTTATGTAAAAATAACCATCATAAAAGCATGGTATATAAAATGGAAAGTAATTATGGGGTTGGTGAAGACCTAGTCAAAGGGCATTGAGAAGGCAGCAGAGAAAGATCACTTATCTCCAGAAGGGAGACAAACATTTCCATTAGAACCAGGCTTAATTGGGGTTTCCTCTGCAGACTACCCAGACAGTTCCTAAAGGTCGAGATGGGTTAAAGTGGTTACTCACACACCCATCTCTGCCTCTTGAGAGGTTGTTTGAAGGACACAGGCAACGAATTGAAAGCTACAGTCTTTTTCCCATTGCCCATCAATGTCTGGAAACAGCATAGTGCTTTTTCTGATAGGTTCAATGCTCAGGACCTCAGACAAACACCTATTCTTTAGAAACGCCACAAAATCCTCAGAAACAAGAGTCCCTGCAATGAACACAAGTCCCACAACTTCTCAACACTGTTTCATTCTATTCTGCTAAAGCACCAGCAACTTTCCACTTTGCTTGAAAAATTTTATTTTTGAATTGATTGTATTCACCAATTGAGTAGCAATGCCACTACATAAGAATGCATGTATTAATTAAACGCCAGAGAGCTCTAAATTTGAAAGAAAGCCATTGTTTAGCAATGTTTGGCCTTTGGGTAGTTTTCCTCCCAGAGCCTCCCCTTAACTGAGACCAGAAGCAATGGTACCAACAGGAGAAAGTTGAGTCAGGAGAGCAAAGATTTAGCTAGCTCAGAGAGCCATGGGAGATCGTGTCAGGAGATGACCCTGCTCCTCATAAAACTACCACCAAACATCAGAAACACTTAAATGCTCCAAGTACCATTATTTTTTTTGCACACTCAGTCTAGGGTAGACCATTTAGGAAGACATTAATATACACAGGGAAATACCAGTCAAAGGGAACGAGTGTGTTAGAACAACGACTTAGTGATGGTGATCACTGTGTGTTTTCAGACAATTGACTGAAAAAAATTTTTCCTAACTACTCAAAGCCGAAGCTATATGGTGCTCAAATGCATGTTCAGACTTATGTCTATCCTCACCAAGATCTCACTACGGCCTTATTGTTTACACAGGGCCTTTCTGAAAGCAGGAACACAAGCTTCCACCTGGAGCACAGGAACTGGATCAGTTGAAAGTGTTATCCATTGATCAGAATATGATATTTGAAAATGGCAGTACTATCACACACACAAAAAAGCCCCATGAGACTTATTTTGGTGGCACAGTTCACATATAAGGGCTGAATCATCAATAACAAAAAAAGGTTGTGGTCTTATTTTAATGAAATAAAAAAAAGCAAATTAAAAATATGCATGCTCTCTTAAGTCCTTGACTATATCGAACTGTAAGCATTTCTAGTATCTTTAAAATTGAAATCGTGATAAATCTTATCGGGCATGCACTTATTGCTTTTTAAAATCTGAAAGACTAACGTGGAAAGCCCATTGGCAGAATTAACTGTGACGTTGAGACTGCCCGTCTTGCCTGACCATGCCGTGAAGTGTCACACGCTTCAGCAGAGAGCAGCTGGACCAGCCTCACACTTCCTTGCCACGGCAGGGGAAGGAATATAGCTGCAGAGCATGCAGGCCAGTCAAAATCCGTTTAGGAAGTGACTGTATGAGCACAACGTGCTTTGGTAACCTGGGTAAAAGTGGTGGTTCGAGCCTCTGGCTGCTTAAAAAACACCAGAGTGCACTCTTGACGGCTCCAGCTTGGTCTCACGCCTGTGAGAAGTAAGAACGGTCAGAAATGAAGGTCACAATAAGATATTGCTAGACTGAATTTGGAAGTCAGCTAAGAATATGATCATTAAGAGCATTTATTCTAAATCTTTCCTTTGGGAAGATAAGTCAGTAATCTTGTAAGCACTAAATTAGATCATGATTATGAGAACGTTAAAACCATAAAAAAAACCCAATACCATACATTAGAGATTGCCACACGATTTGCAGAATTAAGAGTTTCCTTAAGGTATTTTGAAATCCATGTGTTCATTTTTTCATGCAAAGTTTTGGATTTGTTTCTATACCAGCCTACTTGTCTAAGTAGCATGTACATACACACATAATGAAAACTTTTATGAAGTACACATTCAGTAATAGATAAAATATTAGAGTTTAGACCTATATCTTTGAACACTTTCAGGGATTATTTATCTCTGGCTGCAGCTGCCATTCATATTTTATTACAGAAATGAGTGGATGGTTTTGAAACCATCTAGGCTGGCTGGCTTACTACCTAATGTAAAAGAAGAAAATGCATGCAATTGTGAAATAATTTTATTTTTAAGAATAAATGTAATAAAACTCTGTTGTGTTCAGCCTAATGATTGCTTAGTCTGTGAGGGAAGCCAAGGAAGTCATATGCTTTTGAAAGTGGAACTCGTTGTTTTCCTTCTGATGTGGTCAAGAAACTAGAAAAATCGAATCAAAATAGTGTGTGTGTGTGTGTGTGTGTGTGTGTGTGTGTGTCTATGCTTATGTGTGTGAGTGTGTTCATGGTATGTCCATATGTGAGGTAGATCAAAGTTATACTTAGGCAGAATTCATCTAAAGCTGTCCTGCAATGTTAGAGTATACCAATTCTTGTTATATATATATATATTTTTTTTTAAGTTCTATCTTACGTATTGTGTGTTAGCACATATTAGGATTTTCCTATTGCTTTTGGGTACGTTTCGGAGGTGCTAATTTAAATGTTTCATCCACATAAAATTTATTGTTGAATAAATGTAAATAAAGGTTGTTGTCCATCAAACAGAACTTGAGTTGAGGCAACATGTATAATAACGTTTTTACTTGTGGAGAAATTAGAACAATGAATTTTGAGCCCATTAGTTCATCTCCCCCAGCTCCTCCTAGATCCTCCCTCACCTCCCTACCGACCCATCTTCACAACAATATATTTTCTTTACTCCATATTCTGTGTGTGAGTGCCTCCTGCAGTTATGGATGTGTACCATGTATGCACAGTGCCTTTTTGGAGTCTTGAAGATTGTCAGATCCCCTGGAACTGGAGTTACACATAGGAGCTACCTATAACATGGGTGCTGGAGTACAAACCTAGGTCCTCTGCAAGTGCAGCAAGTGCTCTTAATCTCTAAGTCATCTCACCAGCCCCACACAGGGCAAGCAATATTTCATATTACTTTATAGGGTCGTTTCAAAATTTAACAAAGTAAAAAAATACATGTAAGCTTAAACTTTTATTTTACTTTGATAATTTCCCACTAACATTTATAGATTTGAAAATTTTTCATTAACTTCTGTAATTAGATTTCATGCACTCAAAGTTAGGTTTAAGAGTATAGAATTATAGAAATTATCCAATAACAAATTTTTGTTTAGGAAACAAATATTTTCCAGGAATTGATGATAAGGAATCACATCTTAATATTCTGAGGTTATAATATTAAAGCCATTAAAAAAGTATCTCCGGATCTTTTGGAGGTTTTGAAATATATTGAAACCAGCTCTTTGGCAGAAGTAAATGGAGATATTTGTTCTTCATAACCCTACTGTCATCAGTCTCTGCTATTAATGCAAAAGGAATTTCTTTGTCTGGCTTTGATGTCTTTTCTTGACCTTAGGCTAGTTGGACAATTGTGTCCTTAGCTGTACTCTATTTTGGGCTTATAATTATTTCTTTGGCCTCTTCTATTTTCAGGGAACCAAATAATTTAAAGGCTTGCATTATCTGATCTACTTTTTGCTCTGAACTCTCACCCTGACCAACAATGTTACTTTCATCCCAAGCATCCGTTATCAATCACAGGGGATAAGTTCCAGGACTCTACAAAAATGGGATATACACGTCATGCATTTAAACTGGCCTGGTGTTTGAAAAGCATGCCTATAACCTCCACAGTACTCTCATATCAGGGAAAATAGTATTTATCTATTCAGTAGACACATTTATCTGTGATGTTTTTGATTAGAGGTCGACTGAAACCCAGTGAGCAGAATGCATGAGTGTGAAGTGCAAAACTTACGTCCCTAAACAAACTCTTTGCACACAAACCTTCTAACCTTTCCCAAAAGACCCTTTCAGATAGTATAATAGTCACTTTTCAGATTCCTCAGATTCTTTCAGTCTGTCAAATTGCCAGTTGCTCTTGGTTCCCTATTATTTAGCCCAGAATGTCGTCATCTCATTGCTATAACAATGTGCAAGATAATATCCATTATCTCTTAGTCTAACCTGCTTTGTACTTTAATATCAAATGTTCCTGAGGTACCCCCTGTATGGGTGAGCCCCACAAAGCTATCCGCCCAAAAGGGGCAGAGATATGAAGATTAGACAGGAGGGCTATTTAAGGAAAGAAAAAGTATTCTCTCGCTCTCTTCTCCTCTGGAAGCCTGCCACGCTTCCTATCCGCTCAGCTTGTATGTAAATAAATACATTATATTCCATATTGCATTGACCTCCAACGTCAGCCGTCAACCCCCTTTCTAATTGCTTCTGTGTTTCAGAATACGCCTTCCTGACCATGCACATGCAGCCAATTCCAAGCTCCGAAATACTGCAATCTGAAGCTTCCAAACACACCCTTTGCATTGCCTTCCACTCTTTACCCACCTTGGTAGTAGCCCCTCATTGTCAGTCTTGGCGCTCCCTTTGTAGAATAATGTCTTTTTACTTTCCACGATGTGACCAAATAGGATGCCTATTTCAATCTTCTCTCATTTAATAGCCCTTCCAATTATTAAAACACCTAAGAATTTATTACAGTCCTGTAAGGTCACTTTGGGAGTTTGCTGAGAACCTGTGATAGAGTCCGTGTTTGACTAAACTGGACAAAGTGGTCAGTAAATACCTGCGAGATATTTAATGTATGTTCTTAAATCAATCAGTGCCCCGTGATGGGAAATAAATGTAGAACTGGTTCTTAGTTTGCTACATGAGCAATGTAAATTTGATGTGCTACACATACTCGGAGTGCAACCCTGAAAATTAACTTTCCTACCTCATTTTGCTTGTGTTCATAGTTTTAAGAAATATTCTAAAATATCTAAAAGAATGGGGACACTATGAGTTGTAATGCTTCTATAAACTTCCTATAAGGATTTTAGATCAAATTATCTTGGTATATTTAGCTTTCAAAAATTCCAAGAGAATTAACAAAATCAAACATCATTGCTTTGATTCCTATGGTGTGGATGTTATGCCCTAAAGCTAAAGCATATCTCTTATAACTCCATCTGTGCTAGATTAACCTCCAGCTGCTAAGTCCAAGGGCCATGAATAAATAATAGTAAAATATTTTAGTTGAACTAATTCCACTAACTAAGCTATTGTCATTAGAGTTCAAATCATAGAGCATAAGAAAAATTTCCTTTGTTTTCATCCTAACAACTATGAACTGGAGAGTAAAATTTCCATCTGTAGTTTCATTGTTATCCTCAAGTGTTAGTTCTTAATATTTTCAAACTAATATAAAACATGTCATAGGTTTGTTCATTTTTAACAGGAAAAAAAATCAGTGTTGTTTGTTTCCTCCTAGTAAACAAAGTACCTCCATGGACAATGTACTCTATTATGGCAAATGAAACATTCAAAGGTGAGTAAAGACTACATAAAAATGTTCACAATGTTGGCATGGTCACCATTAAAGTATAGTTCGTTGATTTTTTCAAAAAAGAATATCTAATGAAGGACAAAATGTCTTAAGTAGTATCTCTTTTTTAGGGTTACATTTTAAATCAGGCTTTCAAGCCATCAAGAAAATGAACATTTTAATTACTCAAATGGTGATTTCCTGTGGAAAGCTATAATTAAATCAATTTACTATTTTCTCATGATGTTCTAACATTATCATACAATGTTTAGTTGTTTTTGTATATTGTGTTGGGTACTACAGGATCTCATGCATGTTACAGTTTCCACCCTGAGCTACACACCCAACCCATTAACACCTTTTGATAAAGCACCTAAAAACAATTCAGAGAAGCCATACTTCATGGATACTGCAAACAATGCAGCCTGGACTGAAAAACACACTTACCTCTTTGCTTTCTTCTAGTTCTGACTCACTGCTAAACTCTTCCGTATTTAAATTTTCAAAGTCAGACTCTCCCACAGCAATGGGCACAGTCACAGTGAGACTAGGATTGTTGATGAATGACATGTAGTCATTTTCATCGATTACATATTTTTCAACACTGCTTCCAGTACCTACACCACTGGTGGTTCCATTACCATCTTTAAGATAATTAAGCTCTTTGCTTATTTCAATGCCTGTGTTGTTGGACATGCAGCTATCTATTTTGTTGACTTCGTGGATTTCTATGACTTTGGGCTTTCTGAAAAAGGCTTTTCGGAAGCACTCTCGAATCTTGTTTTTTACATAATCAATTCCCTTCTGCATCCTGCCCACTGCGATCTGGAGGTTGTTCATTTCGTTATCATCATCAGTAGCAGCAAGGTTGTCTGAGCTAAACGAACTCAACAGTAAGGCCAGAAATAGGTTCAGAACCTAAATGAAAAAAAGAGTAGAAGTTCCATGTTAATACTGCAACACGCCTAAATAGTTAAGTGGACAAGGAAGTTCATATCTTTGCTTCAGTGGGTTTAGCAAATTCTTTGGAATGCTTTGTGTGCATGAGGCTCCACATTAAAATCACACACCATTTGAAGGGCATGATAAATCTATCTGTGGTAACTACCAGGAGAATGGACACCCTTCTCCACTGAGAATAGTAGGAAAAAAAAATATTTCAATCACATCTACCCAGACTCGCCAGTGAAAAGACAAAATTCCATTAACAGGGATTCTTGTCACAAGAAAAAAAGGTACTTTTCACTTCTCACTATCTTATTTCCTCTTACCAGTTTGTCTATGAAATACCTAGTTTCATATAATAAATTTAATAATCTACTGATTTGTACAAAACAATATGTAGCAGAAACAGATTTATTGTTTGGTGGCTATAAACTGTAATAGCAGATATAGAAATGTGCATACTTCCCATCAAGTATTCTTTAAAAATTATGTGTCTAAATAGTATAGAAGGTAGAGAAAATTCTAAAATGTTCTAAGAGTTAACCAGACTTGTATAATGAAAATTCCCCCTCTCCTTGGTTTTGTTGAGTTTGTTGTGACTCACAGTGGAGACTACCTGTGATCTAAGGATAATACAGGGATAACTCAGGATATCTGCTCTAAAAGGAAATTATGTACAGGGGTATTTTTAGCTTAAAGTGTAATTACTGAATTTCTTCATGTGGCAGGAGGACAAATGCAAAGCAGGATCCCCGGGATGGTTTCCTATCTACACATCATATTTTGTTCAGAACCTAGGGCTCTCTGATTTGCCATTTAAGCAAAAAAGTACATGTATTCTACTATCATTCTTTTGAGTATTATTTGAAGTGTACCCTTCAAAAGGAAGGCCTAGCATGACTGCATAGACAATTACAATATCTGCATGTGATTCAGGAATTTAAGTATTGAGATGCATACCTTTATGTTTTTAAAATTAATAGTTTTTCTTGGACAATTTCATGCATGCACACAACATACACTGACTACTCCCAGCCTCCACCCCACTTCTACACCTATCCATCTCCCTTCTCCCCACAAATCTTTCTGTTGCATTCAAGTCTATTACTTTTATCCACTGTGGTTAACTGGGGCCATGTATGTGACCATAGATATATAGAGCTAGGTAGGATCAGCAGTGGTACACAAGACAGCTATTCATTCTCATCTAGATTTTAAGGAATGACTAAAAGTATTTTATCATCATTGTCTTTATCATCTGTCTATCATCTATCATCTCCCTGTGGGTTTGTCTCTGTCTCTCTTTACATATGCATATGTGTATATATGCATACATATACATGTATGTGTAATTATTCAAACTACAATGTTATTTTCTTTTAATAAAGAGATTTCAGGTAAGAACATATTTTGCACCCTACAGTAATTTGTACCCCACAGCTAAAATATAACTCTTTGTTTCATTAAAATTTGTCATCCCGATTTATGTCTAACCCACACCTTTAAATAAAAAGATGTGAATTATGACCATGTAAAAAGCCATTTCAGTATAAAATAGTTGTGTTTGTAGGGTTTAAAGAGATTGTCATATCAAAATAATATCAGGATACAGTTAGTCTTGGTAAGAAAATACATTTTTTTTTGTTTAGACAAGAAAAAAATAAAGGTAGTATTTACAACCCCCAAACATGCATTAAGTGCCCCTCCCACCCTCATGTCCTCCACAGGATGTCAGTTTTATTCCACTGTCACAGACAGGGGCTCCAACCCCAGGGAATTGAATTAGATGTCCCTCCAGTGACTGCTTGTAGGGGGATTTGACTCTCAGTCGCTGGCAGTAAAATTGGAGAAAAATTTACTGCCTAGCCTAAGCCACCATATTACCTACAGCCCAAACTCATTCTTATTTATGAACATCTGCAGAACACACATACCACAAGGTTGCCAATCACCATGACCAGCATGAACACAATAAGGCACATGGTCTGGCCGGCGACCTCCATGCAGTCCCACATGGTCTCTATCCACTCTCCGCACAGCACTCGGAACACAATCAGGAAGGAGTGAAAGAAGTCATTCATGTGCCAGCGTGGGAGTTTGCAATCCTCGTTGATCTTGCAGACACACTCCTTGTAGCTCTTTCCAAACAGCTGCATGCCGACCACGGCAAAAATGAAGACGATGATGGCCAACACCAGGGTCAGGTTTCCCAGTGCGCCCACCGAATTGCCAATGATTTTAATGAGCATATTCAGCGTGGGCCAGGATTTTGCCAACTTGAAGACTCGCAGCTGTAATCAAATAAAATGAATTTTAGTACGTTTGGAAGCCAGACTATTGTTTTATGAGTCGATTATGATGTAGATCCAAATCAAAAGTGATTAATATTAGAATTACTAATCAAGTCATGTCATTTAAGTGCATTTTTTTCTTTATGAAGTGCAATTTTTTTCAACTCAGATTTATTGAAAGATATGCCTTTGAAAAATATTGCTACTTTAATTATAGACACTGTTATTCCATCAACTGTCACCTCGGAAATTGAAAAGGAATGAATGTTGAAAATATGAATTACATTTTCTTTATTTTAAATAGATGTGAAAAAAGCTAATTTGACTTTTAAGAGCTTTGTTCAATTCAAAATGTACATATATATAATGTATATGTAAATATTTATGTAATGTTCAAAAAAGGTGTTTTTAGTAAATATTTTTGCTATGTTAAAAATGACTTATGATATCATTGTTTAAAATTCCAAATGCATCAAACATTTTTGTATGTGTTGAATTTGTTTTGTTTCGTCTTGCTTTGGAGACAGTCACACATAGCCCAGGCTGGCCTTAAATTTACGGTGCAACCGAGGGTAATTCTGAACCAGTACTTCTGCCTCCACCTCCTGAGTGTTGGAGTTAGAGATATGCACCACGATTCCTGGCTTCCCACATACTTTAGAGCAGCTCATCTATGATGGGATGCTATGTTCAGTCTTAATGCAGTGGGGAGGGGCTCGATCCTGCTTCAACTTAATGTGCCAGGTTTTATTGACTCCCCATGGAAGGCCTTACCTTTTGGAAGGAATGAATTTAGGGTGAGCTGGGGGGTAAAGAAGAGAGGGGACAGGAGGAGGAGTTGAAGGAAGAACTGTGGTTGGAATGTAAAATGAAATTTAAACAGAGAAATAAATAAAAGTGAAAAACGCATTGGGCTTGATTAAAAACCTGGCATGAATTGGCATTTTTTATTTGCCTTTCTGTCCTTCTTTTTCTTTTTTCTTTCCTCACCTTACAGATATAAAGTGAAAACAAGTTCAGGATATAAACCAATTTAGAACAACACATATGTTTGTTATGCCTCCTACATATTGGATTGTGAATCATTTTTATTATAGATTGTAATTATCTTCAGAGGCCGCACTTGTACATTTTCTGAGGATATCGCCTCAGTGTAATTAGCAATGCTATTTTACAAACTATGATCATTATATAAACATATATTTGAAAATAAATGCTATACTAATGAGAGGTAGGACATGAAGAAGAGGGAGATACCAGTCTGAAGGAACGAAGCACGGACAGGCCCTCCACATTTGCCAGGCCAAGCTCCATTAAACTCAGGCTAACAATAATTCCATCAAAAATGTTCCAGCCCTCTTGGAAATAGTAATAGGGATCCATGGCGATGATTTTTAGGACCATTTCGGCTGTGAAGATCCCAGTGAACACCTGCAGGGGAACAGAGAGGCACTTCAGCAGTGCTGAGCATGGATGCTGTGAGAAATCACAAAGAGCATTACATCATAAACAAATATAAACATCTGACTTGTAAATTCAACAAATCAATACCGGCTTAGCATGTTCCCCACAAGCTAGCATTGTGCTAAATAGCTTTGTCATATTTAACAAATCAGCTGGATTTCTAGAGGAAACAAACTTTAAGACTTTTCACTGTGAGCATTTTCAATCTCATACTGGATAATAGCTGTGGCGTTATTGTCATTGTAGTCCATTCTGCTTCTACAAAGCAGGGCATTTACTTTTTTGTTATGTTGCAAAACGTATTATGGGAAATAAATCCACATATTATTGGAAGACACTAAGAATTACTTGAAATTGGTAAACATATACATTTTATTTTTAAATTTTCTAATTTCATTTAAGTGGTAGCATTTTGCTTCTACATTTTATAAACACTCTTGAAACAAAGGAGCGTCTGCCACAATTGTCTTGTAATAATGGTCTCTGGCTGCCTGCCTCAGAATTTAAGTTAATGGATTAATAGATTTAATTAGAACAAGCAGGAGAATATCCTCTGTATTACACATCAATAATTAAGAGTAATATGGTGAGTGGCTGGGAAGAATGTGTGTTTGACAACAGAAACAAAAAAGCCCAGATCACATTAAACATCGATTTCAAACTTGAAACCACAGGCAATACAAGCATAAGTGCATGAAGGGCTATGAAATTATTCTTGAGAAAATCTTTTAAAATAGTTATACAAATTCTGTATAGGTGAAAGCTCTATTTTATGATTGTAAAGTCAATGTTACCATTATCTTGAGAATCTCTGTCAAAATACATTTACTAGAATCAATTAGTATCTTAAACCATCATACCTTTTAAAAAGAATCCAGACCCACTCTCATTTAAGCATAAAGATAGCTAACATCTCATTTTTAAATTGTACAAATATTTTAAAAGGAAATATCAATTCCAAAAACATAGCTTAACTGCTGTTAGTCACATGTTCACTTATATAGAAGTAAAATATATTGTAAGCAAGGTAGAATTTTGAAAATAATGTTTTCATTTTATACAATAACTCACCATGGAATTTTTTTAACAAATAGTACTCCTTGGTGAATTCAAAATCAGTTCTAACTCTACAGATTTGATTTCTGTAAAACTTTCAGAAGCAGGTATTATTTAAAATAGGCACCCTGATGATAGAAATGCATTAAAACAAGCTTGCAACTCTTTAACTAAATGATCCTTAATATCTCTTCTTACAGAAAATCATAACGAATCCTAATAGGTCTGCTTTCCTGCAGCTAGCAAATGGATATCTTAAAGTCAAACTTTCATTCAAAATGTAATGTCACTATGGAAGTTCTCCTTAAGAATATTTGAACAGACATTTTCATTTCAAAATTACAGGTATGTGGTGATATATTGTTTATGATTTAATAAAGCCTGCCTGGCAATCAGAACACAAAGCCAGCCATGCTAGTTCTCCATAGAAGCTGGACAGTGGTGGCACACACCTTTAATCCCAGGATGCAGGATACAGAGGCAGATGGCTCTCTGTGAGTTCAAAGCCACCCAGGCTATACAAAGAGTGAGTCAGTCTAAAAGAGCTCACGCCTTTAATCCCAGCACTAGAGAGCATACAGTACATAGCATATAGTATATAGCATATAGCATATAGTATATAGTATATAGTATACAGTATATAGACTCCGTGCAGTCTCAGAAGCAGTCAAGGATTCTGAGGCTTGGTGGAGAGCAATGGAGTCTACAGATGTAATATGAGGTTGAGTGAATCGCTCCTTTGGTCTGAGCATTGGTAGAGGTGAGAACTCTCTAGTGGCTGGCTGCTTTGCTTCTCTGACCTTCAGCTTGACCCCCATATCTGTCTCTGGGGTTTTATTATTCATGATACACAGGCATCTCCCCTTAATTTTTCCAGTGAAGATCAACAAAATAATGCTAATGCTATTGTTTTGTCCTGTGGTTTTAGTCAGGTAAACTGGTAAGGAAGAGATTCTCTAACAACACAATGCACAGACTAACTGGTTTCTAAGATTCCTATACTTGGAGCTTGAATTTTAAAATGACTGGGGGGAAAAAAAGAAAAGAACCTCCTGTGAAAATATGAAGAAAGAGACTCGGCAGAGGATTTTAGGTCTCCAGATACACAAATTGAATTAACCCAATCATTAGGGAAGTGATGTAATGTTTATGCACTGTAGAAACAGACTGCAAAAAAAGTGGACTCCCTGATCAAAGTCAAAACAGAAGGTTCTGTAACCTCTTTCTATTTTTTTGTTCTTAATTCAGCCTACACTTTTATGGCTTCATATACAGGTCTCTACATAATTATTTGAGCAACAATAGACTAGTATATTGAAAATTATCATTTATTTTAATGAGTGAACTTTACTAAACTCCCAACAAAATATAACCATCTATAGTCTTGTATTAAGACTCAGACTTGAAGCCATCAACTTGTGCTTTGTCCCTTGACTATCCCATTACCCAATTTGTATCGTCCTATGCTTACACATGCAACAGCTTCAACACTGGAAGTCCATAGTCCATAAAATGTCAATTTCCTTCATAATCTGGAAAGTTTCCCAAATATTCCTCACTTGTTCAATTTCCCCAGCTTCCCAATATCCTGGGAAAAACATCAGGGCTTGGAGCAGAAAAATTTTCCACCAAATCTTCAATGAAAAGTTCAAGGGGTTAATGGCATACATGTGAGAGGAAGGAAGCTGTTCTATGAGTACACGCAAGATGTTAGGCACAATGCTAGATTCTTTCACATTGCCTCATTTGACCTGCCCCAAAACCTCAGAGATGGGTATCATTACACCCATTTCAATAATAATAATAAAAAACAAGGCTCAGAGCATTGTACTTTTCAGAGACTATACTATTCATCGACATTGACAGTTAAAGTCAAGGCCATGCTCTCTATTGGTTTTAAAACATGTGTCATTTATTTTCCAAAGCCTGATGCCTGAAGCAGCCTCTTTGGGAGTAGGAACGACAAACCATTTGTTTATTGAGGAACTCCAATGTATCCACAGAAGGAGACATAAAACAAGATGTGATCCAGGGCCTGCCACTGAGAAACTCACAACAGATGGAAAAACCACAGCTTCGAGAGTAAGGAAGTTCATTAAGGAATAAGTTAGAGTTGTTTAATATGGGCCAAATGCCATGTTAGGAAGGAGAGGAGAGAGTGGAACTTGGAAGACTATGAACTGAGAAATGAGAACACTCTAGATGTGGATGCATTAAACAATGAACAGAGAAATATTTAAATAAGCCACTGTGTGGCATGTGTGTGGTGTTGTGACAAGACTTTTGTGATGTGGCTGAGGGTGATTGTACAGGAAACAACACATTAGTACTAGAAATATTTTAAAGGTTTTAAGAGTAAAAGATAAATAGCCTGAAAGGAGAAATAATGGATTTTCTTATCAAGTAGATATGGGAAATAAAGGAAAAGCTAAGTCCTAGCAGCTCTGTTCCTGGAGCTAGAAGGGACTGTTAAAGGTAGCACAGACTGATGTGAGGCTCATAACACTTCTCATAAACTGTGGGAAAGATGGCCATTCAGCTGTGACCACACAGTGCTTAAAGCAATCCTTGGCCAATGACCTATGACAGCTTGGCACATAGAACAGAATAAAGCTCATGCTGCAGAATGTATCATCCCCGAAGTTGGTGGAATGTCAAAATATTGAGTGAGAAACACCATAAATGATGTAAGGAGTTCAACAATCAGTAATAGGGGTCACAGAAAGTGTCAGGAATGGAATAATTGGCATTATAAAGAAAATTATCAGGAAGAAAAGAGTATCACAACATGGTAGGTGTCAAAGTTGAAGCAAAAGGTGGATGTTTTCCTGAGTCAAACAGCACAAAGAGGATGTGGTGACTTATCAGTATGCATATTTATGCCGTTGTCTTCACAACATCTTTTCCTTCTTTCTGGCGGGACTAATTTCTCCACCTGTATGTCTACTTAGGACTGCAATGGTTTCAAAAGGCTACACCCACTCCTTACCAGGCTGGTTATACTAAAAGTGACTGTCTATGTAATATTCCCAACACAGTTCTGTCATGAAAACTTTGAACTGGAATTCAAAATGAAATTTACCTTTTTCTTGACTAAATAATGTGAGATGTAATATCCGTGAGCTACTCTAGAGCTGAGAGATGCAGAAAATATCTGAACTGCATCCGAGACCAGTACCTGCATCTTAGCTGCACCATCTTTCATCTTTTCTGTTCCTCTTTCTTTAAGTGCAATAGTGATGGTAAAAGGAAGGTCTTAACTAATAATATATGTAAGCTCAACTATCAAACTCTAGGGAAGAAAGAGTAGGAGTGAAGTAGAATCAAACAGAAGGGAATATTTTTGTGGGTTAGGCATTTCACTTTTAACTGGTGAGATTCATATAGTTGGCGGGTTCACTTCCACAATACTTCCCAATGATCAATACCCTTAGGACTTCTCCTTTTCACACATTCCCCTTTCTTCTCTCCATTCCCCCTTTTCCTTTGAATCAAGATCTCACTGTGTAGACCATACTGACCTAGAATTTTCAGTGTATGCTCCCATGCCTGCTTCTGATCATCTTATTTTGGAGGTGCAGTACTTTATATCCCTAAAGACTGGGTATTTCTAATGCAAAACTGATAGGAATAATAGGTTGTTTGTCTTAAACCAAGAAAAAAGATTGTTTTGCAGAGTACATTCAATAATCATAATTGGAGTTCCCTACAATTTAAAGCCCAAATTAGTAACCTTTGATCAGAAAGAATCATGTGATCAGCTTCAGGATGTAGCAAGTCAAGCTCATCCACTTCCACTTATGACTCCAGTTAATAAAGTACTTCCCAGAAACTACAGTAAGGAATCACTTATCCCACACAGCTTTTTGTAAACATTTCCGGACATTAGGAATTAAGAATTCTTTGGAGGAAAATAAAGATACTCATTAACATTCTCTTATTGTCTTTCATTAACATAGTTATTAATTAGTACTATATTTGGTGCATTCAATTTAAGAACAAATTTATGTCTCAGTGCAAACTGTTAAAAAAGAAACTCATGGAGCCTAAAGGTTACAGAAGGCATAATTATCATTCATGTCCATATTTTATGGTTTTAGCGGGGAATTTATATCTTTACACAGAAACAAAGGCAAGTTCAACTCACCTGAATGAAAAGGATGGCTAAAACACAAATGCATTTTTATTCAATCCTGTGTTAGAATAGAAGATTTGTTGTGATGTTGCAAAGTGCACTGTACTGCAGTTATACTATTGTGCTAGGTACTGTTAGGACAAGAATGGAGTAGTCATTGACCCAGAGAAACACAATACATGGACTCAGGTATTCTGGGGGTCAGTAGACCTGGTGCTTAGAGTTTTCCTTCTTAAAATGGGCTTAGAGCATTCTGAACTGCATAGGGTTTGCTAGAGTATGTGCTTTGATGCTCAGAATGCCTCTAAGATGTGTTCAAGATTATGATTTGTGGGTCCTCCAAAAGGCATTGATAGCCGCATGAAAAGAGTACTAAGTAATATCATCTAGATACATATTCCAAGTATTGGATCTTAATGAACCAGATCTTGAACCATCACTGTAGATCTATGTAAAAGATGTCCAGTGAACACTAGAATCTTTAAATAATCCAACTCTCCTCCTCTGAGCAGTTTTCCAAATTTTGAGCACAATTGAATGTTTCAAAGAGGAAGTTAACCAAAATCAAATATATATAAACATTTTAAGTCTTTAGATGACTTTAGTTCATGGCCTTCTTTGGGAAGCCCAGGAAGCCCTGAGTGCATGAGGGTTGTTGATATGAGCCAGCCTAGCCTCAGACCCATGGGGAAAAAATGGCAAAACCTTCTTCATGGAATAAGGCTCAAAAGGCAAAGCCTTCCTCTGCTCCATGTGTGGTTGTTGATAATGTACGCATCCACTAAATCTGCCATCTTGATTCAGCTGTATATACTACTCCTGTCTTCCTGTTTATCTGTATGTAATAACCCTGAGTCCTTGTTGCACTATATGGAATTACCCCAACTTTCTATTCAACTCTCTATAATAAGCATACTGAGATTCCAGAGACTGGCGTTTCTTTAGCAGAGAGCCTACCCTATCTAATCCCCGCTAATTTGTGTCTCTGTGTCTGTATTTTCTTAATTCCCTCACTAGCCCCTTCAGGCCCATCCTGGGAGCCTTGCAAGGCCTCAGCAGTCTTCACAGGAAGAAAAAGCAGCCAGGTATTTGCCTGCTGATGATTACATTGCAAAAATATTTATAAGCACTTTATAACTGGCAATGAGCTCTATACTGAGTTACTTGCTGGTCACGGGCCTGGGGATGATGTTAAATATGTGTTACAGGTTGTCAAAATGATTTTGGATACCATGAGTCATCTTGAAATAGATGAGTCAATGTTGTCACAACCAAATTCTAGGCATATTCCAGGAAGAACTGGTTAGCTGATGCCAGTTTTAAAGTCATAAAAGCATGAAAGGCTATTTGTTCAAAAATATCTCTAAGTACAATCTTCCCTATGATTAGTTAGTTACCTTCACACACTGAGAGTCCTACATAAGTATTTTAGCAACTATTTTCTCTATTGGACAATTACCACTGAAGCTATTTATTATTAAGTGATGCACTTCAAAACTTGTGTGCCTTTTAAAATGGAAATTGATTCAATGGCTATGGTTTCTGTAAAGACTAGGTAAGTTCAAACCTTGTGGATCTTATGTTTCCTCTGGCCCTTCATTGATCATATGTAAGTCTCTAAAGTGCGAGGAGTTTACAACTCTAGGACACCATGGTTACTGATCTACATAATAGGCCTCAACATGAGCTGAAATTCAGATCCTATCTGAGGTGTGTTGTAATAGTCTTTTAGATATCTCTTATTATGAAGAAAGAAGATAAAATTTCAGATTGGTACATCAAGGGTAGTATTTTTCTCTGCTCCACTGCTTCATCTCCTACAGCACTTACCAGGTTTCCCACAGTCAACACACTGCTGAACTGCTCAGTCATGGGATAGTGCTCCATGGCCATAAATAGGGTATTTAATACAATGCAAATTGTTATGGCAAGATCAACAAATGGATCCATCACGATTAAATTCACAAGATGCTTCACTTTTAGCCATGCATCACAGCAGTCCCAGATCAAAAACACATTGGCAAATCTATACCAGCATGGTGGACACTTTTGTCTAGATTCTTCAAGTTCTGGTGGGTAATAAAGAAGAAAAGTAGTAAATAACAGTAAAAACTAATTCTTGTACATAGTAAATGACATGGTAAAACTGATGCTTACTCTTAGGCATACAAGTTTGTGTTACTGGGATTAATAGACTATATAGAAAACAGTCTTATTATATATTTCCATAAATATTCATTAAATAGCATACGATATTGACTTGCTTTCTCTTTTGAAATACAAAAAGTACCTAAATTTGATATTCTATTTCAAAATAAGAAATAATTGAACAAAAAGACAATAATATCACTATCAAATAGAACTGCTAAAAGAAATTTTATAGAGATGTTAAACAGTGAATAAAATCACGAAACAATTGTGTCAAGTGTACTTTAGAGAAATTTTATAATTGTGAATATGGAGGACAAAGGAAGCACATTTTGGGGGACCTTGCTTGAATGAAAAATAGTCTTAGTTTTGTCCAATTCATTGCTATCCTTCTCTAACCCTAACATCACTGACACATACAAACTGAATGGAGAAGGGCTTATTCTGTTGGGTAATGTAACATTAGAATAAGTCTTCCACGACATGATATCAAGTTGGGAAATTCCACTATACAGGCAAGGTAAGGATCTAAGTGAAAGAGAAATAGGTCAATACTCATTTTTATAACAAATATGAAAGGTGTATCCTTTCACATAATTATATCTGTGAGACAATTCTAGATGTGGGAAGCCGGTAAGGGGTCTGCAGAAAGAAGGGGTGTTCAGAGCAGTAAAGTGAGACGCCTGCATCTCACCCTCCATGGTGTTGGTCAGGATGCTGGCTATGCTCATGGCTCTCTGTCTTCCGGAGGAGTCTTCCAGCATTTCCATTGAAATCTGGTAAGAACTTAGCCTTCTCTTCCTGACTTCCGTTTCAGTGGTGGTGCCCTGCAAACCAAATACTGATGGCTCAAACCACCCTTCTCCAAGGATAGCATGAGAATATATAGCATCTCTCTGGAAAATCATGCTTCATGCAAGGTTTTTAGGTAGCAATCTCAAGTAATAATAAGATATTGAATAGATTATTATAAACACATTTTAAAAGACCACAGATCCTCTGACAAGCATTCACTGGCTGGATGCAATTGTATAAAGCAATTGTTTTACACAAGCATTTTAACATGACAATGTTTTGGGGGAAATAATTTTATAAGCATGCTACAATTTCTTTTCATTCAAATACAAATTATTTTTCAACTTATAGCAGTGAGGAATAAGTGAGCCTTCCCACAAAACTAAATATTATTATATAGTCTCAAGGCTGGTTTATTTTCTTTGAGGCTACATTGACAAACTGACATATATGGGCCATTTATTATCCATGCACAAACACAGATGTACAATGAAATGTGTGTGCTTTCCTGAGATTTCTTTATTTCCATATGCCTTTCTGTAATCAACAATTTTGTTTTGGGATGATTTTTTCAAATAGCACTATAATATTGACAGTTGTATAAAGCTGTCGATTGTTAACACATCAGTTATTACAATATTTAATTTTGAGAAGACAAAAATTTCAGGTTATGAGCTGATAGATGATTATATAATTTAAGGGAAATGTTGGTAATCAAGATTTGATTGAGAAAGTGCTAATTATTTTGTATTTGTGGTAAATCTACTGAAGTTGCAGGTTTGTGTTTTACCTCAGACTCTAAATTCTGAGTGCTTTTAACCTGAAAAGCTAAGAGTTCCACACAAGTCAAGTGGGGTTTTTTGTTTGTTTGTTTTGTTTTCATTCTCTTACTCATGTATTACTTTTAAGCACTTTCATTTGGAGGAAGTAGGGTCAAAGAGCAGGCACAGCTGCTCAGGCCTGGAATTTTGTTTTCAAATTGAAGTAAAGTGTCAGTAGTAGCTGGTTTATGTATTATCACCTCTGGCGGAAGTTGTCCAGTAGGTGACGTAAGAGCTGATGATCCACCCACCAAGGAAACCACACCATTGCAATCCACAGTGCTGTGCATCTTCCCATTTGCTGGAAGCCCTGGCACCATCCTGGATGACATACTGGCCTGACTAACGTTACTGTTGCGTCGCTCTCCAGGTCTGTGAGGCACAAACAGCGAGTCTCTCCTGCTCTCGCTATCTTCAAAGGTGCTGTGCTCATCATCCGCAAAGTCATTTTCAGACCCCACGTCCTTCGCCCGGCCTCTGAAGCTGAAAATGCTCGTTTTGCTATTTCGTCTTGGGGAAAACAGGGAGCCACGGATACTCAAGAGAGACTGAGGAGAAAGCAAGGAAGGAAGAGATAGGGCACAGGGGGCAGGGTAGAACACAATTGTTTAATAAGAATCTCAAGACTGCAGAAACAACTTATTTTTAGTTTTGTGTCAGTTTGTTCTTAAATACAGGCAATGGAATTCCTAGGGAACACACGACTTTCCTTTTTGTATAGAAAACCATAGTGTGAATGTCAGTGTACATTTAATTATAAAGCATGGCACTCTAAGACTCCTGATCCACAGTTGATCCTGGGTGTTTCATCGAGCTTCACTCTAGCACTGTGAGATGGAGTGTGCTATCACATCACAAGTGAAATGGGAAGATACAAGTAGGAGGCGGCTTCCACTTCTCAGTGCTGGGATCTGAAGGGCATGCAGCTTGGGGCGGGGATTGGGGGAAACTGGCTCAAGTGACAGATTTTAAACATTTATACCAATTTCTAAATGTACTTATATCCAATCAGCCACAGTACTAAAAAAGATTTCATTGTGCCTTTATTGTCTTCCGGATTCTAACCAGGAAGGTCTCTAGACTTGTCTCTATCCACATTAGAGTCATGTCACAAAACTTGTTATCCACAGTTTTTAACAACTTCCAACAGGATGACCAAAAAGTTATTCACTTGATCTGAAGGTCTGCATGTCACAGCAAATGTAAGAAGATTTCAATGCTCTCTGGGGTACTTTGCCTACTACAAATGTATCACCAGCTTAAAGATCCAATGTATGTAATAATGACTGAAACAAAGATGATTCTTGTGTGACATATTAATTAAGTCCATGAGAGCTAGATAAATGAAAATGATATTATCAATATTCTTAATTATTTTTTCCTCATTGTGCTGGGCAATATACCCCCTGCCTCGCTCAATATTGGTGAAGCAAGCATATACCACTGGGCTACATCCCCAGCCCATAACAATGTTTATCATGTACATTTAGAAATAAACTAGTAAGCTGTTCTGTAATAGCAGAAAAGAGGATGTAACTTAGATCCTTCCTTAACTCTCTGAATGGATTTTAAACTGCATTGAGTAGCCCGGAGTTGACTTTACTGTGGTGATACTTTTTAAAAATACCCCTGGTCAGGCAATGAAATGTTGTTTGCTCCCTTCATCATTAATAATGGTATTTCTTTTTGCTTTCTTTCTTGCTCTTATCCCCTGTTCCCTGCCTCTCCTCTCTTCCTAACCACTGTAATTACACACACACACACACACACACACACACACACACACACATGCGCATGCGCGTGTGGGCATGTACACACACATACACACATACACACATTGCACATGCATGCACCATGTAGACAGGTGTGGACCATGGAAGCACACACTTATTGTACTAGCACTTGGAGAAGCAGAAGCAGGAGGATGTACAATTTTAGGTCCGTCTGTGTTACACAACACGACTCTTTCTCAAGATCAAATCAAATCCAAACAGAAAAGACTAATATATGCATATATCAATATGTTAAACACACGCTGGCAGCAACTAGTTTGTACTTTCTTGTTCTTCTCCAGCATAAAAACAAACATAATCTTAGTGGAGAAAACACAGGAAAATCATATTCAGATTTTTTAAAATTTGTTTGCCTAATTAGCTAAGACTGATTGTCGCAGGCCCCACTTTTAGCTTTATTTTTATGACTTTTCCCAGATGACCCTTGTCCTTTGGAAGTTCTGGAAAGGTTCTTTTCATTCTGCAATGTGTCTTTTCTTGGGTAAACGCTCTACAGGACCCAGTCGACCTAGGGTGCACCTAAACTGCACTGTGTTTCTGCAGCACTCAGTTCAAACAAGCTTGTGGACCCAGTGGTAGGCATGGGTTAGACTGATTCCTCTTCCAAAGACTCAAAGGCTGTGTCCTTCATTTTAGTAAAGAATGCTGACATGCGTAATCTCACACTCAACATACATGATAAATATCGGCTATAGAATGAGTGTTTTGGGGGGGAGGGGTGTCGTACACCTTTAATCCCAGTACTTGGGAGGTAGAGGCAGATGGATCTCTGTGAGTTCGAGGTCAGCCTGGTCTGCAAGAACTAGTTACAGGACAGCCTCCAAAGCCACAGAGAAACCCTGTCTTGAAAAACCAAAAAAAAAATCACTTTGTGTATTAAAAAATATGTATTTTCAGGAAATTTGGAATTCTGACTCAGTACATTTAAACACATGTACCAGAGAATGTTCAACTGTTGGACACATAATTCCATAATGGAGCGATGCTCAGGGATGGAGTCCTCATGAATGAATTCATGGTTTTCTGAGTTACATATCACAGAGTTTGGTTCCCTCTTACCTCTTCTGTATAAAGTCATTTGCACTTCTACTCACAAAGGCTCTCTCAGAAACCAGAGTGAAGCCATTTTCACACTCCAGCTTCCAGATAATATATCAAAATACAGATGTGTACAAACCACACCCAGTCTCTGGTGTTTTGCTATAGACACGCACCCCCACACAAACATGATGAAGAAAAGCAGATGTGATTCAGTAACTTGGATTTCTAACCCACGTACCTTCTGATTCCAAACCTAGGTGGATCGCTATACTCACAGAAGTATAAACTTACAATTTATTTTAGTATGTCTTAAATTGATTTCTAGGATGGTTAGGTGTAATAATCTTAATGTATCTGTGCTCTAAAACTATCCTTTGGAAGTGAAAATCTGCTTGTGTTCCACTGCTTGGGAGTATTGCATGTTTTTACATCTGTAACATATCTGAACATGCTTGTAATTGGCATGCTTTTATGTCAGGGTATTTTCCAGAGGCGTTCCAGATCTTTGAGTTTATTTGAAACTTCTTTTCACTCTTTGGAAACTATAATAATGGGTGTGGGCACAGCTTTCAAGGCAACAGAGCCCCAAAAAAGAAGATAACGAAAATAGTATTCAGAGAAAATAAACCAAAAATAACACCCTTGAAGATGCAGCAGAGTTAAGGGAATACCCGCAGCTGTGGCAAGCTATTCTCTGGAGAAAGAGCTTTTATGCTGAACTAAAAGACTGTTACCCATGCCTCATGCCTACCAGAACATGAATTACAGGTGTTGGCTTCATTTTGTTTTCCCAGGTTCTTAGAAGATACATGTGGATATTTTCTTAATTTCTAATAATAAAAGGGAAAATGTAAGTATTGATTCTTTGTGACACAACCCTGCAGATAGGGTTTAAACCCAATATGGGTTGAGAATGATGATGAAGACACAGGGAGTTTTAGTAGACTATGTACAATGAATATTTGTTGGAAATACTTATCTTTGCCACATCAGAGCTTAAACATATCCACAACTATATTTGGCTATAGCTATAAGCCTCTGGTTTAAAATCAATGGTCCCAGTGTGTCCAAACACCAGGGTCAAAATCCTGAGGGAGTGGAGTTTCTATTATATAGCTTGAACTTATTTTTCATGTGGTACAATGACTATGTATTATGCCTATAAAAGTAAGTAATGTAATAAATGTAGAATAGCAGTTAAATTCACATCAGTAAAGGAGGAAAGGGTGCCTATAACTTATATTCCCTCTGCTTTGACATTTTCAGGAGTAATATTATTTTGAAGAGTATGCCAAGTCCATTTATGCTTGCTGTCCTGCTGCCTTCATTCTCGTTTCTGTAACAGAAAATGTTTTGATGCCTACAAAGCTCACACTCTAAAGAGCTTCTGGCTTAGTTCTGCACTGATGCCTTCTTCTTGAGTTGGATTTGTAGATTCAGCACCCATCAGTATTCTTTTACTCTTGAAGAAGTCTATTAGTCTAGCTGCCCACCTATCTATTGTACCATCAGCTATCAACTTTCATGTATCTATCAAAATAAAATGTTCATATGTACATACTGCTTTTGCTTTTAGTGTTAAAATCTCTACTACCTTCTGCCATTGTCTTTCTGAGGTTCCCTCAGCACCAGCCACCCAAGCCTCATTGTTCCATGTGGACTGTGAGCCTATTGTCATAAAACATTTTGTGAATTCCCTTCCTTCAGACCTGGGAAGAAGTCCCATGGTATAGTTTCTTCCCGTGATCCTTCCAAATCTTAGAATGTCACCTTCAAACCATGCAATTTAAAATTTTATTTCCAATTACATGGCTCCTGCTCCCACAGTGTCTATCACCATCCAACATAGTATGTGACATGTCTGACATGATTAGTGCATCAACCTTTGGAATAAAATTCCATTATATCAGTGAATGGAATCTAATTTTTCATTAAAGCATTTCAACATCTAGAGCTCTTTCTGTTACATCAATGGTAATTGTGATGATTAGTGTTAATTCTCAAATTAATGGAATCTTGAATCACTTCAGGGAATGGGCCTCTGAATATGTGTGTAGAGGATTATCTTAATTGGGTTAATTGAAGTGAGAATACCAATAGTAAGTCTGAGTGGAACCATTCAGGATTCAGTGTTTCGGGATTGTTCTTCCTGCCAACCTGGTTACACAGCTGCCTTGCCCCAAATGAACACTCAGAGACTTACATTAATTATAATACTCTTGGGCAATGACTAGGGCTTCTATTGGCTAGCTCTGTCTTAATTATTTACCCATAACTACTAATTTATGTATTTCCACATGATCTTGGCTTACCAGAGAATGCTGGACCTGTAACTCCTTTGCCTACTACATTGCAACTGTTCTGTCAGGCTCTCTTGTCTACCTTTCCCAGACTTCTCCTCCTCTTCTAGTCCCGCCTATTTTACTGCCTCATTGGCCATTGGCCCAATGGTGTTTTAGTCATCAACCAATAAGAGAAACATATACAAAAGGACATCCCTCATCACCAGGCTGGCATTGAAATCACAGGGATCTGCCTGTCTCTGCCTCCCAAGTGCTGGAGTTGTCTTACACATTGAGACCACTGAATTTATTCCTGATGATATGGAATTAACCTCATTGTTTATACAATTACAGGAAACCATCAGATATAGAACTCATTATAAATATGTACATATATATATATATTTATATTATACATCAGACCCCATATGGGTCTACCAGGCCCTCTAGTACAAGGTAATGATGAAACTGATCATTTATTAATAGGAAGTGTGCTGGAAGCTTCAGAATCTCATAAAACACCATGTTAATAACAAAGGCTTAAAGAAGGATTTTTCTATCACTTGGCACAGCCAAGGAAATAATAAGAAACTGCCCCACCTGTTCATTCTATAATCAAATGCCATTACCAGCAGGCGGTCATCTCAAAAGTATTTCCAGAAATGATATTTGGCAAATGGATGTGTTTCACTTTCCAGAAGTTGGAAGTTTAAAATATGTGTGCCATAGCATAGACACATTTTCAGGGTTCCAATAGGCTACTGCTCTTAGCTTGGAAAAGACTGATTCTGTTATCACACACCTCTTAGAGGTGATGGCCATTATGGGTATACCTGCACAAATAAAAACTGACAATGCTCCAGCATGTCTCCAACAAATTGGAACAGTTTTTCAAATATTATAACATAAAACATATAACTGGTATACCATAGAATCCCACAGTACAAACAAGAGATCTATCCGCACTTTAAAAGAAATGCTCCGTAAACAGCCAGAGGGGACAAAGACCCCCAAACACAGATTACATAATGCTCTATTAACATTAAACTTTCTTTTTTTTTCTCTTTTAGATTATAATTTATTTTTTTTAATTTTTTAAAATTTTTTTATTTTTTTCTTTTATTTTCCAGTTTAAATTTAGATAAGAAACAAGGTTGCTTCACAAGTCAGTTCCAGGTCCCTCTCCCATTCCCTCCCCTCTTCCCGTGCCCTTCCCCCAACCCCCCCCCCCCCCCCCGTTATCCCCTCATTCCCCCAGGGAGGGTAAGGCCCTCCATGGGGGTGTCCATAGTCTGTCATTTCATATAGGGCAGGGCCTAGACCCTTCCCCAAGAGTTCAGGGTGAGAGTGCGCCTCACATTGTTCTATGGGAGTCCAAAGTCTGTGTGTATACTTGGGATGGGTACTGATCTGCTACCCAAGGCTCAATAGATTCCCTAGGCCTCCTCATTGACACCCAGATTCAGGGGGTCTTGATCAGTCCCATGCTGGATTCCCAGGCTGATGCCTGGGATTCAAGAGTTAACCTTTGTCTGGTCAGCTGTTTCTGGGGGTTAAACCAGCCCAGTCTTAATCCCTTTGATCATCAGTCCTCCCTCTCTGTTACTGGCTTTCTTGAGTTCAGCTCAGTACTTAACCAAGGGAGTCTGCCTCTTCTTCGATCAGCCACTAAATGAAGTTTCTGTTTCCCAGACTCTCTGGCCATAGGATTGTAGGCTGGCACTCCCCAGATCTATGTCTAAAATCCATATATGAGAGAGTACATGCCATGTTTCTCTTTTTGTGACTGGGTTACCTCACTCAGGATGGTTTCTTCTAGTGTCATCCATTTGCCTGCAAATCTCATGATTCCATTATTTTTTTTTCTGCTGAACATTAAACTTTCTTAATGCTAATGAGAAAGGACAAACAGCTACAGAAAGATATTGGACTACAGAAAAAGCTTCTGAACTAAATCAGCTGGTGTATTTCAAGGATGTAGTGACCCCAGTTTGGAAACCAGGATATGTGTTACATTGAGGTATGGGTTTCATCTTTTTTTCTGCAGGAAAAGAAAAGTTTGGAATTTCGTCAAATTTGACCAAGATTCGATCTGAACAGGAGAAACCTCGGGAGGAGGAAAGATGAAAGCTCATCCACAAAGTCTTATTCCACGACGTATATGGAGACCTCACAAAGGAAAGGGAAGTGTTTTGTTCTTGTCTTAACAGGAAAACCCATCTCCAAATAGCAAGAAGATACTGAACATGTGGATACCTAAAGAAGAGAGGATGGCTAGCCAAAACAACCATTAAACAGAAAAGAAGCTGATATTTGGTATCAATGTCTAATTCTTTTAACTTTTGTCCTTATAAAATCTATTTCTACTTTCTAATAATCTTTTGGTCCCAATTCACTTAAACCAATGCTGACTTTGGAGTTGGATTTGGCTCTCCTTCTCTAAATCCAAGCATGTTGCTAGAATAAAATTCAGAGTTTCTGTATTATATTAATTGATGTAAGACAGAAAACAAATCTTGGTTCTTTCTCTGAAAGTCTAATTTCCCTCATATTTACTATCTTTCTTATTGTTGCCTTTCCTGGTATGCATACATATAATGTTGAAATTTCCTTGTTGACATTAACATTTGAGATTTCCACAGAGAACAAAAAATTTCCTAACAGCAATCTTCAAACACTTCAGAAAGAAAATGGGGCCACACTTCATCGATTCCACCAGATCTGACTTGATGCATCTGAACTGACAACTATCACCCTGTAACCTGTTTGGGACTACATCGTTCTACATGTTCCAGACTAATTAACTGATATGGTGCACCTTAGACACTCTGGCCATAACCTCAGACAAGAGCTTCAATCAACATTAGAACTTCAGCCAAGAACTTCAATCAAGCATCTCCCGCCAAACAGAGACTGAGTACAAGTGTTGTAACTAGTCCACTTGAGACTTTCACTACACTAACATTTTCTTCCTACAGGTTGCTAAGAGGTTATCATCATCCCATTTCAGCAGGAAGTAATTTTGAGAATACTATGCCCCCTTTCCCTGCTGTTGATATTATAGGATAATTTACACTTGTTAGGGTTAATTTTCAATTATTTCAGGGTTGGGATTAGAAGGAGGTGTTTAGACTTAGACTTGTGCATCTCTTTCAGATAAGCTTAGTGTTTAGATGGGCTAGATATGCTTAGGATAGGATATAGGTAGATTATAATTTGTTTATCATTTTCTATGTATATATGCTTTATATATGTTTGAGACAATTTAGTTTTGTTTCTAGTCTAAATCTTTTCTTTAGACTAGAAGGGGAATTGTAGGGAGAGATCTCACATATTGCAGCACTGACCATGTCCATTTGGGCGTGGTCACAGTTATGTGGGGGAAGGCAGAGATAAAGGGCAAGGAAGGAGGGGTCACTTTCTCTCTTGGGGTTCCAGTTGAGGTCGGAGACCAGCAGAGCTCTGACCTCAGTTCTTGGCTTCTCACATAAGTGATTTCTCCCTAATAAAATAACATACATCATCCCTATCCTGTGTATGGTAATCTTCCTCATCAAGCTGGGTCCCAGACTATAAACTGGAGCCATAAGCCAGAATAAAGCCATTCTCACTTATATTACTTTTGTTAGAGTTTTTATCACAGCTACTGGAAAAGAAACCAAAACAATGCTTAGTAAATACCTGTTACTTAATGGAACTAAATTTTAGACAAGAAGGGAAATAATCCCCTTTTCTTTTCTTTTTCTTTTTTTTTTAGCTTGTTTTACATGTCAATCCCAGTTCCCTCTCCCTCCCCTCCTCCCACACCCCACCCCCACCATCCACCCCATCCTCCCACCCTATCCCCACCATCCACCCCATCCTCCCACCCTATTGCCAATTCCTTCCGCATAGGGGATATCTAGAGTCTATCATTTCATTTAGGGTAGAGTCCAGGCACTTCCCTAAGAATCCAGGCAGAGAGAGCAACCCTCTTTGTGTTATGGACACACGATGTCTGTTAGTATTCGAGGGATAAACACTGATCCACTGCTCAGGACCCCATAGGTAGCCCAGGCCTCCACATTGACTCTCACATTCAGGGGGTCTGGATCAGTCCCATGCTGGCCTCCCAGCTGTCGGTCTGGGGTCCAAGAGCTCTCCCAATAATCCCATTTTCTAAAGACAGGCAATTGTCATGCAAACATCAACAATATGCATGTGCATCATAAACGATCAAAACTACTCAACTACTTTTTTTTAGTTTCTCTCATTAGAAGTCATCAATTTCAACTTTTCCTTGGTTACATAGGGTTCTTATGTAATACATAGTTCTTTAACACAGTGAATTCAAGTCTAAAGTTGTGAGCTCAAGGATAGTTTAGGTTATACAATGAAACCCTGTCTAAAAGTAAACAAAATCAAAACAAGAAAATAACTGAGTGCTGTACTGAACTCAGTTTGTGGTTGCCACTCTTTTTGTTAAAATTTTATGATCGTCGCACTTAATCTCATTAAAGTGTTTTTATTTAATTAAAGGATGTCATACTCTGGTTGATTTACAGTTTTTTGTTTGTTTTTGCTTTAAATTGTTTTGCACTGACATTAGGATATAATTTTCAAGTAAATTTAATATTATCTGTAGAGTTTGTAATTTATAGGATATGATGGTCAAATAGAATATGTCTCAAAGCACAATGGTGCTTATTGTGGTTTCGAGTACTGTTACTGTTTGTTGTAAATAGACCTTATTTAAGTTAAAAAAGTAGAAACTATTTTATTGTTTCTGGCCTAAAAAATAATGCTGGCACTGGTGTTGTGAATTGCATAATTGGCCTTAATCCACTGCCATAATTAACTGACTTCAATGTTGTCTCTCAAGAGCAGTTAGATTGTAATTATTTTCTCGTATGTACCATGCCATGATAATGAAGACTTATAAGTAGAATTTTCACACTACACAAAACAGGCAAATCAGCAGACATTCCTTTCCAGAACATATACATGTATGCATATGCATATGTTATATGTTAAAATATAGCCTCCTAAAATCAAAGCAGTTTCTTCATAAAGAAGCCTGGTTTATCAGTTCTTAAAATGAGGAAACCAAGCAGAAGCTTCCATTATAACCCCAATGAAATGTCTGAGAAACAGGTTGTACCGAAAACACAAAACAAAAAACCAAAAAGCAGCAAATGTGTCATTAAAACTGTGAAATGTTAAAGACAATTATATTTAAGTTTTGCCTGACTTAACGTTTCAAAAATCCCTTTCTAAAACAACCGTGATATAAATTTACATAACTGGGTGACACCAGCACCCTGCTACTCTGGGAAACCCCAGAAAGATCTATCAAAACCCATGCAGCGATTTGCAGACTGCTTCTCAGACCTCGGTACCTGATGCGGAGAGCACAGCTTCTTGTCTCCAGTCAGCCGGTTCCCATCCAGAGAGAACAGGAAGCTTCTTCGCTTGACACTGTCTTCGGATTCTGACTTGGGAAACCTGTCCCCTTCGGTTCTGTGGTTTCCCTCCAAGTGCTCCCTCTGTCTCCTTTTCTTTCTCCGGTTCCTCCACTCCTTGGCACTCTTGGAGCTTAACTTGGAAGCTTCTGAAGAACTCTCCAGCAGTTCTCCTAACCCTCCTATGCCACTGAAGTCTCTGGATGCCGCCGAGGCTGCAGCCACTGCCTGTTGAGAATGGGTCATGAGATGCTTAGAGTAAGTAGTGCCTGGAAGGAGGAGCTAGGGCAGGCATGCTGCCACCTATGATCACCAACTAGGAGGAAGAACTCTGCATTCTGGTTTACTTAACAATAGCCATTATCTTTTTTTAAAGGTGTAATACAATGTACGTTAAAGCAAGAACAACCCAGTATGGCATATGCTCTGGCGGGCCTTTAAGTGTTGAACTCTGCAGAGGTTAGCTTCATTTCAGGAGACATTTGCTGACCTGAAAGAATTTTGTCTCCATTAAGAGCACCTGTTTCTTTGGAGCTACATACATCCTCTTTGATCTCGGTCTTGCTTCTCCCCAGGGATTGTTCATCTTCTGTGTGATTGTGAATAAGCCTGTGGCCCTGCATAATTTGTTTGCTTTTCTTTTAATTTTGTGACATTTCAAGCTCAGGGTGTGGTGGTGTCCATTTGTAACCATAGCACTTGGAGGACAGGGGAAGGAGGACTGGGAATTTGTAACTAGCCTGGTCTACATAGTACAGCCCCATCTGAAACCCAACCCAAAGCAAACCTTCAATGTGTGACTATTTTATCTTAGAGGAAAGAGTTGGACATGGATGGACCAGATCCTTTACATCTTTGGCTCGGATTACAACTAGTCATATGGTTCACATCTCTGAGGTATTTTAATTCCAGACAGTATTGCACAGGATTTTCAGTTGTAAAATTTTAAACGCTTACAAATTTTGTACTACTGTTATGATGATAAGCATATTAATAAATTACTGATTTTTTCTTAAGATTATGAAAGCATCTCATATTTTTTCTTTGTGTGTCTCAGCATCATGTATTCTTATATTTTTGGTTGTGAGCCTAGCCTTTAACAGCTGAGCTATCCCTCCAGCCCAGCATCATGTATTCTTATAAATTTTGAGTTTCTGGACTTATCAGTGTAACAATCACAGTAAAAACATAGTGAATGTTTTGCATTTCCATCATAGGAATCATATTTTCAGGCTGGAAATGATTTAACCATGGCTTAGTGAGGATATGCAACAGCATATCATATATCGAGCCAATATACTCGGAGTACAAAAGATTAGGTTATGAAATTATTGGCCACATTTTTTCATATGCCATTATTACATATAATTACATATAAATAACTCCAGCGTATCTACCATTTTGCTTATCTTCCTCATGGAGTGTAAGCCACACAGGCATTTTATTTTTTCCTTTATAGTGGCTGGTGTGTCATCTTACATAGAAAGTCTTCAGTAAATCCTTGGTGAGCAAAGACATAAAATGCATCTTATTGTCAGTCTCTTGACACTAGGGTCGTGTGTGGGACAACTTAGCTTTGATCTTCAAAAATCTCCCAGAAGGCTGTGTGGGGATGGTGTGTATAAGCACAGTTTTCTTTAGGAAGGGATAAAGGCAAAACCCATTTAATGAATTTGGTCATCACTGTATGCTCTGTTCCAGGAAATAAACAAGCCCGCATGGGTATCTTTTCAACTTTATGTTAACTAAAATTTAAAAAGCCTTAACATGAAACACACTATATTTCAGTGTTTCTTGGGTCAGTGAGATCTCAGTGGGCAGTTGGATACTGAGTACAGTCTGAATTTGTGTGTTGGACTCAGCAGTATAGAAGTGTAACATAGATATTTGTTTATATTGAGCACTAGACCCATGCAGGGTCCTGGATTTACACAATGATGTAAGACAATGCCTGCAAATAACTGAAACCGTAACACTGCATTTAGCTGTTTCTAAAACTGTGTAAGATAATTGATTTTTTTTATTTTTGACTGTTCATCATTTCTTCAATCATCCATGATGACAGATGAGGAATAGTGAAGATACTGAATAATATAACTACATATATGCACTAAAGTAAATCAACAAAGCACTTGTTGACAGCAAATAAAATACAATGCAGCCTGTGCTATGTATAGGAGGTACATAATATGTATTGCCAAATGTCAATACACACGTGCCTTTGTTCTATCCAAATAAAGTCCTGGTTTTCCTTTCTTTCACGTACAGACACAAATACAGGACTGCCAGTGACAACATTTATGGGTTTGTTTGTCCCTGGAAATGTAGGAAGTTGCAGTAATACTCTGGCCACAGTCCTGAAACTATCATTCATTTAAATCACTTCTGGAGTTTGCTTTGCATATGACACAATTTCCCTGCCTATTCTGAGTAACAGCTCAAACAATTCAAAGCCAAAACAGTTTTGTTTTTAAGGCAACAAAAGCAACCTCCGACACAACACATTTTCCATGTCACTCATCAACTCAAATCTGTCACTTGTTCCGTTTTCAGAGATTTGCCGACTCCCTCAAAGGCAGATGTTTCCTGTCATTGCTCATGTCTGTGCACCTGTTGAGTCCCAACTCTGATATGTGGCCAATGTCCTGCTTGCTCAGACTCATAGTCAATCATTCACAACTAACCTCCAGAAGTCAGGTTGCTGTGCCTCTTCCCACATCCTTCTTCTTGCAGTAACTAGAGAGCATCCCCACGCCTTTTAATCCAGTCCCATGTTCCTACCTCTTCAAATTATGACTGTCTAAGTCATTACACACTACAATACCCAGTCACTAAGTAAACTTCAGCATTGAAATTTTCACTACTTGATATCAGATGTGTTTCTAGTACCTTAATTTGAACAACAACAAGCAGTCTTGGTAGTATAGCAACTCCAAAGAAGTCTGAAATGCTGCCATTCACAGAGGTTTTTCATAAACTATAGAGATGAATTAACTTCAGATTACAACTTCAAAGATTACTATTGGAAGGCAACATTGTTAGTTGGAAATCTCAACTGTATTTCTTAAAGACCAACCTCAGTTTCCATGAGACTATTGCATAATGAGCCTTATCCTTATTGTATCCCTACATGCTAACTAATTTCTCTATGGAATACAATGTGCTAAAAAGTTTATTTGAGACTCTTGGCACTGCTTCAAGTGAGTGTGGGCTCTTCTCAGGCCCCCAACTCCTGGCCATCACCCCCCTCCCTCAATTTTCCAGGGCATGTTCCTCTCATTGAGGGGACCTGTCCAGACAGGAAGGACATGAGTCTTGCCACACCCAACTCTTGGCTCCCCCTCCTCCCATCTAGCTCTGCTTGAGTATGGAGAATACCAGGAGAAGCCAGACCATCTAGAGTTGCAGACACTGAAGTCTTGGTCCACATGTGCCACCAGAAGAATAGATTAGATGGAGAAAACCCACCTTCACCCACTCGAAGAAGGCATGGGATGATGACAGTATATGAACACACTCGGCAATAGAAAGACCAATATGACACCACCAGAATCTAGAGACTCCACAACAGCAAGACCTGAAAATCCCAATGCAGATGAAGCAGAAGAGACAGACCTTAAAATTTATGAAGACAATATAGACCCTTAAAGAGGAAATGAGAAAATCCTTTAAAGAAATAGAAGAAAAAAAAACAAACCCAAATACATGAAATGGAGGAAAAGACAAATCAAAAAATTCAAGAAATAAACAAATCTCTTAAAGAATCTAAAGAGAGCCAAGAAAAAAAAAAAAGCAAACAAGAGAAGGAAACAACTCAAAAAGTTCAAGGCTTTTGAAAGCTGAAATAGAAACAATAAGGAAAACACAGAAGGAGGGGATGCTGGAAATAGAAGAGCTGTGTAAATACATAAATGATCAGGAACTACAGATGTAAGTATAACCAATAGAATACAAGAGATGGAAGAGAGAATCTCAGGTGTTGAAGACTCACTAGAGGATATACAGTCATCAGGCAAAGAAAATCTCAAGTCCAACAAATCCCTAACACAAAATATGCAGGAAATATGGGAAACTGTGAAGAGGCCAAACCTAAGAATAATAGGTATAGAAGAAGGTGAAGAAATACAGCTCAAAGGCACAGAAAACATATTCAACAAAATCATAGAAGAAAAATTCCCCGTCCTAAAGAAGGATATGCCTATGAAAGTACAAGAAGCCTACAGAACACCAAATAGACTGAACCACAAAAAGAAGTCCCCTCGACACATAATAATCAGAACACCAAACCTACAGAATGAAGAGAAAAAAACATTAAGAGCAGAAAAAGAAAAATTCCAAGTAACATAAAAGCAGACCTATTCGAATTACACCCTAATCCTCAATGGAAACTATGAGAGCCAGAAGGTCCTGGATAGATGATCTACAAACACGGATGCCAGCCCAGACTACTGTACCCAGCAAAGCTTTCAATTACTATAGATGGAAAAAACAAGACATCCCATGAGAAAACCAGATTTAGACAATATATGTTCACAAATCCAGCCCTACAGAAAGTACTGGAAGGAAAACTCCAACCCAACAAGGATAACTACACCCACAAAAACACAGGCAATAGATAATCCCACTTTATCAAACACCAAAGGAAAAAAAGGGGGGAAACCACACACAATAACACCACCACCAATAAATATAAAACAAACAAAAACCAACAATCAATGGTCATTAATATCTCTCAATGTCAATAGTCTCAACTTACCTTTAAAAGACACAGGCTAACAGAATGAATAGGAAGACAGAATCCATCCTTCTGCTACACACAAGAAACACATCTGAACATCAAAGACAAATGTTACCTCAGAGTAAAGGGTTGGAAAAAGACTTTCCAATCAAATGGATCCAAGAAACAAGCTGGTGTAGCAATCTTAATATCTAACAAAATAGACTTCATACTAAAATCATTCAAAAGAGATAAAGAAGAGCATATTTCATATTCATCATAGGAAAATCCATCAAGATGAAGTCTCAATTCTGAACATCTATGCCCCAAATTTTGAAGGCACCCACATTCATAAAAGAAACATTATTAAAGCTCAAATTGCACATAAGACCTCACACACTTATAGCAGGAGACTTCAACACTCCACTCTCACTACTAGACAGGACCATCAGAGAGAAGCTTAACAAAGAAACAAAAGAACTGACAGAAGTTTTGACCCAATTGGAATTAACAGACATCTATAGAACATTCCATCCAAACACAAAAGAATATACCTTCTTCTCAGTTCCACATGGAACCTTCGGTAAAAGTGACCACAAACTCAGCATCATAGAAAACGTCCACAGATACAAAAAAATTGGAATAACCCCTGTATCTTATCAGACCATTATGATTTAAAGTTAGAATTCAACAACAATGCAAATTGCAGAAACCCTACAAACTCATAGAAATTGAACAATGAACAATTGCACCACTCCTGGGTCAAGGAAGAAATAAAAAAAGAAATTAAAGACTTCCTGGAATTTAATGAGAATGAAGACACAACATACCCAAACTTATGGGACACTTTGAAAGCAGTGCTAAGAGGAAAGTTCATAGTACTAAGTGCTCACATGAAGAAACTGGAAAATAGTCACACTAGAGAATTAACAGCACAACTGAAGGCTCTAGAACAAAAAGAAGCAAACTCACCCCAGAGGAGTAGATGCCAGGAAATAATCAAATTGAGGGCTGCATTTAGTAAAGTAGAAACAAGGAAAGAATCATGGAAACAAAGAGTTGGTTCTTTGAGAAAATCAAAAAGATAGAAAAACCTTTATCCAAACTAACCAAAAGATAGAGAGAGAGCATGTTAATTAACAAAGTCAGAAATGAAAAGGGGGACATAATACCAGACAATGAGGAAATCCAGAGAATCATCAGGTCATACTTTGAAAACCTGTACTCCACAAAATTTGAAAATCTAAAAGAAATGGACAATTTTTGGATAGATATCACTTACCAAAATTAAATCAAGAACAGATAAGCAATTTAAATAGACCCTATAACCCCTAAGGAAATAGAAGCAGTCACCAAAAGTCTCCCAACCAAAAAGCCCAGGCCCAGATGGTTTCAGTGCAGAATTCTACCAGAAATTCAAAGAAGATATCAGTATTTTTCAAACCGTTCCACAAAATAGAAGCAGATTGGATACTGCCAAACTCTTTTTAGGAGGCTATAATTACCTTGGTACCCAAGCCACACAAAGACACAACTAAGAAAGAGAACTATAGACCAATATCCCTCATGAACATTGATGCAAAAATACTCAGCAAAACACTGGCAAATCGAATCCAATAACACATCAGAGAAATCATCCACCATGATCAAGTAGGCTTCATCCCAGAGATTAAGGGATGGTTCAACATATGAAAATCCATCAGTGTAATCCACGATATAAACAAGCTGAAAAAAATGAACCACATGGTCATTTCACTAGATTTTGAAAAAGCCTTTGGCAAAATCCAACATCCCTTCATGATAAAAGTCTTGGAGGGATCAGGAATAACAAGAACATTCTTAAACATGATAAAAACAATATACAGTTAAACAACAGCCGACATTAAACTAAATGGGGAGAAACTCAACAGGATTCCTCTACAATCTGGAACAAGACAAGGCTGGCTGTCCACCCTCTCCATATCTCTTCAACATTGCACTTGAATTTCTAGCTAGAGCAATAAGACAAGAATGGAGATCAAGGGGATACAAATTGGAAAGGAAGAAATAAAAATGTTACTATTTGCAGATGATATGATAGTTTACGTAAGTGACCTGAAAAACACTACCTTCAGAAAAGTGTCAGGATACAAGATCAACTCAAAAAAATCAGTAGCCCTACTATATACAGACAATAAACGGGCTAAGAAAGAAATCAGAGAAACATCACCCCTTACAATAGCCACAAACAACATAAAATATCTTGGGGTAACATTAACCAAACAAGTGAAAGACCTGTATATCACGAACTTTGAGTCTTTAAAGAAAGAAATCAAAGAAGATATCAGAAAATAGAAAGATCTCCCATGCTCTTGGATAGGTAGGATCAATGTAGTAAAAATGGCAATCCTGCCAAAAGCAATCTACAGATTCAATGCAATCCCCATTAAAATACCAGCACAATTCTTCACAGACCTCGAAAGAACAATAATCTATTTTGTATGGAAAAACAAAAGACCCAAGATAACCAAAACAACCCTGTTCAACAAGGCAATGTTTGGAGGCATCACCATCCCTGACTTCAAGCTCTATTATAGAGCTATAGTCCTGAAAACAGCTTGGTATTGGCACAAAAATAGTCAGGTAGACCAATGGAATTGTATTGAAAACACTGTTATTAACCCACACACCTATGATCACCTGATTTTTGCCAAGGAAGCTAAAGTTATACAATGGAAAAAAGGAAGCATCTTCAACAAATGGTGCTGGAATAACTGGATGCAGACATGTAGATTACAGATAGATCCATATATATTGTCTCACTCAAAACTTAAATCCAAATGGATCAAAGACCTCCACATAAATCCAGCCACATTGAACCTCTTAGAAGAGAAAGTGGAAGGTACCCTTGAATAAATTGGTACAGTGGAATGATTCCTGAACATAACATGGTAGCACAGACACTGAGATCAACAATTAGTAAACAGGACCTCCTGAAACTGAGAAGCTTCTGTAAGGCAAAGGACACAATCAACAAGACAAAATAATAGCCCACAGAATGGGAGAATATCTTCACCAACCCCATATCTGATAGAGGGCTGATTACGAAAATATACAAAGAACTCAAGAAGCTAGCCACCAAAACACCAAACAATGCAATTAAAAAGTGGGGTACAGAACTAAATAGAAAATTATCAATAGCGAAATCCAACACACTTAAGAAAGTGCTCAACATCCTTAGCCATCAGGAAAATGAAACTCAAAACAACTCTGAGATGTGGTCTTAAACTGGCCAGTATGGCTAAAATCAAAAGCACCAATGACAGTCTATGCTTCAGAGAATGTGGAGAAAGACTAAAACTCCTTCATTGCTGGTGGGAGTGCAAAGTTGTACGGCCACTTTGGAAATCAGTCTGGCGATTTCTCAGGAAAATGGTAATGAGTCTACCTCAAGATCCAGCAATCCCTCTTCTGGGCATGTACCCAAAGAATGCACATTCATACAACAAAGACATGTTCAACTGTGTTCATAGCCGCATTGTTTGTAATTGCCAGAAGCTGGAAGCAACCTAGATGCCCCTCAACTGAAGAATGGATAGAGAAAATGTGGTACATTTTAACAATAGAGTACTACTCACTGGGAAAAAAATGGAATCTTGAAATTTACAGTAAAATGGATAGAACTAGAAGAACCCATCCTAAGTGAGGTAACCCAGTCACAAAAACAGAAATATGCTATGTATCACTCATATATGTTTTCTAGACATACAGCAATGAATTATCAGCCTACAATTCATACCACCAGAGGAGCTGGGAAACAAGAGAAAAACACATGGTCCCCCAAAGAAGGGGACGGGTACAAGAACCCCTGAACATATTGGGAGCACAGAAGGAGAAAGGAGGGATATGGAAAGGGAAGATGGGGAGGATGGGGGGAGGAGAACAGGAGGACTGAGACAGGGCAGGAATAGAGGAGGACAAGAAAAGAGATGCCTTGATAAATGGAGCCAGTACAGGTTTGGAGAGAGGTCTGGCACAGAGGAAATGGTAGGGATCCACAGGGATGATCCCAACTAAGAATCTAGGCAGTGGTGGAGAGGCTGCCTTTGATGCCCTTCCCCTATGAGATTGAGGACTACCTTGGTTACTATTCCTAGAGCCTTTACCGAGTAGCTGGTCAAAGCAGATACAAGCACTCACAGCTGAGCACTGAGCCATTCTCCTGGAATTCAGTTGTGGAGACGGAAGAGAGATAGCAAATGAACTAAGACGGAACTGGAGATACCTGCAGAAACAGTTGATCTGACCTAATGAGAGCACACAGACCATAGTCGTAAAGCGGGGGAATCATCATTGAACCAAACCAGGCTCTCCGAATGTGTATGCCAGCTAGTAGGCCAAGGCAGTCTGTGGAACCTCCAACAGTGGAGTCAGTGTTTATTCCTAGGTCACAAATGGAATTTGGGAGCCCATTCCCTAAAGGATACTATTGCAGTCCAGATACTGAAAGTAGGGCCTGAGTCCTCCCCCCAAATGTTGGGATAGACTTTGATGATCTCCCCTGGAGGGTCTCACTGTCCCTGGGAAGTGGGTGGGGGTGGGCAGGGGAGTTGGTGGAGAGCATAGGAGGATGGGAGGGTGAAGGAATGGTGGGATGGGTATGTAAATAAGAGCATCTCTAAAATTAAAAAAAAGTTTATTTGACTCCAGCTTTATGAATTATTTTGAGTCGCTTTCCGTTTTCTAATTCCAATGACTACATACAATCATACAATACAAAACGGGAGCTCTGGGTTAGTTATGACGGCCAAAGACTGCAAAAAAGAAAAAAAATAGCAATGAAGAGCTGACAGCCGTCCTGTACCTGGGCCTCCTCCTGCTGCTTCTTCAACTGCTCCAACATCTGCTGAAACTCCGCCTCTTTCTGTTCAGCCTCCTCCAAGGTGGCCTGATTCTGTTCCTCATAGGCCATGGCCACCACAGCCAGGATCAAGTTCACCAAATAAAAAGAGCCCAAGAAAATCACCAGGACAAAAAATATCATATAGGTCTTCCCAGCTGCACGTAATGTCTAGTGTAGAAAGGGGATAATTTCATGGATGTTTTAATATAATATCTCCAAATAAAAGTCAGTCTACAACAGCTAGAAACCAGGACATTGATAGTTTTTTTGTATCCAACTATTTTAACCAGGTAATTTTTGTTGTTTAATGAGCAAATATGTACATATAAACATAACAATCAGATCATCAGCAGTATGACTGCCATGTCGTTTGACCTGAAATTTCAAAATAGTATTTGCTTGATCTATATCAAAGTATTGTTATTAAGGTTCCTAATGCAAGACAATGCTATAAATATTCTGCTTCCCCATTTTCTACAGATTCAGCTAAATGATTTTCATGTAAAAAATTCCCCATGCACATACTTCAATAATATGAGTATGTTTGTGTACATATATGAATGCATATGCTTCATGTAAGAAACTCTCCATGTTTTTTATATCTATTCATATATCAATACTTCTAGGATGAAGCCCATATCAGAAGGTCTTTTGTCTAAGAAACTTACTTATTGTGCGTATTGTGCTTGTATATCAAAGAGATGGGGTGAGCGAGAGATAGGAAGGAGAGGGGAGAGGAGGGTAGTAGAGGAGAGGGTAGGAAAGGAGACTAAGGAGGATTCTAGGCACATCTATTCTAATATTATAACCTCCTTAATATCCCTGAGTGTTAAGAATCAGTACTTAGAATTTCATGTGAGTTCATCAATATAAATCCTACTTGTATAAATTCAGTTCATACCAACTGGTAAAGATTCTCCCAGTAATCTTGAGTCATGAGTCGAAACAGAGATAAGAAGGCCCAGCTAAATGTGTCAAAACTTGTGTAGCCATAGTTGGGGTTTCTTCCAGCTTTCACACAGATGTATCCTTCCGGACATTGTCTGTGAAAGAAAGAAACAATGGTGAGAAAGTGCAGCTATTTCCACCAATCATTCTTTATAGGTGTTGCAGAAAGCCAAAGTTATTATCTATGATGAGGCTTTCATTTCCAGACCGCTTTAACTGATGGCTCACAGGTGAAATTTGAGACATCAGCAGAAAATGGAAGAACAGGGAGTCGAATTTATGGCATTTGAAAAGGTGAGAGTGTAGCAGCCAGACATTCCAGGTCTGACGTCATCATCATGCACCCTTCCCAAAGTGGTAAGAATCAATAGCTCAGAGTTGAGGATAAAGCATCAGCAGGTCGGAAGTAAGTCAGCAAGATGGCCTGTTGACCAGTTCCGTAGAGTTGTCTGAAATAACTTCACATTTCAAAACCCTCAGCTTTAAGGAAATATATGACGAGAGTAGACTTTCCTATACCATGATGCTTGGGTCTTAAGTACAATCTTTACTCACATGTCCCCAGTTTTGCCTTAGCACACTTCCATCCCAGATAGTTTTCATTTTCCTCCCTTTCTGGACTCGACTCTTTAGAACAGAAAAAAACGTACCATGCATGCTTAACAACTAAGCAGCAATCTCTTTAAAGGCAAGGTGTGTGCAAAACTCTATGTGGGATTTTACTGCATGGGGTATTTGTCTGCAATCTCTAAGTTTTTACATTAGTATATAACCATGGGTATGTATTTTATACTTTGAATGATATTTTATTTCTTGCTAAAAATTCCCTTCTTTGACCTCTGGGAGCTGTTTGAGTTGGCATGGGTTACAGAAAACCTCCATGATTTCATACCTTGTTATTCCTTTTATCCCCTATCAATTTTTAACTTTCTGGTATATTTCAGCCTAATCTTTTGTTATTTCCTGAGAGAGTGTTAGAATCAGGCACTCCTCTAAGTAGTCCTATTCCTCTTAAGGAGAACAGTATCAGAAACCAAAGTCTGCGTGGCAGGTGGTGTTTATTGCTACTGAGCTGTCTCTACTTCTGGGGCCCTGAGCTTATGGACAAAGAAAGTACTCATGCACATCCTTACTTATGATGCGCACACATATAAACACATAAATATTTCTACATGTAGCTATTTGTGCTTATATGCAGCTGCACTTGGAGTACATCTTTTACCTCGAGCTCTAACCCATCAACACAAGGGCCTTTCTAGACCTCTCCCATTGCTTGCTTGTAACTTATCAGTCTTGCAGTGATCAGTCTGGCTCCACCATCCCGATCCATTTTCTAAGTTGTGCGACACTAGTGTATATGCACAGAGGCTTTGGGATTGGCCATCTGTGCTACCATAGAAGAGATTTCATTGCTAGGCAACTGCTCCTTTATCTTTAGTGTCACAGACTCTGATCACATCCTAAGGTAAAGTTAGGACATTTACCTATTTATCTTTTTACCTCACATTTTTGAGGTTGCTTCATATATTTGTGCTATCTTTAAATTCTTTTGTCATAAATTTATTTAAATTTCATTTGGGAACCCTCAAACCTCCCAATGGGCTTTAAATTTCGCATCAATTATTTTCCCTTCTGTATTCCATGACTTGACAAATGTTTAATATATTTGCCACAAAACAATCATATACTCTTCCCACCTTAAAAAATCTGTGTTATTCATGTAGTTCATTCTTCATCAGGAGTCCCTTTAAACTCTCATCTTTTGTTCCTCTTTGTTGTTTTGTCCTTTTTGGATGTCATGTGACTATAATCTGGGGAGCGCATAGCTTTTTCAGGTTGAATTTTTTTCCTTTCTCACATATAAATATGAGTTTCAGATTAATTTATCATTTAGCAGTATTAAATTTATGTGCATGCATAGTTTATGTGTTTATTTAGATATGCAATGGCATCTTGGCTGCTTCTAGTTTGTGCTGATTTATGTATACAGATGAGGAAAATAGTACCTTGCAGATGTCTGTGTAAATGTGTTTTCTTATTAATTATCTCTCTATCTAGCCTTGTGGTAGTATGACTATTTATTTTCTAAGAGTTTTGCAAACTCTCAGAGAGGCATCCATTCTTATTATTCACACATAAGGCATTTCTCCCACCTTTCAAAAATAAAATTTCCACGTCTTTATTATTATTATTGTTGTCACTATGTCCTTCTTACCCTGCGTCAGAGCCATTTCCACAGAGCAAAGGGTCTTTCTGTCCATCCAAAACATAAAAGTGGCCTGTTAATATAAAGAATAACCAATTTGATTCCATATTAAACTCTATTTACAGTGAAAACACAGCATAGTTGGGGGTTGGTGTGATGAGATGACTCCATGGGTAAAAGTGCTTGCTTCTGACCTTGACAACCTGAATTTGATCCCTAGGACAAACATGATAGAAGGAGAGACCTGACTCCCAGAATTATTCTGACTTCTTCATGTGTGCCGTTGTGCACAGGTGCACCCCCCACACACGATTTTTTTGTAATACATTTTTTAAAGAATTCATCATTTTGATGCTATTTCCCAAGGGCTCACCAACAAAGTGGCTTCACACATATAAACTGCTTATAGCTGACCACTCTCTCAGCAACACTAAGGATAACATAGGGTGGCAATACTCCTTACTGTCATCTGCGATGTAATCCTTCCAGTTGAATGTGCTCACTGTTACATTAACAAATGTCCCATTTGAATCCATTGTGCCATTGAAATAAGAAGTAGTGTTAGTTTCAAAGGCAGAATCGCTTGGGGGCCACTGCAAACATTTATTCCTCAGGTTGCCCATGAAGAGCTGCAGCCCAATTAGTGCAAAGACACTGAGACAGAACACAGTGAGGATCATGACATCGGACAGCTTCTTCACCGACTGGATCAGGGCCCCCACAATGGTCTTCAAACCTTTGGAGAGAAAGCTGTATGTCAGCTGAGGAGTAGAGCAATATATGACAACATTCCTTCTTAGTTGGTGCACGCATTCTACATCCCCCATGAATGACAGCCCAGCTACATGAACATAGAAGCCTTAGGAACAGTTTCATGACTTGGAAACAGATGGAGGGCTGACTTTCTGTATGAACACCATGCTGCCAGAGGGTTCTGAACCACTCTTCACCAATCTTCAGCAAGTTCTGTCTGTGTGATATCACATATTATCACAAGCATGTAGGAAACTAAATTGCAGTTACTTTTTATTTCAAATACTGTGTTTCGCAAAGCTATTTCTCCCAACCCATTCTTTATGCCAGCCTGCAGGAAGCGGTGATTAAAAGGCAGAAATAATTTTAAGACTGTAAAGATCCCATGCCACGCACATGCTGCTCCATAACCTTCTCTCCTTTATAAATGATGATCTATTTTTGAAATAGATCTGGAGCAAATGGTAAAGTACAAGGCAGTTAGGAAAGCCATTGAGAGCAAAGCTTTATCAGAACGCAGGAGAGAAGACATACATCTTAAATACAAGAAAGGGGTTATGAAAACACTCATCAATGAGATATTCATGTCCCATGCAACTTTCCATTAAACTCAGAGGCTGACTTTATGAATAAGGTTGAAATTGCCAACATTGTAAGGAACTGAACTAACACTGAAACATGATTTGGCATTCTTGAATGTAACAGACCAGAAAAACAAGCAACAAGGCCAATGGTGGGTTTGCAACTCCAATATTATTTTGGCTTATTTAAAGACAGCCTCGGTGTTTAACCTAGCTCTCACCTGGAATGACTGAAATTGTTTTCAGTGCTCGGAGAACTCTGAACGTTCTCAACGCTGAGACATTGCCCAGGTCCACAAACTCTGTCACATATCTGTAATAGGGAGTTCACACACAAACACAATAACACACAAGAAAAGTTGGAGATATAAGGGCCTACCACCTTACACCATTTTCTTCTTACCTGGAATTACAGAAATAGTTTTCAGAGCTCGCAAGACTCTGAAAGTTCGAAGGGCTGAAACATTGCCTAGGCTTACAAATTCTGTTACATACCTGTAGGATTAAATCAGAGTTACAGATAGTTTTGGCAAAGTTAATTTTAAGTAACTAATGCTGGGTCGGCATCTAGAGCCCCTTGAGATATACAAACAAAATTGATATAGAAGCCCAGGGTGCCAAAGGCTGAAGGCTGCCTTTAAGGGAAAAAATAATACTTTATTTCAATGTAATTTTCATTTACATGAAGATGATTGTTTGCAAAATTTATTGCAGCATAGCAGTTTCTATTAAATTGTAGTTAATGAGTAACTTGATTTTGATGACAAGAAAGATGGTAGGATATGACTCCAGTTATTGCCCAAAGACTATGGGACAATAAAATAATTCCATGCGTTGCTGATTTGCTAGACATTATGTACCTTTTAATATTTAGTCAAATGCATATCATAATGTATATGGCATAGAGTTGAGTTGAGTTGACTAACGAGAAAGCTCTGTACTCAAAACATGTCTTAACTAGATTTACATAGCCAGTTTTTTCATTCCTTTGAATTTATCAGTTAAAAAAAAATTACTCACGCCATCACGATGACACTGAAATCCAGCCAGTTCCATGGGTCACGAAGGAATGTGAAATCTTCTAAGCAAAACCCTCTTGCCAAAATCTTTATAAGGGACTCAAAGGTATAGATCCCAGTGAATGTATACCTAGGAAAAGCACCCAATTGTGAAGTCAAAGAGATGGTTTTGAGCATTGTAAACTCTAGCTTTTTTCTTTTAAATTTTCCAGTACTTAGTTTCTTTTTTTGTATTTACCCAAGAATCTTAATTTAGTTGTTCTTATTAAACTGAATAAAGGATTAAATTAAGGAGAAAACAACGTATTTGTTAAAAATATATTCTTCAAAACTGTTATTGCTAAACCTCTTATGTTTCAGAGCAATAGTTTATTGGAAGAGTTGGGGAGGGTGAACATGATCAAAATACCTTGTATGAAATCCTCAAAGAACTAACAAAAATATTCACAAAAGGAATAATAGTTTCTCATGTTTTGTGGATTACCATTAAGCTCGAGCTTTTAGAGAATCTACAGAAGTTGAATGTCAGCTATAAACCCAGCGTTCTAACTGCTGGTGGCAAGTGGCAACAACTAGACAAGTTGTCACTTTCAGTCTTTCAGTAGCTACATAGTTGTTTTCTTTGAGAGGCATCAGAGTGTGCATTCGTGCACCTTTACTGAAATACTCCCATTCATGATTTCTAATGATTAACCTCATTTAAGACTATTATAGTGGACTGTAAATAGATTTTATTTTTTATTCTTGAATCAGGTATAGAATTATAAAACTATCCCCCATCTGTCTCTGTGTCTCGTTCATGTATACAGTTATTATTCCATAAAATGTAATGGTTTTCTAGCATCTCATGTCCGTATTGGCCTAAAATCCTCAGATCATAGATATACTAAATTCTTCAATATAATTTTGTATTAAACTTGCTTGGATTCTAATCTCAGCCTTCAAAGGGTAAACAGATTTTGGGTTTGTGGTCTGTCATTGTGCATTCTAGCCTGTTTTTCTGAGAGGCGACAATTTAAGTTATTTTGGTTTCTTCCAAAAATAGTGGAGAGTGCTTGTTTTTAAACACTATGTTCTTTAAAAGTACAATTTGGGTTTATTTTTCTGAGTGTTTCATCTAAGTCATAGAAACATGAATTGATTTTCTTATGGCAACTCACTGTGTTTTATAGTCTACATATCGCTTATATATACAAAGTGTTAGGATTAGTAATTGTGAAAGGCTTTTCAGGAGATGCCTCTCATAGTGAGGAACAAAGAAGGATGCAGAAATCATCATGTTTAGTTTCCCAAGCATATTTTCCCTCTATCCCCCACCCCCACCAAACTCAAGTGGTTATAGGATCAGTAAGTATAATCGTTACTTTTGAAGTAGCTGAATATTAAGAAGAAATGCATTTTACCATGCCACACTTGTGTGGACTTGAATTTTAGCTTGGATTTTTGTGAACTACATGAAGTAACATCTGTGTTCAACCCTGAACTGAGGTATCTTACTGTTTTCTCTTTCCCCTGGATTCCATGTAGATTTGTTTCTGTTTTGTTTCACTTTTTAAATTAAAAAAATTAGTGATAACCACAATTTTGCTTGTTTCCCTACTACAATGCAAAAACTACTACATGTATTTGATTAGAAAAGTTACTTAACAGACAAGTGCAATCCCAAAACTTTGTAAGCTAAAACTGTTTTGATAGGGTGTATAGCATCTCTAAGTTACTTCTTTCCCTTTAAAAGAAACACTCAGGGCTAGACAGATGACTGATTGTTTTCTAAAGAAACCAGGTTGTGTTCTGTACTCCAATCCCAGCCCTCCTCATGTATGTGTACAGACATACATGAAGACAAAACACTCAGACACATAAAGAATAAAATTAAAAAGATTCATATCCAAATATTCGCTTTACTTAGCTTTTAGTATTATATTATTAAAGTTAAATGAGATTTGTATGTGCCTAAGTGCCTCAATTATTCTTACTGGAAAAGGTCTATACACAACAGTGTTTGTAGTTGTTTCCATTTTGTTAGCTGTAAGTCATAAATGTTACCTAGTATTTCGGCTGAAAGAGCTGCTTCAACCAAAGAACAGGATCCACTATGACAATGACATCGAGAAAGTGTTTTCAAATGTTCTGAACAATCTTTTGTTAAAATACAAATCATTGACAAATGGTGGCTTAGAATGGCCTGGTAAATTTTCATAGCAATCTCTGAAAGCACTCATAATAAAAATTGATGTCATTTATGTAGGCATAATTCTCAAAACTATAGAATCAAAAGACAGAAGTGTTTAGCTTGACTTCAAAAGGTGGAAACCACAAGCCAGACCATTACCACAAGGAGATTGCAAGAGAATGTGGATGTGGTTTTCTTTTTTCATTCCAAGAAGTTATTCCTACTTACTCTACATTCTTTGTCCAGTCTGGAGGATTACTCAACGTCATAAATACACAGTTGGTCAAAATAGTGCACATGATAAGCATGCTGAATAAAGTAGATTGTAGTTAAGGAAAAAATGCCAATTCATTACAGACACATAAAACCCAACCATCACAAAAGATTCCAAAACACAAGTTAACTGTGAAATTAATCTTACTTAGCTGGGTTCAGACAATGGTTAATGAAAAAAGCCAAAGCCTCTCATACGGTCTAGTATTCTCTCTAAAAATGTTTACCCTGATTTGCAATGCTCCTGTAACAGATACTGCAGCAGGTTCATAAGACTCATTCCTTTATCATTTATAGCAAGTATGGGGTGTTGTTTTGTGCTAACTAGGTGGTAGCATTGACCTTTCTTCCAGGAGCATTGTTCTTGCTGTTTCAATACATATTTCACTACAAGGAAGTTCGTGTGATAAGCAAGAAAGGTATGGTGGATATGCAGGAAGACAGTAAAGGAAGGAAGGAGAGGGGAGGGGAAATGGAGATAAACTTGCTGAAGATAGCCAGTTAAGACATGAATTTTGGATCATTTGTCAATGCATGTAGTGACACTAACTATGTATACTATATAGTATATACACTATAATAACGATAATAGGCTAGGCCTCTTAAGCAATAATTAATGATTTAGTTGAGGACAGTAAAGGGCAAGATGATTTGCTCTTGTTTCTGCCATACAATATTGTCCATTGATACACTTTTTTAGCATGGCTTCATATTTGCTTCTAGAACCATGATAATAATTTTATGATAAACTTGTTATATAAATAGCAGAAGGCCAATGTAAATCATCCCTTAAACTAACAATGTTATCATTCACTGCAAAGAAATTTTATAAATATTAAAATGTAAGCGAGGTATTTCATTGGAAATCAACCATTTAGAAACAGCATTTGTACAATTCACATGAAAAGGATATGAGTGTACCAAAATCTTAATAGCAATTTTCCTAACAGGGTTTAGCGGCGTTAAAATGTACAAGGCGGAGGTGGCACTGAATCGAAAAATTGCCTTCCCTTTATTCAACACCACAAAAGTCTGAAAAAAGAAAATACAAGGGAGATTACTACATTAGACACGCGGGCTTATTTGAAGCATTTACAGTACACACCAAGAACTTTTACCTGATTTGTTTCTTTAGACATGTTCATTTAGATCACGTGGAACATAGCAAATATCCTGTTCATTAGACATAGGGTACCTGTTCCTCCTCTAAACATAAAGCCACAATAAAGGTCCAGTTGAGCAAATACTGGCTCTGTCTCTAAGCCTGCAAACTTGTCGCTACAAACTGATAGCCCTACACACTTTTTTTTTTAAATCAAGTTATACAGCCTTACAGAGTTCGTTTCTATTTGAGGCTTGCCATCTGTCTCTAGTTTTGGTAACTTTTCAGATTATTCTGTGTACATAGCTGTTAAGATAATCTTTTCTAGATATTTCAATCACAGCACTAATCCTAATTTTGTGGTGGCCTCCCTTCATCTTTGTAGCAGTTCCAATAAGTTAAGACTTTTAGATAAATCATAGAACCTTATTTTGTTGGTGAAGAATGACCCACTTTGCAGCTTATGCTAAGAAAAAGACAGCTGCATTGAAAATTAATTTTGTATACATGACTTCAAAGGCCACACCATAGTCAAAAGTCTATGATCTGAAACATACGGTCATCACCTTAGCATTTAAGCTATGCAGACCCATGACTACATATCCTGACCCCCAGGATGGATCATCCTTTATTTTTTACCACTAGAGTCATCTCTGTTGTCACCATTTAATCCACTTGTCAGTCCGACTCAGAGCCTGTCAATCTCTCCCTCTGACTCTGATGAGCATGCTCACAGAATCAGAGACAAAAGTTCTACTCATATGTAGGTAAACACACCTGTCATGATCCTCTATTCAAAAAGAAGTTTTGAAAGCACTTTCATGCTAGAATTCCTGAGAGGACTTCAGAATTGCCAACATTTAAATTTTGGAGATAGGCCAGTATTTAGGTATTTTAAACATTCTCCTTGGGTAATTCTAATATGCATGCAGTTAATTATTCAATCCTTCTTTTTCCATTCTCAGTACCCAAATCTCTTTCCCCCTCACATTTCCTTGAAAAACCATACTGCCTTGTAGTAACCCCCTAGCTGTTTCTCTTGCCAATATGTCTTCAGATACTACTTTGCACTCCTTCACATGTTGCTTGTAATCACCATCAAGTAGCAGTTTCCACGTAGGGTTCTTTCCCAGGAGAACCTGGTTAGAAGTTTTTGTAAGTGACTGAGCACAAAGCACCTGCAGTATGGTTGCATTTCTCCCACAGTATTTAATAGTATGCTTTGCAAATAAACACTTGTTCAATTAAATGAGGGTTTACCTTGAAGGCGCTGTTCACCTTTATGTCATCTGTTGTATGTACTGCTTTACTTAATAATATGTTTGCACCTTTTAAATAAGGCTATATCCATACATTCACAGTGACTAGCTACACACTTGGTTTGAAGAGGCAGGCAGGAATGTTTATACTGTGAGCAGAGAGGGCAGGGACAACAAGCAACCCCCTCACCGCCTTCTGTACTTACGACCATGGAGCCAACAATTGCTTAACTAACCCCTTTCAATGAACTGAGCTCTATAAATGCTAAGAGGAGGGCAAGTAAACTATCCCTTACTAGCATCAGGATGATCTACAAGTGACCACGAACCTCGCCAAGACTGCCCTTGAACTATGGGAGCATTAATAGATTGTCTCGATGTCACGACCAAGCAATCAAGATCCATTTAGGCAGCAGCATCAGCAGCAGTGTGTAAAAGTTCACAATAATTTGAAGTGCATTAACTCATGTTCTTTGAAACAATTTCCCTGAAAAAGCAATTTCTCCTTGCAACATTAGGAGGGGGTTTTATTTTGAAATATTTCTAAAAATAGAGCAAGCAGGAATGAACTGTTCCTTTAAGCATGAAACCCTGTGCATTTCCAGCAAGGTCAACCTGTGGAGGTAAGTGGATCCTAGGCTGGTCAGCACAGTGTATCAGCTCTGAATTTATAGTTCAAGTACAAGACAGAGCTGAAGGACAGGTACCCAAGTGCTGAGAAACAAAGAGTTAGATTCGTTGTTCTACATAGTGAAAGAGTTACAAGGAGATGTTTGAAGCATGGAGTTCTGATACTATTGAATGATGTACGTACACCAAAAGTTAGTGAGAGTGTAACAGATGGCTGGATGGCAGATAAATAACACCAGCTCCAAAGCCAGGTTTCTAAGTGATGGTAAGTGGTGAGGCACCTTGAAAAGATTTAGTGCATATCGCCACACTCCTTATAAACACCGTGGCCAGTTTGTTGCTACAGCTATTTTTCACTCTGGAACGCTGCTTGCTTCTTTTCTTCTGGGTGAATACTCATAAGCTCACTGAAATTCTTGGTATTGTGAAAGAAGTAACAGCTTTATACCTCAACAGAACAGGATGGCATCAAGCACTGAATTAAAAAAGAAAAAGATATTGCAACCAATCTTTGACAATCTTATTTTACATTCACTATGACTGCAGAGAGTTTGATCAAAGGTCAAGAGCTGTGAAGCTGGTCAGACTAGGCTCCCGTCCTTGATTTGTCACTGATGGAGTGTGACTCTGGTGAGTTAAGGGATTGCCCTTGGCTTTCCTTTCCCATCTGTAAACTGAGGCTAACAATAGTAACTGCTCCCTGGCCTGTTGGTATGAAATGAATTGGAATATTCAAGTGGCTCCTAACATAGGGTGAGCCCAACAAATGTTAGCTATTATTATCATGCCACTATTTTTAAGCTGTTAACCTGGCTAAGTTAAATGCTATTAGACTGCATTATGGTGTTACTCATCTAGTTATATTAGTCACTAAGATACATCACTACTTAGTGACAGAAAATCACTACATGAGGCACTACAGTTTCATATTGCCTTTTACATACATTGTCATATAGTAACGAGACTTCACGCTATGGTAAAATTTTGAGTTCATACATTACCTCTTCCCTTTGACTCCTAAGAGTTACACATCACTTTTCTGAACGTAGCGCCCAAATCTTCACCCTCAGAGATACTTTATAAATGAAGCCGAGGCATCCAACAGTAAAGGGGTTGTATAGAGGTCTCCCATGATGGCTCAGAGTCACTGTCAATGAATCACAGTCCAAGTCTGGGTTCCAGCTTGGAGTGAGAAATGCCTGACCTTTGCAGAGCACAGGGAATGACTCTGTTTTCCAGTGACAGATTCAAACTAATCAAACTTGAAAGCCTGACCTGTCAAATCAGATGCTAATCAATTTACAATAACATGTGTATGCTATTGTCTCAGGTGGAAAAGGAATTATAGTGATGCTTTCCCCTCAGGAAATGTTTGAGAAAGCAAATTACAGACAGAAGAGTCCTTGTTGAGCATGGAGTTCAAACAGCTTACGTATTTGAATGGTGGCGTGGGTTATCTAATAGCATCTCTTAGGTAGCCTAGGGTGGCCATGTTGTTTTGAGGAAGGAAATTCTTTTAATGAAAGTAAACACAGCCTTCCATTGGATAATTTCTCTATTTTGCATATCAAACTTATCGACTCCTTTTTTTTAAAAAGTAGTAATACCTTTATCATGTCAAATTAAAACAAACTCTGGTGTCCTTAAAACAGCTTTGAAAACATGTACTTTTGGGTTTGTAACTCAGGATGTACTTTTAGCTCGACCTGGCCCTGAGCTCATGATCCTTCTGGCTCTGTCTCCTAAGTGCTGGGCTTACAAGTGTGTGTGACAACACATATGGCTGCAAATGCATATTTTAGGTCATTATTTCTTAAATGAGGAGTATTTTTCCAGTTTCTGGGGAGAGTGTCTTACTGTTAATCATTTATAACAATGGAGTTTCTAAATTTCAAATATTTCTTGATCATCTCTGTAGTAGAGAAGCATTGGATGTATATTTTTTTATCATTTTTTATTTTAATTTTAAATAGCTTGTTTTACATGTCAATCCCAGTTCCCTCTCCCTCCCCTCCTCCCGCACTCCCCTTCCCCCCCCACCCTCCCACCCTATTGCCAAATCCTTCCACATAGGTTGGATGTATATTTGATTGGAATCACATGAATGTATACTTATTGTCTTCTTTTCAAAGGTTTATTTTACTTTCATTTATGTGTATGTGTTTGTACATGTGTGACCACATGTGTGAGAGTTCTCACAGAGGCCAGAGACCGGGTCAGGTCTCCTGGACTTTCACTGCAGACAGTCCTGAGCCATTTCACGTGGGTGCTGTGAACCAAATGCCAGTCCTCTGTAAAACAGCAAGTGCTCTTAACCACTGAGCCATCTCTCCATCCCTAGGACTAATAACTTTAAAGTTTATACTACCTAAAGAATACAGCATCCTCAACCACTGGTTTTTAGAAGTTCTATTTTGGCAAGTATAGGTGTTTTGTTTCTTAATCTATAAATCATCAACTCAAAATGATGTTCATCTTCAAAATGAACTGTTTTACTGTTGTGAAAGTAAGCTACAAATCATGATTAAAAGGTGCCAAAATATTCATTTAGGAATTAAAACAGTATCCTTTATTTAGATTCTCTATGAGTTTCACATAGCTGGTTTAACTATAGAAACTGTCTAATTCTGGCAGAACTATGTAGTTATTTTGAGCATCAGGAAAACATAGTTATAACTGTTCCTTTAAATTATGTGAGGTTTATTATTATTATTGTTATTATCATCACGATTATATGATCTTCTAATCTTGATATTTTTTCTTTGTGGTAATGTTTTAGCTATTTGTAGATAGTTCTAGAATTTAGCTTGGCACAATGTCAACAAAGCCTGTAGAAGTTCCTGATAGAATTCCAGGTTAGAGGATAAACACTAAAGATGCATGTCTGAGTAAACATGCTTATCCATGAATTATCTGTCTACAGGGAGAGATTAAGTGCATCACTATCTTCCTGAACACAGATGATTGTAAGAAACATCAAGCCAAGAATGAACTAAAAAGCAAGTATAACATCCACCCTCTTTCACCCTCATAATTACAGTTTTGCTGTCCATCAAGCAGTTAAATGGGTTAGCAATTGCAGATATTTATCATGGCTGTCAACTGTAAGTTTTCCAATTTATCTTGATACTGTGAAAAGGTAGAAACTGTTTATGCTTATTCCTCTGTAGCAGAGATTTAACTTCTTATGAATTTTCAGTGTTAGTTTTACTGAGCTTCAAGATGTATGGCAACAAAGAGAACCACAAAATCTTTCACAGATGAAAATTACAATTCTCTACTGTACACAAGCCCTCGCTTTGCACATCTGATTGAGAATGTATTAACTGTGTAAACTCAGCACTCACTTTTTTACTGATATAGTAGGGGTCCAGGTCCTCCAGGGGCTCTGAAACCATCTCTGGAGGAATGTCTCCATAGATAAATGGAAGGTTCTTCCCAGCTTCCAAGTCACTGTTTGGCTTTGGCTTGTTCTCATCATCAATGTCTTGTTCTTTCTTGGGTTTCTTGGCTTTCTCTTCTGCAGCACGCTTTTCGATAGCAGCAAGGGATTCTCTCGTGAAAAGGCGGAAGCTCTCAGGTCCTGGGGGTACCAGCAGTGCCTGGGCCATCTTTTCATCCTGCACATTTAATTACGTTTAGCTTCTTGCATAAGAATTGCCTAAGTGGAAGGAAACCATGCATGAGTGTTAGCAAAGCGGAAGGCAGAGAAGAGTAAGAAAGAAAACCCTGTGGTCATTGGTCTTGGGGAAAACAATACTATCCTGATTTGATGATTAGCTACAAATTTTAACTGAGAAGTAGTATTCAAAATGATTTTCTGCTATTTCCAATATGCTTCAGCAATTTAAAATAATAAATTTCATAAACAGAGAAAAAACCATTCTAAACATTATTAGCTTAGTTTAGTTATTTTGCAATGTGTGTATATTTCAAATCATACACAATATAGAGGGTGTATTTGGTTGATTAAAACAATAAAACATTATTGAACCCCATGAACCTTTGAGAAAATCGTTGGCTGAGAGATCTCTGATGAGGGTGGACTGGCTAGCCAGTGAGCCCCAAGGACCCACACATTTCTGCCTCCCCAGCACTGGTATAAAGGGAGTGTGCCCATGCTTGGCATTTTTTATGATGGTTTTGGGAACTGAACTCATATCAACATGCTGGCAGGGGTAACACTTTAACAACTGAGGTATCCAGCCAGTCTATGTCCTTTTTAAAATTAAGCTAAATCTTTTGCCATTTAGTTTTTTTCTTTGGACCCTTTGGAGGTACTGCATTAGCCAGGCAAACTATGTTTAGTTCTTCTTTGGGTTTACTGCTCTTCAACTACTTGAGACAAGTTTTGATGTTGTACTGGACTTTGCAGGTGGAGTAAGGCTCTGAAGAATGGACCCTGAGTCCACATTCCTTAGGTTCTGCACTGTAACTCTGTTGCTTATGGGTTGTTTGATATTGGATAAAAATGTGTCCTCCTGTTGCTTCAGTCCTCATCTATAAAAAAAAGGGAATAATAGAAAATTCGATCTCCGAAGATTGCTAGGAATAAATAAATTAATTTATATTGTTTGTAAAACAGCTTTTGGGAGTAAAAAAAACACTTTTTTGATGGCACACATCATCAGATCTGCCAATCATTTTCCTTGTCATATTGTCAGGAATCTTCCCGAGTTAAATCCTCCCCTTTAACAAAGTTCCTGATGTTCTAGAGCCACTACTGATCCTGAGCTTCAGAAAGCACGGAGAGTTACAGAGTCCCTGGACAGAAGCCTCTCATCTAGCTGGAGAGGAGTCAAGAGATGGAAAGGGGATGGAGGGCTCTGGCTCAATTTCTCAAGGAAAATAAAATAATTACCCATGCAGGAATTATGAAATACTGCAAAAGTACAGGAATCGGGGGGAATGTTGAAAGAAAAGCAGCAGTTACTTTATTTGTATTGCCATAAAATCACTTTTAAATTTCCAAAAAGAAAAGCATGAAGACTATGACAGCAGCAAAATATGATGTATATATAAGTCACCTTTAAAAGGATTTGCAGCTATGGCATGAAATTGATCATCAAAGTCGTTGTGACATTTTCCAATCTCCACCAGCCCCCACATTCATTCTAGTCTTGAGGAAGTTTACTCCTAAACCACTTTCTGGTGCTTGGCAAATCACTATGTGGCAATACTAAACAGACAGACAATGAGAAAACCTGGGCTGTTTATTAAAGGGAACAGACGATGTTGCTTTGTTTTTATTGATCATTGCTGGAATTACTGGTTCCCTGATGCATTCCAGTGGCAAGGAATGTTTTCAGCATGAGATCTTGGCTAGTATTTATAACATCGTGCTATCTTACTGAATCCCTGTCAAAATGTCAAATCATTCTTTCACTAGTTTTGTAAAGCACCTGTTTTGTGACTCTGGGTTTGTTTGTTTGTTTATTTTGATTTATTTATTTTTCTAGATCAAGTAGCACATGTATTATAAGGGGGGAAAGAACAGTTCCATTTACACAGAGATGAAGTAACCATTTATTTTGTGCTGTTTACTCATGACAGGCTGCACAAAACGGAACTAACACTGGCAGTATATCCATTTGAACCCATTCTAAGCTGTGTGTTTCTTGATTTTTTTTCAAGCCTGGGTCTTTCTGTATAACTTTGCCTGTCCTGGAACTATCTCTATAGACCAGACAGACCTTGAACCTATGCCTCCCAAGTGCTGAGATTAAAGGTGTGCACCACCACCACCACCACCACCACCACCAGCAGCCTGTGCCTGTGTGTTCATACATGCAGAAAAAGTCACTGTTTCCTGCACATCTTTAATATCCAGAGAGTCAGAATCTACCTGTCTCATATTTCTGGTCATGAACTCGGTGCCTGTGGTTCATCCCAGTTGCTAAAATGGGAAGGCCAAAGGGGAGTGAACTTACACGCTTTCCTGGTGGACTAAAGTTGCTTTTATAGTTGAGCATCATGGTGAACTGAGAGAGGGAAAAATGCTGAATCTGGGGTGGGCATTTGGGGATTCTGTAGAGTCGGCCTCAGAAAGCCTGTAGGGCTCCTGTTGCAGAGCCTGAAAATCTGAACTCACTTCACAGAACCTGCATGGTGAAGGGAGGGAACCAACTACCCCAAGTTGATCTCTGCTTTCCATATGTGTACAGTGGTATGTGTGCCTACACATACACACACACACACACACACACACACACTCATCCACACACACATGCACGTGCTCACACACATACTGAATAAATTTAAAAAGATGCTTTAAAAGAACCTTATTGTATAGGTGCCAATAATTTGTCATTAAAAAAATGACTGGCTGTACATTGATTTCATTTCGTTTCATTGAAATCTTCTAAGTCATCAGTTTTTAAAATAAAATTATGTTTTAAATGTCGGATGTGGAAAATCTCATAATACTCTCTGGGGTTCATTCTGATTTCTGTAAAAATGAGATGGATCAAGATACTACCACAAAAATCATAAATGCTTACTGACAAAGAAATAACCATTTACTTTCTTATTGGCTTATAAGGAGATATAGGGAAGACTCTGATCTTCAGAATGAACTACAAACGCCTGTGAAACTCTCAGACAGTTGTCTGAGTCCTGAGACGTATCAGTCCCTGTTCTCAGCCTTCCCTTGACTTGGGGAATTAGAGCGTGGCTGGCATTTGGATTGGCTTCCATCTTCAGTGTGCTCAGTATCCCCTAGCTCTCCTTCCCACCTTGCTGTATAATGAAGTCCCAGCGACTCTCAGTTCTCATTGAAACTTTTTCCACTTCTTTCCAGTTCACTGAGACCTTATTATACAGAATGCTTACATAACTTTATATCCATATGAGAACAGATATTTAAAATTTAATTCTTATTGAAGCCTTGATGTGGAGTATATATTATTAATGAGTATATGTGCATTATAATTTATTAAAATATCCAGTATTGTATACCATGCTGTGTCCAGAACTATCTTTTCAAGAGCAGGAAAGATAAAAGAACTCCAAGGAGATGGCGCTCTTGATTAGAAAGCAAAGAGCCTGTGTGTGGGTGCATAAGCACACATACTGCTCTGCCAGTTAATACCAAGATTGCCATTTAGTATTTCTTAATTCAGAACTGGCTCATAGTCTGTGGTACCTAGAAGGAACCCTTGGACTATGTATTCAGGAAATATTTATCACTGGAATTACATGGACCAGCAACTTTCCATGGACTGACCCTTTCCTAGAGGAAATTGCAAACCAGTGCAAGATATAGATGCTAACAGATGTTAATACAGATAATTAAAATACAATCATACACAATTGGTTATCTGAAGTTCATAAATTGGATCAATTTATTCTTACCAGGCAAAGGAGGGAGAGGTATGGTTCATAGAATTCCCCTGAGGAAGTGACAGGTTTTGTAGGCTAAACAGGAGCGTGGTGGAAGGGCTGGCTGGAAGATGAATCACAAGAGACACCAAGCAGGTATGTATGTGTGCATGTATGTGGGCAAAGACGAAAGAGCACGGGGAACTTGTAAGAACTCTGGGCACTTTGTTAAGGTTGTCACTGACCTGCATAAAAGACTCATGTGAGCTCGACTTGGAAGGGTGGCAGGATACAGTGCACCAAGGGCCTTGAACAGCAGGCTCAAATAGGCAAGAAGTTGAGAGACACAATCAACTTGAAGACTGCAGATTAGAGGCAGTATTATGGGTAGACAGGAGGGGGCAGATCTCAGAGCAATGTTTTCTATATGATTGAGTTTCAGGAGTCTTTCATATCCCCCCACCAGTATGTCTACAATCAGACAATTCTAGGGAACTGTCTATGCCTTTCTGGGAACTGTGATTATTTTTCTCTGGAATCAAATGAAGGTTCTACAAATGGTGATTTCTTACATTGGAATCAGAAATGGTACCCACAAACTTTTGATCCATCTTGTCTTTTGAATGTATCTTTTACATAACTTGCATGTCTTTATGTCATCATAAATGAATCACTTGGAAGATAACAACACACTGTTAGGTGAATCTTCCAAATTTTGATGAATTTCATCATGTGACACCCCCAAGGCACATTCCTTAATATGGCCAAAAATTGCATGGGAAAATTCATAAAGTACTGGAGGTTGTCACTCTCCCAGTGGCAGGTGAAGCTTTCCAAAATTCTAATTCCCCTTGAGAGCTCCAGTTTAACACTGACAACATTTGCTTTTCTAAGTGAGAGGCTTTCCTTTTGTCCATTTTTGAGAATATATGTGACACACACCCAAGTCTGAATATCATTGTTTGCCAGTTATCCTTTCAAAAGAACATGGTGTTTACCCACAAATACACACACACACACACACACACACACACACACACACACGAGAGAGAGAGAGAGAGAGACAAAGACAGAGACAGAGACAGAGACGGAGAGAGATGGAGAGACAGAGAAATGGAGAGACAGAAAGAGAAGAGCCCACTAGTTTGGCTCCTGTCTCTTTTAATCACCCTAGGATCTTTCTAGAAACAACCATGCAGCTTTAGTGTTAAGCAGAAATACCTTGGGCATTTCTTTAATTCCATCATACAGACCATTAAGAATGTGGGCTCTTTGGTGTTGAGATTTACTGCTTCACCAGAAGTTTCTTATGTAATATGACATGTTTCTTTTTTTCTTACTGACACTACACAGCAGTGAAATAACATGGACAGCACAGATCAATGTTGTTGTCTCTATGCCTGCTGAGGCAGCCACTGAACCCCTGAAACTACTGGATGATCAGTACAAATGCTAAACCATGAAGAAGTCAAATTGTATCTTGATATGATTATGAAAATACTATAGACTTGACAGTCTTCCCCACAAAGGGCCCTAAAGACCTCCTGTCATGTCTTTGGCAATAGGACTCCAGAAGGAAGCAATTAGTGAAAGGGGGAGAAGAGGGTCCAACTGCAGCCTTGTGTGAAAAAGCAAGACTTTAGTGATTGTAAACGGACTCTAGGCACTCTGCTGTATTAGAACAGGTTGGGATCCTTTCTAGTCTCCACATTCCCTCAGTCTACAATAGAGAGAAATTACAGCAAGGACAATGCATACTTCCTAAGCTTAATGTGACATCTACATATGAAAGTCCACATAAAGGGTGAGTACAGTGACCCATAGAGAAAGTAAGCCACTCCAGTGATTAGAAAACTCATAGCCAAAGTGTCTATTCAAGGCAGAAATATAGGACAGGGAAAACCAGTCAGCCTTCTTGGCTGACTTGATGCAAATAACAAAGATTTTGAGCTTTGAGCTACATCTCATCCCCAGGTCCCTGGAGTAAGCCACAGCTGACAGTAACCCAGTACAGCAGCAGAGGAGGTTAGTAAGGCAAGATAATAAATTCTGCTCAGCACCTCTTGAGTTTCAGGTGCCTGGAGGACATCTGGTATGTAATTAAAATTTGTGTCTGAGATGCAGAAAAGCTGTCGGAGCTGAGAAAACGTTAATTAAGGGGCAGAGAACGCAATATGACATCATTTAAGAGCAACCTGAAAAGATGGGAAGCCAAACCTAACATGACTGCCAGTCTTGAAGGAGAGGTATAGGGTATCAGGCAATGAGGTCAGAGTGGTTATCTAAACACCAGAAGAGAAACTTGCAAGATGTTAATTACAAGCCATGTATTGGATCCAGCAATTACCTGAAATGTTCACGTTAAGAAAAACTAAGAAACGGACCCAGAAAAGCTATGTAATATCTCCTGAGATGGTCATGGACAAACACACATGTTGCTTTGAGACAAAAAAAAAACAACTCTACATATTCTATTTTTGTTGAATTAGTTTTTTCATTATTGTTGTCATATTGTATTGAACCCAGCTATTTTGCAATTGGATTTTAAAAACCTTAGTTGTATATAAATAACTACAGAAAAATTAATTTGGTTCATTCAATTTTGTTTCCTGTATCACTGTGCTATGATTTCATCATAAGCTTATGAATGATTTTGAGACCAACCAATACCAGGAGTCTAAACTCCACTAGTTGTTAATGAATCAGATTCTGAGAAAAATAACACAGTGAACATTGGGGAAATGCTGTGGGACTATCAGACCATCAAGGCACAACACACAATTCCACTTGTCATGTGTTCCCTGGCTTGTCATATTTCTTAGAACAAACAGTTGGAAAATATCATTACTATCTACATAATCTATTAACATTCTCTCTTCTCTCTCTCTATCCCTTCCTCCCCCTCCATTCGTCTCTGCTAGTGTTGTATCTTTCTCTCTCTGTTTTTTTTATGAGGATGCATGCTACAGACAAACTCGATTAGTTCTGGTTTGTTATGTCAGAAGGCTATAAATTTACCATCTTCAAGGATGGAAAGCTGCTCTATGTCTCACAGCTCAAAATATCTCCCTCCCCCCAAAAAATTTACAATGTATTTTCATGTACTTGATGATGAATGAGTTAATAGGAAATCCTGGGCCCATTGCCAAAGAAAATGTGTTCTGTGCTCTTGGTATCAACAAAAGAGATTATTATAGGAAAGGCAGAGTCTAAAAGATAAGATGAACCAGTTAAATATCCACTGCTAAAGAAAGCTTTTTATTTTTATTTTATTTTACCCATCCTTATGAGTTCTAGGCAACACTCTACCTAAGGTATATCCTCTTCAATTGGAGTAAGAGGTTTCACTTCTACTTGTGTGTGTGTGTGTGTGTGTGTGTGTGTGTGTGTGCGTGCATGTATGTGAGTGTGCACATGTGTGTGTATATGTGCCTGCCTGCTGGGAATTGAATCTGGGACTCACAGGGAGTAGGCAAGTTAAGTAAGTGCTTGACCACTGAATAATACATACACCTACTCTTTCCAATAGAACTCTCATTTAGAACTAGTGGTTGTCCTATACTTACTGGAGTAACTTAGTTAACACTATGTCTGTTAGTACTATAAAAAGGAGCATAATGCTTTATTGAATATATACATAGATATCTACAAGATGGAATTAATACTACTTTCCATATTTCTAAAGAGCTTTGAAATAATATCTGACTGGTATGACTTTTTAGCTTTGATATTAAGTGATAATAACAAAACTCTGTTAAGTGATTTCTAAATATCAGATACTTCCAAGTAATTTGTGTCTGTGAACTTATTTAGTCACATTGCAAATTTATCAGTTGATTACAGTTTTAACCTATTGATATGGTTTTCATTCTTATTTTACAGATCAATAAATGTAGGGTCGTGTCAGCTACATAACTTGTCTAAATCTCAATGTTAGTAACTGAGAAACCAATATTCAAATCTATGCAGTTCAGAGAAAAAGCCATATTTTTAAGACCGTGAAATGACCAGATTCCTAATTCATATTTGTTGACATGGAACATGAATGCCAGTCATCTTACTGGGAGTGGCTATGTGTGGAATCTGCACTGGAAATAGATCATAGATCGGCTTCATCTAAGAGACTGAGAACTCTAACCCTACTTATGTAATTAGGAAACACTGAAAACAGAAAGGCATCAATGATAAGAACTAGACACATAGGTAAGAGATATGTGATAAAAAAAACAAGAGCCACCACATATGTAACCAACATGTTCACATATCTGCAGGGAACCTCTGAGCTGTCTAAAATCAAATTACAGCCCTAGGATTGCTCTTCTAGGTCATGTGTCTTTCAGCATCTAATAAGGGACATTGGCACCTCTATTAGTCTGAATAAACTCATCAAGAAAGTAATTCTGTGTCAAGGGTACCTCACCATTGTTGAATATAAAAGCAATCCTGACTTTCTTTTACTAATGCTCCATCACTATCCAATGATAAATGTGTGGTTGTCAACACGTGATACTATTTATTAATTTCCTGTTTAATAAGTGGATTTATTATTGTCCTTTCCTTCCATAGACTCATATCATGGGGAAAATTTTGTCAGAGGAAGAAAGCCCAGGTACAACTCTGCCTTTGGAACAATCATCTAGGAAATAATAATTAGCTCACAGAGGGTGATATTTGCTGTGACTTTGTCCTCATCTGATCACTTATAAACTGAAGAGACAAGAGCCAACTAACGACAATAATTAAGCCAACCTTGTTATACAGGAATCAGCATTACTGGCTTTAATAGCTTTTGACATTTCTTGCAGAATGTTTGCAAACTGAAGTAGGCTTTATGTGGGTCTCAGCGTGCCCTCTACCCTGGATACCTCCTTTATGCTCTCTTGCAATCAGTGCTTTAGGAATTGATATGTGATCCCATTCTGGCCAGTGTAATGCCAGGAAGATTTGTCAGGGAGCCCTCCGTTAGAGCGCTGTATGCTGGTTAGAAAGGAAGTGAGGGAAAACATGTTCTCTGTCTTGCACCTTTGTTTTTACATCAGAGTAGTATCCAAAGCACTTGCTCAGCCAGCTTCCAAGCATAGCGGATGCCACTCCGAGGGCAAAGCTGACACAGTGAGTGTGGCCGATCACAGAGACATGTTTACCCTTGGGCTCTCCATGGACGGCTCAGCTCTTAGACCCAAACAACCTCTGCACTGCTTGTTATGTCCAATAAACATCCTTCCTGACTGCAATCCTTTTAGACACTTTTCCTAGTTAGCAGCTGCCGATACACCAAATAAACAAGTACTTGCTGGTCAGTTCAAAACCTTAGCCAGTCAAGAAAGTCAGCTCACAGCAAAGGCTAGCTACATGTTTGGATGTCCTCTGCCCAGCAGAAACAGGTGAGCTACGGGCCTAATTACCAAATAAATATAATACAATTTAAAGTAAACACAATCCCAGGCAATTTATAAAATGTCCAAAACAAATGTCCCTCTTAAAGGAAAAAGAAACAGATCTGGCTTAATTTCTCTCTCTGGCTTTTGGCATCACTCCATGCCCCAAGGCCATCCCTGCCAGGCCTCATCCATTTGTTTATCTGTTTGGAGAAACACAGTAATGGTGGCTACACTTTCCTGCTGTCCTTTTGTCTGAGTACAGCTGTCCTGGGTAGCAATAGAAATCTCAGTTTGCTTTGCACAAACACAAAGTTATTCTAAAGTAGTAGGTTAGGTACCTTTCAGAGTCGTAGGCCTCTGTTTGGAAAAGCTCCAGGCCCCTTCTGGGAATTATCTCATTTGTTCTTATAATATCCCTAGAAGGGATTCGTGGTTTTTTACCCAGTAAGTCACTCTGCCACGAATCCTTGACAGATACATCATTGCTGACTAACTCTGGTGCGCTTGACTTCAGCTCTCTTGCTCCACAATCTGTGTGAAAAGAGAGCAGGGCAAAGTTAGCTGGGTACGCTGGCCACTTGCAGTGTGGCAGTGTTCTGGCCCTGGGTCCTCGTTTGGGGACTTGGTTTACCTGTGGCTTTTGATCAGAAAAGCAACTCGATACAGAGCAAGCCCTTTGATCTTGTTAGACAACATGCCCTGGCATGCTCTGGCAAGAGGGTCCAGGGACATCTGCCAGGACCCCAGGGCGAGGGTGGGACTCTTCTCCAGCTGCTCGGGTTCACTCAGTCTTTCTAGAGACAGCATCTGTCATACCTGCTACTCCCTTGTCCCCTTGATATGTCTTCCCTTTGCTTCTGTTCCTTCAACACCTCAATGGCCATGGAGGGAGCTAAGAGATTCTAATTCCTTTTCTAGCTCAGCTTACTTTCCCCCCCATCTGAAAAGTTGTTTAATTGATTCATTAAGGTTAAACAAACTGGCCGGGCAGTGGTTAGCCACGCCTTTAATCCCAGAACTGGGGAGGCAGAAGCAGGCAGATCTCTGTGTGTTTGAGACCAGCTTGGTCTACAAGAGCTAGTTCCAAAGCCACAGAGAAATCCTGTCTTGAAAACCAAACAAAAAAAAACAACAAACAAACAAACAAACAAACAAAAAAGATAAGACAAACCTCACTCAATGACTTCTAAAGTTAATGTTAGACAATCGTGCTATGCCAGAGCGCTAACCTATCTGATGTCACTCTCTTTCTACTGTCAATGGTTTATCACAGGTTAACTCACAGAATTTCACAGGACAAGGTAGCTAGTCTAAAGTCAGAAGCTGATATTTAAAACAATATGTACTTCGGTTCAATTACACAATGTTCACAAAATCTAGAGATGCACATTTTCCATTTTCTGGGAAAAATTAAATCCTTGCTTTAAAGTTTTATAAGATCTATTAAAATTTCTGCCTGTGGATGAACTCTCTCCAGAGCCACTAATCTTTTGCTCTGTCCTGTCACCAGACACAGAATATTATTAAACCCTGTCAGTGTCATTCAATGTGATTTACAGTCACTTTAACTGAAACTGAACATGCCTCTGTGACCCAGCTTGTACCCTCCCATCCAGTTTCTTACTTTGTGGTGGTAACAGAGTTGCTCTCGGGCTGTGTGACATCATGTGTCACCTTACCAATCCAGCTGCTAGTTTCTTACAAGTAAATGAAGAGTGTATCCAGAAAATTGTTTTTTTAGAATGGGGTTTCAAATTAGCATAGCTACATATGTTCATATATAAGTATATACAAGCACACATATGTAAATTAATGCAAAAATAGGTTTTCCTCAAAAGCTGGAAGTTTTAAATCATATTGGTTCTATTAATAGTATCACAGTTATTATTTTTTTCAATAACACCCATATGCTGCAGACCAGATCTGGAGTAGTCACAAAAGCTGATCGCTGGAAGCTTGGTCCCTGGCCCATGGGGCCATTGGATAGGGCCTACTAGGAGAAACTTTGGTTAGTAGGGTCATGGAGTTGAAGGAGCTATTTGTATCCAGATCTTTCCTCTTCCTGTCTGTTTCTGGTCATCAGGAGGTGAACAAGCCTTTGTTCCAGAGATTGGACATGCTGATCTCTGCCCTCATAGGCCCAAATCCACTGACAGGGTTATGCAAAGATGAACTCCAGACACATTAGTCAAAATTAAAAGTGTCATGATTTTCTCCTCAGGTAGCACGTGCAAGTGTCACGCTCTACCATAGAGCAGCATGAGTACCTAGACTTAGACTCTTCACTGAAATTACAGTCATTCAATTATAGCTAGTGTTTTATACTTCCCAGACACACACTCCTTGCATTCACAGCTCACAAGTAATTAGATGTTAAATACTCTGGCCTCTAGTTTGACATATAATGAGAATGACTCTCAATAACCAAAACATCAATTTCGTTATATTTCTTAAGTATTTGAGAGGTTTTCACGGGAGACAGGGTGGAGGTGGGCTGTGAGTTTAGAAGAAGTGGTGGATCTCAGCAGCCCCGTCCCCCAGAAGAAGGCGCTAATCTACCTACAGTCTCTCTCCTCCCCTGCCTTATGAAACTGTATTTACAAACAGGAGGAAATGTAGCTGATGGCTTAGGCTTCCGGTAGGAGGACAATTTTTCCAATTTCAAGTACCCTCCAGTTAGAGCAATGATTTCTACATGTGGCCTCCCGCTGCAATCTCCATCTTCCTTCCTTCCCTCCTTCCCTCCTTCCTTCTTTCCTTCCTTCCTTTTTTTTAAAATTTAGTGTTTAATCTAGTGTCTCATGTAACCCAGACTGTTTCAAACTCACTTTGTTGCTGAATCTGACTCAGAACTCTAGATAACCCCACCTCCCAACTCCTTATATTCTGTGATAATAAATAAGCATGTGTGATATGTCTGTCTCTTTTTTACACCCAATTACCGGATCCGCCTGGCTTTAAAGTTGTTGTATAGCCTAGTCCAGCCTTGTACTTGTGATCTGGTCTCAGCCTCCCAAGTGTCTGAATTACAGGCCTGTACACCACCAAGCCTGGTTCCATTCCATTTCAAGGTGACATCTATCTCACTTATCTCTAAAAGTGAACTGCGTTTTGCAGACTGACTGTGATATGAAATTAGACACCTTAAAGCAGTTCTGAACTTCAGTGTAAGAAGTACTGAGGCTGATCTTTATTTTTTAAAACATTCACTGTGTGCACATGTGCACACACAGGAGGATGCTGGCCACAAAGATGCGTATGTGGAAATGAGGTCAGCATGGGGGAATTGGTACTCTCCATCCTCCATGTGGATTGTGGCAGTCAGGCCCATGCCCTTTACCTGTTCACCCGTATCTCAAGCCCCATTCAGATTCTTCACAAAGTTTTTGAATTTCATTTATTATTTTGTGGTTTCAGGCAGTTTGCTTGCATGTATATCTGTGCCCTCTGGATGGAGAAAGGGGTGTCATATCCACTGTGACTAGATTTACTGCAAACTGTGAACTTCTATGTGGGTTATGAGGATTGAACCTGGGTCCTCTGGTAGGACCCAGTAGCTAGTGCTCTTTGTCACTGAGCCATTGTTACAGCCCCTGACTACTTAAAAAATTAATTCTTTTCTTACTTAGAAAAGAATTTTCATACCTTGTATTTTGATAATGTTCTTTTCTCTCCATCCTCCTTCCAGATCCCACCCTCATGCGCTCTAGCGTGCTCTCTCTCTCTGTCTCTCTTTCTCTCTCTGTCTCTGTCTGTGTGTGTGTGTGTGTGTGTGTGTGTGTGTGTGTGTCTATCTGTCTGTCTGTCTCTCCCTCCCTCTCTCCCTCCTATACAGATTTCCAGAGCTAAGTTGGGGTCAGGCAGTATCCATATATCTGCAACTTTAAACAAATGCTCTGGATTCATCTGACATAGAAACACAAGGAAACGAGTAGTGACTACGATGAATATGAAATGAGTTCTTTAAGTAATAAAGGCTGGAATCCATCTCAAATTTACTCGGCAGTCAAGAAAACAGTGACGTGCCATGGATCTCAATATTTTAGTCAAAACAAAAACAATTCATGAAAGTTGTGTGTAAAATGACAAACTTGTTCTAAGAACTAAACTGGAGAAATGAAAATTTGCTTAGTACTTACCCTTAGAAACCATGAGCAATGTTCTAAATAGGTACCCAAAGGTAATTTAGCAGAGACTTATCTAAGGCTTAATCAGGCAAGTCTGCTATTGGATAAAATGAGTTCACCACAGTGAATTTCATTTAGAAAGCGATACAGTGGTTCATAAACATTGCTCTCATGTGAACTAAGCTTCATGTTGAACTGAGATAACCTTCCTAAATGGTGAGCCTACCTTTTAGCAAATTTTACTAGAATTTCAGCACTTTAGACAGTTTTGGGGAGAAACCTGGTTGCATAAATGAGGAAGTGGTAGCTCAAGAAGAATGATGGGAATTTCCCCCTGAACCTGGTGAACAATACCATCTGTAGAGCCTGAGGCATATTTACTACAAATTTATTTTTCTTAGCCAATTCTTATTTTTACATTTTATATCGCTAGCATCAAGAATTACATTTTCTAGGGAGTTGAATTTTTTATTCTGTTCTGTGTAATTTGGCAGTGTGTTAAACTTTCAATATGTACTAATTCTCAGAATTTTGTGCTTAGGGTGCATACATTTGTGCTCTTACTCATACATGTGAGCAGGTACATGTAGCAAGTGAGTGAAGTCCTGTGTGCTAAGCTGTGTATGGCTTGACATGTGTTTGACCATGACAAGGACACCAACGCCTCAGACCCATGGGAAATAGCAAAGTCTTCACTCGATGAGGCTCTGTGAGACGGCAAAGCCTTCCTCTGGTCCATGTGCAGACGGTGGCAGCGTGTGCAGAAAATGTCCACCTTCGCTTTCTCCCCAGATCTCTACTGCCCAAGGATTAGTCCCCTATAGATTGTCCCTACCAAGATTAGCTAAAGCTGCCTCCTTGTTCAGCTGTGTATAACAACCCTGTGGCTCTGTTTATCTGCATGTAATAGCCCTTCCTCCTTGTTCAGCTGTATACAACAACCACCCCTTCATGCTCAACTGTATAAAATAAACACACTGAGCTTCCGGGGTGCTGCAGCTTCTCTATGTGATTGTCCAGCCTACCTGGTCCCAGTTTTTCTGTGTGTCTATGTCTTTGTCCTTTCTGCATCCCCTCAGCTCCCCAGTTAGTCAGTCCCTGGAGTTATGCAGAGTACAGCAGCTCACCATCTAATTTTTAAAGATGGGACATCCTAGTGAGCCTAGAGCTCAAAACAAAATTGGCTAGACTGGCTGGCCACCTGCTTCAGGGAATCCACCTGTCTCTCTTCCTACAACAGGTCTCCAACACCTGGGTTACACACAAACCCTGCTATGCCCAGATGATCCAAACTCAGGTCCTCATGCTTGCACATCAAGCCCTTTACCTATTAAGCTGTCTCCCCAGGTCTCCTCCCTGTGTTTTAATATTTTTATTTTACTTGGCTATTATTTTACCATCCTTCTGCATCTTTGGTTTGTTCATTTGTCTGGGCCATTCGTGATATTTTCTTTTCTTTCAACACGTTGTATCCTCCTATGTTTACAACATAACACGGCTTCAGAACTTTCCAGTTCAAAACCATTCCTGCAGCCCGGCAGTGGTGGCACACGCCTTTAATCACAGCACTCGGGAGGCAGAGGCAGGCGGATCTCTGTGAGTTCGAGGCCGGGCTGGACCGACAGCCTCCAAAACAATACAGAGAAACCCTGTCTAGTAAAACCAAAAACAAACAAACAAACAAACAAACCACTCCTGCAACTCAACGGACCGGAAACCCTCAGGGCTTCTTGCAGGGACTGAGGCAGTGTAAGGCTGCTCAAGGAAGGACTCCCAGCCATGTTTACATGACAAGGACAATTCTATCCTATCTGCTTCTGTAACTAGGTAACAGCCCCGCCTGCACCTGTTCAGTTGACTTTGAGACTTGAGGTCTTTATCATGAAGGTGACTTTAAATGGTCAAATGACTGAGATGGCATGAAATGAAATACTGAGCAGTGCCTAGGAAACCAGCCACACATCCAGCCACCAGCATCCCTGCCATCCTCCCTGAGTACACTTGACAGCCTTCATGGTGGTTCACAGTCACTTAAAAGCTGTAGTTTCTTTCAGTTGTACAATTTCATTTACTACTTTACTCTCAACATGCTACAGTTAGGAGATTCACAGCTAAATGTACATTAGAAAAGAGCAGCTCATTAAACCATAAGTCCTAACTTGTGGTATATCAGGTACATATTTAAAGTATTTACCCTGCCTCAAGCTTTCTATTGAATGTGATCTAGAAAACAACAACTTCTACAAAAAAACCCAAACAAACACACACAAAAAAACCCAAGATCATTAATAACAACAACAAAAACATCAGTTTATATCATAGGTCAGAGAAATGAGATATAATAATTAAAAATCAAATCCATCTAAATATTCCTTTAAAACTTGTATTCATTTTTACTGGATGCTGGTGATACACCCCTTTAATCCCAGCACTCTGGATGCACAGGCAACGGGATCTCTGTGAGTTTGAGGCCAGCCTGGTTTACAAGAGCTAGTTCCAGGACAACTAGGGCTACCCAGAGAAACCCTGTCTTGAAAAACAAAACAAAACAAAAAAATTACTTATTCTTAAGCATGAATCTACACGTCTTGTGGATAACCCACTTTCCCCAGAATGTTATCCTTACTTTTAAACCACAAATAAATATCGAATATTGAATTTATTAAGAAAACAACTGAGGACTGGAAAGGATTTCTCAGGCCATCTATTGCCTCTAATCTAGTTTAGAATAGGGCTCTTAAAACACAGCATCAGAATCACCTAGAAGGTTTCCTGTTGACATGCAGCTTTCCCAGGCCTGCCTCAAAGCTGCTGCAGCAGCCAGGCTGGGTGAGGCCTGCTTTGCATTTCTAGCATGCGCACAGCTGGTGATGACACTGCAGGTCAGAAGCCACAAGTACCACGACAGTGCCTACTTCACTGAACCAGTGTAAGAGCGGAGACAGAGCAATGAAAGAGAACCACGGAGGGGAAGCGGGGAGAAGAAGGAAATGAAGACCCCACAAGTAAAGAATCTAAATTTGGGCAGGGGTACACTTTATTCTTTTGAGAAATGATTTCATAGATCCCAGGCTTGTTTCTAGTTTAGCTGAGGATTACATTGACCCTTACGTCTTCCCCGCAAGTATTGGGTTATAGACATGCATCAAAGTTACCTGCAATATTTTAAGTTAGAAACACACACACAAACGTATATGTAACACACAAACGAGCATATATGTGTTCTATGCCTGTATGTAATATGTTTCTCATTTTAATGACTTCTCTGTCTCATTTATCTACTTAATGTCCTGCAGTGTGATTCCACTGAACCTGGAGCCTTGAAGTGATTGATGGCATGGCTTCACCGAATCTACCAGCGTCTCTGTCTCTCTGTCTCTGTCTCTGTCTCTGTCTCTGTCTCTGTCTCTGTCTCTGTCTCTGTCTCTCTCTCTCTCTCTCTCTCTCTCTCTCTCTCTCTGCCTCCAGCCTGATTGCCATACAGCCTATTTTAGTCCCACCAGCCAGAGTGATCTTGGGAGAACAGAAATTTAATCACATCATTCTTCTGCACAGAACCCTACAGCAGCTGCGTGGAAAATGTTTGAAACCCTCCTGTTGCCTGCAAAGTGGCTTCTGGCTGTCCTTATGTACCTTGAAGCACACAGGCTACGTTTCCCTGAAATGCTTCTCCCTTAGGAATCGGAGAAAGCCAGAACCCACTTTGAATACTGACTAAAATTTGCCTTCTTGAAGAGACTTGCTCGTCCTGCCAGTTCCTCAGTCCCCACCCTGTCCAAAGACCCTGTCCCCATTGCACGTGCACAGACCTTATTTGTAATGCCAGTGACTCATTTTCTGCCCATTGAGGTGGCATGTGTATCTCACAGAAGCTGGACTCTTTGCTCTATTGGGGGAAGCACTCTGTTTACCATCCTGCCCTGTTTTTGCTAAGGGCTCAATCCATTTTATGTGAATCACTAGACATTAAAGCTTTTTTTTCCTCAAAACATTTTGTGGCTTTGAATTTAGAGTTAGTATGAGGAAATTCACCCACACTTTGGAAAGTCCTGTTTCCTATGTATGCCGACATTCTATAACCACCCCACCAGAAGAAAGGAAATGCGCACTGAGGTAGAGCTGGCTAAGTAAACAAGGTCGTTTGTCCAGCCATTAGGATGAAAAAAATAGGCAGGGGACTCATAACAATAACAAGGCCATTCCCTTTAGGTACAGTGTGTCCTCGTTATGCTGTCCTATTCAATCCAGATAACGCATGCATTATAATCCCGTGTACCCCAAAGATAAACCCACAACTAGACTAAGCTTACTAGATTCTCTTCACAGTATAGCAATCTCAGGAGTGAATGATTTCCGCTAAGTTCAATGAACTTTTACTTGGAAAAATGACCAGTTTCTCTGAAAATATCAACCCATCTACTTCACCAGCAAAAGTGGTCTATTTTTCAGTCCCCCAAACGCTTCTGGAGTCTGGTTTGGTTCAAGTCCTGCCTTGGGGGACTTCGTACACCAATTCCAAATCAGAAGTCATCTTTGCCTTTTTCTTGCCTCTCAAAGTGCACTTGTGTTATGTTTGAGTTTATGCAGTAACTAAAATGCATCTCCTGTTTTCTCGTGGAGGTGCCTTGAGGAGAAGGTGCAGTGACTACTCACAGTAACCAGAAAACTGCTCAATAAATACCCACTGAACACCATTGCCTTATTTGAATTCTGAAAATGTCTGTTTAATGTAAATCCACTGATCACATAAAAGGACTCAGCACTTGAATTGTGGTACCAAATTTGGAAATAATAATAATAGTTATTATTATTGTTATTATTATTATTATTATTATAGTGGGTATGTGACCTTAAATAAAACATATCATCAGTAAGAAACTATTTTGACCTTTCATCCTTTTTCAGTTTTTGTGTTAGCATCTGGGAAATTTAAATGCACATATGAGGCCTTGTTATGTTTCTACTGAGAAGTGCCTTGTAAGGAGATTTTTCCCTGCTCCATCACTCTCCTGCAAGCTTCCATCCATTCTGTCTTCCTGGAGCATGGAACATGCTAAGTGCCCATGAAAAAAATGCAGCGTCTTAGAAAGAACTGTTTCCTGTTCTGAGAAGTTTGGGAACGAGGGGGAGGTAGGGTGTCTCTGTCTTGACAGTTTTCTCTTTCCTTTAGTCAGAGTGCTGCTTTTGTCCTGAGGGCATACGATTTTCGTATGAAGAAATATTGGAGTGAAAAAAAAACGACTTTGCCCTAAGCAAACACTCTGGGTGTGAGTGCAGTAGAGCAAAACGCACGTTTAAATCTGAGCACAACAGTCATGGGAAGCTCTCTGTTTTCAACTAAATCAGCAGCACAGTGAATACAAAGCAAACAGCATCCTCGGACAAATGGCCAGCCGGTCCTCGATCCCTACATGCACAGTAACCTCAGCCATGTTGACAGCCTTGTGAGTTGCCCTCAGCTGCGTTCCTTCTACTGCTCTCTGGTGCTGTGTGCTTTAGGCAGTTTCTTTCCAGGCAAACACAGACTGTTTACTGACTGTAATCGAAATGACAGCGCACTGTTTTCACAAGGAGTTGCCTTTTCCACTTGGCAACCTGAGGAAACTTTGGATCTGGGATCGTGAGGTAAAACTTGTTTGTATCACATCAAGATGGTGATGTTGGCCACCCCACAGCCATTCAGCCCCCACCTTGAGGTTGAAAATAAAGATTTTTTTGTTTTGTGGTTTTGTTTTAAAATCTACTCCCAAATGGCCAGGCTTTGATAATTTCCTTCAGATCGGTGCAAGTGGCAAACCTGGCTGAGGAACAGGGTGATTTGGGTTCTGAATTTCTTGCTGTGAGCTTCTTCACCAGTCCAAGGCCAAGCATGTGGGGAGGCCTTCTCTGACAAGAATGTCCTGAGCGTGGATGCTCCTCACATCCCAGGCCCAGGTCACCTAGTGATGGCACACAGAAGGCCATGCAGCATGACACATGCCCTTCTAAAACAAGATTTAAGAAGGAGATCAAGGGGGTGGCGAGGAGGAAAACATACACAGGTTATAATTAAAGCAACCTGTGTTCTAGACTGTTAGACTGTATGTAACCCTGCATGCTAGGGTGTATTCTGAGGACACAAAATCTCAGGTGTTTAGTGTCTTTAATTAGCTTTAATTTGGATGGCCCCTTTTACCTGTGAAAACTCTAGACCTGTGAAAACTCTAGGTCTGTGTTCATCTCTTCTGAAATTAGAGTTGGTGAATATAGCATTACCTGCTGTTCTCAACAAAGGTGGCTGAATCCTGCTACAAAATAAAATTCTGAGACAAGAGTACCATATCCAGTAGAAGGTGTGTGTGCTGGTTTTGAGAAGGTCTTAGTGAACTGGGCACTTGCCAAGGTCCTCTTTATCTCTACTTAAACCTGCTTGTTGGTGAATAAATACTACTAAAGCCTTTGGGAAAACATAGTTTTGAATCCTTTCGGGATATAGACATTGAATATCTGCCAATGGATATTCAATTCTGTACACAGGATTTTTCATGAAATTATCTTATCAATCCTCTTCTTGGGAACTCTATACAAATGACTGTAAACCTACAAAACATCGTTTAATTTTCAGCAAAATATTGATAATCACTTGGTTAAATTGCATTAAAAGATGACCCTTTGAACTAAAGAAAGTGTGAAAATGGCATCTTTGCAAGGATCAGAATTCAGGACCAAGAGAGTCTGCAACTTTTTGTCTTGTCATGGAGCATAACAGTGGCACTAAAATAGAGCAGCTGTGCGTGCTGGCCTGGTTTAGGTGTGGATGATGCCACTTACTGCAGTGGGGAAGCCAGAGAGGAAGGGCTCCGCATGTAAAGACAGGAGGGATGCTGGTCATCTTTTGCAGACAAAGGAGAGACATTATGCCACAGGTAAGTGAGATTTTGTCTTAGAGAGTAATTAGAATGGCAAAGGGCTCAGGAGAGCCAAAGTACTCAGAGAGACTTTAGCATGGTCTCTCTGTCTTCACCCTTCTAAAGACAAAGAATCCAGTAAGTAAGAAGCTGGATGGAGCAGGCAAGCATCATAAGAGGAAACCTAAAAAGAGCAGAAACAAAAGGTGGACATTTTACCATGTGCCCCCGTAGCCCATCAAGGATGTGGGTGATTCAGAATTCCAACTGCATTCTGAATGGGACACTGCAGTCTTTCTTCAAGTGCCCACCCTACTCCACATTTTAAAAATTCATGGCTTCTTTCTTAGAGCTATTTCAGGATTGTAGAAAATTGATTGGAAAGAGTGGAAAGTTCCCACATCAGGTGCCCCTTCCTGGGTCTTAAATATTTAGTGTTCATGGTTTTTAATCAGAAAGAAATTGACAAAATAGTCAGTAAGAATTTCTTTGTGCACAAAAGTTCCCAGACAGTTTCTTTGTGTGATGTTGACAGTCAAAAATATTTTTTCCTTCTTGTTAGATTGATCTCAAATTGTCTAACACCAGTATTGTGCATATAAAGAAATGCACATTACAATGACTTAAGATAGCTTTGACTTGCCAAGTAAAAATTGTGTCTTATCAGTGCTTAAGAGGTAGCCCTAGTTTTTTCTGGTGATATGTCTTGACTTTTCTATGCTAATTTGCATAATTTGTCAGATCATGATTTGCATATGTCCTGCCGCTTTCCGTTGACTCCTGGTACAAGTGATATTGAATAGAGAGTTGAAATGCTCACCCTACCCAAATCAAATTAATTCTTACAGCTGACACCATGTTGGTAGAGGGGAATGGGTAAATCAACAAGAAATTTATTTTCTACACTGTCTAACCAGTTTAAGGTGGCCCTTCTTTGGTCTTTCATTATTATCTACACCTTACTGATTTACTATTTATATTTTCACTATGGATTGCCCCACTGTTTTGTGTGTAACAGCAAGATGCACCCTTTAAAGTAAGTAGTCTAGTCCCAGTGTGCGAATCCAAGTACAGTGTCATAGCCTCCCATCAGAAGGTGGACTTTGAACATGGACGTGCATTCCTTGTGCTTCTCACAGAAGCACCAACTACCTGTGTCCAAAAAAAATAAAAAAAGATTCTCAACCTAAGACTCAGCCAACCTTCTTTATGTGCTGATCACTTTACTAACTTGATCAATAGAATGGTAGGGGCTCAACACGTAACTCAGGTAAGTAGTAGCACTGAAGGATGAGGACCCCAGTAGGGGAAAGGCCAGGCTATAAACTGCTCTGATGAGCAGAGAGTGCTCCCTGCCTCAGAGAGGACTTTGAACAAGCCAACACATAAAAACTCCTAAGGTGCTAAGCAGGAAGTGTCTCTTTAAGGAGTTGAAAAGCTGACTCACCTGAAGAATGGAATATCTTTTTATAAATGCATTTAGTTATTAACCTACTTAGTGATTAGAGCAACGGGCTTTCTTCTCAGAAACACCTCTTTCTGAAAAAAATTTTAACAAAGTGTTTTGGCTTTAACTTTTTGTTGTTCTACAGAATCTGACTTTCTTCTAAACCTTCCAAGAATTACAGTTTCAAAAGTTTCAAAAGATTGGAAATCATAGTGCTTCATTTTGAGCCGGGTGACCTGGACATTTAAAAAGTGTTCAATAGAGCCACTTCTTTTTGATTATTTAAGATTTAATTCTCAAGACAGGGATTCATAAAGAGCAGGAAAATGAGGCTTGGGAAGCTGTGGTCCAGTTAGTTGAAGCTCATTGATGCTTACTCTCCAGTTTGGGCAACTGTCTACACAGCCAGTTTGCAAATATTTAATAACCAGTACTTAGTTAGGGTAGGTCCACTGTCAGAGTTAAGACCAACTATCTGAAATAAATATCAACTCATTTATTCGTAGTATTTCCTTTATAGGAATGGATTTAATTACATTGTTTGTCTTCTTAGTTATCTCTAATGTCTTTATGTAACACATACCAGTCATTAGCATCCTAACATTGTTGCTTTCATCTCTCTTTAAGTTCTCTTGAGCCATATTTTTTAGCTTTACTTAATTTTCTCTGCCTTCTTTTAGTTTACTGATGTTAAACTCTGCCTGCATATTCCACACATGTATACAGGGCTTTTAAATATATTTTGAAACCTAGACTTAGCTGATGGGGGATGCCCTTCTTCCATAAAATTTAGTCAAATTGCCCAAAGAAACAGGCAACCATTGCTCTTCCTATTAACCAGTGGCGTATTCCCAGCAGTGGGCTGGGCTGAGTGAGACTCTGGTACTCAGCATGCTTGCGTATTTTTTTCCTTTTAGGCATTCATTGCTATTGTTGACATTTCAACTAATGGGATTTCACAAATCCATACTTTATTTCTTTGCTTTTTCTTTCTTGCTCTTCATTTACTGAGTGGCTAGGTTCTCATTCTAAAGACATGCAGTGCAATCTGGTATTACTTGGGCTGTGTGAGAGTAGACAAAATGATTATAAGTTCTACTTTTGCATTTTTACCCAATGCTGACTTAATTCATATCAATGTTTTAGTATAAATGTATAAAGATTGGTTGAAGAGCCTAGTACAACTGTTGGAAACTGATGGTACAGAAGGACAGAAGTAATTCCTGGGCTGGAATAGAGCTAAGTAGTAGAGGACATGCCTAACATGTGGGAGACGCTAGATTCAAGTTTTAGTATCACACACAGCACAGGAGGGATTTACCTTAACTAGATAGTTACCAACACATTAATTAACTACTAACATTAAAGCTACTTTTAGGACTTTGGGACTATATATGATTCAGGACATATATTCATACTATCAGGGACGTTGCATATGTTCACAGCTAAAAAGTGTGTGCATTCCCTATATAGAAAGCTTTGAAAGACACATCTCAATAGCTTTAGCACAGAGTAGAAATGGGTTTATTATAGGGCACCAACTAGCTCACCAGGAACAAGATGTAAACAGCATGGGAAACATTACCAGCAACAAAAGGGGAAAAGGGGGGGGGTGGTCATGCCTCTAATTAAAGTGATATGTCTGTCAGTAGAAATGTCAGTAGGAAAAGCAGAAACCCATGAGGGATTTGAAATGAAAGAGACAGCAATAGTAGGCAGTAGGCTGAGGCTGCAGCTACACATGAGAAGTCCAAGTGCCATCATGGCAATGCTTCTACATAAGGCCAACAGGTTTCTTCTCTATCACGGTTGTTTTGTCCCTGGCAAAAAAACACTGGTTGAATTTTGGAAAGGGACAACACTTAAAATGACAAGATTCTTCCTCTAGGTATTTTCTGCTGAGTGGATTCTTTACCATAAGTAAACTGAAGATGACACCGATATGGAGAAAGGAATTCTCTTAAAACTCTTGGATCGTCTGCTTTTCAGAGAAACCACTCAATCCACCAGTCCCCTAGCCAGGACATAGCGCTCTCTAGTTCTAGAATAGCTTGACATGAACTTCCTGGTCACTTAGTATCATCATCAACAGCTTCACTAAGTCCTCAGACCCACTTTGTACAGAAGTTTGAGTTCTTTTCCTTTGGTTTCATTTTTTAAGGTCATACCCACCATGGTTCCCTAGAATACTTTGAAATATCTTAAGTTGGACTGAAGAAATTTTGTGAAAGTAAATGTCACACACAGACATCCAGAAGTAAAACAAACAAACAAAAAGAAAACCCACCTGACAAACAAGTGACCAGTTCTCAGACACAGCATGTGGACCATTGAACCTTTTGCAAAAACATGGCAGTCCCAATGCCATTTAGGAACAAGAATTGCGATTTAATTAATTACTCCAACTCAAAAATCCTGGGAAAGTAAAAGTACAAAATGTTCTGCATAACTCAAGAATAAAGTATATTCTGACTACCAGGAGATTAAAATTCCCCAAAGGGAACTTCCTGGCAGAAAATGGCCAAAGTTATTTAAGGAGTGACTTCCCATTTTTGAATTCACCCACTGACTAAAACAATATTAAATCACTCTTTAATAATGTAGGGACCATCATTTCTCTTACTGTGTTCCAGCATACAGCTCGATCACATGGAGGGTTTCCTGTGTATAATCTCAAAGAGGATGGAAGTCTAATTCAATTATTATAAAAATAAAAGAGACTTTTAAGGGGATTCTTGAACTTTAGCAATTCTTGAAGACTCTCACATTCAGTCACACCTATGTTTTTATCTGTACTCATTTTAATATTTTCTTTCTACTTGTTCTTTATTCGGAAGAATTTTCTTTCTATAAAGTTCTTCAACTTCAAATCCAGAGTGAAAGAGACAAGGACCTTAAAAATAACCTATCAGCCGGGCGTTGGTTAATCCCAGCACTCGGGAGGCAGAGGCAGGCGGATCTCTGTGAGTTCGAGGCCAGGCTGGACCGACAGCCTCCAAAACAGAGAAACCCTGTCTCGTAAAACCAAAAAAAAGGAAAAAAAAAACCTATCCGTCACTGGCACATTGAAACTTACCTGTCCAGTTGAGTAGGTATTCACATTCAGTTTTAGAGAATTCTACTGAGGTAACTCACATATTCAGATAAAAACTCAAACTTCAGAGACCCAGGGAGCCAGAGCAGATGTGACAGTTCATAGAACAAAGCACTTGCCTGCCTTGTGAGCAAGGGAATTTTTGTCTTTGTGCAGTTAGCAAAGTGAAAATTAGTATTAGTATGCCCTGAACTTGGTGGTTACTGTTTGTTATATTAAAGTATACCGTAAGAACGTGCTAGCTTCACCCCAAAGGGAAATATATTGTGAGGTAAAGGTGACCTATGGAAGTTGCCAGTCAAACCGAGGAGCAAGCAAGATTCAGTAACAACAGTTCTGGATTTTCCTTTCCTAAGCTTCTGAGCACACAAACAGGGAGGAATACATATGCCTTCTTGCATACTGGTTGCCTGTGAAAAGTGTCCACGGGGCAACATTCAAATGAGTATAAAAACCGAGTTCAAATTGACGTTAATAAAAAAATAACCTGAAAGTAGTGAAATGAACTGTTTCTAATTTAAACTGTATTCCAGGAGCAGATGGGCAATTGACCCTCACTCTTTTGTAGAACGAACAGAACATCCCATTACACCATTGTGGAAATGAAGAATATGTTTTTGCATGACAAGTGCGACACTGTCACAAAGTAGGTTCACGAAGTTTCCATGCATGAAATCTAACAAGAAATAGCACTGTGCACAGCTAATCCCAAGAAGAAATGCCACTATCTCATCCTATGATCATTTGTTTTAAAAAAACACATCATTACTTACTTGCATTTACAGATGGCTTCAGATAAACTTCACCCTGCAATTACAGACTCGCAGGAGCTAGGAAGGAGCTGGAGCCAAGAGAACTGACTAGCAACAGCAAGCTCAGTGCTTGTCCCGCTGAGAAATCTTACCCTCCAGTTGCTAAGCCTCCCTGCTCTGAGCCATTGGCTTTGTGCTATCCTGAGTCCATTAAGTCATCCTGGCTGCCATGAAGATGGAGCTGACAGCACAGTTACTGGAGTCAGTTTAAAGAGGCCCAGGGTGGTTGAAGGATTAGGAGGCCTGAGGTGCTGAAAGGTCACCCCCCCCCCGCTCTAGCTCCCAGAGATCCCTGTAGCACACAGCTGTCAGGAGTACCAAGCCGCGCTTGGACAGTCTGGGGAGAAGCAGGGCCCTCGTAGCATGTCATCAATCTCATCAGGCATATTTTTCCTTCCCACCTTTAGCTGTATCCATAGCAGGGTTTAAGCCCAGAGAGTTTGCGACTCATTAGGACATTTCTGAGGTTTGGATGCTGTAATATGATCATCACAGTACCATTGAAATTACTCATTTTTTAAAATGTGATTTCTCACGAAACACAGATATTGCTTGTTTGAATCCTCCCAGAGGCCTTTTCTCTGAAAGGCAAGTCCTATTCAGGTAAAGGGAGAAATAAAGTCCTTTGGTTTGGTTTTGCTAAAAAGATAAAAGGAAACAAACAAATACAATGCAGTCCATAATGACATCAAGCGACAGGAAGAATCATCTTCTAGAAGTCCTAGGAATTCTCCAGAAAGTGCCTGCCATGTCCCCACTGACTGACAATGTCATGGGTAACACATTTGTCTTGCTGATGTTCAGCCAAGGCCCTCTTCCGAGATGACAGTCACTCACAGTTAAGCTACAGAATTCCTTGTGGTTTCACCCTCCCCCTTCCTGTGGTGGTAGAAGGCATTTCATCACTGGCACTAATAATAGCAATGATACCTGCTTCATTCTGTGGGCCTTGGGGTGGCAGATGAGAGAGGAGACAATCACATCCTTGCATCGGTGCTAAGCTCTGAACAGGATCTATTTCATTTCCTTGGTTTTCTAAGTAGGCTTATCCTTGTCTTATTGACAATGTAATACAGGCTCCAGAAGTTGAGTTACTTTGTTAGAAAACAGTAGAACTGTTTCTGCCTGCCAAGCTCTTCACCACTTCTCCATTTACTCCTTTGCTGTTTCTACCAAACAAGGAACTGGCCAAGGACACAAAAATGTCTCCACCTCTCTGGTTTTATACACTCATTCTTAGAGAACTATTGTCATGCATGTGTTGGGGGAGCCAGAGATGCCCCCATGTAGATCCCCCCAAATCACCAAGAAGAAGTATGAATGAATTCCAACTGGCCTTTGACGCCACTTCCCAAGTAAATGCACTTCTGTAGTAGCTGGTGTTCTTTTGGAGCCTATAGAGCTCTTAAGTGGTAGATCCTGAACCATGCCCCCATTTCCAGCTCAGAGTTAGACATTCTTGAATCTACTACATGAAAAAAATGAATGTGTGTCTGGATCTTACAATTGAAATCACCATTACATTTCTGTAAAGAATGAAATACTCTAATTTGCCATAGATGGCATGTAATCAAAATATTTCATTTCCGAAGACCTCCAAGAACCTGTTTTGCAAGGTGAAGAGATGTGTGCATGTGAGCATCTCACATTATAACGATATGTATAGGAGAGTAACTAAGGGAGGCGAGCAACTAAGCTAAATGAACAACCACAGAACCATTGCCACTTTAAAAACAAAACAGAAAAGGGCAACATTCGCAGTCCAAATATAAACTCCCATTCATGAATATAAACCAGTCCAATCAACCAGCTTAGGCATTTACAAAGAACCAAGTTACTCACATGCAGTCACCTGCAGGAAGGCATGGTGTGTACTGTATAATACATCTGAGCCAATTAACCTGGATTTCTGAAGTCCCTTTCCAAGAGAACACTTTTCTTTATGTCCTATAGTTGGAGTTCTGAAATACACAAGACCAGGGCTTTCCTTGGAGGCAGACACTATTTTGCAATGTTTTAAGGGGGAGTACGATTGCCACTCAAGCTAAATTACTGATTGAGATCCCTTGGTTTGTTCACCACAGGATGAGAAAATCTATTTCAGGTACCTCCAGGTCTGTTGTTTAGGCCTTAGTTTAGTGCAGACCAAAGCCTGGGTTGAAATCACAGGTCTTTATTTCTTACAGGGCACACATTGTTCAGCATGTGTTGGATAACATATTTCCATGCAGATTCTCACAAACACTAATGCCTTCATCTTTGTCCTCACAAGGGACCTTGTATTCCACTCTGTGTGTGTAGACATACACACATACACTTAGTACATGAATATGTAAAGCTTTCTAACCTTAAAACTTGTCTTTCAACTATTGCCTGGATTGTTTCTGGCAATGTGGCAATGGTGTGATTGCTAACTGAATGAAACACTATGAGTATGGTGTGAAATATTTTAGTAACAACCACAGACTCTACACAATGGACATTATTCTCATTTGGCCTCAAATGGGTTTTCCTGGTGATTAGTAGTAATAGGACTTACAATAAAAAAGAAACCAATCATGAAATGTTCCAGGAAGAAAATAAAACTACCCATCTATCAAGCTTATGGGACAGGTAAAGACACTAAAACAGAAGGTTATGGAACATACAGTAATCTTGGGGTCATTTCATTTAGAGCGAATCATTGCTACTCTTGGTGATCCCCTTCCCTCTATGCTACCAGATTTCGAAGAAAAATGACAATGTCTAAGCAGCCAAACACCTCTGTATTGTTGTCACTGCCTGCATACATGGCCTCTCCAAAGCTGTTGAATAAAAAAACTAAAGCACAGGAAAGATAGTTCCTATTTCACTACACACTCATGGTTTAAAGGTGCTGGACGGACGTGCTGAACACTTAAATAGGCGGTGTATAGTCGTGAAACCCAGCTGCCTGGCATTAAGTCTAACAAAACAGATGTTCTCTCAATACAATGAACCCCAAACATCTGCTCGTTTCACAAACACACACACTCCTTAATCCTGAGACTGTATTGTAAGTCACCATTTCCAGACAGAAGCTCTGTCTCCTTTGAAAGATAAAGGGATAGTAAGCATTGTACAAATGAAATGATATCTTCAGTCCTAATCATTTACATTTAAACATTAGGCTAAAATATGGCAGCATGAAGAGGATTTCAAAATGAAAAGATGACCTGGCAGCTAGATTCTACGGTGCAAATAATTAAATGTTTTGCCAGCTTACCTGATGGAGAGCCTTAGGAATCACAGCTCAACAAAGGCCAGCATCCAAGATGGTTTAGAATGGAACGTGCCACCCCCTGCAGTTCTTCAGATTTGGGCCACAGGGATTTGCAAATTGAATTCAATTTTTTTTCTTGCTTTCTCTGTGGACATGAAAACAAAGGGACCTTTCCAGAATCCTCTCTGCTTATGCCTCCGCTTCCTGTTCTGAGATTCACTCTATGGTACCCAACATATATCAGAAAACGTCCCTGGAAGAGGAAAAAAAAAAAAAAAAAAAAAGCTGGCAGCACCCAACATGTTAGCGCCATCTACTGGCAGACACACGCAATTGCGCAAACGACAAAACATTCCTTTTATTCCCCCTCTTTGGAAGGCAGGAGGTAAACCTGTATGGAAACATTATGAATCACGAAAGGTCCCCACGGTGACAGCAGTGAGGTGATGGAAGCGAGGGTAACCTAGCTACCACGAGAGTGTGCACAGACAACTCTTTGCTACTCTGTATTTTTTTCTAAATTTCTAGTTGTTTGATTAGAAATCACAAATGTTTTAAAACATAGAATTTTTTTCTTCAAAATTGGATTTTTAGGTTATCTAATATGTTGTGCATAGGTTTTGGAAACTGTCCCCTATGTCTGCTCTTTTGGCATGAGTTTGTTTTCAAGGTGGGAAATCTGGCCTCTTGGAGATAGTATAATATACATCCAGGAATGATCATTTCATGTTATTGTTATTTGTTTTGTTTTATTTTGGCAAAATTCTAAAAGTAAAATGTGACTGTAGAAAGATTCTATATCTCAATAAAGCTACCTAGTGCCGACCATTGGACAGTTTGGATGTGTGGATGACCGCCGTCTCAAAAGAGGAGGGGTAGGTCTCGGGAGACATCTAACATCACAACCCCTCCTCCCATACACCACCACTTCAGGAGTACAGTCACACTCCTACATGGACACACACACACACACACACACACACAAATACACACATATATGCATATGCTATATACAAGAAACAAATAAAGAAGGTTTTCAAATCAATAGCTTATTTGAATGGTTGTCTATTTGAATCCACAAGTCTTCCAAAGCACTTTAGAAGGTAAATGCTTGCCTGGAAGGTGAAACAAGGGATTACATAATCAAAGGGAAGATAACTTTTGTAAGATAAGGGTTTCCTTGAACTGCTATTTTTTATTTGATTTTTCACACTTGGACAATATTTATCCCACCGAACCTGATATTTGATGGGCCAGTGAGCTCCGAGGGTCTTCCAACCTCTGCACCCACTGTCTGATTATAGGATTATAGCACCACCCCTAAGGCAGGCTTTTTTTCTGGGTACTTTCTTAAGTACTGGGGACGTTAGCTGAGGTCCTCAAGCTTGGCAGGAGGTACTCTACCAAGTACCTACCTCAAACCCCCTTGAAGTACCTTCCTTAAGATGGGTCTCAGCTATTCCTGGTGTCATCCATCCCCCCGCTATCCTATGGTCAAGATAAGCTAGCTTCACTGACAGTAAATGTTGATGGAACAATCTCGTATTATATCCAACCATGTGGATCTCAGCTTTGAAGACAAGGCTAGACCATGACTGTGTATCAGGAAGGAGTTTACTCCTAGAAAACAGTTGAAAATATGCCTGACACAATCTTTTTAGCCATGTGTTCAGGGTATGTTTACTTATTTTAATTACAGTCCCTACTTGCCTGATGGTGCAAAAGGGATGTATTTGAGAGATTAACATGTGTCTCTGAGAACTTTTCTAAAAGAGCCATTTCTTAATTACTATAGTCACAGGTCTTCTGAAACGCACAAGACCAGAGATGTCTTCTGAGGCAGACACTACTCTGATGTGTTCTAAAGGGAAGTTCAGGTCCAGGTAAACTGAGTCATTCAAGGCTGTTCTGTATGATTTCAGGCTTGTGCGAAAGCAGTGTATGGTTTCCCCAGGTACTTCTGCGTCTCATCAGGGGATAAGCTGAAGGAAACATATGCATCTGGAGAAAGCAGATTGTGACCTTAGGCATCCCTTTCCTGTATAAGCAGACTGCCAAACCTGTCTGCTAAAGTCTAAAATCATCCCTGAACCAGGGACATTGTCACCTCACCACACCTCCTAATGGACCTGGGCCCAATCACTCCATTCTACTTAACTGGGGAGCAGCCCATGATTACGGCTATTAGTGTTTTGTCACCTCTACCGACCAAGTCACATGTATTTCCCTGTCCTTGGGAAAGAAGACAAGAAATAAGTAAAGTCTTCTGAGCATCAGTCTAGGCTGCCATGGACGGACATAAGCTCATCTCTACCCCAAGCAGCCATCTGTGCAATAGTGTTGCCAGGCACCCAAGGCCAAGCAAGCACTCTGTGAGTATTAGTCCCGTGAGGCTCAGTATCTGACACATTCGAATGCTCTAACTTCTTGTCCTTCATGAATTCAGATAACCCTGCGTAGGTAAACTGTGTAGAGAGGTCCCTATCAGAAAGTCCACTTTTGTAGGCTTCCTTTCTTCCACATAAACTTCCTTCTACCCTCAAAGAATCTACTTGGTTCTCTCATTCTATACCACACTTACCTGGATTCATGTGTTTTTCTCTCAATTGTTCCCTCTTACACCTAAGGGATCAGTTATTTGGGATAATATAAGAAAGCATTGAGCAGGGTTGTCCAGACTCCAGCTTCTAATCTGTGGCTACCACAACTGAATATTGGGGTTGTGAAAAATCTGGCAATTGTAATGGATTCATGAATATAAAACATAAATTCAAATCTAATATTTAGCAGCCCCCAGGTGTTTCTCCCATGCTGCATCCTGAAACTTCTCTGCAGTCTTGCTTCTGAGTAAACAGCATGTACACTGCCCATGCCATCATGCCAGGTATATTGCCTGAGTCACTTTGGCCCAGACATGTGGCTGATCTGAATGAATTGCAGTGGTTTTACTGGAAATACATGGTGTTCTGCTCTTATAGAAGCACAATAACTTTATTATGGAAAATGAAGACTTTTAATATTTTCCTCCTGTCGTTCCTCAGCAGGAATTAATTTTGTATGCCTGTGGATTGTGTTGAATTCAAATGCTTAATTTTAAAAGTTGCTATATGAATGAGACTTGGGCTTTATAAAAATAATTAGGTAGATAGTATCTTGGGATTAGGACAGAATTTCTAACAATTTCTGAAATTTCCAACAACATCCATCCTCCTTTTTAATTACAAATTTATGTGACAGTCCCAACATTGACAGTTGTAAAGTCGAATCATAGGCCAAATCCATAAAATGTCGAAGATTATTGGTGCCCAACAGCATCAAATCTTCAGCAAAGCCCTCAAATTTACATTGAAATATTTTGAATTTAAAACACACATTTCCACCTAGGCTATATTTGTCTTGAACTTTGGTCAGAATTTGTGATGGTCATGGAAGACCTGGGAACAGTGAATATATTTATTGCAGAAAGAATAATAAAATGCTGTTTACTGGCACTATATGCTAGGCAATGTTCTAAAAGATTTACATGTATTTGTTTGAGTTTTATCTATAGAAATGCTATGATACACATTTCATAGATAAGCAATAAACTATGGAGGGAAACAAAAATACATCAATCAGTATTTCACATATCATCTAGAACACACAGTCTTACTACAGAGTGAGGTATTTCTGATACTATGAATGTTTGCCATGTGCTGGGAAAATATAAATGAAAATAAGTGTCTATAGATTTAAACCCATGTCTTGCTTATATCTGTGAAAGCCTTGATTGGTGGAGAGGAGGGGCTCCTAGCCCATATTTTAATGAGGAATGGATTGAACAATACAAAATAAAATAGTAATCGCTGTCTCAGTATATCTCCTAAATGAAAGAGAAAAAGAGTCTGCAGGGAGACCATTTATATTGTTGATGAAACTCACTTTACATGGACAGAAGTTGTCATCTTGATAGTAAAAAGGAAAACCTATGGTAATGCTTATGATAGTGACGTGATTTGCTATGAAGTCAGCCTCATGGTGGCTTTTGCACTCTCTACAGACAATATGCCAGCTAGTGTTCAAGTCACCAATCAATGGCTCCTGAGACAGTGTAGAAGTCACTGATGACAAGTGGAGGCTGCTGTAACAGTAGTGGTACCTGACCATGCTTGGTGTTGCAGTCAGTGGTCTCCAGAGGAACAGAACCAATAAAATGGATATACGTTTAAGGGGGATTGATTAGCTTGGCTTCCATGGTATGGTCTAGGTAGTGTAACTATCTCAAACTTGAGAAGCCAGGGTTCTGGTAGTTGCTCAAGTCATGGGGCTGGATGTCTCAGCAGTCCCATCCTGGTGCTGAAGGCCTGGAGGACTCCTACTGAGCCGCTGGTTGTCAATCTACACTGGAAACCTGAAGGCACTGGTTCTAATACAGCAGTCCTCAACCTGTGGGTCTCCACCCCTTTGGAGGTCTAATTACCTTTTCACAGGGGTCAACTAAGACCATAGTAAAACACAGATATTTACATTATGATCCATAACAGTAGCAAAATTATAGTTAAGAAGCAGCAATGAAATTATTTTATGGTTGAGAGTCACAACACGAGGACTGTCTTGAAGGGCCACATTATTAGGAATGTCGAGAACCATTGCTCTAATATCAGTGAAGACATGTCCGTAAGAGTGAAGACAAGCCGGCAAAAGCAAAGTTTTTTGATTCCAGTTTTCTTTTCTTCTGGGCAGTCTCCCAGAATCGGAGCTGCCTCGCATTTAGGGTGGGTCTTTAAAGAAAATTCTTTGCACATGCCCTATCAGCGTATCTTTTAGTTGATTCCAGATCCAGAAAAGTATACAACCAAGGTTAGCTTTCACACTCAGTAAATAACTCCTGCACAAGTCAGAGTTTCTGTGCAGGGTAGGCTGACAGCCTCTAGTTACCTCCTTGGGATTCATCTTCAATCCTTAAGTTTCTGCTTTGGGGAGGCAAAACAACGTGTGAGCGCTTTAATGCTGACTGACTCTGATTTTAAGAGTGTTTTAACCATATAACATTTTGTTGGAATGCCTATGGACCTTGAAAACACTCCAGGATCTTGGCCCCATTTCATGTTTTTTAGAACATTATGCCCCCCAAGTGGTACTTAAAAGGAAGCCACTGTGTGCTGAACAATGAAATCCTATTAAACACACACTGGAATGGTTAAAATTCAAAAGGCTAGTAGTTTTGTTTATAAGGATTTTCAGAGACACTAGTGGGAATGGAAATTAGTGCAACCATTAAAAATAAACTATGGTATTAGCTACAGCTGAATAGGGGTGAACCTGGCAACTATGTGGTCAAAATGTGTGTGTGTGGACAAGAATGCCCATTCCTACATGACAGAAAACAACACAGATGGAAAGCCACCTAAGGATTCACCAAGAGGAGACTGGGTCAAAGAGTGGAGTTACATTCTTGATCGTCCATCATAGAAACACGGATGAAGTAAAGGAATTTCAGGCGTCCAGAGGAAAACAGCTGTCTTTCACAAAAACACAGCTAAGAGAAAGAACGCTGGCGTACATAAGCAAAACACTGTGGGTTTGTTATTAAATTTAAAAGCAGGCTAAGTGAATTCCAATACCAGAAGTGAAGAACACTGGCTTGTCTTGAGATAAGACAGGCAAGCGTGGTGGAGATGGTCCATTATGTGGACTGTCTTTCCAATTACATACACACATTGATGGCTTGAAGCTTGTCACTTGTAGAGTTGGAAAAAGAGACGAAGGAGAGATGAATGGGACTTTCAGGATTTCCTTTTATATTTCTCTCCTACTTAATGTTCCACATTTATATTTGTATTTTATTCATGTAAAAGCTTTTAGAGCTGAGTGCTGTAATGTCTGGACTGGACTGAAACCCATGACCCTCCTGCTCCTGAGGCCTTCTGAGTGAGCACATCTCACTTACATCAGTGAAAAATAGGTGTAAAATGCCAAGCCACCTCTTCATATCCAGTATACCTGTATATTCCTCGGTCACTCCCTCTTTCCTTTGGATGTGGAATGAGACAGTCTCCTATGTTGAGTATGTCCTGGAATTCCTCTTCCTTCAGTTCCTCTGCTTTTGTCTTGTTACCTTGAAAACAAAGTTGTCTCCTGTGTGTTTTCGTTTGTGGGAATAAACACAAGGTAACTGATCTCTCGCTGCCTGTGGCTTCTTCCCGTTCCTGTGTCAACTCTACATTGCAGTCTTCTGATGATAAATCAGAAGATAAACCCGAGAGAAGCTCAGTTTAGCCCAATGCCTGATGCAGAATATGTCATAATGAAAGGGACAAATGGTCCCCATCTGGAAAGACAATAAAAGACTTTCTCCATTAGTATATCCCTTTTTTCTATGATGTGTCTTTAAAAGTTGGGAAGTATGAACAATGCTTACATTTTTCTTGTTAGAAAAACTGCTACAATAAGCAAATATTACATGATGGTAGAACTGGTTTTAGAATTGTGATAATTTGTCAGTTTAAAATCTGCTCACTAGAGTGACTGCAGAGATGGTTCATCCCATGAATTGCTTGGCAAGCAAGCATAAGATCTTGAGTTCACACCCTCAGAGCCACATAAGAAGCTAGGCATGGCAGGCCAGTGGTGCCTTTAATCCCAGTACTTGGGAGGCAGAGGCAGGTGTATCTCTGTGAGTTTGAGTTCGAGGCCAGTCTGGTGTACAGAGTGAGTTCTAGGACAGGCTCCAAAGCTACATAGAGAAACCCTGTCTCTGTGGTTTTTTTTTTTTTTTTTTTTTTTTTTGGTTTTCGAGACAGGGTTTCTCTGTATTGTTTTGGAGGTTGTCCTGGAAAGCGCTCTGTAAACCAGGCTGGCTTCTTTGAACTCACAGAGATCCGCCTGCCTCTGTCTCCCGAGTGCTGGGATTAAAGGCTTGCACTACCAATGCCTGGCGAAACCCTGTCTCTGAAAATGAAAGAGAAGAAGAAGATGAAGTGATGACAACAGAGGAGGAGGAGGAAGAGAAGGAGGAGGAGAAGAGGAAGTAGAGCAATCAAGGTAAAACACCCAATATTGATCTCTGGCCTCCACATATAGCAATCAAGGAAAAACACCCAATATTGATCTTTGGCCTCCACATATATATGTGCACATATGTATGCGCACTCACACATACACACACACTTGCACTCACCGATACAATACTCACACTGTGTCCCACAGACAAAAACACAAACAAATCTACCTATTCCATAAATGAGCATATGTCAAGGACTTGAATATTCCAGGTTTAGTTACTAATGAGGTGTAATGTAGGAGGAAGTCTGTATGCCACCATTCAACATGTGACTTACTAGAGGCGCATACAGATGAGGTAATAAAAGGGCGGTTTACCACACCGCTAACCACACCCACTTTAGTCAGGACTAAAGACATAATGGATGTATTTCACTTCCCAGAATTTGGCAGTTTGAAATATGTACACCATACCATTGACACATTCTCAGGCTTCCAATGGGCTACTGCCCTCAGCTCTGAAAAAGCTGATTCTGTTATTACACACCTCTTAGAGGTGATGGCTGTTATGGGTATACCTAAAACAATAAAAACTGACAATGCTCCAACATATGTCTTTAGTCCTGCCTAAAGTGGGTGTGGTTAGCGGTGTGGTAAACCGCCCTTTTATTACCTCATCTGTATGCGCCTCTAGTAAGTCACATGTTTAATGGTGGCATACAGACTTCCTCCTACAGTGTAATATATTAATTAGGTATATTTTAATTCAGCAATATAGATGTATTTTAACTTTTATTATAAAGGAGGAATACAGTAAAACATATTGTTTCCATGTGGCTTCTAATGAAGATTGCCTCCTGCACCATGGCTGTACAGATACATGACTGCAGTGTTATCTTGAATGGCTATGTCTTTGCATATGAAATTGCCTTCCTTTGCTTCCATTATTATCATCAGTTCCCTATAACACCTGCGCAACTGCTAATTACTCCAGAATACTCAGCTAGGGTAATGAACTTGATATCCTGTTGCTCTTCCCGTAAATGACTTAGAAAACCTTTTCTTTATTCCCTAGAGACCACTTTAGCAGCATTTTTTTTCATTTGGGTGCACTGAAATAGTGAGCTCTTTCCAGCCATCATAATCAACATTTCCCTCACAAGGCTATGGGATCCTTGAGAAAAAACACTGCAGCTTCTCATTTCTTTTTTCAATTGCTTCATATGGTGCCTCTAACATACATCTACTATGGCAGAATAGCACCAAGATACCACCTATATGTTATTGCATTATATGCCTCCCTATTTAGAAAAACAGCAGCAAAGCCTTGCTACCCAAGGATGGTTTATGGTTTAGAACAAGGGTGGTCTTGTCTTGAAGAGACAGACAAGGCTACTCCACCACAAGTCATGCATGGCAACCTGTACTTCAGTGTAAAACATCAACTCAACTGCAGCATTTCACAGATCTGCATACATTAGATGTGGAAATGATTCATCCTTTCAAATGACTAAATATTTTTTGGTGCATGCCAAGTGCCCATGACTAATGGTAGGGCTTCATCAGAGAGGGACAGGTGTGACAAGGGTAGGTACATGGAGCTGGAGCTATACACCTCTGCCGCTTTCGGGAAGGCTGCTGGATAATCTGTTTACACATACACACACACTCTCCACTCTGGGACTCTGGGACTAAGCAACAGGCCTTTTCATTTTTCCTACACAAACTTTGTTAGTATTACACTGTCAGACTGTCAGATCATTCAAGCTAAAGGGGGTAAAAAATCATTGTTTTTCCCATGAGACCTTGCATCTGTTGCTAATAATAACAAGAAAGCACATAACACATTCCAGGTAGGCAATGGCCCATTCAGTCATTTAATATGTGGTGCGCATAAGTAACTATGCCCAACCTACATATGACAAAGTTACTAGGTGAAACACTAAGATTTTAATTCTATATTTTCTGTGTTTTGTTTTTGAATATTGACTTGCCTTATCATTTTGAGCATTCCCTTATTCTTTTACTGTCTGTTTTACATTCATTCATTATGAAGTAGATTGTAACTCAGTGCATGTTTGGATAAGGCTTCATTTTATGGAAGATGTATTTTTATTTCATTTTCTTTTCAAAGACAAATTTAACAACTTCAATACCAGAAATTTCCTCAGAGTCTCTAAGCTCACTTTATTACCGAAGAATGTAATTTGAAAGGAGAGGTAGGCGCTGGTGGTCTAACCCAAATTTGAGCTTGCATTTGCTGTGAATGATGCATATTCTCCGAGTTTCTTTTACATCCGTTGTTTTTCTCTTGCTTTCTCTTGGTTGATGAGTCACCTGGATTAGGTATCTTTCTTTGGGAGTTGAAGCAAGCAGTATAATTCAAGATAAGGACTTCCTTTCCTTAGTGTCTAGAAGATGCAGCCCAGAACCTGGAGAGTTTGCTCTCTTGGCATTAATATTGACTGTGGACAGGAGCCTAAGTTTCAGTATGCAACCTACCCATGCAAGAAATAAATATTTGCTTTTATTATACTAGCATTCTGCTTCAATATTGATACCCTACCCCATTGAATAGCAGAACACTCAAAATATTATTTTCAAGGATTTTCTCTCCTCCTCCTTGACTGCTAAACGCATAAATAATTAATTTGTCATTTTTCCTCCAAACTACCTCTTTAACCTAATCCTTTCTTCAATAACTAAATCCTAATAGACACTAGAATTCTTATCCTAAATTTGCTTGTGTGTGATCATGAACAAGCTGTTTGATTTCTTAACTATGTAATTCCAGTATCATTAAAATAAAGACAACACTAACACCTAGCTCATACACTTGTGTGGATCAAATTATGAAAAAGTGTGTGACCTATATAACACAGGACAGTCATAGTTCCCAACAAATATTAGCATTACATTTTAATTATGGCTCCATAACTGTGCAGCTGTGTGAAACTGGGGGACATCTTTGTTTCTTTGTATTTGCCTAATGTCTCATCAGAGAAACCTTCCATTAATTCACTTGTCACTGCTTCCACATCAGTGAGGTCCTCCTGACCTGTCCTTTCTGATTCTGAAATCATATTCTGGTTGGTGGCCCAGCTCAGATGAAGCACACCATGGCCGAGGATGCTAGCCAGACCGCATTATAGCATGCTATTTTGCTTCAACCCTTTATTCAAACCTTTAAGAAACTTACATCCCCTGCTTTGATAAGTGAAGTCGCCTCAATACCCTGAACCAAATACCTATGCCCTATAGCCGTGACTCACATCTAATCAGCAAAATATGGAAAGCTATTTTCAGGGAAATAAGGGAATTTTTAACATAGGCATGTTTTTTAAGTAAATGTAAGATAACTTATTTTGCTATGAGTAATTATAACATTGGGTTTTATGAAAAACAGCTGCATGTTTGAGATATGTATTATTACTGATACAGGGAAATCACATGATAAAATTGGAAATTTGTTCTAAAATGGCAGAAATAAAAAGATTGGTTAAACAACTTATACAAAAATATTAGTAATGACTGTATGTAGTGATAAATGCACTAGGCTTCTTCTGGTTTTGAGTTTTTGTTTTTATAATGAAAAAGGGAGCAAAAGATAGTGAATTGGAAATCCTATTGCCTCTGCTACATTTGACATTGTATTAACAACACTCTTCCTCACAATTCCTTTTTTTCTTCCTTTTTTTATTTAAGTTAGAAACAAGCTTGCTTCACATGTCAATCTCAGATCCCTTTTCCTCTCCTCCTCCCCCGCCCTCCCATCAGGCACCCCAGTCCCCCACCCAATCTCCACTCCAATCCCCAGGGAGGGTGAGGGCCTCCATGGAGGATCTCCAGAGTCTGTCATTTCTTCCAGGGCAGGGCCTAGGCCCTTCCCCAAGAGTTCAGGCTGAGAGAGCATCCTCATTGTGGGGTGGGCACCCAAAGTCCATTTGTATGCCATGGATAAATACTGATCTACTACCCAAGGTCCCATAGATTGCCTACATCTCCTCACTGACACCCACATTCAGGAGGTCTTCTTCATCACATTTCTTAAACACATCCTCCTTTTTCTCATTCATTGTGTGCATACACATGAAATGGTTATTAATTTTGTTAGGTCTTTTGATAGCTTATGAACATACGAAAGTTTCCTAGTTGATCATTGTAATCACTAAGTATTGTAACTTGTGTACATAGCACATGGTACCTAATTATGGAAATAAACATTGCAATCCAATGAAATCCACAACAATCACCCAGGAAAGGATTGTTTCTTTCATCACACAAAAGTGGGATGCGTGCAGTAACCCTGTAGCATCTTCAAAACCAAGACCTAGTTACAGGAGTGGCAGGGGTGAATGGGATGAAATTATGAACCTCTGTCAGCAGAGTCCTAATTCAAGAAGCTTTAATGGATGTAAATAGAGACAATGACTTCTGAGATGGAGAATAAGGAGTTTATGGATAGTGGTTCTCATGATTGGCCCCAACGGAGGGGCAGCAGTCACATAGCTGCTGCTAGAGAAGGCACTTCTGGTGAAACAGCAAATGCATTTTAAGGATTGAGAACAGAAGGCACTGAGAGGTAATTTTACACATATAAAAATCTGGCTGTTTAGAGAATTCAGCAATTTAATATAGACTTTAACTATTTGGATAGCCCAAATAATTATTCTTTCTCTCTTGGTAATTGATACCAAACAGCCTTAAAATATTTTACAACACAATGGTATATTTATTTTATTTGTAGTAGGTGATATCTAGCAACACAAGTGATATATATATATATATATATATATATATATATATATATATATATGTCTTCCAGGTCACATGTAGATCAACCCCTCCAAGTCCTGTGTTGAAGTGTGTGGTGTCTTCAGCAATAGGGACTACCTTAAAATTCTGGGAGGCAACCAAGGGCAGCAGTGATAGTCTATAGTTTGGGATTTTGTTGTTGTTTGTTTTGTTTTTGCAGGTGGTCATGTCTCTTGGACTCCCTGAATAAAAACTCATATGGAGGAGATTGCTTATGCCTGAAACTGGGGCTTTGATAAAAATCGATGGCTCTTGGGTAGCATTGTCAACACAAGTGGCATAGCTGTATTCTCTCTGTGTATACATGTATATATGCAATTGTAGGTTAACAACAATATGTTTTCTATAGCTTTTCAAACATCTTGGTGTCATTTATCTGTCCTCCTTCCCTCCCTCCCCAACTAACTGCCCCTTCTCCATGTCCACATTGATAGCACCTGTATTTGTATCACTGTTCCCCTCTGTAGAGCCTCCCTTCCATATGCCATGATCCCCTTTCACTATGCTAGCTTCGGTGGTTACTCCATGTTATCCACTCACATCTGAGAATTGGGAGCTAGGAACTGCAAGAACGCGTGGTGTTTGCATTTCTGGTCTGGGTTACCTCACTCACTAGTTCCATCCACTCAACTGAATATATCATGATTTTATTTCCTCAAAGCTGAGTAGACCTCCACTGTGTCTGCAGCACATATTCATTATCCATTCATAGCTTGAAGGACTTTCAGTTGCTAATAATAACAAGAAAGCACATAACACATTCCAGGTAGGCAATGGCCCATTCAGTCATTTAATATGTGGTGCGCATAAGTAACTATGCCCAACCTACATATGACAAAGTTACTCGGTGAAACACTAAGATTTTAATTCTATATTTTCTGTGTTTTGTTTTTGAATATTGACTTGCCTTATCATTTTGAGCATTCCCTTATTCTTTTACTGTCTGTTTTACATTCATTCATTATGAAGTAGATTGTAACTCAGTGCATGTTTGGATAAGGCTTCATTTTATGGAAGATGTATTTTTATTTCATTTTCTTTTCAAAGACAAATTTAACAACTTCAATACCAGAAATTTCCTCAGAGTCTCTAAGCTCACTTTATTACCGAAGAATGTAATTTGAAAGGAGAGGTAGGCGCTGGTGGTCTAACCCAAATTTGAGCTTGCATTTGCTGTGAATGATGCATATTCTCCGAGTTTCTTTTACATCCGTTGTTTTTCTCTTGCTTTCTCTTGGTTGATGAGTCACCTGGATTAGGTATCTTTCTTTGGGAGTTGAAGCAAGCAGTATAATTCAAGATAAGGACTTCCTTTCCTTAGTGTCTAGAAGATGCAGCCCAGAACCTGGAGAGTTTGCTCTCTTGGCATTAATATTGACTGTGGACAGGAGCCTAAGTTTCAGTATGCAACCTACCCATGCAAGAAATAAATATTTGCTTTTATTATACTAGCATTCTGCTTCAATATTGATACCCTACCCCATTGAATAGCAGAACACTCAAAATATTATTTTCAAGGATTTTCTCTCCTCCTCCTTGACTGCTAAACGCATAAATAATTAATTTGTCATTTTTCCTCCAAACTACCTCTTTAACCTAATCCTTTCTTCAATAACTAAATCCTAATAGACACTAGAATTCTTATCCTAAATTTGCTTGTGTGTGATCATGAACAAGCTGTTTGATTTCTTAACTATGTAATTCCAGTATCATTAAAATAAAGACAACACTAACACCTAGCTCATACACTTGTGTGGATCAAATTATGAAAAAGTGTGTGACCTATATAACACAGGACAGTCATAGTTCCCAACAAATATTAGCATTACATTTTAATTATGGCTCCATAACTGTGCAGCTGTGTGAAACTGGGGGACATCTTTGTTTCTTTGTATTTGCCTAATGTCTCATCAGAGAAACCTTCCATTAATTCACTTGTCACTGCTTCCACATCAGTGAGGTCCTCCTGACCTGTCCTTTCTGATTCTGAAATCATATTCTGGTTGGTGGCCCAGCTCAGATGAAGCACACCATGGCCGAGGATGCTAGCCAGACCGCATTATAGCATGCTATTTTGCTTCAACCCTTTATTCAAACCTTTAAGAAACTTACATCCCCTGCTTTGATAAGTGAAGTCGCCTCAATACCCTGAACCAAATACCTATGCCCTATAGCCGTGACTCACATCTAATCAGCAAAATATGGAAAGCTATTTTCAGGGAAATAAGGGAATTTTTAACATAGGCATGTTTTTTTAAGTAAATGTAAGATAACTTATTTTGCTATGAGTAATTATAACATTGGGTTTTATGAAAAACAGCTGCATGTTTGAGATATGTATTATTACTGATACAGGGAAATCACATGATAAAATTGGAAATTTGTTCTAAAATGGCAGAAATAAAAAGATTGGTTAAACAACTTATACAAAAATATTAGTAATGACTGTATGTAGTGATAAATGCACTAGGCTTCTTCTGGTTTTGAGTTTTTGTTTTTATAATGAAAAAGGGAGCAAAAGATAGTGAATTGGAAATCCTATTGCCTCTGCTACATTTGACATTGTATTAACAACACTCTTCCTCACAATTCCTTTTTTCTTCCTTTTTTTATTTAAGTTAGAAACAAGCTTGCTTCACATGTCAATCTCAGATCCCTTTTCCTCTCCTCCTCCCCCGCCCTCCCATCAGGCACCCCAGTCCCCCACCCAATCTCCACTCCAATCCCCAGGGAGGGTGAGGGCCTCCATGGAGGATCTCCAGAGTCTGTCATTTCTTCCAGGGCAGGGCCTAGGCCCTTCCCCAAGAGTTCAGGCTGAGAGAGCATCCTCATTGTGGGGTGGGCACCCAAAGTCCATTTGTATGCCATGGATAAATACTGATCTACTACCCAAGGTCCCATAGATTGCCTACATCTCCTCACTGACACCCACATTCAGGAGGTCTTCTTCATCACATTTCTTAAACACATCCTCCTTTTTCTCATTCATTGTGTGCATACACATGAAATGGTTATTAATTTTGTTAGGTCTTTTGATAGCTTATGAACATACGAAAGTTTCCTAGTTGATCATTGTAATCACTAAGTATTGTAACTTGTGTACATAGCACATGGTACCTAATTATGGAAATAAACATTGCAATCCAATGAAATCCACAACAATCACCCAGGAAAGGATTGTTTCTTTCATCACACAAAAGTGGGATGCGTGCAGTAACCCTGTAGCATCTTCAAAACCAAGACCTAGTTACAGGAGTGGCAGGGGTGAATGGGATGAAATTATGAACCTCTGTCAGCAGAGTCCTAATTCAAGAAGCTTTAATGGATGTAAATAGAGACAATGACTTCTGAGATGGAGAATAAGGAGTTTATGGATAGTGGTTCTCATGATTGGCCCCAACGGAGGGGGCAGCAGTCACATAGCTGCTGCTAGAGAAGGCACTTCTGGTGAAACAGCAAATGCATTTTAAGGATTGAGAACAGAAGGCACTGAGAGGTAATTTTACACATATAAAAATCTGGCTGTTTAGAGAATTCAGCAATTTAATATAGACTTTAACTATTTGGATAGCCCAAATAATTATTCTTTCTCTCTTGGTAATTGATACCAAACAGCCTTAAAATATTTTACAACACAATGGTATATTTATTTTATTTGTAGTAGGTGATATCTAGCAACACAAGTGATATATATATATATATATATATATATATATATATATATATATGTCTTCCAGGTCACATGTAGATCAACCCCTCCAAGTCCTGTGTTGAAGTGTGTGGTGTCTTCAGCAATAGGGACTACCTTAAAATTCTGGGAGGCAACCAAGGGCAGCAGTGATAGTCTATAGTTTGGGATTTTGTTGTTGTTTGTTTTGTTTTTGCAGGTGGTCATGTCTCTTGGACTCCCTGAATAAAAACTCATATGGAGGAGATTGCTTATGCCTGAAACTGGGGCTTTGATAAAAATCGATGGCTCTTGGGTAGCATTGTCAGCACAAGTGGCATAGCTGTATTCTCTCTGTGTATACATGTATATATGCAATTGTAGGTTAACAACAATATGTTTTCTATAGCTTTTCAAACATCTTGGTGTCATTTATCTGTCCTCCTTCCCTCCCTCCCCAACTAACTGCCCCTTCTCCATGTCCACATTGATAGCACCTGTATTTGTATCACTGTTCCCCTCTGTAGAGCCTCCCTTCCATATGCCATGATCCCCTTTCACTATGCTAGCTTCGGTGGTTACTCCATGTTATCCACTCACATCTGAGAATTGGGAGCTAGGAACTGCAAGAACGCGTGGTGTTTGCATTTCTGGTCTGGGTTACCTCACTCACTAGTTCCATCCACTCAACTGAATATATCATGATTTTATTTCCTCAAAGCTGAGTAGACCTCCACTGTGTCTGCAGCACATATTCATTATCCATTCATAGCTTGAAGGACTTTCAGTTGTTTCCATTTCCTAGCTACTGTGAATGGGGCAGCATTGAACATGACTGCACAGGTGTCTGTGGAGTAGGGTGCCAAGACCTTTAGTCATATGCCAAGGAGAGGTATTAATGGGTTATAGGCTTGATTATTTTTTAGCTTTTTGATTCTCCACACTGATTTCCAGAGCATCTGCACCATTTTATAACTCCACCAAGAGAGAATAAGGTTACCTTTTTCATACATCCTCACAAATATGTGTTGTCAGTTGTTTTCTTATCTTAGACATTCTGACCAAGTAGGACTTAAGCTCAGCCTGCATAGCTATGGTCCATAATCTATTTTTAATTGGGTCATTTGTATTTTGTGGATTAAAAAAAGACTCTTTTTAATTCTTTGCGTATTCTGGATACCAATTCTCTGTCAGATGCATAGCTGGTGAAGAGTCTCTGCGACCTCTCTGAGGACTAGCTCTCATAGTACTGGAAGGTGCTGTTCAAACTGCTAAGGAAGAGGAGTAATACTCCTACCCAACTTTGATGCCAATGAACCACAAAAATGACCATAAATGCAAGATATCCTTGATGTTACAGTAGTGGCACTTACATATTGGAGATAAGCAACAACCATGTAATTGAACTTAAGGCCTACTTAATATGGGGGAATGTCTGTCAGTATTATAAGCATAGCCAACTATTTGTGTCTAGAGAAGCCAGGAGACCTAGAGGAAAATCCACTACTGCCAGTTATCCTAAACAAGTATAATTTCTAACTGCATTCTAAATATGTATCCTTACACCCACAGATAAGTATAGATCTCATTCCTCACTCGAGAAGCTCTTTTTGCAGCAGAGACCATTATACAAATCTATACCTGGTCAATTCATAGAGAACAACTGACCTCAGCATGCCCACCTACAATCGATACAGTAGTCTCTACACCCCAGGCTCAGGAAACATCCAGAGAGGAACACAGAGTGGAAAAATCAGGAAAGCTGTAATCATGAAATCTCAACATTATGGTTTCCTAAACAAGACTTGAACAATGGCAACACCAGTTGACTTGGCAGTGTGGATGATGAAAAAAATCTCACAAAGCCCTACCCTAGATAAAGTACTATATGAAATTAATGACTGTATTCAGAGGGGGAATCAGTCTTCACCTGGGAAAAAACTCCTGAATAGGTATTGAATAGGTCAGCGTTAAAAACATATATGTAAGGGCAACACAAAACAAAATTGGCAGGTTGAATTTACGTGTGTGTGTGTGTGTGTGTGTGTGTGTGTGTGTGTGTGTCGCGCGCATGCATCTGTGCAACGATAGTCAAGAAAAAGAGACCACAAACTTCGGAGGATAGGTAGGCTACAGGACACTGGCCCTAGAATAGTTGGAGGGAGGAGATGGAGGAAAGAAATGATGTAGCTACAAGACCCTATATGAAATTCTCAAAAAAAGTTTTAAAATCTATTTGGGGGTGGGGGGAAGTCAGTACCTTTACCTTTCCTTAAAGCATGCCCCAAGCTACAGACAGAATTCATGCCAAATTGGCAATGTTTAACCTTCTAGAAAAATCCTTTCCTCTGTCACCTAAGAAGACAGGTGGCCTGGCTCTGGTTTTTGTTGGTTTGTGTCTCTGCACACCTGGCCTCAATTGTTCCACCTCAGGTGGAGTGGGTGGGGTGACACTGAGCTGTCTTGCAGCAAAGAAATGGACTTAGAGCTGTGCTTTGCTCCTGCTCCTGGCACCCTGATTGAGTGGATGGGCGGGCAAGGACCAAGGGAGGCTCAGGAGGGAGCCAAACAGAAGCACAGACAATGCAAACACAGACTTTAGAGTCTAGAATAATTCCTGGAATTAAGACCCAGTAGTTAAATGCTGGTTAACACCAAGGCAGGTGCTCCATCCTGGCCGGACGATTGTAAGCACTTGGATAAACATTGGTTGTTGATTTAGTGGCACTGTTTTAAGAATGTCAGTTCCCAGCCTTCATGTAGGGTTTGCTAATTTACTCTGTTCAGCCCCTTACTTACTTATTTATTTACTTGTAAGAGTGCAGCTGAGAATGTAGCAGCCAAGATTAAAGGAAGATATATTGTTCACATTGCCTGTGTTGGTTTGGAAGCACCAGTAAAAGGAGATAGCCTGATCAGCTCTATAGCTTATGTATGGGGAATGTGAAGAATTATCTCATTTTTTAGTTTGATTATTAGGAGAAATCAAAGATGTATTTTCAGTTTGTTTTGTGCTCAAACATAACCATGTATAAAATCACTGAGAAAGGATACACCAAGTCAAGAAAATTCTTTTGAAATGCCAGGCAGGGAATGATTTCAGGCAGTGAAGTGGATACTCTGAAAATAATTTTGAGCTGTTCATTTACTCAAAAAACTGTTGAATAAGTTGTTCCAGTCATTGAACAAGATGGTGCCTTAGGGGGGTAGAGCAATCCCTGGTCACAGGGAGCTTGCTGCACATGGAAGGGGGTTGCCAACACAGCCAGCCAGACTTTCAACATGCTGTGTGTGGGAAGGTGATGGTATGCACAGGTGTTATGGGACCCCAGATTGGGACTGCTCCTATTCATGTGCTATAGAAACAGCCTCAAGATCAGGATAGCAGACTTAGAAAATGTAAATGTCCTGAAGTCAGAGACACTGCAAAGAAAAGTGTCTGCGAAATGTACTAATGCGCACTTGTAAAGCAATTTCATCTGTCTATTTTTGTATCAGTTGTATTTGTTGCTCTGAAAATTATAACTGGCTGAACCTTGATTCAAAAGGAATAAAGAGAAAGATGTTATGCAAGCCTCCTATAATTAAAAAGGGCAGGGACTAAATGTATTTTGGACACATTTGTGTCCAAATCTTCAAATGCTGGCATTCAAAGTTCATGGTGGCACATGCTTTTAACCCCAGCTGGTGGAAGGTACATACAGGTGTATCTTTACAAGTTCAAGGCCAGCCTGGTCTTCTTGTCTACAAAGTGAGTTCCAGATCCTGTTACAAAAATAAATATCCATTTCTGTCCGTGTCTGGCTCCATTTTCACCCATGTATCTTTACTCAAACATCCACAGATACTCTTAGAAACTATTGATTTAGTGATTTGTTAAAAGAAATTTTCAATGCATATTTGAAACCAACCCCTCTGCTTGGTAGCACAGAGAAGACTTATACTAGTCTAGGGCCTCCAGAAAATAGAACCTACAGTAAGGACAAACAGACAAGAAGAAAGGATTGATAGATAGATATAGATAGGGAGATGATGAAAATGATGATACATAGATGACAGACAGACAGATAGCTGGCTATAGAAGGACTAGATCAGAAGGTCAGAAAATAGACAGATGGAAGACCAATGATACACTTACCAGCAGGAATTGGTTTGGGCAATATGGAGGCTGAGGCTCCAGAGAGACAAAAGTCAACAAGCTGGAGACTTGGGAATCCCACAAATTCTAGTCCAGAAGCAGGAAAGGAGGCCATCCCTTAGGTGTTTAGGCCGACATAAAATCTTTCTTACTCAGTTTCTCTTCTACAGTCCTTAAGGAACAAGGGTATGCCTACCTGCATAGAAGAGGACAATCTGCTTTGCTCTCCCAGCTCAAATGCTACTGTCATCCAGAACCATCCTCACAGACACATTCCCAAACAATTTTCAGCCCAACACCTAACACACCGTAGCCCAGTCAGGTGGACACAGAGCCTGGGTTCAATACTAGAGTTACAATTAAATCCTAAATATGAAGGGGAAACATGGGTGAAAAGTGAGGTTTCTACAGTGTCTCATACATTAAGGACATTGTAATTAGGTAGCACACTATACCTGCAGGATGCCTTCATTAAGTTGTAAATATGCAAAACAATTACAAGTAAGATTGAAATCATTGTCCTAAAAGCCCATTTCATCTGGTACAGTGTATCCTATGCATTAGCAGAAGTTAAACCCTGTGTAGATGAGAAAAAATAAAATGAGATGTGATTAACAAGCCTTATTTGTAATTGAAAAGAATCTCAAGTGCTAAAATTGAAACTGCTTTCTGATCTCATTTGTCTGCTGGTATTTCCCTGAGCACTTGGCAAATAAAATGGTGTGTGTGTGTGCGTGTGTGTGTATCAAATCTGATCAATTACATTAACAACCCACAACACTTGGACTAAAAAGTCACTTGTTAAGTCAACCTCAACTTATAATTCATTAATTCATACATGGGGTTGTAGCTGTCTGCCAAAAAGAATGCTCACTCTTTTTTTTCTGATTGCCAAGAAGCATAATCTTAGGAACAATGATGTAGAATCAGATTGCCATCTAGATCTTGACATTTGGCTCCTAACAGTGCTAATCCAGGACTTTGCTCTCTGTCCTCTTTCCTTTCTTTACTCACTACTAAAAGAACTCCTAGACACACTCTTCTCTCTGATTCAAAGTGGCCCCCAGGAGCTCCAAGTTCAAGTCTTTATAGTCCTAGTCCAATTAAAAGGACAGCACACCTCTTTTGAGCTGAGCCAGTGATCTGTTTTTCCAATCCATTGGCTTGAATTGAGATTTATGTCCAATTTTGAATCAGTCTTGATGACCAAGGAAAATAGATTCTGACCATATATAAGTTACTCAGCAGTTGTCTGAAACTGCGGGCAGTGCCAACATCACTCATTCTGTAGGAACAGAGAACTTGACAAAATTCTCTAAAGAAATACTATGGGATGCAGATTAGAAGATGACTGGATGACAACAGGCTTCAAGATTATCAAATATCACTACACAATCCCAGAAAGGGACAGTGATGAAGACAGGGTGTCTTATGATGATATCTGAAGTCCTCAGGAAATGCCCTTCCTAGAAATGGCTACCTTACGCCCATAATGAAAATGTCTGTGGAAGTTAAACATCCCCGGGAAGTAGAAATGTCTCCCTCTGTCCCAAATTCAGACAATGTCAATAAAGATGTGCTCACATCTTCTTATGCCTTACAATATTTGTGTTTACATTTTTGATAAAACTTATAGAATGTAGCACTTATTTATGTATTGTATGTGTGTGTGGACTTGTACATACTACACTGTACATATGGAAGTCGGAGGACAACACGTAGGGTGTATTCTCCTCTTCCCATGAAGTGGACTTTGTATATCAAGTAGAGATCATCAGGCTTGGGAACATGCAGTTTTACCCACTAAGCCATTTTGCCAAAATTTGTAGCTTTTGGGATGTTACTCCATTTATTCTTTCATCTAGAATATTCCCAAGGAACTTCCATTTCATCAACTAAAATAAGTTCACTTTGCATAAATAGTGGATGAGTTGTAAAAAGTTTGAGATTTGTACTAATTATGTATAACTATATATTTTATTTTTGTGATGTAATTTTGTCAAACCTAATTCACCTCATTTTTTATTGCTGTTGTTTTTCAGGATGGCCTTTTGGTGTAACAGCCCTCACTGTCCTGGAATTCATTCCCTAGACTAGGCTGCCTTCCAACTCACAGACTAAAGGTGTGTGCCACCACTGCTTGGCTAATTCACCCCATTTTAAACTGAATATTTTATGTTATATCCAAAGCCAGAGGTCCATATTTAAACCATTGTGTTTTCATCTCTCTTACAAAAAACAAAAAACACAGTTGACTCCTTTTCCCCAGCAAATGAAATATTTTGAAGTATATGATGTTTTGAAATTATCTCCTTTTTGTCTCTCTCCACTGTATATTGATTTTCTGGGATTAAAACAAAGCTTCAAGAATTTCCTCATTGCCATATTCTTGACCAAAAGGTCTCTGAAGGAAAATATCCACCCTACTCCAGAGTCAGACTTGAGGGAATGTGTCCTATCATCCTTCCCATGTGATGCTCTCTTTTAAAGGTTTCTATGAGCCAGAGGAAATGGGTAATATTTATAGCACACTTTTTTCCTTGAAGCTCTCAACACATGGGGAAAAAGGGAGGGGTGTGCAGCAGTCCCTTTGTTGATTTCATTTAGAGGTGATCCTCGGGGACCATCTACCAGGATAATCTGCCTTCAGTGAATCTTAAAAAGAAAGCAGGAGGAAAAATTGGTGTGTGTGTGTGTTTCAATTCAATCTTCAAAAGGTAAAGGTTCAAAAACACATTCCCAAAGATTTGTGAGGTGGCTCAGCATGTAAATCATTTCTGGGCAATCCCACAGTATCACTTCAATCCCATAACCATGAAAAATGGAAAGGAAGATTCAACTATACAAGGTTTCCCTCTGATCTATACACACACACTGTGGCAGGTGTGTTTCCCTCTGGATTATATACACACTTCAAAATTTTTCCATCAAAAATTTAAGTAAAGTCTTGTTGGCTTCTTTCGTAAATATAAATTTAATTAGATGATTCGCTATTCCTATTTTCAAAATCTACCAGTAAGCTATAGTAACCAAGACAGAATGGCAGTAGGCAGAAGGAAGGATTAATGCATCAATAAAGTAGAAGTAATTACCCACACCCAGAACCAGAGCTATGAGTTGACCCATCCCACAATCCACCCCATCTATGATCTGCTGGAGCACGTGAAGGGGTTTGTACTGCAGACCCAAAGCTGTAACATCTCTATGACATAGGGTAGCAACAGGATATCCAAGAAGAGCCCCAGTGAGGGCCCAGAGCCAGAGACCTCAAGCCAGATCAGCGACTCAATGCAATGAACACTTACAAGTAACAATATACGAAGTAAAGGACTGTGTGACTCACTGTGTCACATTAAACCTTCCACAATGAGATTGTTATTTTCTTTTAACTTTTATCTTGTTTTATCCCAGGGGAAAGGTTTCAAGGGTAGAGTGTGGAGGGGAAGGGACACGGAAATGAGTGGGATTGAAATGCATGATGTGATAACCAAAAAGAATAAAAAATTTTAAATTTGAAAGAAAATACAATTTAGATCCCAGAAATACACCCACATATTTTCAGTCCTGTTTTCCCTTATTTCAAGTAAAACAAAAAAAGTGAACAGTAGTTATGGGATGTCTGATCGACAAATCAGCAGGCTCCCTTCCCACTGTAAGTATACATAGTGGAGATACACAAAATCTGTGTGTTTTACTTATCAGAATTTGATAGAATGCAGTATAATAACTTTCTTAGGCATAATGTTAACAATGTATAACATAGGTCCATTTTAGAACTAAGATTTAAGATCATTTCCGATTCAAGGATGGTGAATGGGAACTTGAAGCTAACACAGTAAGAGAGGCTTTGAATTCTTGTCATTTGTGGACAGTGTTGTGGAGAAAAAGGACAATATTGTTAAGCTTAGGTAAGAAGAAAACAAGATTAAAGATTGTTCAGAGTCGCAGGCATGTTCAACCTGCAACACAAGGGTTGCATGTACTCCAAGGCAAATGTGGTCTAACACAAAAATCAACTTTTAAAAAACATCATGAGTTTTTTGCATTGTTTTGTAACTTTGAATGGATCTGGAGCATGACCTTGGTATATAACAAGATCATATCTCCATGTCAAATAGTGGACCTATCAGACAGATGTCCTTGGACTGGATATATTCCTAGACAAATTGACAAGTGAAGCAAAGCAAAAGGAGTAATTGATACAGCTCTTGCTTAATCCTTCATTACTGCAATTGGATTCCATCTCTTCTGTCTCCAGGAATTAATTTCCCTCAGGTTACCAATGTGCTGCGTTTACCAAGCACAGAGTCAAAATTTTACCCTTATGTTAGGTGATGTTCCTGTATTATATTATGCCCTTGACTCATCTTTCTATGTAATTCTGCTCCATGATGGCTTAGGTGGCTCCATTCATCTTAATGGCTGAGCTGGTTTTATGTCAATTTGACACAACACTGAGTTATCAGACAGAAGAGAACCTCAATTAAGAAATGCTTCCATAAGATTTGGCTGTAGGCAAGCCTGTAGGGCATTTTATCAATTAGTTTTTGATGTAGGAGAACCCAAACTAGTATGGGTGGTGCCACCTCTCAGATGGTAGTCTTGAGCGCTGTAAGAAGAAGGCTGAGCGAGCCATGAGGAGCAAGCCTGTAAACAGCTTTGTAGCTTCTCTTTCAGTTCCTGATTCCAGGTACCTTCCACGAGAGCCTGCTGTGGCTCCTCAGTGATAGACTTACAAGCTATTATGTGAAATAAACGGTTTCTTCCCCAAGTTACTTTTAGTCATAGTATTTATCATAGTAATAGAAATATTTTTATTCATTTTTTTATTTAACTTTTTACACATGTCACTCTCAGTTCCCTCTCCCTCCCCTCCTCCCCCACCTCCCAATCCTTCAAGCCCCCACCCCCATTCCATCCGCTCCTCCACTCCCAGGGAGGGCAAGGGCTTCCATTAGGGATTTTCAGAGTCTGACACATCATCCCGGGGAGGGCCTAGGTCCTTCCCCCATGTGTCTAGGCTGAAAGAGCATCCCTCCATGTGGAAGGGGCTCCCAGAGTCTATCTGTATGCCAGAAATGAATTCTGCTCTACTCTCCAAGTTTCCACAAATTGCCGAGGCCTCCTCTAGGTCCCCCAGGTTCGGAGGCGGGTCGGGCCGGAGTGTCTGGATCAGTCCCAATCTGGTCTCTCAGTCATCAGTCTGGGGTCCATGCGTTCCCCCTTGTTTAGGTCAGCTGCCTCTGGGGGTTTCGCCAGCCTGATCTTGATTCCTTTGCTCATCACTTCTCTTTGCAACTGGGTTCCAGGAGTTCAATAAAGTTCCCAGCTGTGGGTTTCTGCCTCTACCTTCGTCAGCCACTGAATGAGAGTTCTAGGATGGCATATAGTCATCATTCTCATTATCATGGGAGGGCATTTAAGGTAGCCTTAATACAAGTTGGTGTCATTCTTGTAGATCTGTGAAGATCTCACTAGTGCCAGATCTCTCCTCCAACTTATACTGGCTCCCTCTTTTATAGTATCCCCCATCCTCCTCTCCTCTATTCTTACCCTGGCTCAACTTTCCTGCTCTCTCATGTCCTCCTCTCCCCTCCTCTTCTTCCCCTCTCTTTCTCCCATCTCCTTCTGCCCTCCCCTTTTCTCCCCGCATCCAATAAGGAGATCTCTCCCATAACCCTTCTCCAAGTTACCATGCATATCTCTCTTAGGGTCCTCCCTGCATCCCAGACTCTCTGGCCCTGGGATTGTAAGCTGGCAATGCCCTGCTCCATGTCTAAAATCCATATATGAGTGAGTACATACCATTTTTGTCTTTTTGTGACTGGGTTACCTCACTCAGTATGGTTTCTTCTAGTGCCATCCATTTGCCTGCAAATTTCAAGATTCCAATTTTTTCCTGCTAAATAGTACTCCCTTGTATACTATTCTCTATCCACTCTTCAGTTGAGGGGCATCTAGTTTGCTTCCAGGTTCTGGCTATTACAAATAATGCCACTATGAACATAGTTGAGCAGATGTCCTTATGATTTTTCTCCTGTTTCTATGATCTTGCATTTTCGGTATCTTATAACCCACTACAGAAACTAAAATTTAACCCTTACATATTTTACTTTTTAAACATGTTTAAATATTTATTTCCAGACAGGATTTCTCCACATAACCTTAGCTGTCCTGGAACTCACTCTGTAGACTTGGCTGACCTTGAACTTAGAGATAGGTCTGCCTCTGCCTCTGCCTCTGCCTCTGCCTCTGCCTCTGCCTCTGCCTCTGCCTCTGCCTCTGCCTCTGCCTCTGCCTCTGCCTCTGCCTCTGCCTCTGCCTCTGCCTCTGCCTCTGCCTCTGCCATGCTGGGACTAAAGATATTCATCACCACCACTCAGCTGCTTAATTTTATTTTTGACAACTGTATTTTGATATAATTATGATAGCGTAATAATCTCTTACTTAAAAATATACGCTTCTGCATGTTTCAAATAAATCGAATTACTTATATACAATGTATTTTGTGAATAGCTTTTTTCACTTAGTGAAATAATTTCAAGTTCATTCGTAATGTGGTATGTATCAGTAATTTATCCATTGTGTGTGTGTAGTGTTATATACATGTAGATATGCATGTCCACATGTGTAAACCCATGCATGTGTACATGCAGGGTGAATGTCAAAAGTTGATGCTGGGTGTCTTTTTCTATCTTTGTCCACTTTATTTACTGAGGCAGAATCTCTGACTAAACCATACTGGTCCAGCTACTCTAGCAAGCTCAGCTAATCTAGTTAGCTGGTTTGCTCTAAGGATTCCCTGTCTTCCTCCAGAGAACTAGGGTCATACTCAGGTTGCCATGACAGCCGATTATTTGTTTGTTTGTTTTTGATGTGGATGTTGATGATTTGAACTCAGGTCCTCAATCTTATGCAGCAAGAACTTTACCTACTGGACCCTCCCCTCAGGCCTCCTTTTGGAATCATTGGACGATATTCCATTATACAGACAAATCTGATTTCATTTTCCCATTTACCATTTAAGAAACATTTAGACTACTTCTTAAAATAGCTAGGCTGTGGTTGCTTAGGCCTTTAATCCCAGAGCTTGGGAGGTAGAGACGGGGAATCTCTGTGAGTTCCAGGCCATCCTGGTCTACTGAGTGAGTTCCAGGACAGCCTCCAAAGCTACAGAGAAACCCTGTCTCGAAAAACCAAAACCAAACCAAACCAAACCAAAACAAAACAAAAGCTAGGCAGGAAATCGAAACATTACTGAGAAAAAAAGGCAAGAAGGCATGATCAGGGAGATGCCATGTAGCCACTGTAGAAGATTTGAGAACATTAGCAGCAAGCCACAGCCATGTGGTGATACACAGATAAGTAAAAATTGATTAGTTTAATTGTGAGAGCTAGTCAGTAATATGCCTGAGTCATGGGCCAAGCAATTGTAATTAATGTTAAAACTGTAGCTGTTATTTGGGAACTGGTGGGTGGGACAAGAAGCCTCCAACTACATTCTTGTCTATTCTGAATACTACTACCAGTATTCGTTTAGAAGTTTTTCTGTAGACAAACACTTCTTGTCCTTTTGGGCATACAGCTAGAAGTAGAATTGCTGTGTCAGGTACTATCTCTATGCTTAGACTTTTGTAAAATGGCCAGGTTTTTTTTAACAAGGTCACACTGTTTTATTACAATTTCTCCAAATCATTACTAATGCTTATTTTTGTATTTATACAATTGTTTAAGTTTTATAATCATAAGCATCTTGGTGTGTTTGGGGGTAGTTTAAACTTTTAGTTTGGCCTTTTCTAACCTGTTGGTTACATTTCAATTGCTGTAATAAAACACCACAGCCAGGGGAACTCCTATAAGAAAGGGTTTATCTGGGCTTTATGGTTCCAGAAGGATAAAAGTCCATAGCCGTCATGATGGGGAAGCTTGGCACTAGGGACACATGGTGACTGGAGCTAGAAGCTGAGAGCTGAAAGCTCACATCTGGAACCATAATCATGAAGCTGAGAGATCAATGTGGGGGTGGTGGAAGCTTTGAAGCCTCAAGCCAGCTTCAGTGACAACGCTTCCTCCTCCAGGGCCAAGGCAACCTAAGGCTCCCCAAAACAGCACCACCAACTAGAGCCAAGTGTTCAAATGTCTTAGAATATGGAGGATGGCTCTTTCAAACCCAAAACATCCAATGGTTAATACTGTCTTTTTTTCTTATATTGAATGATGAAGTTTGTGTTTTCTTTAGGGAAATATCTATTGAAATATTTTCATTTGCCCATTTTAAATAGTTTATATTTTAGCTATTCAGATGTATAGTTGAGTTCTTTAATTTGCGAAGGCTTTCCTCCTGTGGATGCCCTACGTTTTGCTTTCTTTGTGGTTCCCTTTGAAGGACAAAGGGTTTCCATTCTCACAAAATCTAATCGACCTATTTCTTCTCTCTCTCTCTCTCTCTCTCTCTCTCTCTCTCTCTCTCTCTCTCTCTCTCTCTCTCTCTCTGTCTCTCTTTGGTCAATTGTGATTTAGTAGTTCCATCTAGAAAAGTAGTAAGCAGAAGTTCTCTGGAATAGCTTTAGTTCTTCCGCCTAGGTCTGTGGTCTCGCTTCAGTACTCCTGCATGGAATCTGGCTTTGTTCTTTCAAGTCAGTGAATCATATACACAACAGCCTTGGGAAAAAGAATTATGAAATTTTCTGGACTCATTCCGTCCAACTGTGCTTAGCATGTGTGCTGTAGCAGTAGCAGTACATATTGCGTACGTGTCAGGAATGTGTTCCTGACACAGGAACACTGGAAGTCCCAGTGGAAGCGTCTGTCTAGGGAGTGTCCACCTTCTAGTTCACAGATGGCCATCCTCTTAGCTAACATTACATGGCACAAGTGGTGTGTGAGCTCTCTGGGGTCTCTTTTGTAAGGGTATCCACAGGAGTACTCTGTCTTCAAAGATCCCATGTTCAGGATTAGAAATTCACAATATTAATTGAGGCAGGTGGATAGAAACAGTGTATCTACAGCATAACTACCCCAAAGATTTTCTTGTCTCTGCTTTAATTAAAGACTTTACAGTTTTGGTGTGTGTGTGTATGTAGTGTGTGTGTGTGTGTGTGTGTGTATGTGTGTGTGTGTTTGTGTGTGTGTGTATGTATGTATGTATGTAGGTAGGTAGGCAGAATGACAGACTACATTGATTTCTGTATCCATAAGCATATGCTGGTGTAAGTGTGTATATATTACCTCCACGTGTCTCCTGTGTGGTGCCTAAAACAGCTTATCATGAAAAAGATTACTTCTCCCATAGGTATTCAGAGGTTTCAGGGAAATTCATTACTTTTTCATGTGCTAAAGAACTAAATTCCTAGAAACCACACACTTGCTCTGTTTTTTAGGAAGCAGATGCTTAGGAGAGGACAGAGTAACTGAAATGTGGAGAGCTAGCAAGTGTGGAAGGGCATGGCATGGATTCCTGTGCTGGGCACAAAGGCACGGACATCAGGAGTTCAAGATTGGTGTGGGTCACATGACACCATGTCTCAAAAAGGCACTTCAAAATCAATAAATATGAATTTGGGCTAGAGAGGTGGCTCAGTGGTTATGCAGGCTGGATGCTCTTCCTGAGGACCAGGTTTGACTCCTGGTCCTCACATGGTGGTTCACAGCCAGTTGTAATTCCAGTTCCATGGGATCCAACGTTCTTTTCTGACTCCCATGGGCATTGTATATACATGGTACATAGATATACATGCAGTGAAAACACTCATGCAAATAAAAAATAATATTTTCAACTATGTGTATATATATGTGCATATATATATATATATATATATGAATTTTAAGAGGAAAGTGATCCTATGAAAGTATGGAAAGATTTAGACATAGATGAAGCATATGATACAAAGAATACTGAGAATATGGCAAATTTTTTTTGCTGGAACTTTAAGGAATTCAGGCATTAACCAGGTTTTTAAGAGACAGAAGCAGGAGCATGGCACACCTCACCCTTGGGTCCCCCTCCACCCTCTGCCCTACGCTTGAGGTGGGTGTGGGCTCTGCTTTGGCCCCAACTCCTGCCACTATCCCCTCCTTGGATCTCCCTGGGCCTGCTCCTTGAGTAGAGTGGACCTGTCATGGCAAGAAGGACCAACCTGAGCCTGGCCAAAACTCACTCTTAGTCCCTCCTCCACCCTCTGCCCTCTGCTCTCCACTTGAGTCTTTGCCCTCTTTGCCATGTACTTGAGTACCAGGAGAGGCCACGCCATCCAGAGTTACAGACAATGAAGTCTTGGCCCACATATGCCACCTGGAGACTAGAGAAGAGGGAGAGACCCCCACCTACACCCATTCAAAGAAGGTATGGGAAGAAGACAGTATAGGAACACACTTAACAACTGAAAGACCAATATGATACTACTAAAATCTAGGGACTCTACACCAGACCTGAAAAGTCCAATGCAAATGAAGCAGAAGAGAAGGACCTTAAAAATATTTTATGAAGATGATAGCGACCCTTAAGGAGGAAACAAGAAAATCCGTTAAAGAAATAGAAGAAAAAACAAACAAAAAATACATGAAATTGAGGAAAAGACAAACTAAAAAATTCAAGAAATAAACAAGTCTCTTAAAGAATATAAACAAAGCCAAAAAACAAACAAACAAACAAACAAGTGAAGGAAACAACTCAAACAGTTCAAGGCTTGAAAGCTGAAATAGAAACATTAAAGAAAACACAGAATGAGGGGATGCTGGAAATAGAATAGCTGGGTAAATGATCAAGAACTACAGATGTAAGTATAACCAACCAAATACAAGTGATGAAAGAGAGGATCTCAGGTGTTGAAGACTCACTAGCGATATATAGTTATAGACCAAAGAAAGTCTCAAGTCCAACAAATCCCTAACACAAAATATGCAGGAAATATGGGACACTGTGAGGAGGCCAAACCTAAGAATAATAGGTATAGAAGAAAGTGAATAAATACAGCTCAAAGGTACAGAAAACATATTCAACAAAAGAAGGATATGCCACCAGGCAGTGGTGGCACATGCCTTAAATCCCAGCACTCAGGTGACAGAGGCAGGCAGATCTCTGTGAGTTTGAGGCCAGCCTGGTCTACAAGAGCTAGTTTCAGGACAGCCTCCAAAGCCACAGACAAACCCTGTCTCAAAACAAAACAACAACAAAAAACCCAAAGGATATACCTATGAAAGTACAAGAAGCTTACAGAACACCAAATAGACTGGACCGCAAAGAGAAGTCCCCTCGACACATAAAATCAAAACACCACACTTACTGAATAAAGAAAAAATATTAAGAGCAGCAAATGAAAAATGCCAAAGGCAGACCTATTCAAATTACATCCGACTTCTCAATGGAAACTATGAAAGCCAGAAGGTCCTGAATAGATGGTCTACAAACACTAAGGGAACATGAATGCCAGCCCAGACTAATATACCCAGCAAAGCTATAAATAGCTATAGCTGGAGAAAACAAGCTATTCCACAACAAAACCTACATATCCACAAATCCACACATAATGACACCACCACCAACAAATCCAAAACAAACAAGAATCAACAATCAATGGTCATTAATATCCCTCAATGTCAATAATCTTAACTTGCCTATATAAAGACAAAGGCTAATAGCATGGATATGAAGACAGAATCCATCTTTCTGATGCATACAAGAAACACATTTCAATGTTAAAAACAGACATTATCTCTGAGTAAAGGGTTGGGAAAAGACTTTCCAATCAAGTGAACCCAAAAAAACAAGCTGGTGTAGCAATCCTAATATCTAACAAATTAGACTTCAAACTAAAATGAATCAAAAAATATGAAGGAGGGCATTTCATATTCATCACAAGAAAAGTCCATCAAGATGAAGTCTCAATTCTGAACATCTATGCATCAAATACAAAAGCACACACTTTCGTAAAAGTAACATCACTAAAGCTCAAGTCACACATAAAACCTCACATACTTATAATGGGAGACTTCAACACCTCACTCTCACCAATGTACAGGACTACTAGACAGAAACTTAATGAAACAAAGGAAATATCAGAAGTTATGACCCAATTGGGATTAACAGATATCTGTAGAGAGGTCTACCCAAACAGAAAAGAATATACCTTCTATTTAGCTCAACATGAAACCTTCTCTAAAATCAACAACATACTTGGCAACATAACAAACCTCCACAGATACAAAAATATTGAAATAAATCTGCATATATTATCAGATAACCATAGTTTAAACTTACAATTCAACAATAACAAAAATTGCAGAAACCCTACAAACTCATGGAAATTGAACAACGTGCAATTGCACCATCCCTGGGTCAAGGAAGAAATAAAAAAGAAACTAAAGGCTTCCTAGAAATCAACGAGAATGTAGACACAACATACCCAAACTTATGGGGCACTTTGAAAACAGTGCTAAGAGGAAAGTTCATAGTGCTAAGTGCCCACATGAAGAAACTGGAGAATAGTTACATTAGAGAATTGACAGAAAAACTGAAAGTGCTAGAACAAAAAGAAGCAAACTCACCCCAGAGGAGTAGATGCCAGGAAATAATCAAATTGAGGGTTGAAATCAATAAAGTAGAAACCAGGAAAACATTACAAAGAATCATGGAAACAAAGAGTTGGTTCTTTGAGAATGTCAACAAGATAGACAAACCTGTATCCAAACTAACCAAAAGGTAGAGAGAGAGCATGCTAACTAACAAAATCAGAAATGAAAAGGAGGACATAGCAACGAACACTATGGAAATCCAAAGAATCATCAGGTCATACTTTAAAAACCTGTACTCCACAAAATTCGAAAATCTAAAGGAAATTGACAATTTTCTGGATAAATATCACTTATCAAAATTAAATCAAGAACAGATAAGCAAATTAAATAGACTTACAACTCCCAATGAAATAGAAGCAGCTATCAAAAGTCTCCCAACCAAAAAAAAAGTCCAGGCCCAGATGACTTCAGTGCAGAATTCTACCAGAAATTCAAAGAAGAGCTAATAACAGTATTCTTCAAATTGTTCCATGCAACAGAAGCAGATGGGACATTGCCAAACTCTTTTTAGGAGGCTACAATTACCTTGGTACCCAAGACACACAAAGACACAACTAAGAAAGAGAACTACAGACCAATATCCTTCATGGACATTGATGCAAAAATACTCAACAAAATACTAGCAAATTGAATCCAATAACTAATCAGAGAAATCATCCACCATGACCAGATAAGCTTCATTCCAAGCAGGGATGGTTCAACATACATAAATCCATCAAGGTAATCCCCATTTAGACAAACTGAAAAAGAAAAACCACACGGTCATCTCACTAGATGCTGAAAAATCCTTTGACAAAATTCAACACCCCTTCATGATAAAGGTTTTGAAGAGATCAGAAATAACAGGAATGTACCTAAACATAATAAAAGTAATATACAGCAAACAAACAGCCAACATCAAACTAAATGGAGAGAAACTCAAGGTGATTCGTCTAAAATCAGAAACAAGACAAGGCGCTCCACTCTCTCCATATCTCTTCAATAAGACAACAAAGGAGACCAAGAGGATACAAACTGGAAAGGAAGAAGTCAAACTTTCACTATTTGTACATAAGTGACCTGAAAAACCCTACCAGGAATCTCTTACAGCTGATAAACACCTTCAGCAAAGTGGCAGGATACAAGATCTACTCAGAAAAATCAGTAGCCCTACTATATAGAGACAATGAACAGGCAGAGAAAGAAATCAGAGAAACATCACCCTTTACAATAGCCACAAACAACATAAAATAACTTGGAGTAACGCTAACCAAACAAGCGAAAGACCTGTATATCAAGAATCTTGAATCTTTAAAGAAAGAAATTAAAGAAGATACCAGAAGATGGAAAAGATCTCCCATGCACTTGCATAGGTTCGATCAACATAGTAAAAAAATGGCAATCTTGCCAAAAGCAATCCCCATCAAAATCCCAACACAATTCTTCATAGACTTTAAAAGAACAATACTCAACTTTATATGAGAAAACAAAAAAAAAACCAGGATAGCCAAAACAACCCTGTAGAATAAAGGAACTTCTGAGGTATCACCATCACCTGACTTCAAGTTCCATTATAGAGCCATATTTCTGAAAACATCTTGGTACTGGCACAAAAATAGACTGGCAGACCAAGCCAATGGAATTGAAAACCCTGATATTATCCCACACCCCTATGAATAACTGATTTTTTGACAAAGAAGCTAAAGTTATACAGTGGAAAAAAGAAACAATCTTCAACAAATGGTGCTGGCATAACTGGATGCAGACATGTAGAAGACTGCAGATAGATCCATGTCTATTGCCATGCACAAAACTTAAATCCAAATGGATCAAAGACCTCAACATGAATCCAGCCACACTGAACCTCTTAGAAGAGAAAGTGGGAGGTACCTTTGAAAAAATTGGTACAGGAGACTGCTTCCTGAACATAACACCAGTAACACAAACATTGAGATCAACAATTAATAAATGGAACCTCCTGAAATTGAGAAACTTCTGTAAGGCAAAGTACACAGTCAGCAAGATAAAATGGCAGGCCACAGAATGGAAAAAGAACTTCACCTACCCCACATCTAACAGGGTTGATTTCCAAAATACACAATGAACTCAAGAAACTAGCCACCAAAACACCAAACAATGCAATTAAAAAGTGGGGTGCAGAACTAAACAAGAGAATTCTCCATAGAGGAGTCTAAAATGGCTGAAGACACTTAAGAAAATGCTCAACATCCTTAGCCATCAGGGAAATGCAACTCAAAACAACTCTGAGATACCATCTAATACTGGCCAGAATGGCTAAAATCAAAAACCCCAATGACAGTCTATACGGAGAGGACTTGGAGAAAAAGGAACACTCCTTCATTGTTGGTGGAGTGCAAACTTGTAGGACCACTTTGGAAATCAGTATGGTGGTTTCTTAGGAAAATGGGAATCAGTCTACCTCAAGATCCAACAATTCCTCTCTTGGTGTATACACAAAGAATACACATTCATACAACAAGGACATATGTTCAACTGTGTTCATAGCAGCATTGTTTGTAATAGCCAGAACCTGGAAGTAAACTAGATGCCCCTCAACCGAAGAATGGATGGAGAAAATGTGGTACATTTACACAATGGAGTTTTACTCAGCAGAGAAAACAAAACAAAACAAAACAATGAAATCTTGAAATTCTCAGGCAAATGGATGGAACTGGAAGAAAACATCCTCAGTGAGGTAACCCAATCACAGAAAGACAAGCAGGGTTTGTACTCACTCATATACGGATATTAGACATAGATCAAAGAACTACTAGCCTACAGTCCACACCATCAGAGAGACTAGGAAACAAGGAGGACCCCAAGAGTAGAACACATGATCCCCAAAGAAGTGGAGGAGGACAAGAACCCCTGAGCAAATTGGGAGCATGGGGGAGGGGGGAGAAAATGGAGGTGGGAAAGGGAGATAGGGAAAAGGAGAGGGGGAGGATAACATGAAGACTGAGACAGGGGAGGAATAGGGGAGGGAAAGAAAGGAGATGCCTTGGTAAAGGGAGCCAGTACAGGTTTGAGAGAGGTCTGGCACAGAGGAAATGATAGGGGATCCACAGGGATAACCCCAACTAAGAATATATACAGTGGTTGAGAGGCTGCCTTTGATGCCCTTCCCCTATAATGAGATTGATTAATACTTTTGTTGTCAGTCCTAAAGCCTTCTACCAGTAGCTGGTCGAAGCAGAAACAGGCGCCCACAGCTAAATACTGAGTCATACTCTTGGAATCCAGTTGCAGAGAGGGAGGAGGGCTGAGCAAAGGAGCCAAGGCTGCTGGAGAAACCCATAAAAACAGTTGACCTGACCTAGTGAGAGCATGTTGACCCTAGTCATAAAGCTGAGAAACCAGCATTGGACTGAACCAAGCTCTCTGAATGTGAGTCCCAACTAGGAGGCCAGTGCAGTCTATGGGACCTCTAACAGGGGAGCCATTGTTTATCCCTAAAGCACAAATGGACTTTAGGAGCCTGTTCCCTATGGAGGGATACTATTGCAGTCTAGATACGGGAAGGAGGGTCTGGGCCCTCTTCCAAATGATATGACAGACTTTGATGGTATACTCTGGAGGGCCTCACTATCCTTAGGGAGTGGGTGAGGAGTGGGTTGGGGGGGTTGGTGGGGAGCATGGGGGGATGGGAGGGTGAGGGAATGGAGGATTGATATGTAAATAAGAGTGCTTCTAAAATTATGTATATAGATATAGATATATGAGACAGAAGCATAAATCCATTCATATTTCAGAAGGGGCTTTAAAAGATCTATGGAAAAATATCTAAAATTAATTTATTCTGAACCTCACTTATTTCTAAACATTCATTTCTTTCTCTAGTCAAAAAGATACCAAGGAAGAATGAAACATCTTCACAGTCTAGGATATCATCTGTAGAGATTCCACACCCCCCCTTAGTCAATGTCTGACTGCTGTGGGCATTCTCCTTCAACCTTCACTTGGTTCACAATTGAGCATGATCACATGTGTCCCTGCCACATCACCTGAGACTAGGAATACTAACCAAAACTTTCAGGGACACAGAACTAGTAAATATTTGGACCAAGATATCTCCTGCTCCTATTCCACATTTTCATAGTCCATATGCACATTAAAGAATTGTTCTATTATGCATGTGTCAGAATCAAGGCAAATGTATCATTTAGCTAAGAAGAGCAATATGCAGCAAGACTAATGTGGCCTAAGGATGTAGTCACTAAGAGTATTCTGAAAAGAAATTGCCTTTTTGCTTCAGATCTTTGGGACAAATGTTCCTGCCTGATTTGACAGAAATGGTATTTTCTCTGCAGATACCTCTGAGCCATAGTCTGAGACACAGTGATATTACTTGCTGGAACCAGCTCTGTTGGTATGCTTGAATAAGCAAAATTATTCCTTTAAGCCATCTGAAATGGAGCTGACTTCCCAATAAGCAAATCATAACACAGAAGAATGGAAAAGACAAACATTGCTTCCCTCCAACTAGTGCTTACATTAATCTGATTAATTAAAGCATGAATGAAAACTATTTACTTGAGCCTGTTGTAACAGAGCAGCATTAAATTACTTCTTCACCCTGGGAGACACACTGTGATTGTTGGCTCCCTTTCTGTTTTTAGCCTCACTGCTTTTTCATGGTTCCCACTAGTTGAAGCTGGGCCAGGGCATACCCACTGAAGAGGGTTGTGCCATTTTTTGGTGACGTGTTTAAAGAGAAATCAGGGTGGTTTTTGTTTGTTTGTTTGTTTAATGTCAAAACAGATCATAATAGTTTCACCAGAGGAATTTATGTGGGTGTCCCCAAAGAGGAACTAAAAGGAAGCAAGAAAATAGGAGTCTTTTTACCTATCTGAGAACTTTTCCATGTTTTTAGTTCCCCATGCAGACTTGTCTTATCTACTCAAATTTTCTCTCTAAATTGTCTACAAGCAGCAGGTTTAGTTCCAATATCCTACCTGCTTCTTTTCTACGAGGCTTGGTAATCTGTCACAGGAGATAAACTGTGTTGAGTCTGTTTCAAAGAAGGATGCTCCCGTGGCCAGCAGTGGAGACACGTGATTATAATTCAAGCAAAAAAGAAAGAAAGAGGGAGAGAAGAAGAAATGGAGAAGAACGGAGGAGGAAGGGGCTTCAGCAAATGTTTCTTTTATCTGGGTTTCATGCTGTCTTTAGAATCTACTTGTAACCTGGCAATGCGTGTATATGACAGTCATATTAGATAAGGGAATGAGACTTATAGTTGTCACTTGTCTTTACTTAAAAATCTTTATTTTCATAAGACCATAAAGAATTTGTGGGTTTTTTTAAAACACGGTAATGAAAATTATGGCATAGGAAGTAAATTGCAATTAGAATACATTTAACTCATAATTAAGTTTGACACTGAATGCCATAGAATTGAAACTATTAGACTGTCAAATTTCTTGGCAAGAAAAACAATATTCAAAGTCATACTTAAAAATACTGTCAAGGTTTATTTTCCTGAACATGGAGTTTATTTAAGATTTGGACAAGGGCTCTAGAGATGGTTCAGCCGTTAAAGGCTCACAACAAAAACATCAAGATTTAGACAAGATAGAAGGCAAGCAAGGAAAGGGACAAGTTTCTTTAGTAATCTACAATACACTGTGGCATTTTTCACCAAAATTGCAAACTAATTAGTCAAGTGGCAAATTCATCAAACGTGTGCGGTAAAGGGAGCTATAGCACAGGAGTTTTCATTGGGCATTTCTAGAAGTACACTAACAACAATGGGTTGTTGTTTTCCCTCTTAGGGAAGACGGCTTTTGGTCTCTTCCTCGCTGGTAACCCTAGAAGCTTACTAATTATGTCATTTATCATGCTCATTCATGCTGTGAAATATGTCCTAGTTGGCAATTTGGTTCTGTTGCCTTTTCATCTACTCCAAGGTGCCTTGCTTCCCCTCTGGGAGCCTGCATAGAACACATGGATGTTGATAAACTCAGGAACTTGATGAGACCAGGAACAGTTGGAGAAGGTTTGCTCCCATGTCTTGGGGTTCACACACCGCATTACTGGAGGGTCAAAGTAAGGAAAGGAGAACTACAGAGCTATTTCCAGTGTCGCTCTCATCCTTTGCTTCTGCCCACAGTGTTAATAATACTTTGTTAAGCACCCACACGTGCACTTTCATCCCAGCTGGGACTCTCTGGATTTGCAGTTTGCCTTTTGGTTTCACAGAGATTGAGTAAATGGAGGAGGTGCTGCAATGGGAGAATTAAATGGTGATAACTCAGTGTGACAGGGACTTACATCCATGCCAGCCAGAGAAAGGCAAGTTGAGTTCTGTGGATGCTGTTATTAGGCTCTTCCTGGCAATAATTTCAACACAGTCTCATAGCGGTTGATGATTTCAGAATTATCCCCGCAAGCACACTTTCATGTGATGGATTCTCATAGCATCCTTGTGCAGTTAGGTGAGAGGCGATCAATAATACTGTGTGCTAAGGGACTTCACTCTTTAGGTGGTTGGGATCTCTTCAGAGTCTCACTGTTCAATATCAGCGGCTTGTCAGATGGATGATGTTGGAAAAAAAGACATGAAAGGAAAGAAGTGAAAAATGTTTCCGAGAAAGAGAGAGAGAGTACTATGAAGGAGAGGGAGGGGTTGGGGTGAAAATCCTTGTAACTATAAGTATTCACCAGTCTTCAAGCTAAGGGAACATCATGGAAATGAAGTAAAGGTCTCTCAGCAAAGACCAAAAAAGTAAGAATGTTGTCACAAAATACACTGCTAAGCCCATGTCACAGAATGGTTTTCAAAAGGGACAGCTATGGTTAGTTCTTGCTTAGTAAAAATTATCCTGAAGAATGAAGAGATAGTTCAGTGTCAAGAGCATTGTTTGCTAACTCTAGGACACAGGTTTGATTCCCAGCATCCAAATGGTGGCACTCAGACCCACGATATCTAACATCTTCTTCTGACCTCCACAGGTACCAGTTATGCACCTGGTGCACAGATACACATGCAAGCAAAACATGCATACTTATAAAATAGTATAAAACAAAATAATTCTGAGTATAGTTACTAGTGATTAGCACACAGCATAGAGTTTTTTTTCCTCAGAATTTGCTACTCCAAGAACCAATCCCATCATCTTACCCAAAGTGCAGTTTCCAACGTGCTAATCGTAAATATCTTTTCATCTTAAAAAAAAAGCCACTCTGGAGGAAATTGAGTGGGATTTGTGCTACTATAGGGGGAATCTTTAAAATATGCTTGAAGTTATGTTTAAAAAGAAAGTGACTATAACTATTAGCTCATTAGATATGAAGTCTCAATTCCACATTGACTTGAATTAAAAATGATGCTCTATACACTCAAAACACCCTTATGGGGTGGCAATAGTGGAAGAGGAAAGGGAGAGAGACACATTCAGATGAGAGGAACAGGAGGCCTGGGCACAGCATGCTGGGGAAACCTGAGCTTTGTTGTTCTGAGCGACACAACTGCCATTCTGTTTGTCCCAATGGCAGAACTCCCACTCACATATTTTAAGCTCTCTGTGCTGGTACCCTGTTCTAAACTTACGAGGCTGGATGACTCCTAACTAACAAGTGTTAAAAATACTGATTGTAGCTTGGAATTTTTTTAATGTGTGGGTGGAGAATTTTTCTTCTTTCCAAAGTTCAATTGGAGAAAGCTTTTTTTATTCTTATTTTCAAACACACAAATTTGGAAGCTATAAGATCAGTTCTCTGAAATGATATAGATTCAGGTTTTTTCCCTTTGGTACCCGTGGTAATAAATGCATGCTAGTTCCACTTCACTAAGTATTCTGACTATACTTGAGGTTATGGGGACAGCTAGAGATGCCTCCATCCTTTTCAGAGTCCATGCGCTATATGAGTTCCTCCCTTTACAATTAGAGCAACTGGATAGACCAATGTTTCCAATAGTGTGTGCTTTAGAACATTAGTCTTCAGAGATGGTCAGAGTGGGGAAATGGCTTCTTATAGAAGGGTCTTTTCTAAAAAGTCATCCCAATTCGTATCAGGCCTTTAAAGACCTGAAACATATTCCAGGAACAAATAAGTTTTCAGTGTATTATTTGGTCTCCAATTCTTTCTTCTTCCCACTAGCTTAAATGCCAGGTAACCCCAAATAAAAGGTTGAGGACAATATCTGAGGAGAAAAAGAGCGAGAAAACAGGCCCCAGACAACCTCATGAAGCTAAGTCCATTTTAGTAGTCTGTTCTCTCCAGGGAAAGACAATGTTTTATCCTTTATTTGAGCTTAGGTGTTTTCCAGTTTCCATTGTTAAACATCATTTGTTATGCTCAATATTCTTCTTTTTAAATTTTTCATTTTTAAATTTAAATTAGAAACAAGGTTGCTTCACATGTCAATCCCAGGTCCCTCTCCCTTTCCCTCCCTTCCTCCCATGCCCTCCCACCAGCCCCTCCAATATCCCTTCCTTTCCCCAGAGAGGGTGAGACCCTCCATGGGGGTGTCCATAGTATGTCACTTCACCCAGGGCAGGGCCTAGACCCTCCCCCTGGGAGTCCAAGGTGCGATAACATCTCTCAGTGTGGGATGGGCACCCAAAGTCCATTTGTATGCCATGGATAAATACTGATCTACTACCGAAGGCCCAATAGATTGCCTAGGCCTCCTCACTGACACCCACATTCAGCACATTCAGGGGATCTTGATCAGTTCCATGCTGGATTCCCAGTCATCAGTCTGAGATTCAAGCGCTACCCTTTGTTAAGATAAGCTGTTTCCAGAGGCTACACCAGCCCTGTCTTAACCACTTTGCTTATCAGTCCTCCCTCTCTGACACTGGGTTCCTTGAGTTCAGCTCAGTGGTTAGCTGTGGGAGTCTACATCAGCTTCCATCAGTCATTGGATGAAGGTTCTGTTTCCCAGACTCTCTGGCCAAGGGATTGTTGCCTGGCACTCCCCTGATCTATATCTAAAATCTATATATGAGAGAGTACATACCATGTTTGTCTTTTTGTGACTGGGTTACCTCACTCAGGATGGTTTCTTCTAGTGTCATCCATTTGCCTGTGAATTTCAGGATTCCATTGTTTTTTTTTTCTGCAGAATAGTACTCCATTGTGTAAATGTACCACATTTTCTCTATCCACTCTTCAGTTGAGGGGCATCTATGCTACTTCCAGGTTCTGGCTATTTATAAATAATGCTGCTATGAGCATAGTGGAACAGATGTCCTTGTTGTATGAATGTGCATCTTTTGGATATATGCCTAAGAGTGAAATTGTTGGGTCTTGTGCTAGGCTGATTCCCATTTTTCTGAGGAATCTCCATACTGATTTCCAAAGTGGCTGTATGAGTGGAGGAGTGTTCCTCTTTGTCCAGATCGTCTCCAGCATAAACTGTCATTGGTGTTTTTGATTTTAGCCATTCTGAGAGGAGTACGATGGTATCTCAGAGTTGTTTTGATTTGCATTTCCCTGATGGCTAGAGATGTTGAGCAGTTTCTCAAGTTCCTCTCAGCCACTTTAGACTCCTGTATTGAGAATTCTCTATTTAGTTCTGTAGCACACTTTTTAATTGGATCCTTTGGTGTTTTGGAGACTACTTCTTGAGTTCTTTGTAAATTTTGGAGATCAGCCTTCTGTCAGATGTGGGGTTAATGAATATCTTTTCCAATTCTGTGGGATGCCTTTTTGTCTTATTGACTGTGTCCTTTGCCTTACAGAAGCTTCTCAGTTTCAGGAGGTCCCATGTATTAATTGTTGATCTCAGTGTCTGTGCTACTGGTGTTATGTTCAGGAAGCAGTCTCCTGTACCACCCATTTTCTCTTCTAAGAGGTTCAGTGTGGCTGGATTTATGTTGAGGTCTTTGATCCATTTGGACTTAAGTTTTGTGCATGATGATAGACATGGATCTATCTGAATTTTTCTGCAGGCCAGCATCCTGTTATACCAGCACCATGTGTTGAAGATGCATTCTTTTTTCCATTGTATATTTTTAGCTTTGTCGAAGATCAGATGTTCATACATGTATGGGTTAATATCAGGGTTTTCAATTTGATTCCATTTATCTACCTGTCTATTTTGTGCCAATACAAAGCTGTTTTCAGGACTGCAGCTCTATAGTACAGCTAGAAGTCAGGGATGGTGATGGCTCCAGATGTTGCTTTGTTGAATAATGTTGTTTTGGCTATCCTGGGTCTTTTGTTTTCCATACAAAGTTGGTTATTGCTCTTTCAAAGTATGTGAAGAATTGTGCTGGTATTTTAATGGGGATTGCATTGAATCTGTAGATTGCTTTTGGCAGGATTGCAATTTTTACTACATTGATCCTACCTATCCAAGAGCATGGGAGATCTTTCCATTTTCTGAGGACTTCTTTAATTTCTTTCTTTAAAGACTCAAAGTTCTTGCAATACAGGTCTTTCATTTGTTTGGTTAGCATTATCCCAAGATATTTTATGTTGTTTGTGGCAATTGTAAAGGGTGGTGATGTTTCTCTGATTTCTTTCTCAGCCCTTTTATAGTTTGTATATAGTAGGGCTACTGATTTTCTTGAGTTGATCTTGTAGCCTGCCACTTTGCTGAAGGTGTTAATCAGCTGTAAGAGTTCCCTGGAAGAGTTCTTTGGGTCATTTATGTAAACTATCATATCATATGCAAATAGTGAAAGTTTGACTTCTTCCTTTCCAATTTGTATTCCCTTGATCTCCTTTTGTTTTTGTGTGGCTCTGGCTAGAATTTCGATTACAATATTGAAAAGGTATGGAGAGAGTGGACAGCCTTGTCTTGTTCCTGATTTTAGTGGAATAACATTGAATTTCTGTCCATTTAGTTTGATATTGGTTGTTGGTTTGCTGTATATAGCTTTTATTATGTTTAGGTATGTTCCTGTTATTCCAGATCTCTCCAAGGCCTTTATCAAGAAGAGGTGTTGGATTTTGTCAAAGGCTATTTCTGCATCTAGCAAGATGATCATGTGATTTTTTTCTCAGCTTGTTTATATGGTGGATTACATTGATGGATTTTCGCATGTTAAACTATCCCTGCATCCCTGGGAGGAAACCAATTTGAATGTGGTGAATGATTGTTTTGATGTATTCTTGGAACCGATTTGTCAGTATTTTATTGAGTATTTTTGCATCAATGTTCATGAGGGATATTGGTCTGAAGTTATCTTTCTTAGTTGTGTCTTTGTGTGGCTTGGGTATCAAGGTTATTGAATCCTTGTAGAAAGAGTTTGGCAAAGAACTTTCTGCTTCTATTGTGTGGACTACTTTGAGAAGAATTGGTATAAGCTGTTCTTTGAATTTCTGGTAGAATTCTGCACTGAGGCCATCTGGACCTGAGCTTTTTTTGGTTGGGAGACTTTTGATTAATGCTTCTATTTCCATAGGGATTACAGGTCTATTTAAATTGCTTATCTGTTCATGATTTTAATTTTGGCAAGTGATAGCTATCCAGAAAATTGTCCATTTCCTTTAAATTTTCGAATTTGGAGTACAGGTTTTCAAAGTATGACCTGATGATTCTCTGGATTTCCTCAGTGTCTCTGGTTACGCCTCCCTTTTCATTTCTGATTTTGTTAATTTCCATATTCACACTCTGCTGTTTGGTAAGTTTGGATAAAGGTTTGTCTATCTTGTTGATTTTCTCAAAGAACCAACTCTTCATAGCATTGATTCTTTGTATTGTTTTCCTGGTTTCTACTTTATTGATTTCAACCCTCAGTTTGATTGTTTTCTGGCATCTACTCCTCCTGGGTCAGTTTGCTTCTTTGTGTTCTAGAGCTTTCTGTTGTGCTGTCAATTCTGTAGTGTAACTATTCTCCAGTTTCTTCATGTGGGCACTTAGTACTATGAACTTCCCTTGTAGCACTGCTTTCAAAGTGTCCCATAGGTTTGAGGATGTTGTGTCTTCATTCTCATTAAATTCTAGGAAGTCTTTAATTTCTTTTTTTATTACTTCTTTGACCCAGGAATGGAGTAATTGTGCATTATTCAATTTCCATTAGTTTGTAGAGTTTCTGCAATTAGTGTTGTTGAATTCCAATTTTAACGCATGGCGGTCTGATAAGATGCATGGAGTTATTCCAATTTTTTTATACCTATTGAGGTTTGATATGTTGCCAAATATGTGGTCAATTTTTGAGAAGGTTCCATTTGGTGCTGAGAAGAAGGCATATTCTTTTTTATTTGGATGGAATGTTCTAGAGATGTCTGTTAAACCCAGTTGGGTCATAACTTCTTTGTTAAGTTTCTGTCTGGTATTCCTGTCTAGTGGTAAGAATGGGTTATTGAGGTCTCCCACTCTAAGTGTGTGGGGCTTTACATGTGATTTGAGTTTTAGTAATGATTCTTTTATGAATGTGGATGCCTTCATATATGGGGCAAAGATGTTATAATTGAAACTTCATCTTGGTGTGTTGGGGAAGTCCTGTGCATTTGTCAATAAAGCACTGTCTGGCCAATAGGGAATCTAGATAGGAGGGACTAGGAGTCCAGAAGGACTCTGGGTAGGAGAAACACAAGAGGGCAAGATGTAACCGCCATGGGGTAGGAAGCCCGGAACTATTCTCCGGTAAGAGGACATACTTAGATTAACAATTATGGGGTAATTACTTAAGTCAGAGCTAGCCAGTAAGAAACAAGCAAGGCCAACAGCTTCATAATGAATATAGCCTCCTGTGTGTTTATTTGGGACTGATGCGGCTTTAGAACCAGGCTGGTGGGAAGGCTCCTCTCAAGGAAAAAGCTTCTCTTTACAGAATGGTGTCAGAGCGGGATTGAATTTCCATGTAGAATGACAAAAGCTTTAAAGGAATTTTAGAAACAGAAGAACGGAGAGAAGCACAGATTTTTTGATAGCAGCATTTTCTCAGGTGTTTTGCTAGCGACAAGCTGAGATTCATGTGGCTCGCTTACCGGAGTCTTCCTGACTCGGCATAAAAAGAAAAAAAAACCAGCAAGGTTGTTTTAAGAGACTCTGCTAACTATTAAAAGGTGTGTAAGTACAGCTGGAAGTGGCAGCATTTGCTGGATGTCAGCATGGACTGAGGTGGTAAGCTGGAGTCACGCTTACGCCCGCCATCTTGGAAAGGTCAGTTTAAAACAGCCACGGTTTTAACTGATAAGACATGTGGCCAGAAAAACGTAAAGATTTACAGTAAAGTCAGACTTGGATGAACAAAACCTCTAAAGGTTTACAGTGTGTTTAAAAATATACGTGAGATTGAGACAGAGAACGAAACGGCAAAGTGGTATATAAATACAAAAGCTGGCGTTGTGGTGGCACACGCCAGTAGGATTTACTCCAGAGGCAGAGGCAGAGGCAGAGGCAGGCGGATTTCCAAAGAGAAATCCTGTCTCAAAGAAAATAAATAAAGTAATAATAGATAAATAAATAAGCCACGTAAAGATGGAAAATACACAGAGAGTCTGGATACTGTATGCTATTATGTTTTTCAGTTTTTTGATTGCTCAGGAAGGAACAGCTACTAAAGTACATTTGATTATAAATGCTGCTGAATCAATCCAACTTCTATCTTTTGAAAATGCCTTGACTTCAAAATTTAAGTATAAGGATATTTTGCTTGGGAAAGGAAATTTTACTTATGTTTCTACAGAAAATGAAAAGCTGAGGATTCCTTCGAGGCTTCTGTGGTTTGATGAACCAAGACTCCCGGAATCAGTGGATCAGATGTTCCAACAATTGAAACAGCTAAGATGATGCAGTCTTACAGACCCCGAAAATATGGACTTATACAGGTTTCTGAGTTTTGTCATGATCCCCATGGTATAAACAGCTCCCCCTTCCAGCATGAAGCAGTTTGGAATGAGCGATGTCCTAATTCCCATCTTGTTTATAAATCTTTGTTTTCATTTAAATGGGGTTGTTTATAATTGGTTAATGATCACAACCAATCTCCTTTTAATGGTAAAAAGGGGAATTATGTTATGGGTATGGTTTTTCATTTATTGATACAAATTCAAGGTCAATTTTGTGATGTGTATATTTCTCCTCTTGATTAAGTATTTTGCTTATACTGATCATTTAAAAATTATGCATAATTAAATACAGACTATAGATAGTTACTTATAATAGTCAGAACTTATAGTTAGGCAAGTTAGGTTTTCTAGATAGATAGAGATGTATTTGAGACAGATAGATAGTTTTCAAACCTTTCAAAGACCTTCAGAAAATGGCATTTAAAATGGTTTAGGGTTTTTCTTGACAATGAGAAATGTCTGCTCCTGGCAGCACCAATTACGTCTGAGAGGAAGCTGGGCATCGAAGAAACTTGTTATGGAGTTTGCTTTCAACATGGCAAGATTAGCCATTTTGGCAAGAAACTGCTCTTGCCTGTACTGCTTGACTGTTGTTGTATAATCTGGACATGCAGGACCCACAGGAAAGAGACTGCTGAACTCAGTCTTATAGGGTTCCTGCTTCATGGAAGAGTCTATAAGACTTTCTTAAGGACACAGAGAAATGACTGACAGACTGCCAATGCAGATGGACAGTTTTGAAATTTCCTGCTTTGCTGAGAAATCTTCTGGATACATTGTGGCCTATGGGCTGAAGATGGATGCCCCAACATTACAGAGGAACTTTGTGTGACTGTCCAGGTAGCAAGATGTCTCTGTCAATCCTAGTGTTTATATATTATCCTTCTGTGGTCTTTGATGGAGTTGAAGGCAGATAGTTATAATTATAGTTTTCCTTAGTTTGCGGTCTTGATTATTATGTAGCAAGGGGACTTTTGTGTTTCACTCTATTGGGTGTTCTTCTTGTACCTTCATTGGCATGTCTTTCTTTAGGGTATGAAAGTTTTCTTCTATGATTTTGTTGAATATATTTTCTGTCCCTTTGAGGTGGTTTTCTTCACCTTCTCCTATACCTATTATTCTTAGGTTTGATCTTTTCATGGTGTCCCATATTTCCTGGATATTTTGTTTTAAGGATTTGTTGGACTTAAGATTTTCTTTGGTAGATGAATCAATTTCTCCTAGTGTATCTTCAACACCTGAGATTCTCTCTTCCATCTCTTGTATTCTGTTGGTTATGCTTGCATCTGTGTAGTACCTGACCATTTGCCCAGCTTTTCTATTTCCAGCCTTCCTTCAGATTGTGTGTTTCTTTTTATTGTCTCTATTTCAGTTTTCAACCCTTGCACTGTTTGAATTGTTTCTTGCAAGTTTTGCTTTGTCTTTTTGTCCATTTGTTGCATTTTTCTTCATTTGCATTGGAATGTTGAAGTCTTGCTGGTGTGGAATCTCTAGAATCTGATGGTGTCATATTTATTTTTCTGTTGCTGAGTGTGTTTTTGTATTGTCTCCTTCCCATCTCTTCTTCTAGTGGGTGCAGAAAGAGCCTTTTCCTGGCCTGGTTGTTAGGGGATCAGAGTTCCCTTTCGGTGGGTGCAAGCAAGTCCAATACTCTAGTAGTTCTACTCTTCCTGGTCCTAGTCCTGGTTCCGTGGGTGGAGAAGAAGACCAGGATTCTGGGGTGGGTAGGTTCCCACCAGGAGGGGAGACTCAGTGGCCATCTCCAGGCACTGGAACACAGGCCCAGAAACAGACCCTGAATTGCCTGGTCCCTTGGGTGGCATAGGGTCCCACCAGAAGGGGAGACTCAGTGGCAGTTGGTGGAAGAGAAAACCAGGAATCTGGGGTGCATAGGCTCTCACCAGGAGAGGGGCCTCAGTGTATATATACTCAACATTCTTAAATTATTTTTATTATTTTTCTCCTGTTGTTTGACATTTAATGCTTATACTAGTAGATATAGCATGTTATATCAATACATGAATTTTATTGCCTGGAGGATCAGCTTCCAGTATCACAGGGTTCAAATGAATCTGTAGAGTTAGTGTACTATTACCTTTTTGTCTAGGAATTAAGGGAAACACATACACACTCTCTTGATGGTTTCCTTCAGACCTTTTCTTTGTTCTTCTTTTGTATTCTGATTCTGGATTCTCTTTTCTTATCTCTATCTAGAGAGATAGGAAAGGGTCTGTCTCTCTTGATATCTTATTTATTCTTTCCCTTACACTTTATATATACCAGCAAAATATTTCAGATAATATAAAAATTACAATGTGGTTGCATTCTATTTTTCAAGTGAATGATTACAATGAATGCAAGCAACAAACAGTATGCTTCCCATATCCCTTGCACAGTTCAGCATTTTACAGGTGAAAAACAAATTATCCCCTCACATGTTTTGCACCACATACCTTCAGACACCTTTACCTGGGGACTGCAAAAATCCATTAGTATCTTGAAAATAAGGTTCTTAAGGAATACATGTTGGACAACTCTGAGCCTGCCAAAGGAATCTTTGATACTGGTTTATTGACTATAACCCAGGCACTGAAATGCCTTAATCCATGTTTCCTGGTTGGTGCTTCTTTCTACTTCTTATCCATCTAGGACCTAGAGTCTATCTTTCTAGTGTCTTTTCACAACCCTGTAATTGGTCTCCTGGACTTCACTTGGATACAAGGATCAAAAGGGAATTTTAAAAATCAAATGAACACTTCGGGATAGGGCACCTGCATTGGAAGTGACCTCATTTATTATCTATCTATCTATCTATCTATCTATCTATCTATCTATCTATCTATTTGTTTATTTATTCCTTCTTACTTCTTTCCACCAATTGTTCTTTCCTTCTCTTCCTTCATTTCTATTTCTTTCTTTATTTTTTCTTCCTTTATTTCCTTCTTGTAATGTTGGTTAGCAGTCAGTCACATGTTCCTATAACCTGCCAGAGAACTAATAATTGTAGTCTCATTATGTGTTGGGCGGTACAATGAAAGCTTTTGTGAACACAGAAAGAACATCATCTCTATGGATCAAGAGCTTGGAAAGTGTTAGAGATTCACATGAACAAGTGGAATGCTTCTTAATTGTACTCTGCCTTGAAAACTACACTAGATACTTCTGTGTGAGATAGGACAAAAAAGCTAAGTCCCCATGAGAACTACTCATTCTTTCCAGTCAGGCATTAGCTGATTTGGTGGAAATAACTTTGCTTGGAAATCCAGTGGGCAAGTTGCTAGTTTCCTCTCTAGAAGTAACGCTTCTGTTAAGTCATGGTTTTAGTCAAAGTTCTGCAGAAAGGCATAATTAGTGGGAAACAAAAGAGGAAGACAGGAAAGAGGGGGGCTGGAAGGTGGTGACAGATGATAGTAGATACATATAGATGATAAATGGAGAATGGATACATTATAATCAGATAAGTAGTAGTTAGATAATAAGTAGCCTGACTTAAAATTTATTATGAGAAATGATTCATGAAATTATGGAAGCAGAGGGGCTCCCCATCAAGTCATCTTCAAGTTGGAGAACCAAGGAAGATGGTAGCATAGCTCAGGCAGAACTAAGCTTTTTGGACTAGAGAAGCCAATAATGTAATACCTTACTATGATGTCAAAGGGTTGATAATATGGCAGACTACAGAATGAAGTCCCAGATTCCAAAAGCTGTGGAGTCTGGAAAACAGATATCTAAAGGGAGAAGCAAAGGGTGTCTCAGCTCCTCATGCATGAGAAACTGAAGCTCAGCCCTAGCAGTACAGGGGATGCATGTGTACATATGCCCACAGGTGTGTAGACAGTTTTAAATGAGTTATCAACTCTGGTTTATGCAAACATATCTTGTCACTTTTAGAACTTTCTGGTTATTAGGAGTGACTATTAATTTTTATCATCTTTACTGACTTCAAAAAGGCAAAATATTTTATATGTTCTTAAATAGATTTGAAGCCTTAGCTCACCCAAAAGATCTGCTGCCTTCCATTCTGCAAAGTGGCCTGGATGGTCTGATGACTAGTGTATGCTGTAGGACATTGCTCTCTCAGGAAACTCACTTCTGTTTATTCGGGATGCTAGTTCTGCTGGGTAGGAGGTTCTACTAGAAATAAAGTCTCTTTTGAAGCCTGGATTACTATTTGATCTGTGTCACTAATTAATTATGACAGGCCACAGACTGAAGGCATCACGAGTTGTCCGAGGACCCTATACATCCTTTCCCCACACCAGTGTATATCTCTGTCAATATATAGTATGTCTCTGGCTATATATCTTGATAGTGGCATTCTATTCTGGTAGCAGACCCATTTAAGCTATTTCTTTCATTGCAATCACTATTTCTACATTAGTATCATAGTGACTGTCTGCTCTTACATGGGGACTCTATACTAACAATTTCAGACCAAGAAGATACCCACATTATTAAAATCGAAGGGACAAACAGTTGATCTTTCTGTCCCTGTAACAAAATAACTTCAATAACTAACTTATGAGGAGCTAAGTTGAAAGCCCACTTAAGAAAACCAGGTCAAACCAATTAGTTCAGGCCTTGGAGAACTAAGCACCTGTGATTTCATCTACTCCTCCCACTGAGACACTTACAAAAGCTTTGGCTGGGATCAATTAAGAACAAGATTCCTTTTTCCTACCTCATGTTCTATAGGCCACCAAGAGCTGAAATTGCCAGGAAGCAAAAGCAGAGATTTACCTAAAGCACATGAATCAAGTGGCCTTTCTTTTTTAAAGCTGATAATAACTATTGTTAGTAATAACAGAGGTGATGTACTTAGAAAAACACTATAAAATATGACCATAAGAACTATCAAAAAAGGATGAACTTGACAATCAATCTTCTGCTAGTCAGAGAGATTTTTGTGAACCTTGCTGAGTATACTGTGGTGTAGGGGTCGGAGAATGTGAGTTTGTGTAAGTGGTTCTTCACCATGCCAAATTTAGTTGTTTGCTCCAGGAAAAAAAAACACACCTCCCAATTAGCAGTGTCAGGACAACCTAAACATACTCACCCACAGCAGGGAGCTGCCAGCCAGCAGAACTGTATTTCTGGAGCCAAACATGGGGGCTTGTGAGACTTAGGGCAACTGTAAGACTCCCCTTTGCCCCTGGGTCCTGGAATGCTGATCTCTTTTTCGGAAGTCAGTTTCTGGAAAAGGAAGGAATTGAAGAATCTCTGTGAATCTGTTCTTCTCCTTTCCTCCACTGTTCCCCCATCTTCCACTGGTGGGTCTTTAGTTTCCATTCACTCTCATTCCTTCTGTTTCCTTTTCTGCTAGTCCTTCCATCCTTGGCAAACCTGTTCTTAAATGCCACAGTGAAGCGAGATGTTCCCAAAGAGTACCTTCCATTGCCATCTCACCCTACTGACTCACAAAGCTGATGAATAACTTAGGTGGAGGACAAAACTCTAAAGGTCAGTGGAATCATCTCCTCAGTTTGAATCTTCTTCTCAAGTAGTTTCCAGAAGGAATACAAGTGCCAAGGACTGGAGTCTGAGTTAAGCTTAGTGTATGTCATTTTTCAGTCTTTTCTCCCCCAGTCTTTAAAAGAGAAAAATAATATGCTGCACTGGTTAGGTTTTGTCCATTTAAGAAAAACTAGAGCCACTTGGAAGGAAAGACCCTCATTGGGGAACTGCCTCTATCAGACTGGCCTGTGGGACATGTCTTGGGGACTTTTTCTTGACTGATGATGACTGTGGGAGGGACCAGCACATTATGGGCAGCGCCATCCCTACACAGGTGGTCCTGGGTTGCATAAGAAAGCAGGCTGAGCAAGCCATAAGAGCAAGACAGTAAGGAGTGTCCCTCTCTGGTGTCTGCTTCAGTTCCTGCTTCCAGGTAGGATCCTGCCTTGGGTTCCCGCCCTGACTTATGTTCATGGTGGATTATAAACTGGAAAGCAAAATAAGCCGTTTCTTCCTGAGTTGTGTTTGATCATACCATCTTCCATAAAGATAGAGAACAAGCTAGGACAAATAATGTGAAATGTCAATAACTTATACTAACTGGAACTAGTGTTAAAGGATTCTTATGTCTTCAGTATTAGTAGACTTTGAAGATAGTATGAAATAGCTACTCCTTAGGACCTGCAAAGACACTTCAGAAGTTAAGAGTCCTTGGTGCTCTTAAAGAAGACCTAAGTTTGGTTCCCAGTAGCCACATCAGGAAGCTTCCAACCTCCTATAATTCCAGCTCTGTGGGATTGAATGTCTTTTTCTGACCTTTCTGGGTACCTGCATACATGTGTACATACATGTATGCATTCATCTACACACAGGCACACAAGCAGATACATAATTGAAAATAAAATGGATCTTTAAAAAATTTCTCCTTGTGTTGTGAATGTCTGTGATACTCTAATGAGGGACAAAATATAGGAGAAGCATTAGACATGGAATTAGAATTTTTAAACTCTCTGGAGTTGGCAGTGACATGTTAAAAGATGCTTGCAGACTTTAATGTGACTAAAACTGTATAAATTAAATTGTGGCTTGGAATTTCGCATTTACTTTTATTTCATTGATGCATATATTTTACATATGAATAATTGAGGCAAGAAAAAAGTAAACAATGCTAGGTATAAACAGTATGAGTTTCATTTTTCCCCATATCAGATAACTAATAGGAATAGGTGAGTGAGAAATGGTAAACAGAAAATAGAGAAAAGCATGCTTTAGTCAAGGATCAGAACTTATTTAAAGTAAAATAAGATTAGTTTTCTGCTAAACTTTAAATAAATGCTAGGTTTAAAATAAAAACATAATAAATATTATGCTTAAAATAAAATAAGTATTTGGATTTTTGGTTAAAACAAAGGAACACAAGAGGAAAATGTCACTGGGAGGTCACATTGTGCGTTTGTTGCAGCTAGCAAAGTCAGTTGCTAACTCAACCCGATTTCAGAAAGAAAAGTGTGCTGTGTATGTGAATATGAGTACACACACACAGGTGTATAAACATACACATACCTAGGAAAGGAACTTGCATATTTTCTTAACACAGATAAAATGTTCTGGATGAGAACAAAGGTTCAAAGGCCACCTCAAGGTCTGCTTACTCTGGAAAGTGCTGGCATGAAGTAAGGTTTGCTTAATGCCAGTTTGCTCAGATTTGGCCAGAATGCCACTGAAAACAGTCCAAGAATGTAGGGCTCTTATTTTAAGACAGGCATTATCAAATTAATCCATTTAACAGGCACTCCATGTATGTCTACATTTGTGTGTGTGTGTGTGTGTGTGTGATCTAAACATATTTTAGATACTTTAATAAAAGGGCCTGCTATTTACTTAATTGATTTCACAGTTTGTACAGGCATATTAAGGAGAACATAGGAATTAAAACAAAAATGAAAGCATTTGTTTGTACAAGGAAATTACAAAAGTGATGTACGAATTCTTTTTCTTGACATTTATTCATTCATTATTTGGGAGTACTTCATGTTTCAGGTATTCATTAAAGATGCAGACTTACAGAAGTGACCAAATAGAAGTTGCTATAAAAATAAAACAGAATAGATAGAGTAGGGATAATATCAAACTCAGATAAGAGACAAGGGTGCTAACAATACACCAAGCATGCACATGGGAAAGCTTTGGTTTTAATGTGAAGAGTGTGAGTAGCCACTGGAATTTTTTGAAAAGCATGCAGTATAACCCACGCTTTAGAGAAATCATCCCAGCCATTGCTCTACATAACAACATGGTGATTGAATGAGGATATTGCATGTTTAGGAGCTTATAATGTTATAAGATATACAGAATTCCAGGACAGGTTAGGCATGTGCTCCTAAGGAGTAAATCTGTGCTAAAAAATATGGGAGACACACTTACTTGTTACAGAAACATTTAAATATTACATTGACTATCATAAGAATGTCCGTAAGTTTAAATATTAATTAAAATATTTTAATGGTATTTCATATTTGTGACAGCTCAGTATTTGATCATATCAGAAAGGAGAAAGATTTGAGAAAAAGAAAACAATTGATGTTGGCACAATCTATGTAACAGAACTTAAGTACATAGATAATGAAGGCTAAAGTCATCCTTATTAGATTTATTAACATTATGGCTTCTGATTTACATGTGTGCATATTTTATTAATAAAACATAATACAACTAATTGCGTGTTAGAGAATATTTTTATTGGGATGATTTAGAACCTCTTACATTTAGCTTCTGAGTTACGTGTATCTGTGTGTGTGCTTGTGAGTTTGTGCCCCTGATTACAGTGCCTATGGAGTCTGAAAGAGAGTGTCAGATCCTCTGGATCAAACTCAGGTCCCTCTGAAAGAGAAATGCAAGATCTTAATCGCTGAAACATCTTTCCAGCCCCTGAGTTAGAACTTGTGAGACTAACATTTCTATCACATTTAACCAAGATTTCAGCAGGCATAAATCCTAGGACACTCCAAGAGAGCCAGTATTGGGTTTCAGCACCGTGGACAGCACCAGGTTCTGTGACTTGGTTCCTGATGCTGCTTGATGAAGTTGATACTGACACAAAGACAGATCTAACTTTTTTATTTCAAGTGGGTTATGACCCAAGATTTTATAAACAACTGTAGAAAATTAAGTAAGCACACTAATATATATTGAACAGATCATATAAGCAGTAAAACTGGTTTTTTAAACTTATTTAACAAGTGGGAAATTTTAAATTCCGCTCCTACCCTCCTAATGACACCTATTTATAGTATGACACAGTTATCACATTTCAGGTGTCCTGTACAGTTTGAAATGTTTCAGAAAGTTTGAGTTGACTAAAGATTTTTCTTCTCATCACTTCATTAGTGTGCTAACCACAAACATATCTGTTAAGAAAACGTATTTCTCCACAAAGAAATGACTAATAACAGTAAGATTAATTGTTACAATTATTTTCATATAGCAATTTTAGTAATGTTATAACTTAGGTTTTATTTAAACATAATAAAAACAAATCAAGCAACCCCTAAAAGTTGAACTCTAATTTTTTAATTCATAGTATAACAACTTCTCAGTGTTTAATCTGTGACTAGTTAGAGTAGTTGAATTCAAATACATTAGAATTCTGTACTATCTACACTAACCATTTAATCTTTTTTGTTGAATGCGGTTCTGCCAAAGGAACTTGAATTTCAGTGATTCCGTCTGTGACCAGGAGATGGAGCTGTCGCGCAAGCTGCTCCCTTAGATTTATTTATTTATTTATTTTAATTTAGCATGCTGTTTTCTAACAGACAGTGGGTACCATCGAGTGAGTGAGTGTCAGAGCAGAAAGCTAAGGCAGGAGCAGAGAGGATGCAGGGAGCGCCCTGTGTTGGCTTTTCTTCTTTAGTAGGGATATTGCACTAGTGAGATTTTACTTTCTGCTGCAGGCTGAATTCTAGAGACCTGCATTGGAGACTGTTAGATTCATCAACGCACATGGATTCTGTGCTATGATTACCATTCCCTTTATTTCAGGTAAGCAAGCATGATTCTATTTTTGTCGCAACGGTGAATCACTATTCTGCCAAATAATGGCGTTTAAATTAAAATGTGTTTTGTGATCTTGTATTCAAACCTAAAAGGTTCAAATGCTCTAATTCTGGCTGTTCTGCCTTTAAAAAACCTTCCTGTGCTTAAAATGATCACTGGCTGTGCCATGTTGTATTTTAATGTTTCTTTGGCTTCTCAGCGGCTCGTGTCAGTGGCTGTATTTGTTTAACTTCGAAAGAAATGCTTTTAGAGTGAGGGATGGGCCTTCTTCTCACAAGGGAAATACTGATGCCTAATGCGTTGTACAAATCATAGAGATGTAACGAAGCAGATTAACATGGCAGTGGTTCTGCCGAAACCCACGGCTGAGCCCCCTGATCACAGTCTCAGAGGCAATACAGCATCCTGAGCCCAAGGCCTTTCGAACGATTGCTGCTGCTGGGAGATTGGGATTCCGTGTGCTTTTGTTTTAACCTTTCAGAATGGTATGTAAGTCACTTCTCCCCCACGAGTGAAGATTGATGTAATGTGTTTAATAGATTCTGAGTAACAGCATTGAACTCCCCTCCCCCATATGAGAAGAGCAGTGAAAACTAATTAATTGCTGGGGGAGATGGATTCTCGTTATTTATGAAAAAAAGGGCTGTGGACATTTGGAATAGTTCATATTGGGGAAAGTGTTCACATTTTAAATGGTTTTAGGTCATGTGATGTTAGCTGTGCTAAAGAGTGGAGTGACTCAGGAGGTGGAAACAGCATGCAACAACCTTCCCCCTGCTTCTTATGATTTCACATAAAGGTTCTTTTATGGTTATCAGTGTAATCAGTCAGAGAAGGAAATATAGAAATGTCATATTCAAGAGCCATGGTTAAAATACGTCTCAACATTTGTCTTGATGTTAATGAATTTTTAAAATATATAAAAATATTTTTGTAAGATTGTTAACTGCTTCACTCCCTCTGGTGAAGACATGTGTGTGTGTGTATTGTGTGGTGTGTCTGTGTGTGTGTGTGTGTGTGTATTGTGTGGTGTGTGTGTGTGTGTGTGTATGTGGCAGGCAGTGGGGTGCATGCATTCAGGATGTTTCTAGCGCAGTCATCATTTTCCTATAAAAAGGTAGTTTGCTGTGTCTGAGGTTGTGAAAGCTGTGTGTTTCCTGAGAGGTTTAGGAATATTGAAAAAATATAATTTGGCGATGTAGAATCTACAAGAGTTTTCAGTTATGCGTAGTTCAATGCAAGGGATGATTTTAGAATCACAGATTTTTATTTAGTGTGCATCTGTCTTCCATTTGAAGAGCATCAGTGGCTGGCAGGTTACATGGATTTTACATTAGGTAGATTATTAAACTCAGAGTCCAGGCTCAATTAAAAGCAGCAGGTAAGGTTAGCATCCTGATTGGCAGTTTTCAGCATTTTCTATAGCAATTATTGTGAACATACATAAATGACATATTCCAGGTATGCTGATATTGACTCTGGGAAAGGTTGACTTGGTAAATTCTGTAAAACAGCTTTTTTCAGTGTATATTGTTTAATGGACTATCATATGCAGAGCTAAATTTTCTCAGGTTTCTTTCCGATAGCCACAAGAAAACAGCTCAATTAGACAGTAGTAGAGATTGTATTCCTTAATATTGTGTTTTCACTTTAGGCTAGGCATACAGCCTAGCCTCTGCTCATGAATGACATAGACAGCCTTATAGAAGGTCATTAATCTATTTCTTCTATACTATAGAGTACTCTGTATATAGCAAGAGTAATTTGTGGATAGTTAGATGGTACAGGGTACAGGTTATGTACTCCTTTTTCAATATCTGGAGAAAAGAAGGGGATTAGCATGTATCGTGTCTATATACATATTTGTAGAATATTGTGTCTTTATCCAAGAATGGTTCATGGCAAGAACTGAAAATTATTTATAGGAACTGGAGAGGTGACTCAGTGGCTAACAGTGAGTATTGCTTTTGCAGAGGGACCTGCATTCAGTTGCAAGCCCCCACTCTGGGCAGCTGGTAGTTTTCAATAACTCCAGCTCTAAGGGATCCAACACCCTCTTCTGCCCTCACTGAATACTGTATTCACATGACATTCCCATTAACAGACATGCACACAATTTAAAAATAAAACAAATCTTTAAAAAAAAAGAAATTTGCTTCAGAGGATGTGACACTTTATCTTAGACTCTGGGGCACATATGCCTATTCACCATTATTCGCTCACATATCCCATGTGCGCGTGCTCACACACACACACACACACACACACAAGAAAACTAAATAAACTGGATGTAGTGGTGCATACCTTTAATCCCATCACTCAGTAGGCAGAGGCAGGTGGATCTCTGAGAGTTCTACAAAGCAAGTACCAGGACAGCCAGGGCTACACAGAGAAAAACTGTCTTGAATAAACAAACCAAACAAACAAAAATTTAAAAACTAAATAAATATTAAATGGAAATATACATGTGCAGATACTGCCATTGCTTAAAATACAATAAACACCAAAATATGGAATGAAGGAAAGGGGAAAGTGAGTGGGACCAGGATGTGAAGGCCTGTTTTATGCTAGTTACTGTGCAACAACTCGGGTTCAGAGCTTTTGATGATAGAACTCTCAGGAAAAATGAATTTGAAGATTAAACATAATTAGATTTTTTCTGAAAAAGTTGACTATAAATTAACAATATAGATTTGCTCATTTTAGCCATAGTGGCTATATAGAAGGAAACTGAACAGGAAAATTATGAAGAATTAACGATAATCCAATGTATTTATAGATTTTTGTTTATACCTTATTATTTCATTTTGTTGCTATTTTCTTTTGGTTTAGCTACAAAATGCAAAGTAAGAAATTTGGTTTTCAGTGCCATTCCAAGAGAAAATTTAATGTCTAGATATTAGATTATATGTTTAGTCTGAACTTTGGAATCTACATGATGTCATAGAGATTATTCAAATCTCACATAAATGCAATCTACAGGGTGCAGAAGTTGAGCTAAATAACTGGGACATAATCTTCAGGTTTGGAGGGTGAAGGAAATCTAGAAAGAACACCAGTTCATTACAGGAAGTAATGGGAACGGCTAGACGATTACCAATATGATGAGTCGCAGTAGATAAACTGTATTTCTGAACAAGAATCAGAAACAGTGGAAAATCGCTAAAGCAGTTGGTTGACAAGGCAGCAGGATGGAAGCAATGGACTTAGTTCTGATTAGTAAGTCTTAGGTAGACTTTAACACATTAATAAACTGACCATTGACTAAGGGGCTCTGAGGACTAACTGAGAATTGAGACCTTCGAGAAGTCTGTTTAACTATAAGGAAACTGACAAATCAAAGCTAAGATGGTGCTCTACAGTCTGTAGAGGAAGCTACACTTGAAGAAAATTCATTTTGGTTAGAATCAAAGAAAACTAAGTATACAAGTCATTGGAGAAGAATTAAGGAGAGAAGTAGCAGTTGCAGTGTTAGGAGAGACAGGAAAAGGAGTTCAGTGAGTGTTTGAAACATGAGACCAGGAGGTTTTGGGGCACTGACTCCTCTTCCAGAGGACCTAGGTTGGATTTCCAGCACCTACACGGCCACTCACAACCATGTAAAACTCCAGTTCTCGGAGATCAACCACCCTCTTCTGGCCTTTGTGCACACTGAACACACTTGATGCCCAGACATACATACAGGCGAAACACCCATACATATAAAAATAAAAAACAAATCTTAAGAAAAACCCCAACTCACAAGGATGGAAGAGGTGGGTAATGTTTCAAAATAATTCTATGGAAGTCATTTTGAGTGGCTTGCCCTTGTCTGTATGATACAACGTATGATCTCTTTAAATCTATTGATTCCTCAGAAAGGGACATTAGTAGCATATGGACTTTCTTGAAAGAATAATTAATCCTCAGTAGCAAAACACTTCCCTGCAGAGCACAATTTGGTCACATTAATCCTTTAGTGAGTGATTAATAACCCTGCTTCACGGCAAGCTTGTCACACTCATTTCCATCCACTTCCTCTTACAGCAAGTACCACTTAAAACTTGCTCTTGGTTGCTCCAGTGCATACCTATCATACACATAGTGGTTTGACTGGGATATCCTCCACAGGCCCAGATGTTTGGGCAGTTCACCAGGTGGTTCTGTTCTTTGTGGAGGTACAGCATTGTTGGAGAAATGGTGTCCCTGGAGGCAGGCTTTGAGAGTGTGAAGACTGTCACCATTTCCAGTTCACTCACTTTGTTTCATGCTTGCAGTTTAAGAGGTGAGCTCTCAGCTTCTGTTACTGTTGTCGTACTTTTCCCTTGCTGCCATGATGGACTCTTAACCCTCTGGAAACATAAGCCCAAAGAAAATCTTTCCTTCTATAAGTTGTCTTGGTCATGATGTTTTATCATAGCAAAAGAAAAAGTTAACTAATACACCATATCAGTACTCTGGGCTAGTTTACCCACTTCTGAATGGTTTGTTCAAGTTCTTTCCTTCACTCTCTCATTTCATTGGTGCTGTAACCAGGGTGTGTGTAGAGAGAAAAACAGACTCTGCATGTTCATAAACTCCCCTTACAGACATCTGTGGAAGTTCCTACCAGAGCTCCTCTTCCTTCTGTTGGCAGGGCCAGAATTCTCCTCGCTCTTCCTTAGAGTTGATCTCTAGTCAGTCCTAGAATGGCAAGGTGATGCCTTGAAGACGTTGAGGAAGAATTTCATCCTTCATATTGGAGCTGTTCTCTCAGTTCAGCCAAACTTTGTTCAGTTTAGAACCAAGTATGGCATCTGGATTCCAGAGACCACTGTATTCTGTGTGGTCAGAGTGAGGAAGTCAGAAGATAGCATGTGAGATCCAGTGTGCCTACTGATGGCTTTCCTTCCCCTGGGGCTGATGCTGGGCAACACAGTAAAGGCTGCTCATTGTCATCTGCCTCCCTCTTGCCTTTTCCTGAAGACAGCCTAGATCTCTTCACAAATACCTCAGTTAATTTCTAACTCTTCTAAGTGAGAGAATCTTTAGCTCAGTACCTTGTTAATACAATAAAATACAAATTGAATTGCATATGTGGTTTCTAAGTTATTTCTTTTTTTTTTTTTTTTTTGGTTTTATGAGACAGGATTTCTCTGTTTTGGAGGCTGTCGGTCCAGCCTGGCCTCGAACTCACAGAGATCCGCCTGCCTCTGCCTCCCGAGTGCTGGTCTAAGTTATTTCTTAAAAAATGTTGGTTTTAAAGCCATCTACAGAATTTATGTCCTTGTAATTAAGACTAGCATTTGAATGTGTGGATGGGTATCTCACTGTTAGGAATGGAAAGATTAAATCGATCTTATCCCACTAACATCTGCTAAACACAGGCAATGGACTGTTGAAAGATTATGACATCTGGAGGTTCTAAGATAAGCATTAACCACAAGCAAACCTAAGTGATCATTTCACAGCTTGGAGCACTTCCAAAGGGTCTAATTGTTTGGTTTTGTTGTTATTTACCTTTACAAACACCTATTTTAGAAGCCTGTGACTTTAAGATAGGTGTCAGAACACAAAATAAATCTCACAATGATAGTCCTCAGCTTGCTGTTCCAGCCAAGTCTACTAAAAGTCATCTAAAGGTAGCCGAAAATTTCAATTGAAAGTCTTTGTAATAAATCCCTGGCCACTTTCAGATTCTACCATCTGAAAAACAAAAGGCCTGTTACTTTTCCTGATGTCATTTCTTTGAATATAAATTATTAATACTTTTTATTCAATGGGCTTTAAATACCAATGCCAGTTGCAGATAAGTTTATTTCAAAGCAAAAGCAATTTTGTTAAAATCAAAACCCAAACTTTTGGACAGAGACCTTGCATTTTTAAAATTTTTTGAGACAGAGTTTCTCTGTGTATCTGTGGCTGTCTTGGAACTCATTCTGTAGACCATGCTGGCCTTGAGCTCACAGACATCTGCCTTTGCCTCTGGAGTGATGGGATTAAAGGCCTGTGCTACCACAGCTTGGCTGAGACTCCTCATTTTAAGATGCTGTCTATGTAGAATTTACACATGGCTTCTTTAAGTGCCTGTTATCTCTAGAATACATTCTTGTGTATTTTCTCAAAAGTAATACAATTAAAATAAAAGTCATAAAAAGTTATTGACATATTTTTGTCTAACAAAGAATCCTAATTTTCAGAATTCATAAGTATTCATAATACCAATAAAGGAAAATAAGAATCTGAATAATTTAACTGCATATTATATTGATTTCAAGGTATCAAAGTTTTATTTACATTTTAATGATAAACGTGATTGTCATTGGCAATAGAGTGGTGCCTATTCAAATATTGTTTTAATGTAGGAAAATATTACTTGAATCAGGACCATGGTATAAAATCTTATTAAAACCAAAAAAAATCAATGTGTTTTCTTTGCTCTCTTTAACAGTCACACAACAATATCATGTTTCCTTGCAATTCAAAGATGTAAAATATCTCTGTATGATATTTTTCATTAACTCATTTAAGATCATTAATTAAAAATTAGAGGCCTTTGTTATGAAGATAGCATCACTGTTGATTGCTAATATGGACAGTTTTCAAATTAAATTTTTGAAACTTTCAGAGAGTTTATGAGGCAAATATATCTCTAATTTGTTAAAAAAAATTAGATTATTTTTGAAACAGGACCTTACTATGTAGTTCTGGTTGACCTAGAACTCACTTTGCAGGCCAGACTGACCTGGAACTCACAGAGATCTACTAGTCTCTGACTCCCAAGTGCTGGGATTTAAGGTATGCTTGAGGCAAGCATATTTCAATTTGTTTTCTGTATCAGAATGTACTAAAAAGTTTTGACAGTTAAAAATATTATCATTTTAGTATGTTACTTGAAGTTGCTAGAGGGGAAAATTGTAATAGAATAAATTGACCTGAGGGTGGAAAAATCAAGAAGTGTTTTAACTGTTTCAAATACTATTCCACTTTTGAGATCCTGCCTTTTGTTGCTATATAGAATTGGCTGAGATTCTGTGTTCTCCATGTTAGCATGCCTGGATGGCATCAGCAATTGTGTGGCTGGCTGTGTGTAACTTTACCCTACCTGCACCTTGGGTTGGGAGCTACGCATAAGAAGACAACAATGGAATAACAGAATTCTTATGAAGCTTGTGTGAGGAGTTGGACTGTCATGATAAAGGAGGGACTTTGTCATTGGATTTTTTAAAGATAAAATGCACACTATTTCCTTCCTGTGAATAATTGATGTCAAATGTGAAATACCTAAAACATAAACGCTAGCTGTCTAGAGAGGGTGCTGCTGATGTCATTTATCACCCAGCATTTATTACTACCTTAGATGGGTTTAGCTTTGCTTGTCTCCTGAGGACTGAAGACTTGAGAGGGTCTGATATTAACAAAAACTCCTGAAAAGAAGCTTTGTCTGCAGAAATTGATTTGGCCCATTGGACTCTCAGTACTGAGGAGAGATTGGAATGCTGGGGCACGAGAGACTACTTACCTTGGGCTCGTTCTGGCCCTCTGGAACAGTCATTCTTTATCAATCTCTGTCTGGGAACTAACATCTTGTGAGTAATAGATGAAAACCTTCTGGAATCTACTAACTTAAATGGCCACCTAACAGAATCTCATCACATAGCCCCCTGGGCCTATAGAACAGCTTCCCACATCTTGCTGTAGATGGCTCTCTGGTGGACCCATCAATGCATTTTAAACTTCCCTTGGTTTGTGACTTTCTCTGTTCTGCAAGAATATAAAACTTCATGAAGCTAGTCCTGTTTTAGAACATGGAATCTGAGGTAACCTAAATTGAGTTCCCAGGCCATGGCCTCTTAAAATGACTCCAGAACGAACTGCCCACGACTTTCTTTAAGATAAAATCTGTGGCTTTTGCATTGACATCAACAACTTCCAGACTGCTAAGATCTGCTACACAAGTGCTTAGACCTATGCAACCGTTGTTAGTTATGAAGACTTGTTTTATAGACAGTGGAATATGCAGTGTGGCATATTACCAAGAATGTGATTTATTAACAAGTTCTCAAGAAGAAAGTGTGGACTGGTCATGGCAAACTGGTGATGTTTGAGAGTCTTACTTCCATGGACTGAGAGAAGAAAGGCTTAAGCTGAATCAGTTTACCGAGATCAATTATTCATAATTTTAGTCCCTAAGTGTCAGAAGTTCAAATATAAAATGGCTCATCATTTAGAGAAAGGACATTCAGACAAGCTCTCCCAGCTACTGGCTGTGACAGATCAGCAGTCAAAACCCTGAGTGGCACTTGAGTCTTTAGTTTTGTTATGTCACAAGAAATGACATAATTCTGTAGATGTTGAGACTGACTTCCTATGGAAGTCTATTCTGTAAAGAATAATGGTCAGTAAATCATACTGACTACTGATTTGGACCCATAGCAATCATATCATAGGAAATTGTGCTCCACTTGGTATATATTGTCCACAGGACTTCAGGGAACAGTCTGTGATGGTAGCTTCTGGAATAAGGTCCATGGCCCATGGTCAAAAGCTCCCTAGTTATTCAGCAATTATTCCTCAGCAAGTTTTAGATAAAATAAGTCAACTAAAGTAAAAATAACTCACAGGAATGCTATCAGAACTTAAGTTTTGAGTTCTAGGACAGTCTCCAAAGCAATTCAGTATTTAAGTTTCTCCTAGATTTACTCATTATATATGTATGAATATTTGTATGTTTTTCTGTGTGTCATTTACCCAAAGTGTCCACAGAGACCAGAGGGGACATCAAATGGCAATTGAGCAAGAGTTATTAACAGTTATGAGCCACCATGCTGGTGCTAGGAACTAAACACTGGTCCTCTACAAAAGGAGCAAATGCCTTTAATGGCTAGCTACCTCTCCATGTCAGAGATTTCAGATGGTGCAACTTAGTGAACTAAATGAACAGAAAATACCTTTATCAACATCAAAATACTTTAATTGGGAAGTTTTTAAATGCAAATTTAGGCCTATAGGTTTTGTATATGAAGACCTCCATATACAAAAATAATATGAGAGTTAAAAACTTAGGTACAAATGTGAACTCTGATCAAGGAATGTGGGCAGCCAAAAGAGGTACATTTGCTGTTTAATTTAACTAATTTAAGAGAAACAGTTGACCTTATGGTTTTTGTGCTTCAATTTCTTAGTTATAATAAAATTATTTACAGCCGTATGTTTTAGAAACCATCATTATTTAATCAAAATTACTCAACTGATTCTCTTAAAGAGTCAAAATTTGTGTATTATTCTAAATCTCAGTTTAGATACTTTTTTCTCTTTTTGTTTGTTTTGCTTTGCTTGTTTTTTTTTTTCTCTCTGTCTGTAGTCCTGGCTATCCTGGACTACTCATTCTGTAGACCAGGCTGGCCTCAAACTCATGGAATTCCACCTGTCTTTGCCTCCAACGTGCGCCACCAACATCCAGCCACTAGATACTTGTTTTTGATAAATAAAAAGCATAAAACTTTCCTTGAGTAGGCAAGATGTCTCACGCAGTAAAGACACTTGTCGCCTAGCCTGACCACCTGAATGCAATCCTGGGGACCACATAGTTGAAGGAGAGAACAGATTCCTGACCTCCACACTCACACTGTGGTGCAATCTAATCCTCCCCAGAATAAATACATTTTTTAAAAAAGTTAAGAAAGCATAACGTTTGTTCGTATGTGCATGTGTGTTTGTGTAGATCAGACATTGATAACAAGTCTCTGTCTAGATCTTTATCTTTTTCTTTGAGTTAGAATCTCTCGTTGAATCTGAAGTCCAGCACCTCCAGCCAGGGCGACTGAGTCATGTCTCAGGCACACACCTACCTGCCCTTGCCTTCACAGTGCTATATGGGCATGCGCTGCCATGCCCATCTTTTTCATGTGGATGTTAGGGATAAAACTCAAGTTGGTCCAGCCCCAGAACATTCAATACTTCTATAGGAGCATTTACTGAAAAGTGTCCTTTGAATGTATTTCTATACCTTTTAAACTTCAGAGTGTCAGTGAGAAATATCTGGTGACTTAAATATAGGCAAAATTACCTCCTAATTATCACCTACTATAATCCAAATATTACTTCCTTAATAGGATTCTCTGTTATCACATGCAAAAAAATGTCTATTACCCTCACCTATCTCTGTACTTGTACTTGTTATAATATAGATTAGGCATCTATGTACCCAAGTTATTATCTCTCAAGTGGAATTTTGGACATTAGTTAGACAGATTTTGTTTCCACTAAGGTACCAAGAACCGTCACACACTGCTGTGTTAGTTGGCATTCCAATTGCTCTGAAGAATGCCTGACACAAATAGTGTAAAAAGAGGAAAGACTTCTTCTAACTTAGAGTGTCAGAGGCTCCTGTTTATGGTGACTGTGCTGCTGCTGCTGGTGGTGGTGGTAAAGTAATATCCAATCCATCGCAGCCAGGGAGCAGAGCAGTATGGCAGAAGGATGGAGGTGGAACAAGATACACTCCCCAGAGATCTGCTTCTTCTAACCTTTGAAAAGAGCAGTCCTTTCAAACCTGCAATTCATAGGTGGATTAAATAACTCACTAGGTCAGAGCACTCACTAGCTGATTGTCTCTGGAAGCACTTTCCCAGACACACCACGGTGTGCTTCTCTGGCCTCCTAGGCACTGTTCAGTTCAATCAAGATGACAATCACAATAAATAATCACAGCTGACTTCCACGGGAGGTCATCAGTGCATCTAAAAGCTGAGTTATTAGAAGCTTCAATCCAGATGCTGCTTGAAATGTCTTGTGCGTGTATTGTAAATGTGCCCTGCTTCAAGTAGGTTACTGGATTAAGTCATAGTAGTTCCTTTCATGGATGCGCCTTTAATAGTTTAATAGTCTCTTAATTTGATTTTAGTTTCAGTTCACTCCTGTTGATATGTACAGTGAAACAAACATACTATATATAAATTGTTGGAAGAAACTAATGATTACTGTACTCATATTTTCTGTTTGTCTGTCTCTTCTGTGTGCACATTCTCCCAGCAATTTTCTAACTCCATAACAGAGCAACTTTCATACCCAGTGTCTTAGTTCAATTTCTATTGCTATGGGAGATAAAGCCCATGACCAAAAGCAATTTGATGGGAAGGTGGGTTTATTTGGCTTACATACGCTGGGTTACAGTCCATTGAGGAAAGCCCATGCAGGAACTCAAAGAAGGAACCTGGAGGCATGAAATGAAGCAGAAACCATGGAGGGATGCTGTGTACTGATTTACTCCCCATACACCTGCTTCTTTATATACTCCAGGACTACCTGCCCAAGGGCATTACTGCTCATAGTGAGCTGTATCTTCCCACATCACCCACAGCAATCATTAATCTAGAAAATGTTTCACAGAGTTGCCTATCTGCAATCTGATGGAGCATTTTCTCAACTAGGACCCCTTCCTTCCAAATGACTTTAACTATTGCTAAATTTTAAAAAACAGCCCCCCAAAAATCCAGCCATTACATTCAGTAATGGAATTAATCACACACACACACACACACAAACCTTGTATGCATATGTAGTCCATATCTCCCTCCATCATAATTTCAACCTAAATAATACAAAGACCAACTACCAAGCTTCCAGGGGGGAAATGAATGTAGAATGAAACACTCTTCTGGCATCTTGACTGCAAGGATTGTGGAGCTAGCAATAATTTCAAATCTTTAATTGCAGAAATTAGAGCACACTTTATTTATCTAGTCAGTGACATCATGCTCTTATTCACTTTCTCCAACTATTATGCTTTTCTTTGATTTTCTTACATTTGTCAAACATTCCCTCTCACAAATGTCAAAGAGGAAAGAAAGCATGACACACCCTGGGTTAGCGGCATAGGAAACAAGAAGAAATAATAATTAGCAGAATCCAGAAACTATTGTGCTAAGAATCTCTATTACTATTGGTTTAATCCCTTTGATTAAATTCTACCTTTTGGATATGTCATATATTTCTGCAATAATTATATTGGTCAAATAGCTAACATTTATGAAACATTTACTGATATATAGTCTTGTCTTAAAAACATTGCAATTATTTGATCATCACGATGATCCTTGGAGTTAGGTATTACCAAACCACATTTAACATCAAAGGATACAAAGGAATTAGAAGTTGCATAACTTAGTAGTTGTTCAGGTTAGAAATTTCCTAGGCAAAATAAAGTGCACAGAGATAGACATCTGATCTGGGCTTAGATTTTGTAATAAATGAATTATCGTGCTTTTAAAGATAAACACAAAGAAATAATAGAAGTACCATAGACCCAGCTAAAGCACTCACAAGTATATACCTGAAGCATCTAAGTCAGTACACCACACATTCAATAATTCTTGCACATCGTGCTTACTGAAGCATTGTTCACAGTAACCAAGATATGCTGGGGTTGGAGAGATGGTTCTGTGGTTAAGAACCTTGGATGTTTTCCAGGATCTGGATTCAATTCCCAGCATGCATACAGCAGTTTACAACTGTCTATAACTCCAGTTCCAAGGATTCTGACACCTTCACACAGACATACATGCTAACAAAACAGCAATTAATGTACATAATACAAAGATAAATAAAAATATTGAAGATATAGAATAATCTAGAACCCATAAATATATGAATGGCTAAAGAAAATGTGGCTTCCCTATCCTAGAAGTAACTGAGGGAATAAAATTTCTTCAGAAACCATGACACTTTGAAATCCAGAATTAGCAATGAACAACAAATGGAAGAAAGATCATTTACTATATTTCAGATGTATTTGTTCTGGGGATAACATCTTTGGTTTTTACATTGCTCTCTAAAAATGTGTAGTGAAAGTTTTTCCAAAATAAAAGAAAGTGGTTTAAAAAAATAGTGAAACTATGTCATTCTATGGGAACTGGGGTCATTATGGACAATGGAATAAGCCAGCATCAGAAAGACCAACAATGTAAACTTTATCTCTTATATTATGATTTATGATATGAGGAAATAAAATTTGTGATTGTGGAGGAGGGAATTCACAAGGAGAGAAGAAGAGGAGGAAGAAAAGGAAAGAAAGTTGGAAAAGGCAGAAAATTTAAAAAAACAGTGTCACAATGATGCCAAGTGTTGTGTGTGCTAACAAAAATTAATTTTAAAAAACCTATACTGGCCGAGCGGTAGTGGCACACGCCTTTAATCCCAGAACTCGGGAGGCAGAGGCAGGCAGATCTCTGTGAGTTCGGGGCCAGGCTGGACCGATAGCCTCCAAAACAACACAGAGAAACCCTGTCTCGTAAAAAAACAAAAACAAAAAAAACCCTATACAGGAAGAATCATGCTTTGATGTCTGTATAAACTCTGCAAACAAGAATCAATAAATAAAAGCAAGGCAGATCCATAGAGATAAAAAATAGAACACAAAAATCTGGGTTTAGAAATAGCCTATGCACAAAATCTACATTACCTGTATACTTAAGGATATCATTAATTATTGCTATTCCTGGGATAAATGGAAAGGAGAAAGGGAGAAAGACAGCATCTTCTTTAAGATGTAAACATCTAATGATTCAAATATATTTGAAAAAAATCCATCTATTCTTTGTGATCATTTCCATTGGTCAAAATATATGACATATTGAGGATTAAAAACTATATACTGTTTAAATATTTACAGATAAAAGGCAACAATTCATATTATTCATTAGTTATTTCCATGAAAATGTATACTGTTCTTAAATAATTGCATTTTTATTTTTAAAACCCACTAAATGTGCAATTAAAACAAAAAGTTTGATAAATTAGTTTTCCTTAGAATGTTTTATTTTGGAATATTATTTTTATTGAAAATATATTCTTTTCATACAATAGATTCTGATTACATTTTTCTCCCCCAACTCCTCCCAGATTCTCCCCAAATCTCCACTCGTGCAAATACTTTCTGTCTCTAATTAGAGACAAAAATGCCTTTAAAATGATAATAAAATAGGATAAGATAAAAATGAACAAGCAAAAATAAAAAAAAACCAAACAGGAAAAAGATCTAAGGAAAAAGCACAAGAAACATGTACAAATGCAGAGGCACACACATTCACACACATGTGAACTTCATGAAAACAAAATGAGAAACCATAATATATAAGCAAAAGACCTGTAAGGTTAATAATAAAATTCCAGACAAAGCCTTATGTGACAAAATATTTCCAAAAACACTATTGAGTTCGTTTTGTGTTGACCATCTATTGCTGGGCCTGGTGTCTGGTCCTTTGAGTGGTTTGTGTACCCATTGAGACTCTGATAGAGAAATGTCTGGAGAGAAATTCTTGTTACATTTCACAGAGAACCAGGATAAATGTTAAAGAAGAATGTACTGCTATTCCAGTTAGTAAAGCGATATCCCTGCTTCATGATCTAACAGTGTTTTCTGCTTGCCCTTCTTTCTGGATGCTCAGATTTGCCTCTTGTTAGGCATTTGGAAGCAGCACTCTTCTGAGAAGTTTGTGACATTCTTCACATCATAATGCAGGCTTTGGCTATACCATCCTTAAACTGCACTAACATGGAACAGATCTTCTTACAACCCTCTTAAGCCATGTGGAGTCTGGAACAGCATCTAGCAATCCATGGTTATTCTCTGTTTTATTTGAAAAAGTTGTATACATATTACATTAAATTTGAAGTTGAGTGTTCATAGTTTCATTAGAACACAGCTATGCTAGGAGTGTGTGTGTGTGTGTGTGTGTGTGTGTGTGTGTGCGTGTGTGTGTGTGTGTGTATTCATAGGTGTTTCCACCTAAGAACAGATTTGTGTATTTGCACTATGGACCACACATATCCCTTAGCATTTGCTAAATACTCTTTTACAAAAGCTGAGCTTCAGACTACAGTCTGTATTTTTATTTCACTATAAAGGCAAGATGCAGGTGATGGAAAGCATTCAAAGGACCATATCTACTAAGAAGTATGGGTATATACTTCCATTACAATATTTCCTACCAGTTTTGCCATTTCTCAGCTTATTCTCTTCGCTTAGTTCTAAGTATAAGGTCTGTCTGTAAATAATCATGATAATTTTTATACTCTTCTACAATGCTCACAATTTTAAGCTTCTATATTATTACATTTACATCAATACCCTCTCTTAGACTCTAGTGTTTGGATTTTTTTCCCGAAACAGAGTTCTCTGTGTAGCTTTGGAGTCTGACCTGGAACTTGCTTTCTAGACCAGGCTGGCCTTGAACTCACAGAGATCCACCTGCCTCTGCCTTCTGAGTGCTGGGATTAAAGGCATGGGCCACCACCACTCAGTGAATTTGGAAAATATTAATGGTGAAATATTTCATTCTTTGATGATGTATTTGTAAGGCTTCATCATATTCTTTCACTGTCATTAATGGAACAATGTATGGAGAAAAGTTTGCTTTGAGGTGGACGACTTCTCCATGTAAGATTTCTTTCATTGCTCGAACAAGTAGATGGGATACTTACTAAATACCTTTCAATAATCTGGACATAGCCTGGTGGTGATGCACATGCCTTTAATCCCAGCACTCGGGAGGCAGAGACAGGTGAATATCTGTGAGTTCAAGGCCAGAGCTAGTTACAGGACAACTATCTTACAAAGAAACCCTATCTCACAAAAAAAAAGAAAAAGAGAAAATCTGTATATAGCTCATAATCATTTTAGACACACCAAAATAAAGCATTTCATTCTCACAATTCTAATGTTGTAGCTGCTTTCCTATTTTTTTACCAGATTTTAATACAGTATTGTACTAATTGCATGATAAATTTTATCTATTGTAGCTAAATGTATTATGCCTATCTTTAATGACAAATTTGGTTGTGGATCTTGTTTATGAGAGTACATTTGGTATCTTTTGGTTATCATTTGCATTAGAAACTATTGTAAGTAATTTATTTTCTATGTTTTATGGATTTGAACAAGTTTATAAAATGTGAAAGTAAATATTTCTAACTAAATTTCAATAACTTATTTATATAAAAACCTTGTTTCATTTGTTTTAAAAGACAATTGAGACAGGATTTCCCTGGGTAGCTCTTGTTATCCTTGAACTTGAGACTCTCTTGTCTCTGCCTTGTAAGTGCTGGGATTAAAGGTGTGTGCCACCATGCTGACTAAAATCTTGTTTTAAAGTAGTTCTGTACCTTGTGACTTGTCTTGTTATATTTACACTTTCCTGCATCATTTTAACAGTTTTTGTTTTCACAGCCCATTTTTCCTACGAAATTTCAAAGAATTTAACACAGTTTTTCAAAGCAGGTTCTGTTATTGCATTTAGCTATTGTCTGCTTTTCTCATTTACTGGTTGCATATTTCCCTTGGTTTTTAAACTAAAACTAATAGTTTTTTAATTTTCATTTTATGGGAAGTTTCACAGACTAGGTCTTTAGATACATCTGGGATTATTCTATTTGCTGATTTATGGATTTCTTGCGCTCTTAAGTTTATTGCTCTTTATTCAAAATGATTGGTTCCTTCGTTTTGAAAAGAATGGTTGATGGGTTTTTGCTTTAATAAGTAAAGAGTCATATAAGGTCTGTGAACTGTTTTTTTGAAAACCGCTATCACCACATCCCTCAAAGACTACATCTGTCCTATAATTCTGAGCTATCCTGTGAGCAAAGATTTTTTTAAAGATTACTTTGATTGCTTGATTGTTTCAGATGTTAGTTTGATTCATGTATTGTAGCCAAAACTCTTGGGTAAAGTTCCCAAAGTGTTTACTTTAAAAGTTAGCTCTTTGTGTGCTGAGGATGTAACCTAGTTGGTAAAATGCTTGCCTGTTAAGTATAAAGCCTTGAGTTTGTCCTCTGTACTGCACACTCAGCGTTGTACATAGTGCTGTCACCCCAGCACTGGATAGGCTGGGGCACGGAGATCAGAAGCTCAAGGTCTTATTTGGTCACCTAATAAGTCTGTGGCCAACTTGTCATACATAACCCAGTCTCAAAAATCAAAACTCCTTTTAAGGAGAGATGAGGCATTATTCTGCAGGACTTGGGCTTTTATTATTTTTCTCTTTTATAACTGGTCAGTTTGAAAAATCATAAAAGGGATTTTCATTGTGCAGTAATGTTTGATTCATTCCTGTTTAAAAAAAACTTTGATAACATCTCTAATTCCCACATTCGGCTTGCAGAATTGATTTCCCAAAAAACTAAGGAAGAATAATTTATACATCTTTCACTTGCATGGAATTTCTAGTAGTTTTGTATAATGAACTACAGCTACTAATTTGGTGGCTTTATGGATACTTTTATTTAAAAAGTTGCCATTTTGATAGAAAAGTATCTTATCTGTATATGAAACTTTTTGTTCCTGGATACATATTTTGTCTCAAATAACTTTGCAAAAACCTACATTTTTGTTTATATTTGACTGATGTATTTTTGCTCTCATCTTATTTTTAACTTTCCAAACTTGTTCCATGCTTCTTTTGAATAAACAGCATCTGCTCCTCCCTTGCATTATGATCTAATTTGGTGCTTTTTATTAGTTAATGTGAATCAAACAATTCACAATTTATTATAATGGGTTGGTATATTTGGTTTCTTGTCTGGTAATTTTTTTTGTTGTTTCTACATTCAGTTGTGATTTTTTCCTCGGTTTTTTTATTATTAGTCTTATGGATTTTTACCAAACAATCTTTTATTTCCCTCTGTTTTTTCCTGCATTTACGTGTATTATTTTGTGCTTGTTATTTCACCCTAAAAAGAAATTATAAGGGTCATAAGTGAAACAATAACTATTAGCTACCACTAATGTACACAACAATTTTTTCACATATATGTGACTAGGGATGTAGTTCAGTGCTGATTTGGTGTGCTTGAAGCCTTGGATATGATCTCCAGCACTGCCAACAGCAACCAACCAGCCAGCCAATGTACTTTGTCATTTCAAACAACGTTCTGAGGAACATTTTTCCTATTGTGATTTAGTTCCATTGACAGTGATTCGCACTTGGCTCTGTGGTTTAACTGGACCGCATGCCCCCTTAAAGTTCTTTGAGTTATTCTTTCCCCCTTCCCTCTCTCTTCAGTGGAACTAACTGCGCTCAGAATCACTTTTCCACAACACATGGGTTGGTAGCGTGCTTCCACACCTGTGGCTGTGTGAAGATGCTTTCCAAATGCCCTTTTCTAAGAAAGTCAATTTCAGCTGGTGCACAAACATTTTGCCCTGAAACCCCTTCCCCTGCTTTTTTTTCCTTCCATTGGAAGCTAGGTGTTTCCCTACCAGAGATCAATGTGTTTTTTGGTTTTTTTTTAACATTTTTAAAAATTTTAAATAGCTTGTTTTACATATCAATCCCAGTTCCCTCTCTCTCCCCTCCTCCCGCACCCCCTTCACCATCCCCCCCCATCCTCCCACCCTATTGCCAATTCCTTCCACATAGGGGATATCTAGAGTCTATCATTTCATTCAGGGTAGGGTCCAGGCACTTCCCTAAGAGTCCAGGCAGATGTGTCCATAACACAAAGAGGATTGCTCTCTCTGCTTGGGCTCTTAGAGATCAATGTTTTGTTTTGTTTTTTCATTTACTTGTACTTTCTCTAGCAGCAGTGGTATATGTTTGCTTTTGGGATTATTCCATTAATGTGGGTGCTTTTCAATGATGCCTTTTAATTTATAGAGTCTGTTGTTTTGACAATTCCATTCAAGGGATGGGAGTGTTGCTCAGTAGGTAAAAGCAGTTGCAATGACCTGAGTTTGGTTCCCATTCTCTTATCACTTAGAAAAATAAAGTTTTCTAACCCATCCCATCTCAGTTGGGTTATACCTGTGAGGTGAGATTGAGTATGATGTGATTTGGTCATGATACTTTTTATGTGTTTATGATGCTGATTGTGTTTCAAAAAGGGAATGAATATTAGTTTTCCTTCACATTGGAGTGTTGCTTTATCATCTGTGTAATTATCTGCCATTGTCTGGACTGGTTAATCTGGACATGGGAATGGCCTTTGAGTGCTTTGGTTACCTCTCAGATGAAATGGCCTCTGCTTTGTTTTTTAGGTGATAATTACTTAAACATGTCCCAAGTGAAAACATAATGCAAACTGATATTTTGTACAAATGCTAATCCTGTCTGGAAGTGATAGAAGGAGACTTTTCTCTTGAGTGTTCTGTGTCCATCTATAACATCTAACATAGTCTTCTACTCTATCCCTTAACTCAACCATTTTGTTGAATTTTAAAATATTGATTTTAAATCAATTTGAAATTTTAAAAATATTGGTCTTTTCCTTAAATAAAACTATGTTGATTTCACTATTGAAAATAACACATTTTAAACAAAATGGTTTTTATTCTTTAAAAATTTAACTCACGCCTTGAGTCTGGCACCTTAGACCACTTGGCACCATTTCAGCCTAGGTGCATATGGGGAAGGCCATAGGTCCTGCCACAAATGATGTGACAGACTTTGATGATCCCCCATGGGAGGCCTCAAAATCCCTGAGGAGTGGATGGGGAGTAAGATGGGGGGTTGCTGAGGACCATGGGAGGAGAGAACTGAGATTGGTGTATAAAATAAGATTGTTTTAAATGTAAATAAAATTTCATTAAAAAATTTAACTCACATTTACAATGTATTTTGATCATATTTCCAGTTCATATCCTTCAATGCCTCCTAGATTCTCCCCACTACATCTCTACTCCAACTTCACAGCTAGTCTTTAATCATATAATCCTATTATTCTAATTAATGTGTGTGTGTGTGTGTGTGTGTGTGTGTGTGTGTGTGTGACCATCTATTGAAGCACTGCCATTTCAGACTACACTGCCAAGGAAAATTGACTCTCCTCTAGCAGACAGCAACCATCCATAGTTCCCAGCAAGGGGTGGTAGCTGGTGCACTTCTTCTGGGCAGTACTAGAACATGGATGGCTTGATCTTGTGCAAGTCTTGTGGAGTCAAACACAATTCTTTCAAAATTGTGAATGTAATGATCCTTTCATGTGTAGAAGATGCTGTTTTAGCCTAGTCCTCTCCAACTCTGGATCTTATAATTTTCCACCCCTAATTCCATAATATTCCTTTAAGCATAATAGGAAGTTGTGAGGCATTCTTTCTTGATACTATTTTTGGTTTGTTTTGGTGTGTGTGTATGTGTGTTTAAAGAGACTACATTTTTTAAATGAAGAAAGGTATAATGAGGGTTAGGAAAGTCACAGAAAGTTTCTATTTTATCCACATCCAGCACCCACACACAAGAACTTTGGAGTCAGTTTTTATTCAAGGGACCCTAGGAATGATCTCTCCTTAATCTCTATTGTTTTTTCCTGGATGTAGATCCTTATTGTTTTTTCCCCCTGGGCTTTCATTTTGCCTTTTTTATAACATGTGAAGCATCACACACACACACACACACACACACACACCACCACCACCACCACCATATTTGAGTAGTATCTAAAAATAATTTTGATCATGTTACTAGCTTGAATCATATTCTTTGAAAAGTCTCAGTGTCTAGCAAAACAGGAGGCAAGTCCACCCCATGGACACAATATATCAGCTTGAAGGTCACCTGGATGGACAATCTACGGAGATAACAATCATTTTCATTTAACTTAATAATGTAATATTCTACATGTAAAATTAAAATAATTTTTTCAATATTTATTTATTTAAATTAGAAACATGAATACTTCACATGTCAATCCCAACTCCCTCTCCCACCCCTCCCCCCTTGTTCCTCTAGCAGCCCCCCCCAGTCTCAGGCCCAATCCTCACATCATTCCCCAGGGAGGGTGAGGCCCTCCTTGGGGGGGGATCTCCAGAGCCTATCATTTCATCCAGGGCAGGACATAGGCCCTTCCCCATGTGTTCAGGCTGAGAGAATATCCCTCCATGTGGAATGGGCTCCCAAAGTTATTCGTACACTATAGGGAACACTGATCTACTACCCAAGGCCCAGAGACTTCTGAGGCCTCCTCACTGACACTACATTCATGGAGTCTGGGTCACTTTCCTCATGGCCTCTCAGTCATCAGTCTGGAGTTCAAGAGCTCCCCCCTTGCCCAGTCAGCTGTCTTTGTGGGTTTCACCAGCAGTCTTGACCCCTTTGCTCATCACTCTTCCCTCTCTGTCACTGGGTTCCAGGGGTGCAGTTCTGTGTTTAGCTGTGGGTATCTGTCTCTGCTTCCATCAGTCACTGGATGAAGGTTCTAGGATGGCATATAAGGTAGTCATCAACCTTATCATTAGGGAGGAACTATTAATGTGGACTCTCCGCTATTGCTTAGTTTGCCAGTTGGTGTTATCCTTGTAGATCTCTGGAAATCTCACTAGTGTCAGCTCTCTCCTCAAACCTATAATGACTCCATCTATTATGGTATCTCTCATCCTTCTCTCCTCTATTCTTACCCCGACTCAACCTTCCTGCTCCCCCATGTCTTCTTCTCCCCACCTCTTTTCCATCTCTCTTTTTCCTGGTTCCCTCTCCCCTCCCCCGATGTTCCCAATCTGCTCAGGAGAGCTTGCCTCATTCCACTTCTTTGGGGTATCATGTATATCTCTTGGGAACCTCCGTATTTCCCAGACTCACTGGCACTGGGATTGTAGTCCGACACTCCCATGATCCATGTCTAAAATCCATATATGAGTACATACCATGTTTGTCTTTTTGTGACTGGATTACCTCACTCAGGATGGTTTCTTCTAGTACCATCCATTTGCATGCAAATTTCAGGATTTCCATTGTTTTGTTTTTCACTGAGTAGTACTCCATTGTGTAAATGTACCACATTTTCTCTATCCACTCTTCAGTTGTGGGACATCTACAGTGCTTCCAGGTTCTGGCTATCATAAATAATGCTGCTATGGACACAGTGGAACAGATGTCCTTGTTGTATGGATGGACATCTTTTGGGTATATGCCTAACAGTGGAATTGCTGGATCTTGTGGTAGGCTGATTCCCATTTTCCTGAGGAATCTCCATACTGATTTCCAAAGTGGCTGTACAAGTTTGCACTCCCAGCAGCAATGGATGAGTGTTCCCCTTTTGCCACATCCTCTCCAGTATAAGCTGTCATTGGTGTTTTTGATTTTAGCCATTCTGACAAGAGTAAGATGATATCTCAGAGTTGTTTTGATTTGCATTTCCCTAATGGCTAAGAATGTTGAGCACTTTCTTTAGTGTCTCTCAGCCTTTTTAGTCTCCTCTATTGAGAATTCTCTATTTAGTTCAGACCCCAGTTTTTAGTTGGATTCTTTGGTGTTTTGGAGACTGCTTCTAGAATTCCTTGTAAATCTTGGAGATCAGCCCTCCGTCAGACATGGGGTTAGTGAATATCTTTTCCCAACACATGGGATGCCTTTTTGTCTTGCTGACTGTGTCTTTTGCCTTACAGAAGCTACTCAGTTCAGAAGGTCCCATTTATTAATTTTTGATCTCAGTGTTTGTGCTACTGGTGTTATGTTCAGGAAGTGGTCTCCTGTACCAATTTGTTCAAGGGTACCTCCCACTTTCTCTTCTAACAGGTTCAGTGCGGGTGGATTTATGTTGAGGTCTTTGATCCATTTGGACTTAAGTTTTGTGCATGGCAATAGACATGTACATGCCAATACCAGTTATGCCAGCACAATTTGTTGAAGATGCTATCTTTTTTCCATTGTATAATTTTGGCTTCTTTGTCGAAAATCAGCTGTTCATAGGTTTGTGGATTAATCTCAGGGTGTCCAGTTTGCTTCCATTGGTCTACCTGTCTATTTTTGTGCCAATACCAAGCTGTTTTCATGACTATAGCTCTGTATTAGAGCTTGAAGACAGGGATGGTGATGGCTCCAGATGCTGCTTTGTTGAGCAGGGTCGTCATGGCTATCCTGGGTGTTTTTTTTTTCATATAAAGTTGAGAATTCTTCTTTCAAGGTCTGTGAAGAATTGTGCTGTGATTTTGTAATTTTGATGGTGATTGCATTGAGTCTGTAGATTGCTTTCTACAGACTCAATGTAAAATTAAAATATTAATCAGTAAAGAGAAGACAAGGTTTCTCATGTTCATAAGTTCTAATTAGTACAGTGCTGGGAGTCCTAGCCAAAGCCAGGGGACAGGAAAGAGAAATAAAAACCCTTGAAACAAAAATGGAAGACATAAAATGTCTCTATGAATGACACATTTTTTATGTCAAGAACTCCTGGGATGACATTTACACAGAAACCATGGACGTAATCATGAAATAATTTAATAAAGTAACAGTATACAAAATTAGAAAATGAAAATCAGAAATTATTATATACTAGCAATGGCTTCTCTGACAAAGAAATCAACAAAACAATCCTATTTAAAATATCACAAAATAGTTAGGAACAAAAATAAGGAGAGAGATGAATGATATCTACCATGCAAACCATAAGCGTAAATCAAATACATTGAAGACACAAGTAATTATAGGGAGACAACTGGTTCACAGATTTGGAGAAGTAGCATGCTTAAATATCTAGTCTTCAGAAACCAACACAAAGATTCACTGCAATCCATTCTACCATTGCAATGATGTTTTATATAGAAAATGCTTTTACATTCTAAGGTTATATGAAATCACTAAACCCAAACAAACAAAGCAATTGTGTGCAGAAATATCAAAGCTATAATCATTTTGCTAACTTGTTTTAAAATATATTGCATGAAAAAAATCTATTTTCAGTAAAATAAAAATAAAATAAAACGTAAAACTACGGTAATCAAAGCATCATGCCACTGACATGAAGTTTGACACATTGACCAGTGGAACGAAACATAGAGCCCAGAAGTATGTCATATGTTCATTGTAACTAATTCTAGTAAAAGTGCAACAAAATAGGAAAAGGACAATCCATTCAATAAATGACAGTTGGAAAACTGGTTATCCATATATAGTGGGATGAAATGGGACCCTAATTTTACACCATATATAAAATCAAACTTAAAACAGATTTACTTGAACAGTAAAGCTACTAAAATATAGTTCAGAGGAAAGACTTCATGGGACTGACCTGAGACAGGATCTTGTTGGTTATGATGACCAAATACATCAAAAAAGAAGCCAAATACAGACAAGCAGGATTGCCATATGCTGGAAAGTTTCTGCCTGCCAGCACCAGCAATGCCCTGAGAGAAAAGACAACCCAAAGAATAGAAGAGAGCTTTTGCAAGCCAGGCACCCCATAAGGGGTTAATCCCCCAAATGTGTCAGGGACTCAAACAATGCAACCTAACCTCAAGGAAGTCAATCACTTGATGAAACAATTGATGAGAAATACCAATATGTGTATGAATGGCTATCCAAATTGATATTAATTAAAATAATGTCTCTAATTTTTTTGAATTAACATTATTGTTGTTGTTAGTAAATTCCACCGTAAGCAATGAATGAAACTCATTTCTGACTGGAGATAATTCAGATGGCCTTACAGAGCTGGAGAGCTAGCTCAGCCATTAAAGTGACTCTCCTGTCCTTTAAAGGATGCAATTTCAGCTCCTAAGTGGCCTTATTCTTTCCAGCATTTCTAATTCTGTCTTGTTTCCTATGGACTGTTTGTTCAGGATCCTGCACATCATGTTATTGAAAAGGCTGAGGTGTGTGTGGACGGCATATATATTCACATTCCTCTTCATCTAGCCTCATGTTCCATCCCCTTTGACTTCGCCCACACACTAAAAGCCATCCTTCTTGGTTTCAGCACTTGAGGCTTGCCTTTGCTCTTGAGCTCATCCAGCCCTCTTTATTTTGAAAGAAATTCCTCCAAAACACGTTTCTTTTCCATGTGGATTATCATTCTCCTTCAGTCCTTTATTCCTTCTTCAATAAAGGGTGGCTCTCTCCCACTGATAAATGTGCACTTTGTTTGGGATTTGCTTTCCATCCTGAGTGGGAAGCCTCTTAAACAAGTTCGGCTTATCTTACTTCTTTACCTCTCACTGGTTACCCACATTTTATCAGAATCATAAGTACACTGTAGTATTAATATCAGTAGTATTTCATGTGTTCTGTGGTATATGCCTCTTACTATTTCACTGTCTTTCTTAAAAGCTTCAGCAAATTGCCCGTGACATTTTGTATCCTATTTGTCATTTTCCCACTATGCTATATTCTTTCCTGACTAAATCTGCAACTTGACCCTCAGTTCCCATCCAACTAACCTGTTATTGTCCCCATATGCCTCCTTTTCTATAGGTCCAGAGCCAGACCCTGCTGAGATCTGGGCTTGGTTATAATTTTTCTTTCAACCGCAATATTCTCTTACCTAGGCCATCTTTGGCATCTCAGTATAAGTGCCACCTCAGCCAAGAAGCCATGGGAATCCCTTTGTATTAATTTCCGTCCTTATTGCTGGGGGAAATAATCTGACTAATGAAACCTAAAGAAAGAATGTTCAGTTCCCATTTGTCTTTTTGCTAAATCTGGCACCTCAGTCCTAATTCCTTATGACTCTTCCCACTCAATTAACCCAACAGAAACTCCCTCACAGCCATGCTCAGTGTTTTGTCACCAAGGCCAATCTCCACCCCATCAAGTTGATGATCAACATTAACTATCACAGCTCCTAGTACCTGTAACCTTTTTCAAGCAGAAAACAATATAGCTCTAAGTGATTTTGGTTGTTGTTGAGAGGAACAAAATATGAGAACTAGTTTTGTTGTGGCCAGTGACATATTTGACTAAAACTTCAGGTTCTTCATCTAAAATAAGGAGACTCTGTATCCCTCCTTGATCACCCTCTCAGGAAGAAAGAAAATGATAAGTGAATAGTATATATAAAATCATGCAGATGCAGAAAATAATTTACATAATGATGATGTCAATTTTGTAGTATCTTTAGAAATTATAAGTCTTAATGATTTTGTCACCAACAAATTTTAGGTGACCTTGCTTTTCAGTTTTGTGTTAATTTATGTCATTATCAGACTTGGTGTTACTGTCCCTTTTGTGGAATTATTGTGATTACCTAGTTCACCAGACAGTTTACTATCCAGTTCTTATAATAACTTCTACTTTTGGATGTCAAATCTAGTATCTTGCACATGTCAGGCAAGAATTCTGCTACTGAAACACTCCAAACCTAATTATCTAAGTTTCTTAATTCTTTGGAGGCATATGGTATGTTGGAGTCAACTCTTGTTTGTGTGGAAGCTAATTATCTTCAAGACATGACTGTGTGCTACTTCCAGTTAAAGTATGAATCCATATCCGAGAAGCTTAGTGTGTTCCTACTGGTCACAGAGAGACAGCAATCTGAAGGTAACTGAGAGGTGCATTCTGCCAATACAAAGGGACAGTAGACAGCTGGAGAATGAAACAGATGGCTGGCTGCCCCAACCTACTGAGCCTTGCTTAGTGTAGCCACAGAGTTTGGAAAACAGGAAGTATACAAAGGTTATGGAGCTAATTTCATATTTCTGTCACGGAAATACTATTTCAATAAAATTAAATAAACAATTTTTGAATATATAGTAACTTGAATTTGACCATTGTGTTCTTCATCTGACCACAAACCCAATTAAAAAATGCTCTTTGTGTCATCTAGTGAAGCCCTTCTGCTCCCTGACACGTCACTGTACTTAGCTCTGTCACTGACGCATATTTTACCTGCTTAAAAACTTCACATGAATGATACCATGACATACCCCCTTTTTTCCTGCTTGGTTTCTTTACACTCAAAGTAATACTGTTTAAAGTTAAACATTTCTTGCATATATAAGTAGTACATAACTTTTCACTATTAAGGAGTATCATTACTTTTTAATTTCACAGTTGATAAGATTTGAGATGTTCAGGGTTTTAGCTATTATTAAAAATATTGTTAAAGTTAAAAGGTTGGTGTGATCATTCTTGCCTGGTCTTTGGGGAGTAAAGACCTCATATGCTTGTGATTGTCAGACTTGAAAGATCAAGTTCTAGGGTTATGACTTTTCAAGAGATACATTTTAAGTATCATAACATGGGCCATTTGAAAATTAAACAGCAAAATGTACAGAATGCAAATATTAGGCAAAAAGATGAAAGGATTCTATTAGTAACAAATAATGTACATTTCTTGTCAAAAATACTTATACAAAATAATCATTGGATAGGGAAGAAATAATTCATTTGTTTGTATGTCCATGTTTATGTATGATGGTGTGTATCTAAGGATGTGAGTGTATGTCTGCACTTGTGTTTGCTTAAATGTAGATATATCGATTTGTATTTGGATGCACATATGCAACACATACTCCACAGTGCACATGTAGAGGTAAGAGAACAATCTCAGACGGATGTATTCGTGTGTGTGTGTGTGTGTGTATGCACATATGCAACAGTGTGCATGTGCATGTCATATGGCAGCCTTTACCTTCTGTCATGTTTGAGACAGTGCTTCTCTTGTGTTGTTATCTGCTGCCTAAGCCCAGGCTGTGGACCCTTGAGTTTCTAGGGACTCTCCTGCCTCTATCTTCATTCTCAACATAGGAACAAAGGGACTGTCAATGTATGCTACCATGCCCAGCTCTATCTAGATTCTAGGAATTCAGACTCACACTTACATGACAGGCACTTTACTCCTTGAGTCATCTTCCCAACCAACCCCCAAGTAGGCAATTTTTAACAAAGAATGATAATTTTACAGAGTTTGTAAACAATAGTCTAGAAAATCAGAGCATAATAAAAGTTAGATAAATTTCCTTTTGTTAAAGTTATTTTTGAAACAGGACCTCACTACTTTGCCCTAGCTGTCTTAGAATTCATTATGTAGACTGTACTAACCTTGAACTTGAGATGGTCTGCCTCACAAGTGCTGGGATTATTTCAACAATCCTCTGCTAGGAACTGATAAGTCAAAAAGACAAAAGGAATTTAAAAAGAGAAGAAATGAATAATACCATCAATTATCAAACAGAAATGTAATTTATATTTATTTATATCTTAAAATTTCAATTTATTATTTTCTTTTTGCTGTATTGGAGTTGTTTAATTTTTAAAATGTATTAAATGTATTTTTACTAGTTTTTTAAAAGAATTTTGGATATGCTTTAGACATTTTTTATTCCCCAAATCCTCCAAAATCCTCCTTCACTACCCACTTTGTGTCTTTTTGTTTTAAAAAAAAGACCTAGAAAGACCAATTTGGATTACCCAATATATTTTTTATGTGTGCCCTTCCACTGAAGCCTGGTTGACTTGGCAGGCCTATTCTCTTAGAGAAAACCAACCCTCCCATCCCCAATAGACATCAGCTATCATAGTGGTGGGACTTATGTCCACCTCCTCTTTCCACGCTGGGATTTGGTCTGGCTTAAGCATGTACATGTCTTATATGTGCTGTCATAACTGCTTTGAAATCATAGATGCAGCTGCCCTGGTGTGTCCAAAAGACCGTGTTTCCTTATAGGCATGAATTACCCATGGCTTTTTATACTTTTTCCATCTCTCTTCAACAGAGATCCCTGAGCTTTGGGAGGAGGAGTTGCAGTACACATGGTTCATTTAGGACTAAGCATTCCCAAGTCTCTATTTTTTGCACTTTGGCCAGTTATGACTCTCTGTGCTCGTCATCACCAGTTTCTATATTGAGGATTGAGAAATATATCAGTCTAAATGTATAATGATAAGTCCTTAGGAGTCAGGTTAATACTATGTTTACTTAAAAATAATTTTTAGTAGTTTTTTTTTCCCAAGGAGGCCCTATGATCAGTCTAGTCATAGGTTCTAGACCTGATAATGATGCTAGATATAGATCCAATCTGGTGGACTATAACTTAAATCCTATTAGAAAATGGTTGGTTACTCCCATGATATTTGTGTCATTTTAATTTTTTTTATTTTTAGAGCATTTCATGGGTGAGTATGATATTTATATCATGTCCACTCTTCTCCCCCACTCCAGCACCTCCTGGGTGATCCCTTTTTGTTTAATTAATATTGCTAATACATGGCGTGTGTGTGTGTGTGTGTGTGTGTGTGTGTGTATGTATAACTATAGCCTATGGAGTTCATTAGTGCTGCTCATATGTATATGTGTTTGTGTTTACCACTTCCCACTGGATAAACTAATAGGGTGCTTGTTTCTGGAGAACATCAATTCTCTTTCTCTCAGCAACCATCAATAGTCTTTAGGTCTTTATCTAGGACCTGGGTCTTGTGAGATTTTCCCCTATCAACACTGACATGTCAACTGATGATTTCACTGACTATGTCCTGTTTAGGAAACATTTGGTTGAGATTTATTGGACATGGTTTCCCCCTTCTTATATGGAAGACACTAGAGCAGATACCCTGGTTCTTTGATTCTTACAATATTTCTGCCCTCTCTTCCTCAATGTTCCCTGAGCCTTAACTATTAGGGGTTGCATGGGAGATGATGTATTGGGGTTAGACATCTCACTCTCAATTGTTCAATTGTTGACCAGTTGTAGGTTTCTGTAATAATCTCCTGCTGCTGCAAAAATAAATTTCTTTGATTAGGGATGAGAAACTACAATTTCTTTAACTAAAAGGATAAATATATAAAATGCATTTAGGAATTCCACTGGTTTATGGAAATGGCAGTAGTAGGTTCTCTTCTAGGTTCTGTGACCTCACCAGCCATGGGAGTTTGGCTTAGAACCTGGCACAAATTCCTTCCTACTGAATGGACATTAAGTCCAATTATGTGGGTATGGTTACCCCTAATAGATAAGGGTCATTATTTTAACCTTGGAGACATAATGCCTTGTTGGTCATTGTATTTCATAGGTTTTACAGCTGGGCAGGTTGACTTTATTGCTTTATTTTAACTCTTAGTAGCTTGAATTATCACCAGATGCCATGAGAGTTAGCCCCAAGTAGGAGACTTTTGGGTTAGTTCAGGCTTTATTCCTCCAGGTCCTGTGTCCAAAGTATGTGGTATCTTAGGCAATAGGATCTTACCATTTAATTAATCCTGGAATGCAACCAAGGATAATGGCAATAGTCTGTATCATTTTGGGAGTCTATTGGACTGCCTTTGCCAACAATTCAAAGGGAGGTTTCCTGTGGCAAATTCATGGGTTTTCTTAGCCTATGGTCCTTCATCATTGCTACCCTAAGTGGCATAACTTCATTTTGTGTGTGTGTGTGTGTGTTAGTAAATATAAAACTATGTTTTCCCATGACCTTTTCAAACATCCCTTATGTTATTCAGCACTCCTTCCTCACCCTTTCTGCTGCTCTCCCTATCACCTTCTTCTTTGTCTTCACAATTAAACTCCTCCCATCATTTTTCCTATTTCCTCTTTCGTATCACCTGTGTCCCACTCTTCCCTCTGTAGAATTCTTTCTCCCTTCCTCACAATGGAACCTTTTTTACTTTTCTAGTTTCTGTGGTTACTCCAGGTAACATACTCACATCTAAAGACTTGATCTAGGTAAACCATGAATAAAAGAAGACATGCCACATTTATCTTTCTAGGTCTGGGTTACTTCATTGAGTATAATGTCTTCTACTTCCATCCATTTACCTGTGAATTTCATTATTTTCTTTATAGAGCTGAATATAATTCCTTCGTGTATGTGTACCACATTTTCATTATCCATTCAAATTCTTTTCAATAGAACTTTTACCACACATCAAGACCTACCTATAAAGCAAGTCTTGATCCATTTCAAAGATTATTTTATTACAGTGGATTAAATTAAAGGCTAAGAGCAATAATATATATATATAAAGTCTGCTTTTTAAAACTAAGCAGTACATGTTAAAAAAATAAGCAATACATAGATTAAACAAGTAATAACAAGACATAGAAAACTTCCTATACTGAATGATAATTAAAACACAGTTTGTTAAAATTCATGTTGACGCCTTTTGTCAGCCCTGTGTCAGAAATTGTTTAAATACGTTATCATTTCATTCTCTTCAAAAGGCATGAGAAAAAGATAGGTAGAGAAGCAGACAGGGGACTGAGAAATACAGGAAGGATGCCCACATCAGCTCATGTCTCCATCTAATGGAGTCAGGGAGTCTTGACTAAATCACTAGATAAAATGCAAACAAACAATGAAAATTACACCTTTGAGCAGGATTTTCCTGGAAATCCCCATAGCCTGGTGTACGATGATGCCAGAAATGTCTGCAGCAATAATCTAAAATGTATTATCAATGACAGAAATCGTGATGAAAGATAAAGTTATATGCTGTTTACAGAGTTGAAGACCAAACCTAGGAGAGCTCTGATATCTATTATGAGGATGAAACAAAGCCATCTGCTTCTGCTTCTAGTTTAATCCATAATGAAACTGACTATATGAAACTTGACTAAGTGATCTGGTGAGGGTCCCATCCAAACAAAATTCACTGTTTTCCTTATTTGACTCTGGTGCCAACTGAAGAAAAACTGTGCACGATCTCATAGAAAGGATGCCTCTAATCCCAAATTTGTTGTGTGTTCTAACTTACAAAGTCTTCAATTTGGAAAGAACATTTTCTTTATAGAACTCAAACCATTTCTCTCTCTGGCTATCTTTTATGAGAAACCGAAAGGAAATTGGTTTCCAGTTTGTGATCATCATTTGAACTTTTGAAAAAAGGTGTGAGTCATCCCTTGCTCTTTGATAATTTCCAAATGACAAGGCTTTGCTTTTATGGATTAGTTCTAGCTTTTAGTTATTTTAGTATATTTTTGCTTGGCTGGGGGTGAGAAAAATAAATGAGAAATGTCATTTATGAGTATGAGCCTGTTAATACATTTGGAGAAAATCAAGGGTCAGTTTTTGGGGACAGAAATATGATTTTCTGAAGCTTTTGCCCTTTTCCTTTCTACAGCATTCTTTTTTCTTTCTTCCTTTTTAAGGTATCTGATATAGCTTTAGGTGGGGATCACATAAATCTAACAAGGGGTTGCTGTATCTGTGAACCTAGGTAAAGTGCTAATCAAAAACTAGTTATATTACTAATTCTAACCACACTTTCAAAATTAGTGTATGTGGAACTGCTTCAAAAATATTTAAATATGGAATGCATGAGATGGCTTTTGTTTTAGACACCCTTTCTCCACTCATTGCTATGGACACAGCATGAAATTTAATAACATTAAAAGGAAAAAAGAAAAATGAATTCTCAGATGCTTTGCTCTTCAGAAGAATATTCTAATAATCTGGATTTATTCCAGCAGAAGCCCTGTGGAGCTAGCCAAGACCAAAGTTAATTCTTAATCTGGGGAAAAGCAGAAGAAACAAAATGCACCCGTGCCAAAGATGATGGCCTAAGCCTGTCATCCTAGCCTTTGAAGAACTGAGGAAGGAGTTTTAGGTCAGTCTATCCTACATAGTTGAATTCCAGGCTAGCTTGTGTTGTAGAGAATTGAAGGAAGGTGAATGCAAGAATACGTGCCAATACATGGAGTAGACAAGACATTCCCAACATGATCGACACGCCTTTCACTCCAGAGAGCAAGCAAACAAGTCGTGTGTCAGTACCTGCTTTGTAGTTAAGAGTTTTTGTTGCTGCTATCGTCTATTCTGAAAGCTGCATCATGGCTAAAAATAGTATCCCTTCTCCCCTCTAAGATGTTGACAGTGTTAAGGAAAGGCAACACTTGGTCTGTGTTTCTAATGTGCAGCTATTTCTGTGCTAAATTTGGCTACTGTGTTCCCTGTATCTGCAAAACTGGTTCTGGATGCTGGCCCAGGCAGCTATACAGGTTTGGATTTTTTTCCTGTAGTCCTGGGCAAGGCTTTCCTGCATCAGTAATCTTCTATGCTTACTTAAGCTGAAGCCGAGGCAGCTGAAAAACAGTGATCTTTCTTTTATTTGGGGTTTGAGTGCTGCTTCTCGGGGTCTGGCTTGGGCTCTGATCTTGACATTTATTGTCACAGGTGTCATTGGTGAAAAGTGCTGTGAAACCAGATGGCAGACCTTCCCGGGGCTGGCAGCATTTGCTGTTGTCACTGCTACCTGTTCTACTTTCTGCTTCCTGCTCGTGTGTTATTGCCTTTTGTTGTCATTCCATGTGTTCAGGGCTATTTACCTTCCTTCAGGCCTTCCCAACTATGAACACATTTCCAAAAGTCCACTCTGCTTGGAACTCTCTCTCTCATCTAGGAAGACTCACAACAAGGCTGGTTTCCTTACCTCCTTCCTTAAGCGACAGTTCTTCAGCAAGAAGCACACTGATCACCCTACTTAAGATTGCAACCTGCCTTCTTCCTCTTCACTGTAGATTGCTCTCTTGTCCTACCTTATTTTTTTCTAAAGCAACCACTCTGTCCTATACATATACCTTTTAATTATGTTATATAGAATACAAGCCCACAAAGGCAGCATTTTGAGTGCTTAGCTCAATATTCAATGCTGAGTAAAAGTAGTTTGGAGAATGATGGTCCTCTATAGATGGCGAAAATTTTTCTTGCTTGGGTCACATGAAGCCTGGGTTAGATCCTCACCATCAACAAATGAAATATCAAAGTACAATAAAACAGAAGCTTCTCAATGATTAACTGGATTAATGCTGAAAATATGTAAGATGATTGTTTTACATTTAATTTTATTCACATGTTCAGCGTAATGTTGCATGTATAAGACATTGAAGGTACAGGGGGCAAATGAATATGCATAGCATTCAGGATTTTATGAACATCTTCCAGCTCTTTTAACCCTGGAAATAACCCAAGTTCTTTCATCAAAGAACCACAACCAAAAAACAGCAGAAGACAGATGAAAACAGTTGCATCTGCACTAAAGTTATTGTCTCTGTCCAGAGGCATGGCTCTGCCAAACAGCAGAAAGTAAACCCGGATTTTCTAGATGGAAGATGTTGCATAGGCGTGGCTGTAAGGTGAATGGCAAAAGCACACGTGAGCCTTCTACAGACAAAAGCAACAACTTCAAAAGGAGGTACATCAAAGTTTGGAGAGCCATAGCACTTTGAATCAAGAGGCTGCGTTTCCAAAATCACTAATTTTGACACATTCACTGAAAATACATGTTTATACAATAGTCAACAGAGTAAAAGAATATTTTATTCCAGATGCTTTAAGAGGTCTCATGGCATTGCTCTTGAATGCTTGTCACACTCTAGTCCAAAACATTCATAATTAATTGCATTTTTAAATTTATTCTTCTCTCTTATGCACCATCTAAACCATAGTTTCCTCTCCTCACCTCTTAGGCCTTCCCCACCACCTCCCCTTTGCCCCAGATCCACTCCTCTTCCACTCTTTTCAGAAAAGGGCAGTCTTCCCAGAATATCAGGGAAACATGGCATATCATATTGCAATAAGATTAGGCACATCCCCTCATATTAAGGCTGGATGAGGCAACCCAATAAGAGGAAAAGAGTCCCAAAATCAGGCAAAGAGTCAGAGACAACCCCTGCTCCTACTGTTAGGTGTTGCATAAGAGTACCAAGCTACATAACCATAACATATATGTAGGGGACCTAGCTCAGACCTCTACAGGCTCACTAGTTGTCAATCTCTGTGAGTGCTTGTGAGCTTGATTAGTTATTTAGTGAATCATGTTTACTGATAAAATAACCCTTTACTTTGCCTTCTCTTCTGACATATTTAGATCTAGCTTCACAGATGCAAATTTTAATTCATTATTAATTCAACACCATACATTTATGAAGACCTCACATGATGCACAAGTCACTACAGAAGAGAATTTACTCACCAAGCATGGAGTAGCCATCTGCTCTGGAGGTGGGAGTAGGCGTGTGGGACTCTCCACTGATGAGGAGGATAACATGTTCTGTGGTCACCTCCAGAATTTGACTAAGGTCTTATCCAAACTTTACATAAATCATTTTAATAACTATAAATTTATATTTTTCATATTTTATTTAGTAATATTCAAATTGCTGAAAAATTATAGAATCTAGAAGTGAAAATTAGTGTGAAACTATATACATGTGAATATTCTACGTAAGTACAAATAACCATGTATCCTGATGACATTGTCTGCTTGGTAACAATCAGTGGAGAATTGCTAAATATTTCTAAACACTCATTTTGTTTTGTGTAAGTCTCAGTATTTAAACATTAATACCCATATTTATTTTTTCTTTCACTGAGCATAGATATTTTTAATACATTATGTTCTTATTACAGTTTCTCCTTCCCATACTCCTCCCAGTCCTTCTTCACCTCCCCCTCCCATCCAGGTTCATACTCAATTTGTCTCTTGTTAGAAAACAAAAAGGTTTCCAAGGAATAAAACAAAATAAATACAAAAACAAACTAATCAGAAAATGGCAATCGAACAAGAAAAAGAGCCAAAGAAAAAGCATCTAGATGCAGAGACACACAAGTTCATAATATATATGTAAAGGATCTGTAATGTTAGAAAGAAATATGAACTGGCCTGACATTATAAGACAAAGAAACTCCAAAGATGCTGTTGAGTTCCTATCATGTTGGTTGTCTACTGCTTGGAATGGGGCCCTCCCAGAAGAATGGCTTGTTATAACAAAGTAAAGCTAAAGAATAAGACAATTTGAGGGTTTGTGAAAACATCAATTCTTCATTCAGACACCTCTAGAGGTGATCTGGGAGCTTTGTAAGAGAGCTCAAGAGGACATCTGTGTTCAAATACAGCTGTTGGGTCCCAATGGAAAACTCTGCCTTACATAACTCAGTGCTTGGTGCTTCTGAATGGTTCACATTGGATTTGATTTTCCACTGATAGAGGTGGCTATGGTCATTTGTAAGACCCGACCGTCTTTGGTTTACTTTAGGGTACTAAGAAAGATTTTTATTCAGTCAATATTAATTAGTTTTAGATCTGCCCAAGGAGTCACAACATCCTGTTGTACAAAACTCCTCTCCAAGGTGTTCAGAGCAGAGTCTCTGAGATCTCCTAATATTCAGTTGTTTCTTTGAGTGTTCACTGTGTGCAAGTCATCACTTTGTGCACTAGAAGAATTACAAGGCAGGATGCAGAAGAGCCTCCCTTCTCAGTAATACAGGTGATTGCCTCTATTTATACAAATAGTGCTTGGTTAACAAGCTTCCTGGAGCTTGAAGACGTGAAGGGGCATCTTCAGTTGGAAAGCAGTGAGATGTTGTTGGAAAATAAAATGTTTGCAGCTTAAAGTTGCTAATGTCAGGTTGAACTGGTATGTGTTGAATTTTAGGTGATGGAATTCACATCAGCTGACTCTTGGAAGTGAAAACACATCAGGAAACAAGCTTAGAAAAGCTTAGCTAACATGTCTGAACAAGGTAAAGGGAGAGTGAACAGAGAAACCAGACGACTGGCTCTTTCATCCATGGCACAATTTGTATGTCTTATGGATGGTAGCGAAGAAAGGTTGGAGTCTTTGGTGGAGGTGAAAGATGGGATGGTATATGTTTATTATTTTGGCCAAAAGTAGTTTGGAGGTCAGCTAAAGCAAAGAAAGTTGTTTTCAAAGAAGACAAATCAAAAGATTAATATCAATCAAATTTTCTACTTTAGAAGAGATACAAATTTAGATAATGAAAATCTAATTGGAGAAAACTTTCCAAAGCTAGCAGATACTGATAAGCTTTTTAAAATGTCGAATGAGTATGTACTTTGTGTGCCAGTGACATAAGGCTCAGTCAGAAAGAAATGGCCAGCGTGTGTGTGTGTGTGTATGTGTGTTTGAGTGTATATGAGTGTGTGAGTGTGTGTATGAGAGTGTGTGTGTATATGAGAGTGTGTGTGAGTGTATCTGAGTGTGTGTATGTGAGTGTGTATGTGAGTGTGTGTGAGAGTATATGAGAGTGTGTGTATATGAGAGTGTGAGTGTATGTGTGTGTATATGTATGTGTAAGTGTATATTGAGAGTGTGTGTGAGTGTATGTGAGTGTGTGTGAGAGTGTGTATGTCGTTGTGTGTGTGTGGAGAACTGTGTGGAGGAGGCTAGGGGAGGGAAGACATGAAAGGAGAGTACCGAGGATAGGAGGAAGAATGAGGAGAAGCAATGAAAAGCCTCATTGACTGTAGATTAGGGACCATGCATTAGGGATTGCAGGAAAGTTAAAATTAGAGAGGTCTCCTAAGTATACTCAGTTACTCACATAGAACTTATACAGGAAACTCTGAAACATCAGACACCTAGAAGATGCCTTTCACCCTAACAAGGAGTAGAGCTGGAGAAATGCCTTAGTGGCTAAGAACACTTGCTTCTCTTCCAGAGGACTTGAATTCCCAGCATCTATGACTGGCAGCTCACAGCTGCCTGTAAGTCCAGCTCCTGGGGATCTACCATTCTCTTGTGGCCTCTGTGGGAACTGGAGCATACATGACCATACACATGCAGATTACATATACACACATAAGTAAACACAAAATACGCTTTTAATTTTTATTTATCTTATTCTTCATTTATTTTACATACCAACAACAATTTCCCCTCCCTCATGTCCTCCCATTCCCCCTTCCCCTCTACCCACTTCCCCATCCCTTTCTCCATTCAGAAAGAGGCAGGCCTCCATGGTCATGAGCAAAGCTTGTCACATCAAGTTGAGGCAGGACCAAGCTTCTCTCCTTGAATCAAGATTGAGCTAGGTAATCCAGCATGGTAAAATATGTATTTTTAAACTAACAAAGAAGAAAGGGGTATATTCAACGAAAATAAGAAGAGGGAATATGCTTTTTTCTGAGGGAAAAAAAGAGGAGTGGATCTGGGGGAGAAGGGAGGTGGGGTGGGGGCAGGAAGAGAGGGGTAGCGGGAGGGGAAACTGAAGTATGGATGTAATGTGTGAGAGAAGAATAAAAGAAAAGAGAAAAATTAGGTAAAAGGTAGGTTTAAGAAAACCGATTGATCACTTGGTTGTGGTACAATTTAACTCAGGTGTGACACTGGGAGTGATCTGGAAATCACAGAGAAAAAGGAGACAAGATAAGGAAGGTGAACCAAAAAGAGAAATATAAAAATCAAGCATCTACATATGACAGTCACAACACAATACATGAATTTATATATTCATAGAAAATGCAAGCTGAGTCGCATAAGTCACTCAGCTAAGACCCAACTTAATGAAACACTAAGCAGCAGGACAAAGTTTTCATTGAAACCCTGGGCTGCGAAGCCTCTGCTCTTCCATGATCCATGTCTTCAGAGGGGAGAAGCAACTGCTAGGCAGAAGATAGACCTTGCTCACAGAGCATGGTTAGACTCGGCTTTGGCCAGTTCATTTTGAGTTATTTGGTGAAGGGGGAATACATTTCATCCTGAATGAAACAAAAATTAAAAGGTGAGAAGAATTAAGGATTAGAGCAAAACATAGATCCTCTTAAATTGGATATGATTGGAGAGATTACAAGGATGCAAAGGAAATGAAAAAAAAAGAGAATAAAGTTGAGGACTTAACTAGACTTAATCATCTAACTTTGGAAACACCTTGGTGTGATTACACATTCTTTGTTTTCTTGTCTGGTTGGTTGGTTTCTATTCAGATAGCATCTGATTCTGAGGCCCAAACTGGCTGGAGACTCACAGTGTAGCCCAAACCAGTCTTGAGCTTGTGTCAGTCTTCCTACCTCAGCCGTTCAAGTACTGGGATGAAAGGCATGAGCCACCTCCCAGTTCATAGTCACGTTTTAAGATGGGTTCCACTAGAGCTGTACATAAATTGGATAGAATAGAAACAAGCTGGAGGTGAACAATTATTTACCCAGTAGTACTGTTTATTGATAATATGGTTCCAAGCTTGATGTTCAGAGGAAGGAGAGGAGAAGAGATGAGTAGTGAGCGTAATTGCAGAGATCTGTCTGATACAACAGGATGGAAAAGCATGGGAGAGAGAGAGAGAGAGAGAGAGAGAGAGAGAGAGAGAGAGAGAGAGAGAGAGAGAGAGAGAGAGAGAGAGAGAGAGAGAATGTTGCCACCATGAACCTGGGCACAGGAGATGGTCCTTCTAAAATAAATAAAAAAAATAATTTGTCTTGATGTAAAGTTTACTTCTATGTCTGCTGAGTACCTAGATGGTTCACATTACTTATCTATATGTTTGGTTCCTGTTAGGGGATAGAGATCCTCATAAGAATAAGTGACATAGAAGCAAAGGAAGAAACAATCATGGCCTCATTTTGACATCATATTGCTCTACCCAGTGCAGGACCATGATGGTCCTTTCTATTTCTTCTTGTGATTTCCTGCCTCTCTATAGACTAGTGATTTCTTCTAGGATAGTTGTGTCACTTTTAGGAGGACTACCTTTAGACTATTTGAATCTCTGTTCTCACTTCATCAGAACACTGAAAGTGCCTGGGAATTTCTAGGTCTTACATAGTTAGCAAATGATTGGATACTTGTAACGTTTGGTCTTCCTGCTCACCGCCTGGTTCCTATTGCTGCTTTCAGTCCCCAAATAACACACAAGACACTATATTAATTATGAAGCTGTTGACTGTTTGCTTGGTTTCTTATCAGCTAGCTCTGATTTGATTATTAACCCATAGTTACTAATATATATTTTATAAGAACTTATCTTTTTGAGGATGCACTCCTGAGCGCCCTTTACTCCAGGAGGTCACAAGGTGAGAATTCTCCTCACTACAATTCCCAGAATCCTCCTAGACTCCTAGTCCCATCTATCTTGTTTCCCTATTAGCCAACAGTGCTTTATTCAAACCAATCAGACACATATTTACAGAATAACTCTCCCAAGAGATACTATGGTTTCATGGAGAGTACAGGCAGGATTTTGAAATCAAATATTTGTTTAGCTTCCTGTTCATCCAGATTTTCAGCTCCAATATCTTACTGTCTCATCTTAGAGAGACTTCCGTAACCGTAGTCAGTATCTGCTTCTGACGTAAGATGTGGACTTTGCATTGGAATTAACAGAGGCAGATACTATAAGTCATCCAACTATATGGTAGTAACAGATCAAACAATAGCGGGAAACAAGGAAGAGGATGCTGCCATGGTTTGCATTTGAATGTATACAGATGGTTTGCAATTTGATAAAGTATGATTGTAGAACAAATTATCATTAAGGAAAAATTTAAGCAAAGATTATGACATAGAAGGGATACAAGTCAAACAAATGACTAGCACTGTGTGTGTGTGTAGAAGCTGACACTTAAAGTGGTGACCATGTAGGACACCAGTACAAGGAATGGAAAAAAATTGTAGAAGGTGATAGTGATGGTGGACAGATCTTACCTACCAATACAAGGTTCTATAAGTACTTTGGTCTTTCCTTGGACAATGGAATTTCATTTTAGAAGTTTTAGCAGCCTAGTGACTTGGTTTGTCTTGCATTTTAAAATAAGCTGGTGAGGTAAATAATAAATCAGGGAGAGTATTTGGATGACAGTTCTAGCTGGATTTGAAGGGAATCCTACATACCTCCACATTACTATCTATGCCCTTTTCCCTGGTATCCCAAACTGATCAGCACTCCTGCTTTCATCTAATCCCAATGACTACTGTCACTGTCCACTAAGTTGTTTAAGGGAGGAAATTTACCTTCTACTGTCACTAATTTTTTGGGACTTCAGGGGAGGCATATATGCAGGCCAAGGCTCCATCAAGAACACATGCCAGCCTGCCAATGCCAAGGCAAACAAGAGGCATGGCTTTGCAACACAACCAACCCAGATGTGCTCAGATGAAAAGGCTGCAATCCACTGGATGGAGAAATCTACCACAACTGTAGTTAGAGGATGGAGCTCATAGGAAGAGTAAATTGATTCTCTGAGAGACAGAAGAAACACAAGCCCATTTTGGATCAAATGAGACTTCAGTTCAGTGCTTACTTGCATCTCCCTGCTTTACTTAATGTAGGAAACATAATAAATAAAAACCATAAGATCAGTAGAGTGGTCACATAACTTAGAGTGGTCATGCGTGTACTCAAGTGTGTAGCGTAGTGTATGTATGTGTGGGATTTGCGCTCCCTTTTATGAGCATAGTTGTGAAGGGACACCATGACCACAGCAACTCTTATAAGGGAAATATAAACTTGAGGTGGTTCATTTACTGTTTCAGAGGCTCAGTCTATTATGATTATGGCAGGGAGCAGAGCTGTGTGCTGTCAGAGGTGGTGTTGGAGGAGTAACTGAGAGTTGTACATCTTTCAAGCAAAAGGAAGTCAGCAGAGACACCAGTGGTATCCTGAGTATAGGAAACCTTAAAGCCTTCCCAGCACAATGACCACACTCCCTCCAACAAGGCCTTACCAGCTCCAACAAAGTCACACCTCCTAACAGTGCAACTCCCTATGAGATTATGGTGGGGGGAGGCGATTACATTCAAACTACCTCAGGGATCAACTATGAGCATCTTCCTCTATTGCTTTCCACCTTATTTTCGAGGGCAGAGTCTCTCACTGAACTGAACCTGCATCTTGAAATTTTTCCCCTCAATATATTTTTTTTTGTTAATTAGAAACATGAATGCTTTGCATGTCAATCCCAGCTCCCTCTCCCACATCTCTTCCCACCACCAGTACTCCCAGCTCCCCATCCATCTGCACATCATACCCCAGGGAGGGTGAGGCCCTCCTTGGGGGGATCTCCAGAGTCTGTCATTTCATCCAGGGCAGGACCTAGGCCCTTCCCCATGTGTCCAAGCTGAGAGAGTATCCCTCCATGTGGAATTGGCTTGCAAAGTTCATTTGTATGCTATGGTAAAGACTGATCTACTACCCAAATCTCTGAGGCCTCCTCACTGATACTACATTCATGGAGTCTGGATCAGTTCCTTGTTGGCCTCTCAGCCATCAGTCTGGGGTTCAAGACTTCCCCCTTGTCCAGTCAGCTGTCTTTGTGGGTTTCACCAGCACGGTATTGACCCCTTTGCTCATCACTCCTCCATCTCTGTCATTGGGTTCCAGGAGTTCAGCTCAGTGTTTAGCTGTGGGTATCTGTTTCTGCTTCCATCAGTCTCTGGATGAAGGTTCCATTGTTATTTTCCGCTGAGTAGTACTCCATTGTGTAAATGTACATTTTCTCTATCCACTCTTCAGTTGAAGGGCATCTAGATTGCTTCTAGGATCTAGCTATTACAAATAATGCTGCTATGAACATACTAGAACAGACATCCTCGTTGTATGAATGTGCATCTTTTGGGTATATGGCTAAGAGTGGAATTTCTGGGTTTTGTGGTAGACTGATTCCCATTTTCCTGAGGAATCTCCATACTGATTTCCAAAGTGGCTGTACAAGTTTGTACTCCCACCAGCAATGGATTAGTGTTCCCCTTTCTCCACATCCTCTCCAGCATAGGCTGTCATTGGTGTTTTTGATTTTAGCCATTCTGACAAGAGTAAGATGATATCTCAGAGTTGTTTTGATTTGCATTTCCCTAATAGCTAAGCATGTTGAACACTTTCTTAAGTGTCTTTCAGCCATTTTAGATTCCTCTATTGAGAATTCTCTATTTAGTTCATTCCCCATTTTTAATTGGATCCTTTGGTGTTTTAGAGACTTGCTTCTTGAGTTCTTTGTAAATTTTGGAGATCAACCCTCTGTCAGATGTGGGGTTAGTGAATATCTTTTACCAATCTGTGGGTTGCATTTTTGTCTTACTGACTGTGTCCTTTGCCTTACAGAAACTTCTCAGTTTCAGGAAGTACCATTTATTAAATGTCAATCTCAGTGTTTGTGCTACTGGTGCTATGTTCAGGAAGCGGTATCCTGTACCAATTCATTCAAGGGTACCTCCCATTTTCTCTTCTAACAGGTTCAGTGTGCCTTGATTTATGTTGAGGCCTTTGATCCATTTGGACTTACGTTTTGTGTGTAGCGATAGACATGGATCTATCTGCAGTTTTCTACATGCCAATATCCAGTTATGCCAGCACCATTTGTTGAAGATGCTATCTTTTTTCCATTGTATGAAATTAGCTTCTTTATTGAAAACCAGGTGTTCATATGTTTGTGAATTAATCTCAGGGTTTTCAATTCGATTCCATTGGTCTACCTGTCTATTTTTGTGCCAATACCAAGCTGTTTTCATGACTATAGCCCTATAATAGAGCTTGAAGTCAGGAATGTTGATGCCTCCAGACGTTGCTTGGTTGAGCAGGGTTGTCGTGACTATCCTGGGGTTTTTTGTTTTTCCATATAAAGTTGAGATTTTGGGATTTTGATGGGGATTGCATTGAGTCTGTAGATTGCTTTTAGCAGGATTGCCATTTTTACTACATTGATCCTTCCTATCGAAGAGCATGGGAGATCTTTCCATTTTTCAGTGTCTTCTTTAACTTCTTTCTTTAAAGACTCATAATTCTTTTCTGGATTGCCTTGCCAGCAAGTTCCCTCAATACACCATCTCAGCCTCTCAGTACTTGATTTCAGAAGGCACCACCATGTCCCAATTTTATGTGGGTTCTGGAAATCTGAACTCAGCACTTTATTCACAGATGCATCTTTCCAGTCTGGAATATCTTTATAACTTGTCTTATTTCAGAAAAATTACATGTAAAGCGATTTTTTCAAATTGACTTATATTTCTCTGAGTTCATCATGATACAATGGCAATCATAAAAATGAATGTCTTTAGTAAAAATACCCAATGCATATAATATGAATGCAAAGAACTGAAAATGAATTTGTTTCATATCAGAATGCATCTAGTATTAAGAAAGAAAAAAGTGACAATTTTCAACTGGTACATACTGCACTTTGGTTTTTCATGTTGTATTGTGCTCCCTTTATAATCTATCACAGAAAACATGAAAGTCTGGTTGCCCAGAACTTTCTTCCCCTTGGGGAAATTGTTCCTTGCAGAAATGGGCTTGATTCAGGCTGAATAAAGAGAAAGGAATCACAAAACCACAGCAGGAGACTACTGAAAGGCACAGGAGGGCAGACTCAAACCTCAGGACTGAAGATGTTAAGAAATCTGAAGGGAAATACTTCAAATAATATATAACAAGTGTTATCTAAGTTTATGCTTATATTGAAGAAAACTAAATCACTATTTTAATGCAGAACTTAAAGGGCACTGCTAGAAACCCTTATCTTTCAGATTTTTCTCAACCTTCTTCACACTGGGGTGCCAAAGTCTCTAGGATCTTAAGTTATCCCAAGCTATTAATTATAAATTACTACATGATTACATCCTTATCTACAAGAAATAATAACAGTCATTTTCTCCCTGTGTGTTTATCTTTACAGTACTTATTATATTATATTATATAAATGTCAATTCTTATGCAGAGAAATTAGTTATGCAATAGTTACTACATAGTCTTGATTTGATAGTTGTCCCTCTATTTGAGTATAAATTTACATTTTTATTTCATAAATGTGTCTTGTACGTGTGTATGTTTATATGCATGTAGGTGAGTGTTCATATGTCTGAAGATGTGCATTGTATGTGCAGATACATGTGCACGTGTGTGGGGAGAACAGAAGGCAGCCTTGACTGTTAAGTCCCAACTGTCATTCACCTTGTTTTCTTTGTGAGACATGGTTTCTCCGTGACCTGGATCTTGCCTGGTAAGCTCATCTGGGCTTCCAGGATACCCAGGGATCTGCTTGTCTCTACCTAGGGGGTTTACAAATACACAGGACTATGATTCTACTATGTCACCAGCCCTTCATGTTCTTTTTGGTAATTTGGAAAACTAAAGAAAATAAATCATTGACAGAGAAGTAATAGAGCAATGACAGTAGAATTTAGAAAAGCAATTTCTAGTGCTCTTTCTTTCTAACTGCTTTATATAATATTGCTCTCTCTCTCTCTCTGTCTCCAGTTTTTTATGGGACTTCCAAAAATAAAGCCTCACCTTAACAGTTATTACAAAATCTTCTGCATGAAGAATGATACAAATGAGTATGGTTTTTAAGTCTTCTGGTATTCTTATTTGCCAAAATTTCAGGCATTGAAATTTTACTGTCAGTATCTTACTAAAGTACATATTTGTATTAATATAACCTTTTCTACACAATTCTGGGTTTTTAAAGATTTGTTTCGTGTGTGTGTGTGTGTGTGAGTGAGAGAGAGAGAGAGAGAGAGAGAGAGAGAGAGCATTGTTGCATTGTTATTGATGTGCTCTATTACACTTGAGTTTGGGAGGTTGGCAAGCTGGACTTTGTGTAGGACCTATCCCAATAAGAGCTTCTAAAAAGTACCTGTCACTATGGAAATGAGAGTGAAAAGACACAGTGTAACTCTGTACTGATGACATCAGCTGAAGTCCTGACTCACCCTATACTTAATGTTGGCCCTAGACAATAAACTGCCAGCCAAGGAATTTCTTCTTCTTCTTCTTCTTCTTCTTCTTCTTCTTCTTCTTCTTCTTCTTCTTCTTCTTCTTCTTCTTCTTCTTCTTCTTCTTCTTCTTCTCCTCCTCCTCCTCCTTATTCTTTTTTAATTTTCCTTTTGCTGAACCAGTTTGAGTCACTTTCTCTTACAACCAGAAGATATCTGCTCCAGTGAGTAAAATACTATTTCTGGCTAACTTTTTCCTTTCTTCATTTCCAACAAGCACAATCTCTACTGAAAACAAGACAAGAAAGTGTGCTTTAGTAGATTAATTTGTATTAGCAACTTTTCATGGAGGTCACAAAAATGTGCACAATCCATCATGGTGAGGAATGTAGGAGGCAGTGGAAGCATGTGGCAACTGGGGGCATTGTGTGGGTAGTCAGAAAGGAGAAGAATCAGCTGGCTTTCTCCTCTTTTCCATTTTATTCAGTACGGGACCTCCCACATTCAGTGTGAGTCCTTGAAAATACACTCCAAGATGTGTCTCCTAGGTGGTTCCAAGTCCAGTCAGGTCCAAGGTGAGGACAAACTTGAACCACTAACCAATGTGGAGTTCATGTTCACTTTAGGCTTAAGCTTCCTGAGTGTTTCTTTTCATGAATATGTAAAGGTTGCAGGATTTTTGTTTGTTTTGTCAGACTTTGAGCTTGAATTGTGTTTATACGACTTTAGGGGCCTTCCTGATCTCAGTGTGCATCTTCTCTTTTCAAACACAGGAGTCTGGAAAGAGCTATTTGACAGAGTTATGAGGAGACTGTGCATGCAGGCATCTTAGCCTTGTGACTAGCACATAGTAGGTCCTCCATTCTTGTGTTATTAGTTGATAGAGTGCCAGCTAGTGTCTCAGTCTCCAGTCAGAGCTATGTTCTTCCTGGTAGCTCTTTTCTCTATATGAATTTTCTTTTCTATTTATGGGTATGTATAGGAAAGTGGTTCTCAATCCATGGGGCATGACCCCTTTGAAGGTTGTATATCAGATATCCTGTGTATCAGTTATTTACTTTATGATCCATAACAGTAGCAAAACTACAGTTACAAAATGGCAACAAAATAATTTTTATGGTTAGGGGCCATGACAACATGAAGAATAGCATTAAAGTTTCTCAGCATTAGAATGGTTGAGAGCCACTGTTATGGAGTGTGTATTTCAGTGTATGTGCATGTTTGTATGTGAGTGAAAAACATACATGGATACATGTGCATGTGTGTAGAGGCAAGCGATTGGTGCTGGGTATCTTCCTTGGCTATCTCCTTTGCATTTATTGATCAAAATCTCTCAGGTGAACCTAGAGGCAATTGCTTTGGCTAGACTACCTAGCCTGGTGTGGAGACTCCCTGTCTCTGCTTTGGTACCCCACGGAATTGCACAGGGGCTGTAACACCTGCCTGCCTTTTTATGTGGGTGTTGTGAATCCAAACTGAAGTTCTTATTTTTTTGCAAGTGCTTTATTCACAGAGTCAACTCTCTAGTCCCTCCCCCCCCCCCGTTGGTTTCTTAGGGTTAAACAATTTTTACTGGAGAAGGTTAACTTACAATACATAAAGGTTGTCTCTTTGTTACATCTGCAAATGATCTATTGGACGTCAGGTATTCTGGAACAGAGAGTAACATTAAATATGGCTGTGTTTAATGTGTCCATTAATATAATTTCATTAATCGAATCAGCAATCCACCCTTGGCTATTGGCTTCTTTATACTTTTGAATTATTTATTTTGATTAAATGACGTTCTGGCTTAGATAGTAAAAGGAATGAGTGGAATCGTGGTCAGGCAGCAGAATGCCACCTGCCTTGATGCCTGAGGTCTCTGACAGCTTGTAGATCCTCAGGGCTCCACCCCTGAACGCCAAGGGCTGCCTGCTGCATACTCAGTGTTTTTCTAGGAAGGTGTTTTTCTTCACAGTTCCCAGCCCTCTAGTGGCAGTTATAAAAATGTCACTTTGTAGTCCACACACAGGAAATGCCTGTTCTTACTTCAGTTACCAGAATCCTCTTACAGGAAGTTAGGTGTGGTCTTTAAAGGAGAATTTGAAAAAAAAAATCTTTTTTTTTTTTAAAGCATGATGGAATTTTAGCTGCAGTCTTCTTGGTTCCAGCTTACAGACCTAAAACCCTGAGTATAAAAGCTTCTGCAGGGGTAATGTGTTCCTGTTCTTCTTATGCTTGTTCTCTGTCAGGCTCCTCTACCTTTGCAGTAGAATCCTTGGGGGAATCTGCAGGGGGACCACTTTCATTTTGAAGCTGCTAGCTGCATGTCTGAGCATGTCTGCCCCCTAGAACACCAGGCATGGGCACAACAGTTTCCTCTCTTGAATGTGTAAGGATCATCTTGATGCCTGTGCCTAACGCTTCAGGAGAGCCTCTGGGGATGAGTGAAGGGAAATGAGGGATGCTTTGGAGATCCTATGATGCTGACAGGGCAATCTGACAGCCGGTGCCTGACAGGTTCTGGGGAACACCAAATATGTATATATATATATATATATATATATATATATATATATATATATATATATGCCGCAGCTATGTTGTTTAGATTTCCTTGTGTTTTCCCAGGTATAGACTGCAGAAATGGACTGGCAACTTGTTTTACTCTTAGAAGAGGCATTTCATATATTACAGTGGCAACTCATTTCTGTAGTGTGGAGGTTAAAATGGATTTTTTAAGAAAAAAAGAGAAGAAATCGATTAAGTGATTTTGAAGAGATGGCATTCTATGATCAAAATTTTTGCTGTGTTCTTTAAATAGCACAGAAATTCCTATAACTGGCTAAAGTCATATTTGCAACCACATCTGTCAAGTTATGTACTTTAATACAATGTGATTTGAACATTAGTTAAAGCCCATCTATATCATCAGGAAAACCCATGCCATAGGGGGCTATGCTTAAAAGAGAAACTGTGTTAAACTGTTTTCTCTCAAGTCCAAATTCTTGAAATGGACATTTGAACTGCTACTAGTTTTTTGTGAAATGGGACTTCTTTGGAAACATGGTCATTTTCTGTGGTGTTTCTTTATGTATTGCAAATTTGTTATTTTAAGAAACAGTTACACTAGCTGGCATCAGGTTGCTAAGATAGGAGGCCCAAGCTCCAGAGCTCTGATGTGAGTGACTTCCTGCTTGGGCTGGCAGGTGCCTGGGCCCTTCCTGTGCGGTTTACCAGCAATTCCAAAGCAGCCAGGCATCTCCTGCCCGTGTCCACCCACCCCGCCCCTCCTTTGCTCTCTAGCTGTTTCCACAGCCAGGCTTTGCAGGGTTTCCTGAGCTCTTTCCCACGTGACACAGTTTTGAATAAATTCTTAAAGTTGATAAATTGGGCCAAAGGAAAACTAGAAAAAGAAAAGAGAGAGACAGAGACAGAGACACAAAGAGAGAGAAATGAGCAAGATTCCTGCACAGCCCTGCTTCTACGGTTTCTGTGTGATTTTTTTTCTTCTCTTGTTTTGAATCTGATATATTTTCAGAAAGAATGCAGCGGGGGAGGGCAGGGAAGGGAGGGAATGGCTCCCCCTCAAAAAAAAAAAACATTCACACCAGTGAAGCAGCAAGCACACACCAGTATCTTCATTCCATTTGCAAGTTCTGACCAGGGTGTTTTCCCCCAAGTAGCTCGATCACTTAAAACATTTCAGGAGTGGGAGAACGGATTACCTCATACACACCTACTGGATGTGAGCGAGAGTGATCTCCGTGCTGGCAAATGAAGGCATGCTCCAGAGCTCATAATGCTAGATGCAGTCGCCTTTGAGAAAGTTCTCTAGCTGTTTGCTTTGCATACATTATGCTCAGTGTCCTATGATTGCCACCTTCACCTTTTATCTTAATGGCCGTTGCTTTTTCCCCTCCTGTTTCTGTAGCACTTTCTTATGCGAGGAGCTAAACAGTGATTAAAGAAGCAGGATGAAAAGATGGCACAATCAGTGCTGGTGCCGCCAGGACCTGACAGCTTCCGCTTCTTTACCAGGGAATCCCTTGCTGCTATTGAACAACGCATTGCAGAAGAGAAAGCCAAGAGACCCAAGCAGGAACGCAAGGATGAAGACGATGAAAATGGCCCAAAGCCAAATAGTGACTTGGAAGCAGGAAAATCCCTTCCTTTTATTTATGGAGACGTTCCTCCAGAGATGGTGTCAGAGCCCCTGGAGGACCTGGACCCCTACTATATCAATAAGAAAGTGAGTGTTTAGTTCAGTTGCTTTCATTTTCCCCGTTTCCTTAAAGGCGGTGAAGAATGTACCTCTTTCCGTCTCTTAAGGTCTCTCTAGGATTCTGGGTGGGCCTCATCAAGCAATGGAACAACTATTCTATAAGTGTTTTTGAAAGCACCCATTTGAGCCTGCGCTTTTGGGGGACAGGCAGATACTGAAGAAGCCTCCCGCAAGAGGGCATGCGAGGAAGACAGAGCCAATTTATCTTTCTGAATACTAATTATATCATAAATCGAGCGCAGATTCACCTGCTGCATTGTGATGAAGTGAGAAGTGGAAAGTGAGAGCATAGGGATTTTATATTTCTAAAGCGATGTCTAAGATGCCCCTGGAACTTGCTATAAGGCTTAGTGTCCCTAGCAGGCTTAATTATGCCTTCACACCACAGACTGTCACTTTCCTATGCCCCTCCCCCAGAAGAAATAATACCAGAGCACATGTTAGTGCAAAAAAAAAAAAAAAAAACAAAAAAACAAAAAACCTCTAACAAAGACCATATTTGGAAAACCCCAAAGTTTTCACGAGAAAATCACCTAAATGAAGAAGTTACTGAAGCCTCGCTCTTATGTTTTGTGAGAACTATAGATATAGCTGAAAATAAGAGTAAAGTACTTGGCAGAGATGCCAAGAACTCCTGCAGTACTAACCACAAAGTTGTCTCTGTATTGCTTACCTCCTGAAGTCCCTCACCAAATTTTGAATTTCTTGCAATGCCAAAAAAGAAAAAAAAACTATTGTTCTGCCATGTGTTGGTTATTGCAACACTTGGTATTTTAGAGGGGGGCTTTTACTCTCTTAAAACACCCTTGATGTGTTCTGTAAAACCTGTTTCCCGTGTTCTGTTTTCTTTTTCAGACCTTTATAGTATTGAATAAAGGGAAAGCAATCTCTCGATTCAGTGCCACCTCCGCCCTGTACATCCTAACTCCCTTCAACCCCATTAGAAAATTAGCTATTAAGATTTTGGTACATTCATATCCTTTTGGTAATATGGTCATATGAATGTTATTTTTTCTCTATGACTTAATTATAAAGTTGAGCCTTTTGGCTGTCAGTGTTACTCTAGCTCTTCCATGACAGTAAGCCTGTGGCAAGGGGGGCACTGGGTAAGTAACACACTTCTCTGCCTTCTGAGTAGCTTTCTTCCCTCTGAGTCGCTACATCTTTCTTTTCTGTTTCCTTCCCAATCACTTGCCACCTCTAAGACTCCATTCATTTTAATTAGATGGCCGGGATAACCTTTCATGCCTTCAGGTTTTACAGTGTTATATTGGAACAATTTCATGCATTAATTTTCCTCAATGATTTATCATTTAAAACACAGAGGGACACAAAATGTGTGCTGTGTATTTTGCTTCTTTTTGGTCAGAATTGAGCAAATTTCTCCTGTTATGCTACCGCTTGTAAACGTTGAGTTTGTGAATATTTACAGGTGTGTTTATATGTACACTGGACTTGCTAATGTTTTTCCAGGTTCTTTCCCCAATGGCAGTTGTACTGACTTTGTCCCCAACTCCCTCTTCTGATTGCTTGTTCCATGGTTTAGTTTGGCTTAAATGTGCCAGTCTATGTATATTCAGCTGTCGTACTTATTCTCCTTATTGAAGGACATAATTCCTAGAAGCAGGATAGGGGAGAACTTGATGGATAACAGTGATTTGACTTGGTCGTTGGAGTTGAACCCAGTAGCTGGGGTGAGAGGCTTTATTCTAGGCAAAAGCAGCAGTCTGGCTGAGAGTCAATCCTGGAAAATCCAAAGAAGCAAAGACTTGGAAGCCCAGAGCTGTGCTGCGGAGAGGAACAAACAGGAGCTCATAGACACTTGGAGATGATGAGTTATATATGTCAGGAACCCAGCATAAGTAGAAGAAACTCAAGTATAGCAAAATTAGGAAAAACCTTTCTTTTGTCTCATTGGTTTTTGGTTTTTGAGACTAGGTCTCTCTGTGTAGCTCATTTAGACCAGGCTCACATTTAAACCAGACTGGCCATGAACTCACAAAGATGCACCTGATTCTGCCTCCCGACTGCTGGGATTAAAGGTGTGCACCACCATTCCCAGCTCAAGACAAACTCCTAAAAGTTTTACTACATTCATTCATTTATTCATTCATTCATTCACTCATTCAGTGTGCGTGTGTGTGCGTGTGTGTTTGTGTATACTTGTGTGAACATGTACATGCCATTGCATACATTTCGAAGTCGGAGGGCAACTTGAAGGAGTTGGTCGTCTCTACCATGTGGGTCCTGGAAATTGAACCCATGTTGTCTGGTTTGGTCTTAGTGCTTTACCTAAGTTCACCGATGAGTCTAAAGTTGCTTTCTTATGTATGTATGTGATGTATGTGGTGGTGTGTGTATGAGGTGCCATGGTGCATATATGGAGGTGAGAGGGCAACTTTGTGACATCAGCTCTCTTCTTCCCATTGTATGTTAGTTCCAGGGACCTAATTCAGGTTGCCTGTCTTTCGTGGCAGGTACTCGACTCATGGAAACATTTCACAGGCCCTAACAAGATAAATACTAAGTGAGTGAGAGTCACAGCTTGAAATTTTTTAATATCTTTTTTTTATTTGTACCTCTAGTGGATGTCTTCCCAGTGTTCTACATTGATATCATCAACTCGTTTTCATTTGATCTTTATATTTAAGCTTTTAAATTTTACTGTGCATTAACTTAAGTAAACAAAATTTCCTCACATCTGGCCAAGTAAGAGAACCTAGTTACACACAGAAAAGCTCTTTGAGTTAGCATTAGAAATGAAAAATAAGGTTGGGATCTGTATCTTGATTCCCAAGTTTAAAACTGTATTCTATTATATTTCAAGCATTTAGAATTCTGGAATGCATAAATATTTCTGTAAGTAAGTTATTATATTTTAAATAACTATTTCTCATTTATTTATGTGACCATGATTTATTTATGAAATTATACTCATTCATCTAGTAGACACCAATAGAATATGCAGTAAGGAAAATAGTGACTGAAAAAACAACAGTAAGAAAATTTGACATGAAGCAGGTAGAAAAAGAAGATCTGAATTGAAGAGAAAATTGTGTTCTCCCTCTGATGCCAGAAGTATAAAAGTATGGGTAGACCCTGTACAAATAAAGAGGTAGCATTTTGTTTTGAATGTAAGCAGATTTTATCTTCTACAGAATATTTCATAAAAGCTACCATCCTCATTTTATGAAAGTTCTTGAAAGTTAGGGGTAGGAGCCAACCCCAGTGAAGACAGCCACGAGTAGAAGACACAGGCAATTTTAGAAGTTTGGACAGAAAATCTGGGTGTTGGAGATATGGTTTCTCTTAGGAGCTCTCTGGAGATTCAGATAATACTTGGATTTGCCTTTTATCATAAGGAACATAGTTATAAATAGGCCAGCAGGCTTATAAATTAAAGCAAGTAAATCTATTAAGGTTGTTAAAATGAACTCACATTTCAATTTTAAATTTTATTGACAATCATTTATTTGTGGGTGAGAGATTTGCACATACAAGAAAGCATGGGTGTGGAAGTAAAATGACAGCTAGCCGGAGTCATATCTCTCCTTCCACCATGTAGATGTTGGGGATCAAACTGAGGTCATCAGGTCTGATGGCAAGCTCTTTTACACACTGAGCCATCTGGCTAGCCTCAAGACAAATTCCTGGAACTCCTGGAGTCTTTCAAATGATGCAGATTCATAGACTTCCTTTTTTAAAACAAGGAATTAAGTTAAATAAGTTTACTCTCTAATCTCATGAATTAAAATGTTATATTTCAAATGTACCATCTTGAAGTAGATATATAAGATGAAGAAAGGCAATAGGCTCATAGTAATTGCAGATAAACCCTTCTCACTTTTGGTGATACTGTAAGAACAGAGCAGAGATCCCACTAAGCCAGATGTTTGTGACACTGAAAGTTTCCAGCTAGTTTTTACAATGGCTTTGTGCTTCACTCCACACAACACAAGCTCAAGCATTGGTTTTGTGATTCCCAAAGAAGTGCCTTTGCTGTACGTTAAAATGCTTGGGAATGGTTCCAGAATAGTAGTTGACTATGGTCAAGAGAATCAGAGTGCCATCAAATTTAAAAGTATATTCCAGAAGGGCTGACAGTTTCCAGAGCAACTGCATGTGGGCTATAATATAGTAAGAGAAGCTAAAGATGGCACTAAGTACTTAGTTTGGACCAGAAAAAAAAAACTGGAATTCCTATGGACTGAGCCTGGGACAGCTCTGGGTCCAACAACATATAGACAGCTCAACTGCTTGTTTTTCAGCATCTACATTTGAGACATCTGCTAGATATTAGGGAAGGAACTGAGGAATTAGGTACGTGTGAAAATCTGAAATCCAGAAGGGGTAGGACTAGAGAAGTAACTTTGGGAAATGTTATCATGTGGATGCTATATATAATCATGACACCAGATTAAACCATAAAAACCCTGAGACTCCCCATAACTAACACTGAGCTGTCCATCATGCACAACAGGTAGTAGAATGAAAATTATTGTGTTAGGGATCAGAAGCAAAGACTCCAATCCTAACTCTGAGATTTTTTATTTATTATATGTTGCTGATCACATTATATCTTTTCATCTCAGTTTCTCCAGTTGTAAAAGTGCAGCCATAGTATGTAAATCACAACACTCAATGCATTGTTGGCTCTGGTAATGCACACCTGTAACACAGCTGCTCAGAGGCAGTTGCTGATGGCTCAAAAGTTCAAGGCTATCCTCATCAACAATGGGAGTTCAAGGCCAGCCTGAGCTACATGAGAGCCTGTTGCAAGAAAAACAGAATGTATGACAAATTGGAAATAGCATTTTATATATGAATTGTAAGACCATATCTCAGTTATGTGACATTAATTTAATGAGGTTTTGATTTTCACTTTGTGTTTATTACACATGTTCAAACCTCTATCAGTAAGGATATCTTGTATCCATTGTATATACAGACTTTGACATTGAGATGACTATTGTAAGGCAACCCAAGTAGACCTGACCACATCAAGCACTAATGTGAGTATTAAACAGTGTTCATATAAAATCCTCATAGCATCCCATCAGTTTAAAACAATAAAGAATTGTTGGGATGAAGACAGTACATTAAAGAACAAAGGAGCTGAAGACATTTTAGTATCTTGACCCTATACGAATACACTATATAATCATATAGTGGTGGGACATATAGGGCAGTGGGAGACTGCCAAAATGATCCCAGCTACATTTACAGAATCCATTTTGGTGCAGTGTAGAGCAGACTTATCCTGAAAGACTGTTTCAGAGGAAAGCACAATAATGTGCAAATCTTGTTACATGTATCGTTGGTCTTGATGAGCACTTGAACAACTCGGTAACATAGGAATGGAGAGTAATGGACTGAATCCAGATATAAACAACAAAATTGGAAGTGTTGTTTGGAAGTTAGGTATGGAAGTTTAGGAAGAGAAAAAATCCAAGATATCTCCAAGGCTCCTGGCTAAATCAAGAGAATACAGAGAGTGTAAGGGAGTTGTATTCCACTGTGGCAGAGGGATAGAAAGGTTGCTAGTTCGGTTTTGGAACTCAACATTTTTCAAAAAGTCTGGAAGAGCCAATGGGACGCCTAAATACAGATGTCACATGCACAACTGAGTTTGTGGACCTACAGAGATGTGTCACCTGGAGAGAAGGTTTTGGTACCTGGAAAGACACAGATACCTGCCGCTTGCTGTTGCACTTCGGTAGGAAGCTGATAGCAGGAGACAGGATGTTGGCTTAGATTTCATTTCTTTTCAAAAAGGAAAATGAAAGACTTCAAATGGCACAAAGGCACTGTTGCTCCTGAGGCATGAACAAGCAGGCAGCTGGGGCCTCCTATAAACAAAGAGGAAAAGGATTAATGTAAAGAAGAGGGGGGTCATTATTGTTGGGCTCAGCTGAAATGCAAGTCAAGCAATAACTATATTATAGCTGTCGATTATCTCTTTTCTTTCAGTGAAACAACAGATGTTTTTCATCTTTAGGCAGAATAGCTGGAGGGCTGAAGATATGATAGGTTTGTAAGGACAAGAAAGGTAAACATGTCTTTCAAGAACTTTGGCTGTGAAGTAAAGACATAAATCTGGAAGTTGTGATCAGAGTTGTGGGTTAGAGAGATGCCCCCCAAGATAGGAGAGGCATAAGCAAGTGTGTATTGGTAGGAAGAGGCTAAGGGACCCAAAAGGAAAGAGGATAGAGAGCTAAGATATTCCTGAAGCATTCTGGGATAGGTAGCTGTCCAGAATACTGTTGGAGAGATGGAAATTTCGCCTCTGTAACAGGGGAAAGAGAGCAAGTCCCAACAGAGAGAACTTTGCCAATATGGGGTGGGGAGCAGAACCTGATGTTATCATTATCTCTCTATGAAGTAAGAAATGAGGTCATCAACTCGCAATAGAAAGGGAGGGAAGAAGAGGATTGGAAATTGAAGGACACAGGGAATGTTTGGGATTATCCTTGTGGGGGGTAAAAAGTGCATCCAAGCTGGAACACACAGGACTGTGTTGAGGATCACTGTGGTTAAGTCCCAAGCATTTCAAGTGCTGCCCATTGCCAAGACATCCTCACCGGGCCCAGTCACAGAGGGGCTTCTACGTTCGCACACTAATGGTAAATTATCATATATATATATATATATATATATATATATATATAATTGTTTCCAGCAATAAAGGTAAAGTAGGTGTTTCCTCTTTAAAATCATGTTTTCTAGATTGCACTGCCCTCCACATGGCTGATCACCCATCACTCATTTAGATGCCTTTGAACTAGCTGAGAAATATGAGCCTAAGAACATTATTACTAAAACCATAGATGTCAGCTGTTGCTTTTACTAATGCCTTTTATAGGTGAAAGCTGTCTTTCTAGATTAATATAATACTACACATTGCCTGGCCTTGAGCCTGGCCTTTTTGTTTCATAAAAGGGATGAAATGGTTTATGACTAAAAAAAGAAGCAAGAAGAAATATGAATACCATTATCCCATCTTTGAGATTATTATGATCATGTGTAAGTAAAGAAGTGATGTTTTTATATAACTTAAGTGTGATTTTTGTTAAATGTGAACATCAATCATTTCAATTATTTGACTGTTGACCCTTTTTGGGAGAAACTTTTTTTCTGCTTGTTTTCATCACTCCAAAGAAATGCAAGACCAGTACTGGCTATTTATTCAAGGACAATGAGGGAAACAAATGAGATGATTACTATAATCAAAGTTTTCTCTGTTTTCGGGAAATGAAGAGAACTCACTGAGTATGTGCTCTCTATCAGGTATGAGTTACAGGATATTTAACATTTTTTGCTAGTTTGGTTTTCACAGAAATTCTGTGATATGATTTTTTTCTTACTGTTAAAACCAAGTTGATCAATATTGAAAAAACTCAGTAATCAATTTGATTTAGTTACAAACCAAAAAGATATCAGCATTATCAACAGCCATCTTTTCTTACATTTCAAGATCTGTAGAACAACTATTGTAGGTTGTTCCTTCCATTTAGAAAGGGATTTTGCGTACAACATTCTTCCAGGGTGACCCTTAGAATAAAGTCAATGTATGTCATTATCGTTGAATTCTTTCATCAAATGTTTACCATCCTGGTTTATTTATAGAGTGAACTTGCAATTCTATTGATTGTTAATTATATCATTAAGAAAATTTACAATGATACACTTTTCACTAGTCAACTAATTTCCTTGCATTTTTCTCTTCTTAATTATTGTTTCATACTAGTCTAAATATAGTTGATGAGGTTTTTTTAAAATATGTTTTACACATGGAGTTGAAGTATGGGAATGAAGTAAAGTTGATGATAAAATAACATGTAGTATAATATAAGCATGCAGGCTTTAGAATTGATGGGGGTGAAGACTGGGGCATGCGTGAAAATGGTGTTCTCCTACTGACTTCGTTTTCCTTGACTGTATATTTCTACTTTATTCAATGTGCTCATTATGTGCACAATTCTTACCAACTGTGTATTTATGACCATGAGTAATCCTCCAGATTGGACCAAGAATGTGGAGTAAGTATAAAGTTCTTGTTTCAAATTATTCACTTAAGGAGTTCAAGACACTTTGAGTTTCCTTACTACATTTTTCTAGTCATGCTAACTCAGATGATTCAAATTCATGCCCGCCACCAACTTCCTCTGGGAAAGTGGTTCTCAACCTTCCTAAAACTGTAATCCTTTAATACAGTCCCACAGGTTTTGGTGACCCCCAAATTATTTTTATTGCTACTTTATAACTGTAGTTTTGCTACTGTTGTGAATCATAACTTAAGTATCTGATATGCAGGCTATCTGATATATGACCCTGGCAAAAGGGTCATTTGACACCTCCCCAAAGGAGTCACAACCCACAGGTTGAGAACTGTTGCTCTAGGATAAAGTGTTCAATGGCTCAAATAGCTGCATTGATCTGCCTGTGGCTATTTGTGGATCTTCATTTTCCTCTGGAATTTTACACACTGGAGATTGCTGATATCTGTTACTTTTCTTATTTAGTGATTAATATCTATCTGCTTAAACCATATTGAAAGTCAGTCAGTGTAGTTCAGATACTATCATCATACAGAGTGGTGCTTTTTACATCCTTTACACTGAGTAATAAGGAATGCAAAGTATTCATTTGTTTACAGTCAATGAGAACATTATTTGGAACTTAATGCTACTTTTTTTGACTTAAGCCTCACCTAAGCACTTTATCAGAAACCAACATGGAACCTCTATTCATGTGTATCATCTAAGTCATCTTTAGGATCTGTACAATCAGGGCATAGGTGTACATCTGAATGGTGGACCCCTGCTTTCAAGTCTGGCACCAAACCATTCTTTAAAAATGAAATATACACATGGAAACCACCCACAAGATCTTTAACATGAACTCGGCTGTTTTTCTCAGGTACACTTTTACAGGAATTTATACTTTTGAATCACTTATTAAAATACTCGCAAGGGGCTTTTGTCTAGAAGACTTCACATTTCTACGGGATCCATGGAATTGGTTGGATTTCACCGTCATTACTTTTGCGTGAGTATTTTTATAATGTTTTCTATCATGGTAGAGTAAATGCAATTGGAGCCTGTACCATAGTTCTTGGTTGTTGGCTTCCTTCGAGACATAAAGCATTCAATAAGAATAAAGCTATTGTGTGAATTTAGAATAATTTTTCCAGTCAAATTATTCAGTTTGGAGAAATCAGGAATGGTCCTAATAAATTATATGGCTTTAGTGTCAATTAGCTGTAAACTAGTAATAGTTCCCAAATAACAGCTCATAGTCGATGACAATGCCATTCTCCTCTTAAATGGGAAATCTGATAACAACACTCACTGAATTTGAAATGGTCTTGATTCAAGACCAACATAGACTTAGATTTCCCAAAATTCTGAATAACTCTGATTTAATCCTACAGGTATGTAACAGAATTTGTAAACCTAGGCAATGTTTCAGCTCTTCGAACTTTCAGAGTCTTGAGAGCTTTGAAAACTATTTCTGTAATTCCAGGTAAGAAGAAACTGGTATAAGGTGGTAGGCTCCTTATATCTCCAACTTTTCTTGTGTGTTATTGTGTTTGTGTGTGAACTCCCTATTACAGATATGTGACAGAGTTTGTGGACTTGGGCAATGTCTCAGCGTTGAGAACGTTCAGAGTTCTCCGAGCATTGAAAACAATTTCAGTCATTCCAGGTGAGAGCTAGGTTAAACACCGAGGCTGACTTTAGCTACATTGGTGCTCTGCTCATGGCTTGTCAGCAAAAGCCTGGTTTGCTTGCTGCATACTGCAAGATAATGACCAAAAGCAGGAACTGACCCATCTTAGCTTGGATGGGTTTGACTGTTTGCTTTTGAATGGTTGCTTTCTCTTGGTTTGTTCTAAATCAGCCTTTGAGTTTAACGAGTTGAAAAAGTTTTGCATGAGGCTCTTACAGTCACAGGCTACCTGGTTTGCATCATACAGCATCAAGCTTTCCGCATAGAAGCTGAAGTGTGAAACATGCAGGCCAAGGCAAATTTGGATCAATTAGCTCTAAAACTGGCAATCTCTTTAACTGGATTTAGTGGGAAAGCAAGACAGAGCATGGGCACTGCATGGGCTCAGCTTGCAGATGTCTTCCTGATTTTGGCCCATTCTCAAGTTCTCAACGTTCAGACAAATCTATACTCTTGTAATTCAGTGGCTTCAAGATTTCTCACTACTCCTCTACTCATGCACATTTTTTCTCAAAAGCCAATATGGGGTTAGAGAGTAAGACATCTGCAAATAAAAGCGAACTATTTACATAAGGTTGATCGTCAAGCATGAATAACACAATCATATCTTTTGCTGTAAGGAGTGTGTGAAAACACATTTGGTTCATTTCCATTTGGTTTTCTAAAGAACATGTAAGTTTGGCTTTCATTCATTTCCACCAGCTAGCAGGCTTGTCATGAGATTTTTATTCAGCCACAAACATTAAACTAATATTGTTGGCATTCTGCATGAGATTTATATTTTTCAGGACTAGCTCATGATGTTTTTGTTGGTAAATTCCCATCGAACTGTAAGTGATAATCTCTCCCCTTGGTTTTATTTGTAGGCCTGAAGACCATTGTGGGGGCCCTGATCCAGTCGGTGAAGAAGCTGTCTGATGTCATGATCCTCACAGTGTTCTGTCTCAGTGTCTTTGCACTAATCGGGCTGCAGCTCTTCATGGGCAACCTGAGGAATAAATGTTTGCAGTGGCCCCCAGACAATTCTACCTTTGAAATAAACATCACTTCCTTCTTTAATAACTCAATGGACTGGAATGGTACCTCCTTCAATAGAACATTGAACATGTTTAACTGGGATGAATATATTGAAGATAAAAGTAAGATATCCTCTTGTAGCCATTAAGTTGCTTGGTTCTTAAAAGATTAAAAATTGTATGTAGTGGAAAGTATCTAAAGTTTGGTATGAACAAAACATCTTAGGCTAATTTGCAGTAAAGTCATACATGTATTAAGAAGACCAAATTTTATCATTCCTTTATCTGAATCTAATGAGTGACATGATGAAAGCAGCCATTTCAAAATGTAGAATCTGTTCCTATACCATATTTGAAAGTGGTCCCACATCATGCTGTATATAATCAAAAGCTTTTGTCATGTAGGCATTTGGGCAGGAGTTTTTCAAACATCTTAATATGATATGAGTTAGATTCTTCCAGTACATTATGCTGCAGTGTGTCATTAGGAAGACCGGAGAGGGGCTGAAGCAATAGCTTAGTAAATAAAGTACTTTCCTACCATGCAGGTAGCCCCGAGTTCCATCCATAGGCCATCATAAGCTGAACATGGTAGCATACACCTGTAATGCAAGCATTGAAAAGGTAGGTGACAGGTCAGAAATTCAAGGTTACCCTCAGGAACATAATGAATCCAAGGCTAGCCTGGAAGACATATGCTGATTTGAATCTTGTCAGTTGACTCTGTCCATATGCTCTATCTGGATAAAGAAAACATTTCCCATTTGAAAAACAAACTTGTGTACTATTGGAAAGGCAAGCAACCATGATTTAGTCACTCAGTTATTAAGGTTTAATATTGATTCCTTTGCATGAGTCTTGGGTTTTAGAGTTGTTTATATTTGTCATTTGATTTTATTTGAGGCATGGATATTAGCATAGGCTAATGTTACATTTCAGGTTTTCACTTTCTCTTATTGAAGCTACTGTCACTGTCACTTGGCAACCTAAGGTCCTTCTCCATGTCCTACTAGATGAGCCAAACTCTACTGTCTCTTGATCACGTTTATTCCATGAGGTTGTTTATTCTATGATATCCTCCATGGTCAACATGGTTTTTCTTTTAAGAAGAATATGACATTTTATCACAGATCACTTGATACTACATTTATAAAGTTTACATTCTTATGAAGGTTTTACTTGAAAAGATTCATTGGGAAAAAATGAGAAAATTTAGCAGCCCCAATATGAGGTTTTCTACTGACTAATAATAGAATAGATGATGAAGAGCTTTGCCCATAAATCTTTTTTCTGCTTCTGGACTGCTACAGATGGATTTCTATTTATAGTGCTTCAGTGGGAGGGGTTGATTGTAGCTAAGAATGCAGAGACATACTGTCCAATTGTTCTCCTAAGAGGCCACCACTTTGTAGATCCTCAACACCCTCAACTGCAGTGAATATAGTTTCTTACCTTAGAGGAAAGCAAACATCGGTACTTTACTGTTCTTTTCCTTTATTCCTTTATTAGTAATGTGGAGAATTTTAAAACATGTCTTCTATCATCAGTGACAAATTATATATTTCTCACCATGTGAAATATCTGCTCATATTTGTACTCCTTGTTTTACCCGGTGGTAGCATGTTGGAGGAAACCATGTGGATTCTTCATTAGCCATTGCTTCTTATCACGGCAAGCTTACTTTCCAGCTTGTTTTCCATCTTACTGCCAGTTCGGGGGCGTCAGTTGGTGTCACCAATACCTTTTGCACATTTTTCTATTCTTGTGTTCATAAAATGCTTCTTAATAAGAGATAAAAATGAGAATTTAAATATTTTGCCTGCACAACAGTCATATATGTTTTGGGTAGCATGTTAGTAGACCTTCCTTTAATTTCATAACAACCTAGACTTTTATAATTTGATGTAAAAAAATCTAAAAATATTTTGTAAAATCATGACCTAGATTTTCCTACATAATCTATTCATGTATTCTTTGAATACAGGGATTTAAGTATTCTCAAATAAATCTTAAGCTTATTTGTGTGTGTGTGTTTCTGTGTGTGTGAATGTTTGTGTGTGTGTGTGTTTGTTGTGTATGTGTGTGTTTGTTTATGTGTGTGAGTGTGTTTGTGTATGTGTGAGTGTGTTTGTTTATGTGTGTGAGTGTGTTTGTGTATGTGTGTGTAAGTGTGTTTGTATATGTGTGTATGTACATGCACATTTGCGCATGTATAGTTCCTGAGAATATTCTTGCAACTTTTTAAAATTATATTTGTTGTGCCTTAAAAATGAGTTGCATATGGAGAGCTTACATTTTCCAAGCTAAAAGTTTATTTTGTTCATTTCAAAGATAAATCAAGAAAAAAATAAAAAAACAAAAAGCCAAACCAGGCATTATAAGGAGAGAGCAAGCACCTAAGCCCACTTCTCACAAGAAACTAAATGACAATTGGCAGGAAAATGTCTGCGTCTACATTGAGTCTAGGAAAAAAAGAGCTTGGAGTAAAATTTCCTTTGCATGCATTGCTGAGAAGAAACAGGCATTTCTTTGCTCTCAGCCTGTGCCAAGCAAGCTGCCTCCTACAGCTTTTTCTTGAAGTGCCCCCTAAACAGTTTGAGTTTATTTTTGTAATTAGTTCTGAACTGTAAATATTATTATTGTTATTATTGCTTCTGAAAATATTTCTTTCTGCAGTAACTTTTCCAAACAGTATTTAATCATATAGTTGTTGGATACTCAGTTCCTATGGAAAAAATTCTCATTTAACCATGACTCAGTTATTTTATCTTTTTTTTTTTTGTTACAACTAAAGACACTGTAAGCTTACTTACCTAAACACAAGGATTAAGTATTTAAAGCCTTTTAATGAGTCTATCCTTTCCTCTTTAAATAGGTCACTTTTATTTTTTGGAAGGGCAAAACGATGCTCTGCTGTGTGGGAACAGCTCTGATGCAGGGTAAGTTATGCATCTTATTGACACTCGGTCGACCTCAATAATCTGCCACCTCCTACACACCTGACCCCTACTCACTCCTCATGCAAAGCCCTACATAAATTCTCCTTCATGCTGACTCACAGAATAGCCAAGGCAAGTGTGGATTCTCACCTCCTTCACACACTCAGAAGTAGCAATTATTTCTCCATACTAGGTCACATCTAATTTTCCAAATTAGCACAATGGAAAATAAATAGTCAAAGCAAATGCATTAGAATTCATACTAGTGTGTTATCATTTATATAAGTTAATCTTATCTCTGTGGCTTAATACATGACATTCCTGAAGATCATGTCACTATCTGAGACACATGGTGACTGTATTCCTACTGTATTTCAGTAAAGCAAAACACATAAAATAGACTGGATTCAAATTCTGACTCTATCATATTTTGTTATTTCTGCTTGTCTTGTAATTTTCCCCCATGTATAAGTAGGCACTGTAATAATTTCATGAATTAAATGTAATAATGAATGCATGGCTACAATATAGAATTTTTACTTATGCTTAACATCATGAAAATGCTTGTAATTACAAAGCATTATTCATGAAAAAAAACCTTGGAAAGTTGAAATAGTTACCTTTCCCTACTTATAGACTTATGTTACAAATCATAGGCAAAAATACCATGCATTTTCTTTGATAATGTTGTAGACATTTACAAATGATACATTTACCAAAGTTCTAATTGACAACATGGTTTACATTTGCTTCCTATAATCAAAAATTTGCAGACTTTATCTGCAATTAGATCTGTGATAGGTAAGGCAAACATTTTAACTCCCCAAATACATGGTACTAAATGTTTTCCACACAGTACCTTATTGAATATTTGTATGGTTTGGTTTTTTTTGAGACAGATTCTTTTATTAGTCTATGCTGACCTGTGAGTTCCCTGAAGGCTAGCAAGGTAGGGAAATTAACCCAAGTTTGCTCAGCCCAGAAATGTCAGTCACAATACTGAAGGCAGCTTTGCTTAGTCAGTAAGCTGACTGTAAGAGGTCCCCACTGCACAGTGTCATTGTGTCCCTTCAGTATGCCCATGCAATTGCATCTCCTCTCTGCTCTAGTACAGACACACACACACACACACACACACACACACACACAAACACCCCACTTGTATCTCAAAACATCTTCAGTGAAAATCAGCTATATCTCTATGGATTTATTTACCTGATCATGTCCATCATCCCAAAATAAGTTGTTAAAGATATGGTTATCTTATACAGATGTGTGGTAAATACAATAGTACAGTTAGGAATTAGAGGACTCCACAAAATAGACCTGGTAAATTCTGTTACTACACAGGGAAGTACATCTAGTGCAGGGTACATACCAGGTAAGGCCAAAGATGCAGAGTTTCCCTGGAGCTTGTCCAAAGTAATTCACATCAAGTAAAATGGAAAAAAACACCAAAAGATTCACAGATACTGAGTTCCTCTTTCCTCTCTAATGTAATTTCAGCCAGTGTCCTGAAGGGTACATCTGTGTGAAGGCTGGAAGAAACCCTAACTACGGCTACACGAGCTTTGACACATTTAGCTGGGCCTTCTTGTCATTGTTCCGTCTCATGACCCAAGACTTCTGGGAAAACCTCTATCAGCTGGTGAGAACCGATGTAATGACTCTTATAGGAAGCAAGGGATGCTGTGGCCCAAGGAACCTTTCATTACTCAGAGAGGGAGCTTGTAACAGTCGATGTGACATTTATGAACATCTTCCCTCCCTTTTTACAGACCCTACGCGCTGCTGGGAAAACATACATGATATTCTTTGTGCTCGTGATTTTCTTGGGCTCATTCTACCTAATAAACTTGATCCTGGCTGTGGTGGCCATGGCCTATGAAGAACAGAATCAGGCCACCTTGGAGGAGGCTGAACAGAAAGAGGCGGAGTTTCAGCAGATGTTGGAGCAGTTGAAGAAGCAGCAGGAGGAGGCTCAGGTAGAGTTGACCTGCTTAGAGACTGTCGTGCTTAATCTCCATTCACTCACCTACAGGTTGCTGTTGACCTTGGAGAGAGAAAGGGCTCTGTGTGGTGTCAGGGGCCTGTTTGGTTGTGAGAAGAGTGTTACTTGATTTGGTGACTATGACATACACCAAGGGCATCAAAATGCAGACAGTTACCATTGTTTCATTGACATTTTTCTCCTTGTGACATCTTGAGGAAACTGCCCATCAGCACTCTCATTCACTGAATCTTAAAAGTAGCAGATCAATGTGCTATCAGGGGAGCCTTTCCTTATTACTCCAGCAAGCAGGAGTTAAATTAGAGGGGCTTCTTCAATACAGCATCACTAGAGGTGAGAAATGTCAGAGAATGCAAGTCACACTGCAATGATTTCTGGAAACACAGAGCCCTGTCTAATATGAAATGATGATAACACCAACATTCTCAGCTTCCTATACTGAAAACTCTTAAAGTAGATGCTATGTGTCTTCAAAATAAGGTCAGTACTTTTTCTAAACATATTTGCTAGACTTAATGGCATTCATTCATCCTGTTACCTGATTTTTGTCTCTTATTGCCTGCTTAATGTAGGTTCCTTATGTCACTATCATTTGATGTATAATAAAAACCAAAAATAAAGTAGACAGATAGTAGCAACTACACTGAACATTATCTTTTTTTCCAATATTTTTAATCTAAATTAGAAACATACTTGCTTCACATGTCAATCCCAGCTCCCTCTTCCACCCCTCCTCCCCTGCCCCTTCACCAGCCCTCCCAGACCCCACCCAATCCACACACCATTCCCCAGGATGGGTGAGGCCCTCCACCGGGATCTCCAGTCTGTCATTTCATTCAGGGCAGGACGTAGGCCCTCCCCCATGTGTCCAGGCTGAGAGAGCATCCCTCCATGTGCAATGGGCTCCCAAAGTTCATTCATACACCATGGTAAACACTGATCTACTACCCAAGGCTTCAGAGATTGCTGAGGCCTCCTCACTGACACTACATTCAGGGGGTCTGGATCAGTTTCTCAACCATCAGTCTGAGGTCCAAGAGCTCCCCCCTGTCAGGTCAGCTGTCACTGTTGGTTTCACCAGCATGGTCTTGACCCCTTTGCTCATCACTCCTCCCTCTCTGTCACTGGGTTCCAGGAGTTCAGTTCAGTATTTAGCTGTGGGTATCTACCTCTGCTTCCATCAGTCATTGGATGAAGGTTCTAGGATGGCATATAAGGTGATCCTCAATATCATCATCAGAGAGGGGCTATTAAGGTAGTCTCTCCATTATTGCTTATTTTGTCTGTTGGTGTCATCCTTGTAGACCTATGGAAATCTCACTAGTGCCAGATCTCTCCTCAAACCTATAATGACACCCTCTATCATGGTATCTCATCCTGCTCTCCTCTATTCTTAGCCCGACTCAACCTTCCTGCTCCCCCATTTCCTCCTCTCCCCTCCTCTTCTCCCCCTCTCTTTTTCCTGGTTGTCTCTCCCCTCCCACATGTTCCCAATCTGCCCAGGAGATCTTGCCTTATTCCACTTCTCTGGTGTATCATGCATTTGTCTCTTGGGAACCTCCCTGTTTCCCAGACTCACTGACAATGGGGTTGTAGGCTGAGACTCTCCTGTTCCATGTCTAAAATCCATATATGAGTGAGTACATACCATGTTTGTCTTTTTGTGACTGGGTTACCTCACTCAGGATGGGTTCTTCTAGTTCCATCCATTTGCCTACAAATTTCAATATTCCATTGTTTTTTCCAATGAGTAGTACTCCATCGTGTAAATGTACCACATTTTCTCTATCCACCCTTCAATTATGGGGTATCTAGGTTACTTCCAGAATCTGGCTATTACAAATAATACTGCTGTGAACACACTGGAACAGACATCCTTATTGTATGAATATGCATCTTTTGGGTATATGCCTAAGAGTGGAATTGCTGGGTCTTGTGGTAGACTGAGTCCCATTTTCCTGGGGAATCTCCATACTGATTTCCAAAGTGGCTGTACAAGTTGCACTCCCACCAGCAGTGGAGGAGTGTTCCCCTTTCTCCACATCCTCTCCAGCATAAGCTGTCATTGGTGCTTTTTATTTTAGCCATTCTGACAGGAGTAAGATGGTATCTCAGAATAAACATTATGTTTTTAAGCCATATGCTTTTATCATTTACAAAACCATATCGACATCCTGGGATTCCCTTTTATACAATCTGTGACATGCTTCCACATTTCCTAATTAAAAAATAAAGTAAAAGATTAAAGGTTTAATAAATAAATATTTGACTTAGACTGTGTTTAATTCCACAGCTCAGTTTGTTAGTCATTATTGAATGTGATGAAACGCAAATACCTTTGAGGTGTAAATAGGAAAATTTAATTCCTAAATTCCTCTTTAAACGTTTAGATTGCATGGAAATGTTATTAGATGTTATTATGTTTGTTACGTTCATGTTGGTACATAATTAGAATGCCACATGAGATCAGAGTTAAAAGATTTTATCATTCAAATGTGTCTACTTCCGTGTTGATTTTTTATTCTTTAGTTTGTGAAAATGTTGTTTTCCAAAGTATAGAACAGAATCAGAGAGCTGGATTTTAAGGTCACATTCACGGTATACTAGATACAAGAAGCAGTGAATCTAACGTTGAGGACTGTGTGCCACCTTCGTTCGCTTGTCCCCTTCTAGGCAGCAGCCGCAGCCGCCTCTGCAGAATCCAGAGACTTCAGCGGAGCAGGTGGGATAGGCGTGTTCTCGGAGAGTTCTTCAGTAGCATCAAAGTTGAGTTCCAAGAGTGAAAAGGAGCTGAAGAACAGAAGAAAGAAAAAGAAACAGAAAGAGCAGGCTGGAGAGGAAGAAAAGGAAGACGCGGTGCGGAAATCAGCATCTGAGGACAGCATAAGGAAGAAAGGCTTCCGGTTTTCACTAGAAGGAAGTAGGCTGACCTATGAGAAGAGGTTTTCCTCTCCACACCAGGTACAAAACAGAGGAGGGGAAAGGAAGGGAGGAAAGAAGGAAGGAAGGAAGGAAGGAAGGAAGGAAGGAAGGAAGGAGGGAGGGAGGAGGGAGGGAGGGAGGAGGGAGGGAGGGAGGGAGGGAGGGAGGGAGGGAGGGAGGGAGGAGGGAGGAAGGAAGGAAAGAAGGAAGGAAGGAAGGAAATGGATTACATTTTCATAACAGCATAACAGGGTTTCTTTTAAAGTCTATGCCAGCGTTTGCTGGGGCTGAAGGGGCCTTCTCCTTAAACTTGGCTATGCTTTCACCATGGTAATGAGCATCAAGTATCGGGTTGCCATCTCAGAGATCCAGCGAGTTTTATAACTTTTTTGGAAGCACGGGAAGGCATGTTCATACAGTACTGAACTTGGGAAGGTTTGAGGTTTTGTTAAAGACTTGTGAGTCTCTGGGCAGTGTTCCACATGGGGAATGATCACAGATGGTCCCCATCCCTTCTTAGCTACTGTGCCTGGACCCAGGGAGCTGTAGGTTTTCTGAGAGGCTGGTGCCCAGAAGTGGACCAGGGATGCTTCTCTGCCATCTGTGCAGTGTTTCCGTCCATGTGAATGCTCTCATGAAGAGTGAATTAGTTATTGTTTCAAAGCGGGATGAAGCAAAATCTTTTCTAAACTGTAGCCAAAAATCTCAGGTACCTGACAGGCGCTGAGAAAGATGCATGCCACTAACTAGCACTGATGTTTGATTGTATTTGGTTTTCTGTGCCTCATGTTAAAGTAAGACACAAATTCAGAGAATGCACTGATTTACATATTGCAAGAAAATGTTTTCTGCATGCCTTTGGCTTATGTACCCAACGAAGCTGTTGAAATTTCACTATTTGCGTCCTTGGGTTTTTTTTTTAAGTACCAAGAGAATCCCCAGAAATACATGGTTGCTTGGAGGACAATTTCACTATGAGGGAAACTACAGTATTCATGTAGTACCAATAACAAGGACAACATTGTATTGGTACCTGCAGCAGGAATTCTTAAGCACCTCATTACAAACCTAGGTAGCTACTAATTTAGTCATTATGGCAAACATTCAGAAAGGAAGAGGAGAGATTGTGTGTGTTGATGAATGCCTACTTTATGCACATGTTATTTACTTAATTTGAAATTTATTTTTCTTAGCTCCCATTAATTGTACAAATATAAAGTGTTTCATTACGGCAGTTTTCACATATGCATACAGCAGACCTTGACCATATTCATCCTCCTATTCCATTTATTCTCTCTGCTTTTTGAGTCTCCCCCTTCAATCTCTGGTCTCTCTCCCTTTCCAAATCAAACACGTCCTATTCTACTTTCATTTCATACATATTTCATATATATATATATGTGAGAGAGAGAGAGAGAGAGAGAGACTGGCTCATTTCTGCTAAGATGATTTTGTTATTTGTGACTAACTAGTATATTCCGTTGTGTAGTGCCCCATTTTCTTTATCTGTTAGTGATGAACACCTAGCTGATTTCATAGCTTTAGAATTATACTTATATGAATACACAGGTATCAGTATAATATGTTGATTTAACTCCTTTGAATATATGCCCATGTGTGGTATAATTGAATTATATGTTAGCTCTATACTGAGTTTTTTGAGGAGCCTCTTTACCAATTTTCATAATAACTGGACTGACATAAATCCATATCATCATTGTATAAGGTTCAATTTTCTCTGTATCTTTGCCAGCAGTTGTAATTTTTGTTTTCATATGAAGGTGTCATATGGCTTTTTAATGAATCATTTTAACTGAGATGAGATGGAATCTCAGTATAACTTTGACTCATATTTCCCTGATGGCTAATGATATTGAGCATTTTTTTCCATATATCCATTGGCTAGTTGTGTTTCTTAGTCTGAGAACTAACTGTTAAGTTTATTTTCCCTTTTATTGACTTGCTCGTTTGTTCTTCTGATGTTTAACATTTTTGAGTTCTTAATGTGCTCAATATCAATATCTCATTTTTCTCACTATTCTCATCTATCTCCAATTCTGTAGCCATCTTTTCACTGTAGTAAATCCTTTTATCTGTAGTGCCAAAGTTGTTTAATTTGATGCAATCCCATGTATCAATCCTGGCTATTATTTCTTGAGCTGTTGGAGTGTTTTTCAGAAGATAGTTTTCAATGTCCACAACCTGAAGCATTTCTTTCTGCTTTCCTCGGGTAGTTTTAGAGTTTCCAGTTTTACTTTAAGATCTTTGGTTCATTTTTAGAAAATATGAAAGGAGCTAATGTGTTCAAAACATGTTATCAGAGAAGCATCTATTCACTGGGAAGATGAATGAGAGATGAAAATTCGCACTTGAGTGCAGACAGTTAAGTAACAAGTCTCATGACTGACTCAATTTAATCACCTTGACCGCTTCTTGAGGACTGTAAGATTGTCGGCCATCACTGTCACTTTGGGTTGCTAGTGATAAGGTCTCACATTCCTTAGGTTGGCCTCTCACTTGGTGTGTAGCTGAGGATGACTTAAATTCCTTACTCTTAATGCTTCCACCTCCCAAGTGCTGAGATTACAGTCAGATTTCACCATGAGTTGCTACAAACAGTATCTCTTGTTGATGTGGTCTTCCCTTTAGCACTGTGTAATAACTTCCTTTTACGCATTCTGAACAATTTTAGCTTCAGATCTGCTTTGTCAGATATGAGTAGAGCTGTACATACTTGCTTTCAGGGTCCATTAAATTGCCTTCAATTTGTTCAGTTATTTTTTTTTTTTGCTTCTTTCCACCTTGCTTCTGTTTATGTCTTTGCTAGTGACTTGAGTTCCATGTGGTTCACAAATAGGTGAATCTTGTTTTTTATTCCATTTACCCAGTATACATGTTCATTTATGGGAATTAAAGATATGAGTTAATTTTCCCTGACTTATTTTGTTGGCTTACCGAGGTTTGATGGCTTAATGAATTTTTATTTTGATTCCTTCCCAATCCTCATTTTTTAAAGTGCGGTCATGTTTTCATATGTCTGTATTCCTCTTCTTGTGTAGTGATGCTTTAAGTGTCTGTCTCAGTAGACATGAATTGCTATAGTTTATGCATAGCATGGGAGGACCTTTTTCTCGTTCCATTTTAAGACAACTAGCTGGATGCTGTCAGCTAGTTTGGCAACTATTTTGTTTCAGAGTTTGATATATGCTCTTCTGGCCTTAGAATTTCCTCAGCCAAGTCTTCTGCTCTGAATTACTTAACTTTGAAAGGATCTTAGTACGTCCCTCCCACGGTTCTCCCGACTCTTTCTTCACTCTAATGTGTCAGCATTTTGACTATACTACCACCTGGAGATGTTACTTTCTGCTCATGTCTACTTGGTATGCTCTGTTCACTCCCTGACCTTCTTTGTTCCACTGGTATAGTCCATTTGCTATGCCTTCCACTGTTTTTTTTTATTATTATTACTCATGGAGCTTTTTCATTTCTACAACTACTGTTTAATCTCTATCTCCTTACTAAAGGTCTTATCCAAGTGAGTGAATTTCATGTGCAGACCTTGGATGGATTTCTTTATTGAAGTTGTGTTTCCTCTAGTCCTCTTTGTGGTCTCATTGATCATATTTTAAACACTTGTAAATTTTTAATGTTTGGTGTGTAAAGCATCCTCTGCTTTTGGATTTGGTTTTTAAGGAATTAGTAATTTTTGGAGGGAACTGAGAATTCAGCTGAGTTGTTAGAGTGCTTCTGTGGCATGCATGAAGCCCTGGGCTTAATCCCCAACAGTGTATAAATTGTGGTAGCACAGGCATGTGGCCACAGAACTCGGGAGGTGGAGACAAGAGGACCAGAAGTTCTGGGTTGTCCCCAGTTGAAAAGGATGTTCCATGTCAGCCTAGGCTACATGAGAGCCTGTTACCAAAACAAAACAATAACAGCAATAAAATGTGGAGAAGTAGGAAGTCATGTTGTTTTCTTGACTATTCTTAGTTCTTATCTTGCTACCTTTAGACTCATGCATTTGTGGGGATGGACATGTGTTATGGTTTTATTTGGGGACTTTTTGTGAGCAGAATTATTTTAAGGATTCCATTCTCAATAACAGAAGCAAACAAAATGACATGATGGGAATAAACCAGGTATCAAAATAATAATTATGAAAATGAATACAAATACTTTACCTGCAACAAACACAAAAAAGAAAGTGATAAAATAACATAGCACAAAAGATTGAAAGTGAAATTAATAACAATAAAAATGAAGTTAGAGTAAGGAAAGGGAAAAGGGAAGAAGCAAGATTTTAGGAGAGAGAGAGAGAGAGAGAGAGAGAGAGAGAGAGAGAGAGAGAGAGAGAGAGAGAGAGAATGAATCTATGGCTCTGCCAACTTTAGAGTTTGCGCACTTAAGTCCTGCAAATTTCCAAACCTAGATATGTTCCTCAAGAGCTTTGTAAAGTAGGGGAAGCAAGCACTGGTTTTCTATAGAGGTTCTGTAGGAGAGGGGAGAACCCTGGGGGCCAGGCACTCTGCCTACCCACCTCAGTACTTTAAATATCTGCTCAGTACCTGTCTTCACTCAGGAAGAATCTTCAGAAATCAAGTTACCTTCCGGACCTGGGCTCAGAGTGTTTTGTCCCACATAATAGCCATTCCTACATGGTATAGGGCATCTACAGAAGAAGATGTACCCAGCTGTAGTCCTCTGAAGTATGAGGAGCAACAAAGTGGCTTTCTTCTACAATACTGTCCTGTCCTGTAGGAGGACATACTGCCAGCCAAGCACTGTACTAGATTTGGGGCTTTTAGGTACTGGAGCTTTCTCTTGGAGCTATAGCTGTTCAGCTTGCTCTCAAAGGAGCTGCCAAAACACTCCAAACTTACCCGGTGGATGGCTTCCATCACACTCATTTGTTTTATCCCCTCTTAGTCAGTGCTAAACAACTGGATGGCAGAGTAATGCTTTCACAACAGTCTTGGCTCTGCTGAGTTAAAGATCACCTAATGATGTGCTTATAAAGCTGAGATAGAATTCAGGCTTGGTCTGACACTAAAACCCATGGACTTTCTGCTTTTTCAGGCAGCCTGAAAGGCATCTTTTTAAACTAATGATGAAATGTATAGCTTGATTCCACTTAAAATACATACATTTATTCTTTTCCTTCCTATCTTATCATAAAGACTTTTACATAATCTAATATTTAACATATGAACATTTTGGTAGGTCAGCTGATCCATTCCAAAGCCAAATAATATTGTGAATTCAGATGAACCATGGTAATTTCAAATGGAATAGAATTTGCTTGTTACCAAAGAAAAATTCTTGTCAACACCCTTATGGTTCCACTGTATAAATATCAAATGATAAATATGAGCCCCTTAAATGTTGGACTCTCTTCCAAGCATGAGTATTTTGAAAAATAAAAAAAATGAAAAGGAGGGAAAAGGGGAATGGAGGGAGAGAGTTAAGATGAGATCAAAGGCAAGAAGGGGGGAAGAAAGAAGATTATTTTGCCTACTCCTGAACTTACATTTGTATAAGTTATAAACTAAGTTTGCCTAAATTTGAAACTTCATACCCACTAGAACTGTAGACATTTTCTTCAGTTTGCTTCATTCCAAATCTGAGAGGACTAATTCTACTCTGTGCATTATACCTGGGAATGCTGGTGTGCTGTCCCCTTGGGGGGACAACGACTCACACTAAGAATCCCAGGAAAAGGTAGTAGGATATTAATTCAGATAGAGAGAAGTAGCTTACTGGGAAGCTGGGAAGCTTTCTGAAACATGGCCAGCATCCAAGAGAAGAGAGAGCCAGGTGGCCCTCTCTCTCTCTATTTATTGCCCTCTCCCTCTTCACATGCTATAGCCACACCATTTGGGGCATGACTAAAGTTGGAGATACATCTCTCCCTACAGTCCCTGCTCTTTTTGTAGTTTCTTACAATAGGGCATTTGCTTTGGGGTATCTTTACACCTCTTCTTATGTCTGTTTCCCAGCCGTTTGGACATTGTAAGAGATCATTGCTATAAATCACTGGCCATTTTTCGTTCATTTTCATATTTGTTTCTTAAGCAATCTGTATAAATACAATGACCTGCTTTAAAAATATTTGCCCAATTAGAAAACATAGTTAACAAGTTGCAAAGAAGATGGAGAGGTGTTTAGCACTCTAAAAGCAATGGGTCTGGGATGAGTAGAGTCAATAAATGAGGCAGACTAAAATCTCACTCAATAACCAATTCTATTTAGAGCATCAGACAGTTTATACTGAGGGTTAAGAGGAGTTGCATATGTAAAATGTCCAATGACAAAGGTAAGTTTCACATGGCAGAGAAGCCATATTTGGCAAAAACCTGTTTTTACATAAAGGCAAATAAACAAATAACAATAGCTATTTCTAACGAATAATCTGAAGTAAACTCACTCATATCTGCTATACCTAGGAAGAGCACAAAAGCTTACTCTGAAAACAATTGCATACTTTTGAAGAAACAGAGGTCACAAGACTCCTGCTTTCTTGAAGTTTTCCCACAGGCACTTAGAATTCTCTTCACAGGACTCTATTCTTAGACCATGTTCTGACAGAGAGGAACAAAGTGATGGAAAAAGGGGAGAGAGGGAGAGAGAGAGAGAGACAGAGACAGAGACAGAGACAGAGCATCCAGATATTGTACTAACCCCACTTTGAAAAAAGTAATACTGAAAGTGTCAAACCAAGTAAATCGATTTTACCAGGGTACAGTGGTAGGAGCCTCTTGGGTGTTGTGAGATTCAAAGGTCAAGGATCACAAGCTATTGAGACCCTGTGCTTTATAATGACATAATAGGAGATTATATTGATAACCACTTCTGCTTTCATACTGAAAAAAACATATAATACAAGCTTTTCCTGCAAGGTTATATTTTTCACAGCAGAGTAGGTGGAAATGTGAAACATTTCTAGACATCTCTGACTCCTGCGTGTGGGAGAGCGAAGAAGGAGAAAGTCAAGAGTGCAGTCTCTATCAAGCCTCAAGGGAATCTGGATATTTTCTTTTGAAACTTCTCAAAGAATCAGGTCACCTCTTCATGTCATGGTTACTGTCTATATTTGTGATAATCCAGGAGTTACATTTTTGGAGATTCGTTGGTGGGAGGATTTGTCTTCTTGGCCATCTTTCATTTGCATCACAGCATTTTATTAATCCAAGTTTATGATATTGAAAGCATGTCTGTAGTATAAGCAATGGTTCAAAGAGAGGCATGGTATTCTGCTTGTCCCATTGAGAACCTATCTTTTTCCAACTTCTGAGAAAGAAAGATGCCTTTATTTTGGGGGTTGTTGTGATTGCTGGCTCTAAGAGCTACAGTGGGCATCTTGTTACACAAAAGGAAGCAACCTGAGCTGACATATGGAGAAAGACATGGTTTGGTTATTTGTAATATAGCTAGAATTATATGTAAACCCTGGACAGGAATGAACTAATACAACTTTCAATCATGAGATACCATTGTGTGAACTTTTGCTGAAATTATTTCCCCCATCCATCTATGATGTAATTCAAGTTAACATATAAACTCTACTAGAAGTGTTACATATACATTGATTTTACTCTATTTTCTTTTAATCATTTTTATTCCTTTCTTTTTAAGTTAATGATAAATAATAGATTACTCATTTGGTTAGGTAGGATTGGTGTGGTGCATTGAATGAGAACAGTTCTCATAGGTTCCTGTGTTTGAATACTTGGTCCCCAATTGGTGCAACAATTTAGGAAGTATTACAAAGTATAGCCTTGTTGGAGGACAGCTGTCACTAGAAGTGGGATTTGAGATTTCAAAAGTTCTCCTCCATCTCCAACATGCTCTCTACTTCCTCTTTATGATCGGAGATGTGAGATCTTAGCTTCTGGTTCTGCTGCCTTCCTTTTGCTATCTTCATTCCACCATCAGGAACTCTAACTCACTGGAACCACAGCCCCAAACAAATGTTTTCTTCTGTAAGTTTCCTTGGTCATGGTGTTTTATCACAACAATAGACAAGTAACTAAGACAGTTGGGTAAGGAATAGGGATAGAAAGAAATAACAAGTATGTTTCTCTAAAACCTATAGAATGTGGTATATATATTACAAATATTTTAAAGAAAAGATGATTATCTGAAAAGAAAATTAGAATAATACTTTGTGGTCAAGAAATATAAGAAATTCATAGGCTCAAATTTTATTTGGCTTTAAATTCTTCCAAGAAGAAAAAGATCAAACTCATCACATTAAGTTATAGAGTTTTTATTTCTATTAATAATTATAGATATAGAATGCAGAATAGCTTAAGGAAAGGACAGAACTATTAGATTATTTGAATAATGTCTATGAATAGCTTTAGGCAAGTATAATGGTTTGATTTTACAGGGGGTTGCAGTTGCCTTCAGTCTCAGAAGAAATTTTGGAGTTTGAATATTGGGAAGTGTGGTCTTATTGGATTACGTATGACCTTGTTGGAGGAAGTCTGTCACTGGAGGTGGGCTTTGAAGTTTCAAAAGCCCATACCAAACCCGGGTTTCTTTACCTGTGAATTGGAATGTAGGTTTCAGCTACTAGTCCAGTATCTGCCTGTACGCTGCCATGCTCTCTACCCTCATGATAATGGACTATGTCTCTGAAATAGTAAGCAAGTCCCCAGTTAAATGCTTTCTTTCATAAAAGTTGTCTTAGTTATGGTTTCTCTTTACTGGAACAGATAGCAGTGGCAAAGATAGCAAGTCATATATAGGGTCTGGAGTCTTTCTGCATATGTCAGCCCAGGTTTTTCCCGTGTGTGTGGCATAATTCCCACTGTAACTCTTAGACCCAGTAATCTCAACAACCCCAGCTGAAAAAGCACCTTTATTTCCCAACACTTGGAAAGGGAAGGGTTGGTTCTCAGTGGGCCAAGAAACACCCCATGTTTCTCTATAAATCTTCCCATGTATTATAGGTATTAAGTGCTCTAGTAGACTGGACCTGAAATGTTGCCCTGCTTTTAGTGCCAGTGATTGGATTATTGCCTCACGAATTAAGTAAATCAAGAACTGAGGGACTTTTCCTAAGGTACAAGATACTATAGACAACAGAAAAATGGATATTGGCCAAGTGACAGCATGTGTTGCAGAGGTTATAAACATAGACTAGCATAGAGGCAGTTATTTCTTGTTGGGCTGTGATGGCCAAGAAAAGAATTTGTTGTAGAGACAGGCTATCATTTAGAAAAATGCTAAGTGACCATGATCAGATTCTTAGTTAAAAACCATTTTTTGCTAATATGGTGTTGTTCAGATTTCTTGAGACAGAAGAGTAGAAATCGGGAAATGAATCATACAGTTATTTCAGCTTGATTTGTTTAATTTATTCATGAAGACCATTAAAAAATATGCAAAGGGAAAGAGAGAAACTGCTCCTGTACTATAATTATGTAGGTCTATCAGCAAGCTGACTTTGATGCTCCTCTAGGGAGAATCTGCCTTGGGGTGTGGTCACTTGTGAGCTCTTACTGCATCTATTTTAGGCTTCAAAAGGCATAAAAGTAGGTGTGTGTTTAATTAATTTTCATTCAATTGTTAAGTGAAATTCAGTTCTAAGAGAATGGTCTAGCAAGTACTGCTGTTCCAGTCATCAAGAATAAGACCAGACAATGTTGTGGGAGTGCTTCTAACTATACTAAGGCAAAGAAAATGACCGAAGAGGAGGAAAATAAAGGAAGAAGGGGGGGGAGTAAAATGGAAGGGGATAATCGCAGGAAGGCAACCTTCAGCTCCTGCCCTGTGACTTATCCTGAAATAGCCCACAGCTGTGAACCAGAGGGTCAAGCCATTTTCTTCTGGTACAGGTTCTTGTTTGGCTGGTTGGTTTGGCTTTTCAAGACAGGGTCTCTCTGTAGCTTTGGGCCTGTCCTGGAACTTACTCTGTAGGTCGGGCTGGTCTCAAACAAAGAGAGATTCACTGCCTCTGCCTTCCCAGTGCTGGTATTAAAGGCGTGTGCCACCAACGCCTGGCTGGTGCAGGGTCTTAACTACTTTCATCTTTTTTGTTTCTTTTGGTTGTTTCTAGTCTCTATTGAGCATCCGAGGTTCCCTTTTCTCTCCAAGACGCAACAGTAGAGCTAGCCTCTTCAGCTTCAAAGGTCGAGTGAAGGATATTGGTTCTGAAAATGACTTTGCTGACGATGAACACAGCACGTTTGAGGACAACGACAGCAGAAGGGACTCTCTGTTTGTGCCACACAGGCACGGAGAAAGGCGTCCCAGCAATGTCAGCCAGGCCAGCCGTGCCTCCCGCGGAATACCCACTCTACCCATGAATGGAAAGATGCACAGTGCAGTGGACTGCAATGGCGTGGTCTCCCTGGTCGGAGGCCCTTCTGCCCTCACATCTCCTGTGGGCCAGCTACTCCCAGAGGTGAGGCCTACCACATCATTAGCACAGAAGGAGAAGGGGCACTAGTGCAGTCAGGAATGTGGATTTTGATTTCCACAGACAATAGTACCCTACATCTGTTATCCCAAGGTCAAGAGACTTTTTGGTATTGTCAAGCTATGAATTTATCTTGTCAAAACCTTTTACGAATCTCTACAAATTAAGGTCATACAAGGAGTTCCATAGACACATTTGTTCATTATTGATACTAAAACTTGGAATGTAACAACAACAACAAAAAGGCCAACCACGTTTTTGCTTTGCAAACACGTAATTAATACAATTATCATCATCATCATCATCATCATCATCATCATCATCATTATTTGGTTTGTTGAGACAATGTTTCTCTGTGTAGCCCTGGCTATCCTGAAACTCTCTTAGTATGCCGGGCTGGCTTTGAACTCAGAGATCTGCCTGCCTCTGCCTCCCAAGTGCTGGCATTAACACATGTACCACCAGCCAGGCAATATGACTAAGTATTAAGAAATTCATGTGCATGATTATATAAATATGCATTTCAAAGGTTTTGGCATCCTGTTTCTTTAAAACAATTTCACACTTCCACTTGCTGTCATGCTGTCACTAATTATATCTAAGTTCCTTAGTCACAATTATCTCCACTTTACAAAATGTGCTCTTCCCCCCAGCACCAACTCAAATGACCCAGCCACTCTACATCTGTTACACTTTTTCTAATGGATTTCAGCTTTCATATTACTGCCATAATTTCTTGCTATTTGCAAAGTTACCCCAAATCAAGCATATGGAAAAGACTTTCAAATTACTAGTGTATATCAAGGCACATTGTTGATGGTTCCTTTATAAAACAAGACACTTTTCATGTTGACATTAAATAAAAAGGCATTTGATCTTTATAAAATACTCCAGCCTAATCACATCACAGTGTCCTGAACTGGGTTAAAATCTCCTTTGTATAATCACTTTTATGTAACTTAATTTTTTAAGGCGCAAGCCCCTTAGGACCACATTACAATGGTCCTGCTAGTTTTCAATCACTTTAAAAAAATCTTGCCTTGGAATATGACAATAACTGTTGCTCATCACTGATTTCCCCATGGTCTCTCTTCAACCTTTCCTCCCAGAGAAGCTTCCAAGTATCCTGGAAAAAATAGCAAGCCTCAAAACTAGTAGAACTTTTTTGTGAAGCAGACAAGAAGAGTAACAAGAAAATGTCACATCTCCTTAGAAAAATAACCTTAGCCAGTTTTATACAGCACATTGTTGAGAACACTGCAGAGCTAATACATTGACCCCTCAAAACCACCCTTTATAATATTTGCTAATTTACCTTCATTTTACAGATGAGGAAACTGAAGCCCGTGCATGGTGAAGCACACATTTGACCCCAGCCAGATATGCTAGATACAAGTCCTATGGCATTCCGCTCACAGTGAAATACAACACTCCATTCTCAGGGAAACACAGTATTCCAATGAGTTTCTTAAGTGGGAAGAACAGATGATTATAGAAGAAAATACTTTCATTGAAATCAGTGTTTCTTTTCTTTTGGTTTTTTTGAGACAGGGTTTCTGTGTGCAGTCCTGGCAGTCCGGCAACTCCCTCTGTAGACCACAGAGATCTGCCTGCCTCTGCCTCCCAAGTGCCACTACTGCCCAGCTAAACCAGTGTTTTCTTTTTATTTTTAAATTTTCAAAAATTAAAACGGTTTAATTAAAATACCAGAGACACATCAAACAAACAAATAACACAAATGCCTTTGAGTAACCCAAACATAGGATGGGGATAAGCTCTATAGTGAAATGGAAGCCAAGACAAAACAAAGTGTCACTCGTGCAAGGCAAGTGCTGGTCCAGCAAGCTGCTACAAACCCAGCCCTAGAGTATGTAGGTGCTACTGAAATAAAGCTGTCTTGAGTGGTAGAGAAAGACAAAAACAGGGTTTCTTAAGTGACGCTTCAAACTCTCTCAGAATGAGTCTCAGCAATAGAAATTCCAGATTAGTTTTCTAGCTACACCCAGAACTACCCCAGAGGAAGCTTTGAAGAGGGAACCCGGAAATCCTTTCCTACAAAACATTACACATGGTTCCTGGATACAGAAGTAGGCCTTTCACAGATCTTGATACCACTGGGGCAAAAATCCTAATTTCATTGCATAAATATAAGTACAAATTAATATGTCAGAACCACAATGGCATTATTCAAGAGTCAACATAGATTGATCCTATCGGAAAAAGTAGAAATCATAAATAAAGGTCGATTGGGCCTAGTTTGAAGCTAAGCCTATAGTAACCAGAGAACCTGCAAATTCCCACCATGACTTCAGCCATGAAGTCAACACTTTGGAGCAAGATTCTGTCCTGTGGAGGGAGCTGAAGGGGCACACACATTTGGCATTCTCTGGGATCCTGCCGAGGGGACATTTGAAAAGAAAACACACAGCCACAAACAAATGGCTTGTCCCAAAGCACACTATTTCCTAGTCTTTACACACATATTCCATTGAGACTATTAACTTCAGAAGGATTGTCTGAGTGATACCACTAGGGATTTTGGAGTCTATCATTAAAACTTATGCAGATCTAGAGCTTCCAATGTGATTTTGCCTCAAGCAGAAAGAATGGAATGACATTTATGTTACCTCCACATTTTTCTTAAAAGTGTTCCTCTTTGAGGACAAAGTATTTCCACCTTGTGAGCCCATCTTTACTTTAATGGTTTTATTTTCAGCGAGTGGTTCTCTCTTTTCTCCTTGGGTCAACTTCTCTTTTATCTTAAAATTAATTTGAAGTGACTGCATGGGTCTTTGTCACCATTCCTGATTAAATCAATTGAGTCGAAACCAGTTTTGAGAATGCATGATTATGCAAATCAGTAAACACAGCAGGAAACTCATGGCTCATATCACAATGAGGTCCAGGTTAATAAGCTGCACCCATATTGCTCTTTAAGCAAAGGCAAAACCCTCACAGAACTGAAGGTGCCTTATTTATTGGTAGCTCACTCACCTGCATTTGAAATGTGTGAGATTTTTCCTATGTCCTGTGACAGCTAACTTCATGTTTGATGTCCCGAAGTAAGAACATGTTCTCCCCATCTCCAAACCGGGACAATTTACTTTAGAGCAGGGAAGAACTGCATCATAGTATGACTGCTAAAATCCAAACACCACTGACTGGTATGTCCTGAGACTTTTAATGCTTATGTAGCTCAAGTGTGAACAGAGTTGTTTCATGAGTATTATATGAAAAGATAGATTAGCCAAAAAATAAATTTAAGATGGATATTGGCAAATAATATTTATGTCCAAAGAAAATCCCAGAAGTATTTTGCATGCAGACACCACATTTTAAGGGAACTCTTATGGCAGCACATTAGATAATGCATTTTTTTACATACCTGTCCATAAAGATCTAGAAACTAAACCTGGGCATGCATCAGGAACAATGCATTTCGGTGTGAAGTTGGAGGTTGAAATGACTGAGGGGCTCAGAGTTTATCCAGTCAATTAATGTTGGTCTTTCCAACCTAAATCTCTAGCTTGGAGAAAGCTCACTCTGGCAAACTCCGACATCCCAGAAGACTGAGGATCTGGTGGACTGAAAGTCACCATGAGTATTGTGGTCTAGATATGAAATGTACACCAGAGGCTTATGTTTTAATCATTGACCAATAGGCTGGTGGACTGAAAGTCACCATGAGTATTGTGGTCTAGATATGAAATGTACACCAGAGGCTTATGTTTTAATCATTGACCAATAGGCTGGTGGCACAATTTTGGAAGGTTGTGGAACTATACTGGGTAGAGAACAGAAGGAGATGGTGGGTCACTGGGTGTAGCATTTGAGGCTGTGTAGCCTGGTCTCACTTTCTGCTCACTGATTGCTTCCTGAGTGCAAATGTGGTGACAAGCCAGCCCTCTGCTACTGCCACCATGGTTCCCTATCTGCCACTGTGTATTCCCTGCCACAGGGGTACTACACCCCCTTGAAACTTATGGGAGCCAAAACAAAGTTATTTTCTTGAGTTGCTTTTGTTTGATATCTTACCACAACAGCAAGAAAGCAAGACACTGCTTATACCTGAGATAATGTGGTAGACTCCTGGTTAAAGCAGTGTCTACAACAGGAGTACTTTCAGGCTTATTACTCAGGAATGGTGATTATTTTGCTGTCTGGAATTTTGGTATTTCAGGGCACAACTACTGAAACAGAAATAAGAAAGAGAAGGTCCAGTTCTTACCATGTTTCCATGGATTTGTTGGAAGACCCTACATCAAGGCAAAGAGCAATGAGTATAGCCAGCATTTTGACCAACACAATGGAAGGTATGTCAAAAGTCCCACACCATCGCTCTTTGATAGTGGGTTGCTAATGATGTGAAACCCCTTGCCTAAATTTCAAGGCAACACTTCTCAGTCCAGTACCACATCACCACTTCTTTTAAAAGGTAATGTCAAATCAGTGCATAGCACGTGCAATCTATTGTTTTGTGTAGATTTTTAAACAAGCCTTTGGGAACTGCTACAAATTCAAGGTACGCTTGGAATACGACTGTCAGAGTTTAAATTCTAAACTCGTGAAGCTTGAAGGTGACATTAGTATCAGTGTAATGAGTTATGCTTATTAGTATGGTGCTAACATACTTGACAATTTATAAAATATAACAAGCTAACACAAGTTATAAAATATATTGACTTAACCAGAATTATAAATAAAAGTGTGAGCTAAGGTGTCATGCTTCATTGAAGCTGTGTTTAAAATTTAATCATTCTATCATTCTACTTTTATTCTTCTCTTCTTTCACCTCCTCTACATCTGTATAACTGATGAAATATTATATCAGCTTTTTCTTTCTTCAAAGATTATATCTGAATAGTTAACATAGTATTTATAAGTATGGCTTTCATATTACAAAAATGAAAGTTTGGGGAACAGTTTAATTGCATTGCTTCCAGGTTCTGCCACAGGTTAAATGTACTAATTTGTGATTTGAATTTCATTTTTCAGCTAAAATGTGGACTATGATGTCCAGGCATAGAGTTGCTATAAGGATTAAATAAGGCAAAACATGTAAAGTACCCCATACTTTGCATGCTGTAGACCATCCACAAATGCTGTGGTTATTAATTGTCCTATCATGAATTTTTGTAAATTCATTTGTTTTATATTATAAGTAAAATCAACAACTGTCAACTTCAATACATGGGAAAATAAGTTCATATTAATGTATTCATGTATAATGTCCACCCCAGTTGTCTTCCTTATTGTCCCTTCCTGCTTTCATATAAAATGTATTTTATCTCACTATCTTTTACAAGTCTCCCTGTCCCATTCCCATATGTGTAAAAGTGTGTTTGCATCTATAAGTCCAAAGAGAAAGTTAAGAAGGAGCATAAGTGTGAGAGAACATGAGTGTGTGCATGACTTTATTTTTAAAAGTCCTTTCAAATTTTAATAGATATGTACATTGTATCTTAATCATATCTCCACTCCCTCTTCCCCTTTCCCAGCCCTCCTCCCGGTATATCTCCTTTTCCAATTTTAGTTTCTTCAGAGACTGGGTAGATTCTTAGAAAGAATTTTTTGTCATAATGCAAAAATATCATGACCTCAGAATCAAAAACCCTGAAAGTCATAACCAGAAAAAAATACCATAATAGATGACTCTGTCATCATAGACAAGATGTTGATACAAGACCCAGTTTTCTCAGAGTCCTGATCTTTTCATTGACTTCAATGGAATATTAAACTCTAGTCCATTCTTCCCCAACCTTGCCTGCCTAGCTCACACTCCTTCTTCCCCCAGCTGCCAGTAGCTTGCTCCTCCCTATCCCTCCAGGTAAATCTTTTGAAGAGTTTCTGGTCTTCTGCTCCTTGCCATAGCAAAACCACTGAGAGGAAGGGGCCAGTGGTTCTGCTTCCGATGTCAGCAGCATGGCTGCTCCCCCAAAGCAGGAAGTAGAGAAGGAGCCAGGGTAAGTCTAAACTGACAGTCACACTTTGCACTTCTAGTAGTGTTAAGTTCGAACTAAGTAAAGAATAAATGAAGGGTAAAAACAATCAAACCATTACAAATTGGACCTGCCCAGGAATTGACATCCAGAGCTCAGACTGAGCACACACACACATTTTTCTCCAGGGAAACATGTCTCCTGGAGTTGTTTAGAATGAAAGGTTGTTCTAGAAGTTGGAAGAACTCAGGAAGTGACAGACTACAAGAATCTGTTTTTAATGTCTTCAGAGATTTTGTGTGAACGAAGTTTGTTCTAGTGAGATAGTTGGGTTAAGCTTCATTCTTTTTTTCCCCATTCGTGATATAAAGTGAAAGCCAGATATGTCTTTATTCAGCTATATATGAACAGTTTGAACATGACACTGACCAGCATTAGTGGGAGGCAGTCTTCTGCACACAACATGAATCGTAAAGTTTACTTTGATACAGCCCTGTTCTGTTCCCATTAATGGTGGGGAAGTTTCTTAGTTATTATTATCTTTATTTAAATGTGGTTTCTTCTGAATTTTGGTTCATCTACCCTTTTATGAACAGGCTTAATAATGTGGCTGGCAACTTTTGATTTCTTCATTTCAATTGCAGCCAACTCTCCATTATCCAAAGTAACAAACAGTCATGCTTACTGATGAGTGAAACTTGTTTTAAGATGCATAATTGCATAGACATGTCTCATGGACACACTTTGAATGATATGTATGTTGGGGGATAAAAGTACTAGAGGAATTCAGATGGATCAACAGAATACAAAAACTCAGCTGCCCCTGCATCTAAGGTGGGAAATCCCCACAGGAATAATGGAGAAGTGGCTGTGGTTGTTCTGGGTGCTTCACTTGCTCTAAAATGGGAGACAGTCCTATGGGGAATTAATAATTGAATGATTTTATTTTAGACTTAAGGTAATTTTGCTCCGGCTTTTCCTAGTGTCAAGACCATCAGCACCTGCTGAATTTTCCCTTTGAATGTTTTTATGATTTCTTTTATTCCCTGTCCTATGCTCTTTGCTTTTATTTTTCTAGTAAATCACATCTTGTGTAAATAGAAATGGAACTTTTTCTGATAACACATAAGCAGAAATTTTGCAGCTTCTCTTCTATTATTTGTTGTAAATTATATGATCTTTTTTATTTCCTGTGTGAAAATGACCTTGTTTGGGAGTATTGAAAGCACTTATAAAGTAATAATGCATATGTAAAATAAATAAATAGAAAGGTTAATAATTTTAATTATGGAATTTTTTCTCTGACTTAACTAAAATGTCCTTATTGTTTACCAAATTACCAATCATAAGAGATGGAAATAAAATATTCACTTGAAGAATTTTAGTATCCAAAGAGAAATTTGAAATGTCTAGCTTTAACAGAATTCCACTAAGGCAGCTAAGAATAAATTGATTTAAGGAAGTGAGTAACTTTATAAAATATATAAGTAGCAAATATTTATTAGCAGAAAAAAGATCTAGCAGCATGCTTCTCCATTTTCTACGCTGTCTCCTCCTATATAGATTTTACTTTATTGTAAACTAAAACAGTGGTGAAGAAATACCCTCCTATTACAAAAATAGGGCTAAAGTAACTAGTCAGAAACCACATGCCAGGGAATGAGCAATGATAAGAAGGGATGGTCACATGTTCGACAGAGCAGGTAACCTTCCGCAATGCCATTGGTGGACCAACAGATTTGGTTTCCTTTCCCAATGAAGAGTTTGCTAAGTGACCATCTTGCCAAAGGAAGATGGAGATGATAATTTTATACTTCATATTTTTCCAAAAGTCATTGTCAATGCTAAACAGGTGACATCTAGAAGGTCTGTGAATTGCTTAATTTTATGAGAAATGATCAAAAAGCCTTGTAGACAATAGTCTGAGCACTTGGATCCTACGTTGCTATTTAGCTTAAATCCTTCTTAAAAGCGTTGCAAGTTTTTTTTTAACATTTTTAAAATGAAACTTCATGTGCTGTATTTGTTACAATAATAACAAATTTCAATACATTAAAGTAAATAGAGTCAATAGAAATGTGTGAATTCTATGGATGTTTGTATTAAATCTTGTATTTTATTAATTGTACGTGAATCTCAATTTGTAAAGTGTTAGCATTTTAACAGTGAGGATTACAATTTATTCGATTAATCATTTCCTTTTTTTGTACTTTCTGGTTACTGATGTATAGAGAATACAAGAAACTTGTTGAACTTGATATGCAAGCTCATGTAACTAAAACTTATTATTAATGTGGGTTTTTCAACTCAGAGGAGCAATTTCATTAAATGTGTCTCATTAGAATCCCTCCAATGATATCTAGGAGACCAATGTTCCCTGTGACTCTTCCAGGTTGTCTCTCAGGGAGCCTCTGGTAATATACCACACCCCTTGTTCTATCCTGAATATAGATGGATGTGTGCAATGAAAGTTCTGCCATTTGGTTTCTTGTAACCTTGTAGGCAATTTTTTAATCAGTATTGTAGATAGTGTTAGAGACTAAGTCTATCTGAGAAACATTGGGAAATTTATTGCCCTTTCTGTATCTACCCTTTCTGTGACTGCAAACCCATAATTTTTCTCTTTCATCAGATTATTTTATCTTTCCAAAATGCATTTAGATTAATTTTAAAGAATTACTTCCAACTTACACCAAATACTGATTAATAGAAAGTAAAAAGTTTTCATGAATACGTTTACTTTTTTCCTCCCCAGAACTTGAAGAATCCAGACAGAAATGCCCACCCTGCTGGTACAAATTTGCTAATATGTGTCTGATTTGGGACTGTTGTAAGCCATGGTTAAAGGTAAAACACCTTGTCAATCTGGTAGTGATGGATCCATTTGTTGACCTGGCCATCACCATCTGCATTGTGTTAAATACACTCTTCATGGCCATGGAGCATTACCCAATGACGGAGCAGTTCAGCAGTGTGCTGTCTGTGGGGAATTTGGTAAGACTACTTGAGGGTTCATATTCATATTAATTTATGTGATACTGTCAAATAACATATCATCTTATTGACCACATTTGCTAAAGACATCAAAATCTCTTCCATCTTTTTTAAACAAGCAAACAAACAAAAAATTGGTTGCTACACTTAAACATAGTGCAAAGGATTCAAATGTAATTTGATATAGAAATAGTCACTTCTCTATTATAATGATAATTATGGCCAGGCATAATGGCACATACCTGTAACCTCAGCAGCTGGGAGACAAAGGCAGGAAGATCCCAAATTCTAGGGTCATCTGTGCTAAATTGTGAGATCCTACTTCAAAGCAAACAAGTAAAGAAACATAAACAAGGTGAGGGCCATTGAAATGGCTCAGCAAGTAAAAGAGATTTTCCCCAAGTCTGATGACCTAAATTTGACACTTGACCCCAAAAGGTAGAAGAAAACCAACTTTGGTAGGTTAGCTACTGACATGCCATTCTAAACATGTGCTCCTCCAAACACAGAAGACAAATAGGCAAGTAAAGACATTATTTAAAAACAAGACTATGATAGAAACTTGGGAACATATATATAATATGAAATGCTTATTAAGTTCTTATGAGCCTTAAACAAACACCTTAAAGCATATACATTTCTTATATTTGAATTGAGCACTATATATATTGTTTATTTTATTTCTGATAGATCTCAAGATAGTCAAATGCTAAAGTGTGTGTAATAAACATATATTTTATATCAAGGCCTGCATTAAATATTATGCACACTCCATTTCTTCCCTCTCCCCTCCCCCAACCTTCCCAATGGAGACCATTTTGATTTAATAGTTTCTTTGAGAAAAGAAGAGATTGTGGAACAGAAAGTGTTCCTGAGGAGCTCTTCTTCAAAGTGTTCTGCCCCATGGGGCACGTGCCTTGTAGCCAAGGAAAGGAAATCCCTCACAGAAACAACCTGTTTCACTTATAGTGGGACGTTTGCCTTAGTTTTGAATTGGTCACCGGTGTTTTATCATCATGTCTTCAAATTATGATCAAGACTTTCAGCAGCTCTAAGCTTTTGGTTGGTTTCACAGCTGCTCCAATTGACTGGTTATAGGATGAAGTCTAATTTAGTTGACCATTTATTTATAAAACAATCTAGATGGCAGTTCAATATGTATGATGGCAACTTTGGGCCAAACTTTTTCTCAAATAAAGAGACTACTTTAGGATAAATTCACTTTACAACAATGTAATATTTGAAAAGGCAGACTTACTGAATTTTGATAGCACACAAACTCTTAAAATGTATTTGGCTTTAAGAAGATAATAATGGCAGCAGACAAAGGGGCATGTAAGTGTCAGGAGAGTTTATTGGTTGATAGAGGTGGTGTTTTTGAAGTGAGGGAAGGATGGAGTCTGTTGTTTTCTGTAAAATCCCATCAGGGAAGCAACCAGCAGTAAGAACAGATTGAAACTATAGGCCACATAAGAAAGCAAATACCTCATAGAGGGTAAAATTAGCTCAAAACAGGGATACAGCTTCCATTTTAATAAGAAGAAATACAGGGCTGGATAGATGGCTCGGTGATTAAAAGCACTGACTGCTCTTTCAGAGGACCTGGGTTCAATTCCAGGCACACACATGGCAGCTCACAACTGTCTGTAACTCCAGTTCCAGGGAACCTGACACCCACTGCAAAACACCAATGCACATAAACTAAAAATAAATAAATTAGAAAAAAGAAGAAGAAGAAGAAATGAATCAAGTAGGAATATGTTGAATGATTAGAGACAAAAATCAGGTTGGCTAACTCCAATCATCAGTGAGAAATATTGAAAGGGCAGAAAAAAGTCAAGATAAGTGGCAGAGAAGAAGGTTTGAAATAATTGTAGAAAACGGAAAACATTTATTTTATTTTCCAAAATTAGCAATTCATTAAAGTCTTTACCACCTTTAAAGCCACTAGTGACTATGTTTATTACAGTTTACATGAAGTCTCCTTAGAACCAGTTCATCTACAGATCCATGGAAGGAGACTAACCTATTGTACTTTGGCAGCTAAAGTCCATGCTTCTAAGTAAACACTTGGTGAAGTTTTAGATAACAAAGGAGATTAACCACAGCTGAGCTCTGTGTGCCCAGTGTACTTTTTGTATAAAAATCAAGGTGTCCTTTTATTATGTGAATCTATACTTAATCACTAGTAAACCTTAAATACAATGAACAATTAACTATTGGGTTGAATATAAAACATTTCAAAGCATCCACTTGTGGCATGTAAGCCAATCTTTAAAATCCACAATGTGTGCTTGATTTGTGATTAGTTGCATTGCTTCTTTTCGAGAATAGGCATTCCTATAACCAACTGCATTTCTCATTTAGGTCTTCACTGGCATCTTCACAGCAGAAATGTTTCTCAAGATAATAGCTATGGATCCATATTATTACTTCCAAGAAGGCTGGAATATCTTTGATGGCTTTATTGTGAGCCTTAGTTTAATGGAACTTGGCTTGGCCAATGTGGAAGGATTGTCAGTTCTCCGATCATTCCGGCTGGTAACTATTTAGCAGTGTCCATACTTACTTTTGTAATTAATTACTCTTCATTCATTCCTAATAGCAGGTCCAACATATTTCATAAATGTAATATTATTTGAAAAGATATGAAAATGTAGTGCCCATTGGTATTTTGGATTGCCTACTTTATCCCCTGAGAAGTTAATACTTGAAATAGAATATATGGGAGGAGGAGAATAAAAAGGCATTGCTGTTTGAATATTTTTTCCTTCAGCCAGCTCAGGAAGTTATCAAACCTGCTCTCTGAAAAGTGCTGCCTGTAGTATATTTTGGTGATTTTAAACTAATTGTCTTTCATTTGATCTTTTATTTCGTAACTATTGGTTTCTTTTTAAATTAAAGACTATGTGTCATTTGATCATTTCTGTTAAATGTTTGGCATATTTTATTATGTTTGCTGTGACTAGGGCTTCTTTCTATTTTCAAATAAGGTTGAGTATAGTTATCCTCCCAAAAAAAGTTCTTGTATGTGACTTATTGCACTGCTAATTAGTCTGGAGACTGGAGACTTTGATTTGATGTCTATTTGGGACTTCCCTTATGAATTTCAAAGTTCAAATTTGAGCTGAGATCCTTAGAACTCTTCAATGAGAGTTATCATCTAGAAGAATGTAAGAATTACAAAAAATTAGAATAATTATATATAGGTTAATATGGACAACAACTTTTTAAGAAAAATGTTTAGTAAATCTTTGTGATAACTGATACAACGTAGAGAACTGGGGATCACAGTATCATTAGCATCTTGCATAATGTACCAGGCGTTTCTTCATAAATTCTATCTTGGAATGAATTAGTCAATCTGGTGCTTCTACTCACTCCTTTGAGTCATTCAGGTGTCATTAGATAATGTGCTACTGCCTGCCTGACATTTACTTAAGCATCAGAAATAAAATGCTCCTGCTACTTAACTGATGATGGTTCCTTGGAGGCCTCGGCCAACCAATACCACCAATTTGTCAGGTACAGTAGCAAGGGGATATGTAGATTCCATAATGACTTCGTTCTTAAATTACTTAAGATATCAAGGTTGAAAAGGTGCACCTTTCAGCTTAAGCCTCCTTCTAACATAAATCATAAAAAACATAGTCTAATATTTTAGCAAGCTAAAGATACAGCTAGATGAAAATCATGTAACCCCCCCAAGAAATGAGTTCATATTCCTCTAACTTATGCAGTGTATGTCATATGCCATGGTCTTTCAACTCACTGAAAAAAACATGTTCACTCTGGGCTGTTAAATAATAGCTCTACTTTGAAAATAAGTCTTAATGCACATGACCTTTCAATGTCTTAGTTAAAAACAAAAAGCAACAACAATTTAAAAAAATCCAAAAGCTTCTATATGGTTCTCTCCCTCCCTCTCCCCACCCGGGTGTGTGTGTGTGTGTGTGTTTGTGTGTGTGTACAATATTTGCTAGATACTTCTTTGGCACATGAATAATCCATCATTCTACAGTTGACATATTTTTACTAAATATTTCTGCTGTAAATACGATTACAAATGTTTCCTTGACACAAAGCAATAACAGTGTTCTTATATTAAATTTTTTTTCTAGCTTAGAGTCTTCAAGTTGGCAAAATCCTGGCCCACGCTGAATATGCTCATTAAGATCATTGGCAATTCGGTGGGCGCACTGGGAAACCTGACCCTGGTGTTGGCCATCATCGTCTTCATCTTTGCTGTGGTCGGCATGCAGCTGTTTGGAAAGAGCTACAAGGAGTGTGTCTGCAAGATTTCCAATGATTGTGAGCTTCCACGCTGGCACATGCATGACTTCTTCCACTCCTTCCTGATCGTGTTCCGTGTACTGTGTGGAGAGTGGATAGAGACCATGTGGGACTGCATGGAGGTCGCCGGCCAGACCATGTGTCTCACTGTCTTCATGATGGTCATGGTGATTGGCAACCTAGTTGTAAGTAGTAAAACCGTTTTTCTCCTAATCAGTTACAAATATGCTTCTTAAAATGTTCAATTGAAGAACATTTTGTGTTTTAGGGAGGATTATTTTGTAAGGAGATTATTTCCAGTTGTCTATTACATAAGATTGCAGGAGTCGTACATGATTTAGACTTCAGTAGTTTGCACACTTTCAAAATGTCTCTTCAGCCAAAGTTCTTCCTCATTCTTCTATGCCAGGGAACATGCTGATTTTATATTTCCATACTAATATGGAAGTATTCATAAAATTGCTTACTCATTTTATCTACAGCTATTAACAATGGTATCTTTCAAAAATGTTTCAATTTGGGGTTTCCTCAAAAATTAAGTTGAAGTCTTACTAAACATCTCAACTCAAGAATGGTATTCAAAGACACTTAGCGCCTAGAAACTACAGTATGAGTTAGTAGCATTTACTTGAAAAGCAGCTGTTTTCATTTCGGTTGTAACTCAACTATGCCCAGTGTGATAATAAGAAAAATGTGCCTCAGTGTCAGGGCATTTGCTGAGACAAGAGTACATGTTTGGAATTTGAAAACAAAGAGCTGTGTATCTTATCTTCACATAATAAAATAAACAGTTTACTAGGAAAGCTTAGTTTCCATAAAGAATATGGATCTGAAATAGCTATGGTTGTGTTGTAACATTTAAGTGATGGGGAGAAAGACGATTGTCCCCAAACTACGGAATGGCGTACTCTGTCTGCAGCTGGGAAACTAGATAATAGACTTGGTAAGGAAGAATAAACTCTCATACATCAAACATGAGCAGTTTCCATGAGTGGAAGTTAAGGATGAGGGTATCTGTTCAAGCTCAGAGTCAATCATGAGATTGCTGTCAAGATGTTTACTGAGACCATATTCTTGATTGGGACTAGAGGCACAGCCTCCAAGAAGGCTCCATCTCTTGATGGTTAGCAAGTGGTTCCAGGTCATCATTGGCTATCTCCGTAGGATTGTTCATTGTCCCTATTATACAGCAGCTAGCCTCTTCCACTTCATGTAGAACCAGAGAGAGGGTGGGAAGATAGCCTTTTTGTTACAATCCTGAAAAATCACATCTATCACTGTAATGTGAGCCCTTTACAAGAAGCTACTTACTAAAGGGAATGAATAGAAAATAGAAAATTCATTTTTGCTACCAGAACAACAAATACACCTTTAAAGATGAACCATTTAGGAAAGTAGAATAGGATTATACAGAATGGAAAGAAATGGTCATGGGTTCACAGAAACAGTAACAAAAACAAAAATAAAAGCCATTCCTACAGCATAGACATTCTCTCATTTCTTATGTGTATTTAGCACTGGCTGAAGAGTAGGAAAGGCAATGAACAGAGTCTTTGTGACAATGGAGAGAGCAGACAGAAACAGTAAGTCGGAGTAGGAAGAGAAAAAATGACTTGTTGCAAAGCCGGGTGGTACCTAATTGATAAAAAAAAGGGGGGGTGCTAAGTTTATGCACAAAAAAAAGAAATTTTCTTATTTAGGCAGTTAAAAGCTAAAGATGCCTTTTTTAAAAACTTGGGAATTGTTGAAAAGCAAGTGCTATGTGGAACAAATTTATGTCATAGAACGTGGAATGAATTTGAAAAGAAAGCAACTCAGTTCCATCAATTGCTGTATTGAAATAAAACAGGTCTCTTTGTGACTGTGTTGAGAATTTTTTCTTTACATTCTATTTCATTTACTTATTTACATATTTACTTACTTACTTACATACTTATTGTGTGTGTGTATGAGTGACCATGAGACATGATATGCATTTGGCGGTCAGAGGACAACACATGGGCGCTGATTCTTTCCTTATGCATGTAGGTCTTGGGAATGGAACACAGGTTGTTAAGCTGGGTGACAAGCACCCTTATTCCCTGAGCCATCCTGTAGGCTCAAGAATGCAAGTTTAAAGAGAATTTCAGGGAGTATCAAAAACCCATGTCACAGATGACGTTTAATGCTAATATGGGTTGTCATACAAACATTTACTAAAATAGTGTGTGAGTTAATAGGAAATAATTATTTCTACCCTGAATCTAAAGCTTGGAATACTTTCAGGATAAAAACCTAAAGGACCCTCCTTCCTTTTATTATAAGATTTTTTATTTTATTTTTAATTGAAACCCCAATATAATATGGCTTCCAGTTTTGAGTTTTTATGGAATTCCTCCGTGACTCTGCACCTATGTATTTCTTGTGTTTGCTTTGTCTCTTTTTCTTCTGTTTGCTTGTTGTGTCTTATTCTGGTTTGTTTATTTTGTTTTAGCTTGTAATTACATTATTAGCCTTTATATAATAAAAACTATTTCCAATAAATGAAAATTTTAAATGTATATATAAAAAAGAAAATACATTTTTCATACAATATATTCTGATTACAGTTTCCCCTCCAATGACTTCTCCCAGATCCTCCCTATTCCTCTTCCTTCTGAATAAACAATATTTCTGTCTATCCTTATGGGAGAAAAGGCATCTAAAAAATAATGATAATAGTAAAATAAAATAAAGTAAAAATAAACCAGGATAGACCAAAACAAACAGAAAAAAATTCCAAAGAAAAAGGACAAGAAATACAAAAACGCTTATAGACAGAGACACTCATATTCACACACAGAGAAAACCAATAAAACAAACTCAGAAATCACAATAAACAAGCAAAAGGAAAAAAATTCCAAAAAAGTATTATGAGACAAAAATCCCCCCCAATACCACTAATGTTATTTGGTATTGGCTACCTACTGTTGGACATGGGGCCTGTCTTTAAGTGTGGTTTTTATACCCAGCCAGCATGACTTGGAGTGCAGAGAGGGAAGTGGACACAAGTCCTCATCCCTATCTCAGAAACTATACCAAATAGATTTGTTTTATGTTGTGTTGTGTGTATATGTGTCTGTGTGTAAGTATGTGCATATGGGCCTCCTCTGCTTTTTTATTGCCAGTTAGAAAGTTCTTTGGAGATATCCCAAATATATTTATGCCATAGTTAAAATAATATAGCTATTAGGTTTGTCTATATATTTTTTTTCTAAGAAGGGTCTCTCTGTGTAGCCCTGGCTGTCCTGGAACTCATTCTGTAGACCAGGCTAGCCTCAAACTCAGAGATCTTCCTTCCTCTGTCTTCTGAGTGCTTAGACTAAAATTTACCACCTTTAAGAAAATGTTTTCATTATGTGCTTGGTTGGGTATGACTGAACTCCATGCACTGATTCTTGTGATGTTTTCTTTCTGTTTGCTGAAAAGAGGGACGGGCTCTCAATGGCCCGCTGGCATGACTCTGTCTCAGTGCATATAAACTGCCTGTAGGTCTCCACCACAGTAACTGTGAGTAAACATTTCCAGGGATAGCCCACAAGCAATTGGAAAATGGGGCTGCAGACAGCCTACCCCCCAGCTGCAATTTTCATAAGCCATTCTTGAATATTGTTTCCTCAGTAAGTGAAATAATGGCATATTGAAGGGATGTGAAGGCTTTGGGTTTCTCTCACAGGTTGGGAATCAGAAAGGAGAAAAGTATTAATATATGCGTTATTTTTCATCCGGTACCCTAATGGAAGTAGTTACAATATCTTCCTTCTCTGAGACTAATTGAAGGAACATGTTAAAGAACTGATTTCTCTTAGTGAGCTGACAATTGTCCCATTTGTTTTTGGGAAACAGAATTCCAAATTTCATACTCTTTCTGAGAAAGCTTGCTAAACCGTTCCTTAAGTCATTATTGGCACAGTAAACGAGACCAGCTAGTTGCAAAAGAGGTTTAGATGAAAAGGTCAGCTTGTCTTTCTAGAAAGAAAAGACCAGGAGGAAGATGATACTTGGAGGCCATATTGGAAAATGGTACCAGCAACAGAATGTAACCCTTCTCAAGAGTCCACCGTAATGATTTGTCATGGATTCTTTCTTTGAATTCTTACAACAACCTTATAAATAGGGCACTTGTGAAACTGTTAAGTTTATTTACAGGTACAGAAATTGAGGTTGATATGGTGCCTGGTGATAAAACTAGCATTGAATAGAGAAACTTGAGTTTTATTCAGCACCTAAGCTCTAAAAGATGTCTTCCTCTGTTACAGCAAGAGGTGTGTAGAACTTGAGCTGCCAAGATGACTCAGTAGGTAGAAGTGCATGTTGTAAGACCCAAATTTCTTCCCTGGAACACAAAGTGGAAGGAGAGATCCAACTCTACAATGTCATCTTGTGACCTCAATATGTATGAAGTGACATGTACCCCCATACACAGCATCATGCACATCATCATAATAAAAATTATTTCATTAAAGAGATAAATTTGTGGAGCTAAATTATTAGTCTATCATATTTGTAATAAAATGATTTGCCTCTTACCACCAAATGCATATTGAATGCTTTGAAAAAAATTTTAAAAACTCATATGGGCAAAGGAGAGGTAGTTTTTCTTTAAAGGTGTAGTGCGTGGTACGTTGGTCATGCTCTAATGGGCAGCCATGCACCCGTGAATATTTGGGCAATATAAACTGGACTTGAAGGTAATTAAGGGAGAGGTGGGAAGGTATGGGTGTATGTAGGAGGTTTTAGTGGGGAAAGTGGGAGATAAATATGACCAAAATATGTTGTATGAGAGTCTCAGAGTATAAAAAATACTACATTTTTAGAACTAGGGAAAGGGGGAGTTCACTGAATTTATGAAATAGAAAATTTGCATAGTAACTGACTATTTCTCTGGCAACGGGATAACATTAAATTAAGTTGTCAATTTGTGGTAGAACATCTAGAAAAGGAGTAGCAAATTTTTCATACTGACCATAAGTATAGCAGGAATTCACAAAAAAAAACATCAATATGCAAATATGGAATTCTATTCTCTTTATGTGTTTAGCAAATTTAGTAATGAAAACATTCAAATTGGATGATCAACACAATAGTATAACCTTCATGTACTCATCAACTATGATCTTGCACAAACATTCAAGGTAAAGTGGTCTCTAGTTTCTCATCTACAAATCAGTGGCAATAACCCCTGATCTGCAGAACTTCTGTGAGAAATACATCATGTGAACCTCATAAAATGCTTGGACTAACTAATTTTCTAGGAATTCAGCAAAAAGTCCATTCACTGTTAATTGTTATTGGGTGTTGGTTCTTCTGTGACTCTTGCCCTGTGCATACTTGGGAGCCTAATACAGCAGTCATTCAGAAAAGTTGTGGGACCCACCTTGGTGTTCTATTGTACAGTAAGGATGATAATTGGCAAAAAAAACAACAACGATGCATTATATACTCAAAAATAGCTAGAAAAGAGAAATTAGAATGCTTTCACCAAAAACAAATAATAAATGTTTAAGGTTTCAGACATGCTAATTACCCAAACAGACGTATCAAAATATTGTGTAAACATTATGTATTGGTCAGAATTAAGATAAAACAAGAAAACAAAGTCCAATATTGTATATTGTATGGAAGGATTCAATGATATAGATAAATTTTTTCATGGTAGAAAAGGACATTCCATTAATAAAACTTCAGAAATTAAATCCAAATTAATTCAATTTCCTTACAGATGAAACTCAAATTGAGTATTTAAATCTATTTTCTCTTATGTAGTTTCCACCCAAGTAAGAAATTCAAAGGTGAGTCAGAGTAAAACGTAAGTGTATGGTAAATTTCTGAAGTACATACAGTTTTAGTATGACTGTGAGGAGCCATGGCTGGGTGATTGACAGATGGTCAGTACAGACCTGGCTTTACCTTCATCCTCACTGACTCTTTCCTTACAGACATCACTGTCAATTTCACTAGAATTTTAGCTAAAATCTCGCTAGGGTCCACTTTTGTACTAATAATCTTTGAATTTGGCTCCTACTATATTTTATTTTGATTCTGTGTTTGGATAATCAAGGACTGCATCACTCAAAATAAGATAGTTATGTTCCCAACAATACCTGATTCCTCAGTTACCTGCCTGTTCTACAGACTTAGAGATGGTGATGCCACAAACTTCATTTTTAATTCAATATTGACAACATTAGTGCTATATAACAACCACATCTTTATTGTATTTCTAGTTGTTACATAAACATAGCTGCCACAAGTTTTTCAGTTTTTAAACAAAGTTAGGAGTGTTGATCTAGCAATAAAAATATTTTTCTTGAATTTATCAAGTTACCAAAGTGAAAAATGTTGCATCGCTGCAGAAGCCAAATCATATTTAAGATACAGGAGTTCTATTTGGTTCTAGGAATAAATATTACAATATATATTCACTGTCCTAAGAAACACAGATTATATGTTCAAAATAACAAGCATCCAAACGACATTTCTTTTACTACAGAGTTGCCTAGATTCTTCTGAATGTAAAGTTAGTATACAAGTGTCATGTCATGGTATGGTTTTGAAATAAAGAGTGCAAATAGTACTTTCTATCATCTAGGTGTTTGCTGTTTTCCGTAGACATCATCTTTAATGGGATGAATGAAGAGAACTCCACGTCTTAAAGTTGAAGCAAGGCAAACAGGCTGTCTGATCACTCTTCCTCTGCTCTGTTTTAGGTTCTGAACCTCTTCTTGGCCTTGCTCCTCAGCTCTTTCAGCTCTGACAACCTTGCAGCCACAGACGATGATAACGAAATGAACAACCTTCAGATAGCTGTGGGAAGGATGCAAAGGGGAATCGATTTTGTTAAAAGGAAGATACGTGAATTCATTGAGAAAGCCTTTGTCAGAAAGCAGAAAGCTTTGGATGAAATCAAACCCCTTGAAGATCTGAATAACAAGAAAGATAGTTGTATCTCCAACCACACGACCATAGAAATCGGCAAAGACCTCAATTACCTCAAAGATGGAAACGGGACGACCAGTGGCATAGGTAGCAGTGTGGAGAAGTATGTGGTAGACGAGAGTGACTACATGTCATTCATAAACAACCCTAGTCTCACTGTGACCGTGCCCATTGCCGTAGGAGAGTCTGACTTTGAAAATTTAAATACAGAGGAGTTCAGCAGCGAGTCAGATATGGAGGAAAGCAAAGAGGTAAGAGCTTTAAAATGAAGGGATATCTTGTATATACTTCTGTGGCTTTAACACTATTAGATGTTTTATATTATATGCTACTTCCCCGTAAGATAATAGGAATTATCTATTCTAATATCCATATAATAAAGATGGTTGATAAATTGTTAGATTATACTAGCTAGTCAAATGTCATAATGATTAAATTTTTCAAATAGTCACTTTTCAAACTCACAATATTTATACGAATTTTTCTAAGCATTTTAAAAGTAACTTCAGATTTAGGATAATACCTCAGTGTGTGTACTCTCTTCCTTATAATTCACCACAATAAAGGGGTTAGCATGAACTAAAAGATAACTAATGGGAAAATAGTTGTTATTCTCATCTAGTTTTATTCTTGCCAGTGATGAAATACTTCATAAAAGAATGGTATCTAGTTTTCAGAGATCTATTAATTTGTGCTAAAGCTGACTTGGATCTTGGCTTGATGGTATTTAGTTTTGTGTTTCCTAAGGTGTTTTTGTTTGTTTGTTTGTTTTTATTGTTTTTTGTTTGTTTGGAAGAGAAGTTTGTGAAAGGGAATTGTATGTAACCCAACTAAATGCGGTCAACCTGCTTATACACAGAAAGCCCCCATATGTTATAGAACACAAATTCTGGACTAACCCACTCAGTGTCTTCATAATGCAGTCTTTGATTTTTGAGATGATTGTGAATATCAGTAAATACTATGTTGTGTTTTGTTATTAACCCTTGAACTGAAGGAAAAAAATGAGGTACTGTCTATTTTGCAGTGTCTGAATCAACTTCTTTTTGAATGGCAGACAACTGGATGGACTCAGAGGGTGTAAAGTGTTTCAATAAGTGCTCTTTTGTGTTTCCCCAAAATTCACTTGGTTCTTTATCAACTTTCTGGAGTACCTTGACTACATCATTTAAAATCTGTGTCCTACTTCAATAGGCATTGACTCTTCTGCTGCTTTGACTAGATTTAATGCAGTTCCCGTTATGGTTTTGAATGCCTGTTTCTCTTTTTAACTTTTTTGAATAATGTTAAATCCATGCTTGAACGATAACCTTTCAAAGAGAAATTTAGTGGTGTAATATGGTGACCTTCACTTCTGACCGTTCTTACTTCTCACAGGCGTGAGACCAATCTGGAGCCGTCAAGAATGCCGCTCTGGTGTTTTTTAAGCAGCCAGAGACTCGAGCCACACCACTTTTACCCAGGTTACCAAAGAAATTGTACATATATGAATATAATCAGTGTCTAAATGACTTGACTGGCCTGCATGTTACTCAGCTACGTCCCTTGCCCATCCATTGGCAGTACAATAAGAACATGCACAGCTGCGCCTAGGTTGGGTGCTATAAAGCATGGTCAGGCAAGGCTGACAACCCCAACCTTTTATTTTGTTTTAAGGAACATTAATGTAGCTGCTAATTTCTTTTTGTAGACTTTAATAGGAAGTATATACTTCTTTAAAAGTGAAAGTGCATGCCTGTGCAGATTTTGTGACTTCCACTTAATGTCATAGTTTGGAACATGTTAGTGGCCTGGAAGAAGATCATAGGCGCTCTCAAAAAAAAGTTTTGTCTTCGTTTTCTTTTACTACTTTTAAAATACATCCCCAGCAAGTGTGTTTTGTTGGTAATGTTTTGCTCAGTGTCTGAAGGGTAATATGCAAATTAAAGCAATCCCTCACCCACATGCAAACTTCCCAACCGACTTTCAATGTGATACTAATGTAAATGAAAGGGAGTGTTTGCATTTTGCTGCCAGCAGCAAGGGTATAATTTTCATCCACTTCATTTTTGGGAAAAGGGCAATGCTTTATTTAGCAATTGACCAAAAGCCTTTTGCATTTAGAATGATTCCCTTGGGGATTCTGTTTATATTTGCTCTTAAAATTCCTGGAGTGAAAGAAATGTACTCATACACCAAAATTAAAACCAAAAAAAGGAAAAAAAAAAAGAAAACTTGACTTCTACCTATCTTTATATGGTGTGCTTACTCAGAACACAGACCTGAAGTCCATCGTCCCCACCCCTTTACCCACTGTAACTTTCTTCTTCTCCCCTCCATCCCCCACGGCACCTGTCAAACCTAGTTCATGTTATTGTTCACATGCATCATGCTCCATAAACACCTCCATAGGAAAATCGCAGTGAGCCCTTGCCTGTTTGTGTATTAATGAGAGAACCCCACATTGCATGTAACTATTCTGGGAGCTCTTTTTATTGAACTTTTCACTGTCTGATATTGAATTCACAATTTCTTGCATAGAGAATTAAATCAAATTGTTTCTTCTGGTTTCATCAACTTTTATAGAAATGTTAATAAGAAACTTTATCACTTAGAGTTAGTAACATTGAAACTGCAAAATAACTCAGAATAAGATCATGTTGAGTTTTTTTGAAAGGAGGAAATACCATAACATTGTTAATACACTCTTTAATATTTTGGGAAAATTCAGTTGCTAGTATTCCTCCTTCTGTCAGGAGTGTGTACAAAATATTTAGGAGGCAAGTTTCTTCCCTGTTAATTCTTCATTATATTTAAAGTAGCGATTTGCTTATTCTAGTTTCTTATAAAGAAGCAAGGTTAGTTCCCCTAATCTCTGAATTCTCCACTTTCCACTTTTTTTAGAGAAAGACACTTGGGATAAATGGCATTCAGGGACACAATCTTTTGAAGTATTGCAGCAGTATATCAACAGATCAAAAAAGAACTGATTCTTACAATTTTCCATTTCTTTTTCAAAAAGTATTTTATAGTCTCTTTTGGAAACATGGTTAAATCCCTAGAAGAATATATTAAATTCCAACATGGAAGGCATGAAAGAGTCAGTAGTACGCAGATCAGATAGCTCTGAGCAAGCAAGTGTGATGATATCACTGGATAATAACTAGTGATTTTGTCATAAATAGCTTCATGGAACCAAACAAATGTTCACATGAGAAACTTGATGTGAAATATAGCTTTCTAGCCTGTTTTCCAAATAGGAATTTCCTTTTTTTTCTTTTTGGTCTTTCAAGACAGAGTCTCTCTGTGTAGCTTTGGAGGGAGACTGTCCTGGAACTCGCTCTGTAGACCAGGCTGGCCTCGAACTGACAGAGATCCACTTGCCTCTGCCTCTCAAGTGCTGGGATTAAGGACATGCACCACCACCAGTTGGCAGGACTTTTATTTTTTAAGTTATTTATTTTCATTGGCTTTCTGGAAGGTTGTTAGTTTGACACAGTGCAGTTAATAATAATTTAGTGATATGGAAAATATAATCTTTAAAATTAAAACCTGGAATAAGAGTAGGATCTGGAGCAAGAACTCAGCTGGGGAAATATCTGCTGTGCAAGCCCAGGAATGTGAGTTTGGATCTCATGAATCCATGTGATAACTAGGTACAGCAGTGAATGTCTGTCCTACTGGCACTGGGGTGAGACAGAGACAAAGGGATACTTGGGACTTTTTACCTAATCAGCCTCTCCTAATCACTGAGTTCCAGGTTCATTAAGAGAGCCCGATTCAAACACTAAGGCAGAGAACAATGGAGAAACACACAATATCCACTTCTGGCCTTTATATGCACACATATACATGCACTAACATATACATATGCACATACCCACACGACCTGTACATACAGCACCCCAGAAACATGAAATAGTACAATTTGATGTTTATTAGATCATTAAGTGAAGCATGATTCTTCCCTTCTCAGTTTACAAAATTTTGAATGACTATGGTATAATGAGAAGTATCTTAATATCCATCGATAGGAGGAGCTCATAGAATGTGGTTTTTACATAAATTTGTTTCATATTTCTAAGTGAGTACAATTGCTGCTGATTTATATAGCAGCCCTCTATGACCATTCTTATATAGTATCTCTAGTATCCCAAACTTGTGTTGTGCCCATATTTTGTTCAAGTTTAACTAGGCAAATGTGCCTCTAACAATATCATTCTACCCATTTATTTCCTGCTAAGTTAGGTATGGGTAGTAAGTATTAAGAAAATTTAAATATTTCAATATTACCAGAGGGAAGTAAAGAACTCACTAAACTGTTGTCTATGTGTGTACCCTGCTTATAGTTTGCTTTCTTACTTTGTAGCACCTTGCAGTATGTGGTGCCCAGATTGGGACACTACAAGACAGCTTTTAATGGAAACATTTTATTTAAGAGCCTTAAACCCAGTCGAGCAGTAGTGGCACACCCCTTTAGTCCCAGCACTCAGGAGGCAGAGACAGGTAGACTTCTGTGAGTTCAAGGTCAGCCTGGTCTACAGAGCTACAGAGCAAGTTCCAGGACTGTCAAGGCTACACAGAGAAACTCTGCCTCAAAAAGCTGAGAGAGAGAGAGAGAGAGAGAGAGAGAGAGAGAGAGAGAGAGAGAGAGAGAAAACATAAGCTCCAACAGTTACTTACAGTGATATACACTTGACAGCTCTAAGTGGCAAATTGCACTGTGGTCAGGTTCATCATAACTAGGAACTGAACTGAAACTTATGATTTTTATGTTCTTAACTCATTCCATTTTGTGAGATTTTAATACATATTTTATTAACATGATGACATTTAACTCCTATAAAACAAAATGATTCAACTGAAATGAATTTTATTAGCCATAATTTTTGTTGTACATCTCCAGTATGATTTATGATAAGGTTTTTATCTATGACATATTCCAATATATGTTTTCCTTATCCTACAGTAACCAATACAGGAATTATGAATATGACTTAAGTTGACACTAAAGTTCTTACTTATGACTCATATAAGTCAGCAGTATCATAAACACTATCTTGAATCTATAATGTTGAATCATATATCCAGTCGACTAAATGTTCCAAATTAACTAAGCTTGAATTTACTTGTGAATCATCAGAGAAATTTCCTAGAACACAGTAGAAGAACAGAGTACAGAAAATCTAGGGCACAGCCACTCATTAACTCTGACATTGACAAGGTGAGTAAGCCCACTGGGTAGTGGTGTGGTGCTCCATTGTGCAGTGTGGACTCTGCTGTAGTAGTTTAACACCACCAGCATAATCACGCCCACAGACATGCGTGGAAGACACTATGCTATTGCACTTTGGGGAAGAGGAGATACAGCTCCTCCTTAAGGGCTTCCATTCACTCTGGAACAGTAAGTCTGCATGCTTAGTGCAGAAAGAAGGGAACTAAATCTAAAACAACTGATTCAGTAGTAAGTTTCCTTACAGCTGACCTCACAGGCTCCTACTTGTGAATAATTCTTGGCAGACTGATTTTCAGAACGCACTCCCAACTTAAAGAACTGTTTATCACCATTTTAACACCCCAAAATACCCAAGGAATCTTGATGCTTTGCATTAATTCTATCCCTTTGAACCCAGAAGAATCTGACAGGAAGAGGTAGAAGTATTTGGAGGCTGAAGTCCATAAATAGGCCATGAGACCACTTGTTCATTCACACAAGAAACATACACTGATGACAAGAACTGGTGACAGGTGCAAGGGATATGACAAAAACACAGTCTTCTGCCCACAAACGTTAAATCTAATAAGGTACATATTCCAGAAACACAAAATACACTTTAAGCTTCACTTTGTATAAAAGTAATAGCCTGAGTGTTGAAGTTCATTGCAAGTTTCTGCTGTTGCTTCTTTGTTAGTACTAAAATGCCTCGTTATAATGAAAAGGAGTTGTGTATATTCTATTGCACTGTGGGTTGAAGAAGAGAAAACCCAGAAGTGCCTTGAATAAACTATCCACAGATAAGGCCTGTAAATATTTTTCAAAAGGATACAAAAACACGTCAGGAGAATTCTTGTTTACATTGAAGTATAAGGAACTCTGCATAGAGCAGATTGACTTTCTCTAATAATTTTTTAATTTCAACAAGGTATTGAAAGCAAGCAATTGGCTTGGTGATTTGTTCATTCAATGAAGAGCGCATCAGGACTTCGGCTCTGAGAGCTGAATGACTTTTGTTGTTGCCTCATCCATAGGGTTTAGGGTACTGTTCATATCCCTGAGTATCTTACAAGTATGTTGAGAAGACTTCAGTTTCTCTCTCTGAAATACTTTCTCCCATCTTTCATGAAAGGTCGAAATGAATGATAAATCTCACAAAAGTTATGAAACAACCTAAACACCCAAGTTAGGGAATGGTGGAATGGAAGAAATAGGAGCTGGAGGGACTTATATGAAATAGGAAAAGTGATAGCTGCAAAATAGTGAAAAACTGAATGAATACTGGTGATACTGGTCTTTATGACATCCTTTAAAATATTGACAATCCAGATATGTGGTAATAGGAGTGATAGCTGGTGTTGCAGGGAAACTTTCAAAGATGTTGAATCAAGATTTCCTGTGACATTTTATGTGGTGACTACTCCGAATCATACAGTGCCAGACTTCATTCTGTCATAAAGCCCTTCATTTGTATATCCACCCATTCATTCATCTCTAAGTAATATTTGCTGAGTATCTGCTACATACTACTGTTGATTGTATTAGTTAATTTTCCTTTTGTTGTGATAAAATGCTCACAAAAGGAACTTAGGGAAGCATGGAAATATTTCAGCTCATTGTTTGAGGATACAGTCCACCCCAGGAAGGGAGCCACAGGGATTAGAGTGTGAGACAACTGGTCACATAGCATCCACGGTCACAGAGCAGATAACAATGGTTGATAGCTCTCAGCTCACCTTTTTTTTTATTTACGTAAGACTCCAGCCCGTGGGATGGTGCTGTCCACATTTGGTGTGGATCTTCTCACCTCAGTTAATTCGGTGTAGGAATTCTCTCAAAGAGAAGCTCAGGGATTTGTCTCTTATGTTATTCTGGAACCCATCAAGTTGGCAATCAGATCAACCATTGTGCTGATGTATATGCTAACCAGTGCCAGCCTGAGCACGTGACATAAGGAGGAACGCACATTTTTGCATTGGAGCTCCATCCTGCATTTCCGGTATTATCGTCTTTATCAAAAGGAATATTTTCCATTCTTACTGTCTATAGTTAAATCAGATGTGATTGAACTGCAGTTCATCTGGTTACCTGTGCTATCTTTCAAAACCCTGTAAGTGTCAAATCCTGTATCATCTGGCCTCTAAAGTGTAACAACTTGATGTTACATGAATCTCTACAAGTGATGACAGAATGTTTTTGGAGTCAATTACATGATTACAAGTCCAAGTATACTTATGTAAGAAAGAGTCAAACCTAAAAGAAAGGATGTACAATTAGAAAAGGCCCCCAAATTTGAAATACTTATAACAAAATACTTTATTTTAGTGTTTCATCAAAGAACAAAACAGATTCAAATTTTAATGGCAAAGATACTATCCACCCAATATCATAAAACATTTGATGAGGAGAAAATCAGCCTACAGCTTTTAATGCTTTAGACAGATTTTAAAGTAATCATAAAACTAATTCTTAGAAAGCAGGAGTGGGTAATAGTTATTTATCTGTTGTTGGTATTGTTAAAGTAGTTAAGACATTTCAATTTCATATATATACCCGTAATACTTTCTTCATATGAACTCAAAACACACTAAGTCAAAACTTCATAAAATAAAATTATTTTCATGCTATAATAGAGTCATCTTATTAGAAAAGAATCCATGTAATTCCTATCCAAGAGAAGAGTCTTTCCAGTAGAAACTCTTGCATCCATTTGATTCCAGTGTTCCATATGTCAGTGTTCATCTTACCATGTGCTTCCCTCATCTTCTTGGTAAAGGAGCCCTTTGACCTCAGCTGCCTCCTAATGTTATGCACTGATGGTAATAACATTGTGACAGGTTCGAGAATGCTGTGGCCTAAACTACTCTGGTTCTATGTGGCACTCACACCTGGCCCTGCACCATGCCTGTGGCATTTTGAGATCAGGTTTAAGACTGGGACCCCACACTTTATGCTGGTCCCAATGATAGACTGACCTGGATAAAGTATGTGTGTGTCAATATTTAAGACAACTCCTTTCCTCTAGAGTTTCCTTTGGATGGTTTTGATTTAACCCAAAGGAAAAAATGGAATGCAATGATCTATTTCTGCCATTGCTAAGAGGACAGGCAAGAGTGCCAAAGTGACAGGTAGTTTCCAAATGCACAATGAAACCCAGGAGTGCATTGGCCAAAGAGAATGCGAGATACCTGCTCTTGCTGTACAGCTAACAATGCTCTGCTCTTCTCCAAAATAGAAAGTTATAGAATGTCTTTAATAACAACCAGTAGTCTATGTTTTCATGTCAATGAAAAGTGGAAATATTTAGATTGTTGCTGTTGATGTGCATTGGACCCAACCTTTTCTAGATTTGACATGAAAATACACTTGTGCAGCTTTTGTTGGGCGGGTCACAATTTTAGAATAAAACAAGCTATACCGTTTACAAATGAATTTGTGAAAGCAAGATCCCAGTGACCACCTGGCTGGCGGTTTGCATAAGCTTTCTGTAGAATTCTATTTCAGAAACCTTATAGATGGGTTTAAACAAAAGTTATTTAAATTTCATTGTGTTTAAGACAAGCTATACTCTGCAGTGCTGTATCTAATCTTGTGACCCCCACCTCTCCCAAAGCAGATTGGCAATATATTTAAGTTACTCTTAAATTGCAGATCAAGAGAATGCATATGGAAGACTAGGGTGGGGGCACGACTTAGGAATCTTTGTTTGGATTAGAGAACACGTTTAAAAGCTTGTCTGTGGGATTGGTTTTCAGAAATTGAATGCAACCAGCTCATCTGAAGGCAGTACAGTTGATATAGGAGCTCCGGCAGAGGGAGAGCAGCCAGAGGCAGAACCAGAAGAATCCCTTGAGCCAGAAGCCTGTTTCACAGAAGGTAAGCAAGCAGTGGGGCCCTGTCAGTAGGCCTCTCCTGTCTGTCCGTCTTTCCTGACACCTGCCTACATCTCTCTACCACCTACCCACTTCTAATCGCCCATGCCTATTTATCTGCCAACAGTTCATTTATTTGCTTCGTTTTAAATCTCAAAACAAAGGCAATTTATCTGACTATAAGCTTAAATTATGTAGCTAGTTCCTTTTGCTTTTGCTTTTGAAGGTACTGATCTGCTCTAAAATATGATGCCTCTGGTGTATTCGTTTGCTTTCGGTTGCTGTCGTAAAACCTTCTGACCAAAAGCGAACTGGAGAGGAAAAGTTTAATTGGGCTTCCACTTCTATGTCACAGTCCACTATGCAGGATTCCAGGCCAGGAAGTCAAGACAGAGAAACGTAAACAAGCACTGAAGCAGAGGCCATGTAGAAATGCAGCTTACCAGCTTGCTCTCCTTGCTTCCTTAAACAACAAATGACTATGGCCAAAAGGTGGCAGCACCCCAGTGAACAGGGCCCTCTCATGTCAATCATTAACTAAGAAAATGCCCCACAGATTTGCAGACACATCAGTCAGGTGGAGACGTTTTCTCAGTTGAAGTTCTCTCTTCCCAGATAAGCTGAGCTTGTGTTGACAAAAACAAAACAAAACAAAACAAAACAACAACAACAAAAATCCCGGCACAATGCACTCTTCTGGCCCTCTAAATTAGCTGGCAGGACAGATAGCTACACCAAATGCATAACTGTTAAAGTTGCTAAGAAGAAAAGGAAAAGACAAGCAACTAATATGAGGAAGGAAATAATCTGTCATTTACTGAGTGACCATAATATAGTGTACTAACTAATAAATGTGCATTTCAGTCCACCTTGAGTAATAGTTCCATGTGTCAATCAATGTCAAATATTTTTGTGATTTTCTTTCAAGAAAGATATGAGAACACTGAAATGTACTATATACTTTTATATGGGGTCATTACTATCATCAGAGTTCTCTCAAAAGGGTTCTCTAAAGCAAGCTAAAATTAGATCATCTCAGATGAGGGTCAGTTATATCATATAACAATGATATAACAACAATGCTGAATGTCAAATTGCATGAAACCCTCAACTCTAAGCCACTCACCTGGGCTTGACAGATAATGCCTTGAGCATGATGCTCAGAGTTTCCTGTCACTAATTTGTGTTTATATTTGTTGTTTCTTATAACTTTGGGACTCTTATACAGCTCCCAATATCTAGTCCCAAAACCATTTTATTCCATAAAATCCAGAAATTAAACTTAATTGATTAAATTTTATAAGCATTTATGTTATAATTGTTTTCTGTGACTGTAAAACTTGTTGAAATTTCACTCCCACTAAAATGTCCATTCCCCAAGAGAATGGTTCCTTAACTAAATATTGCAATTTTATTATGACTTTCCAACTACAATTCTTTGAATACAATAGCTGTTCAATAAATATTTATTGAAAAGCCTTTTACTTAGTACCTCACAAATTATACATTGGTACTTATTCTGATAATGATCAGAAACAAAACAACCCAATTATGTAAATTTACAAAAATTATATAAAATTATAAATTTGTACAAATTCCCATAATCTTATAGAGAGAAATATAATAGAATTTCTCCCAAACCTTATGGTTAGAAGGAGAAGTTATATTATGCTATAAAGTGAACTAATCATAATTCAAAGAATAGTAGGATGGACTCATGGGACGAAGACAAAACAGAAAGACAAGCTGGAGCTTTTATTTATATTTTCTGCATTTGAGTGTTCTGTGATATTTACAATATAGTTATATGCCCATTAAAAATAAAGGATCAACTATCAAATGATTAAAAGGCGATACCATTGGTTTTGACTTCTGTAAGCAGAAGTCATCATTAAAATCAAGTTGTGTACAATGCATTGTGAGGTGACAGCATATGTGCGTGTCCCACCTTCACAACGATGCACCAAGAGTAACTGATGACCTTTCCTTCATCCACTGTCCTGTGTTTTAGACTGTGTGCGAAAGTTCAAGTGCTGTCAGATAAGCATAGAAGAGGGCAAAGGCAAGCTCTGGTGGAACTTGCGGAAAACGTGCTACAAGATTGTGGAGCACAACTGGTTTGAAACCTTCATCGTCTTTATGATCCTGCTCAGCAGCGGTGCTCTGGTAGGTGACGTAGGACCTTGGGCTTCCTCATCCCCCCTACCCCCAGGGAACCTCACTTTACCCATTTGTAAGACAGCCGGTTGGGAAAGGTGAAAGATGTAAACGGAAGGACCCTCTAGAGCAGCTTATACTGGTCTACCTGAAGGAGCCAGATAGGACTGCACTCAGGCAGTGTGCATTTCTGTAATACTTCAAAAAGAATCTGACTTTTAGTCACTAGCGGCAGTTTTCCTTATTTTCGCATAATGGATTGTATTCTTTTATTCTCAAGTCCTTCACTATACTTTCCAGTATCTACTGCATCTTAGCCTTAAGATACAATGCAAATATAATTGTTTTCTTATTTAAGAGTTAGATTTGAGAGTGTCCCTGCAATGCCCCTGCTGGCACTTCTTTAGAACGGCTAGGCAGATACGACGTGGGGTGGCCAGCTGAAGTGGAAGCTGCTTAGTAGAAGCCCCTGGCTGGAAGAAGTCACTTGACTTAGTCACACCATTTCACTCGCCAGCCACAGTGAATGGAGACTAGGCTTCCTTAATTTCTAAAAGCATTCCAAACCTAGTTTGCATCTGACTTCATTCAACAGGATGAATAATTTAATCAAATACTCATTATTATAACAAAATAGAGTGTCCCATTTTGTGTTATGACAGTAGGTTGCATTTCCTTTACTTTTAATTTGCAGAAAGTGATGGTGAGTAGTTTTCATTAGGAGGATGACTATCTTGCTTCTGGGGGCCGTTAACTGAGTCTGCTGTGAAGCATCCTGCCATCTACTCAGTTAGTAGAGAATCTGAGTCCTCAGCAGGGTGAGAACTTCCTGTAAGAGCTGTCTCCTCCCTGGTACACTCAGTCACAGCTCACCGAACACATGAGCTCGTACACACAGGAGCTGGCTTCTGGGGGCTTCCAGCTTGAGCTCCGGGCTAAGCTCCAAAGCCCTTTGCTAAGCCCCAACATAAACCTAGATGCCCTCCTTCTCTAATAAGAAAATGTTCTTAGTTCCTTGATCCAGGCCACCACACACTGTTTTGACATTTCCTTTAAAAGAGTTGCATAGATGGCTCAGAGGTTAAGAGCACTGACTGTTCTTCCAGAGGTCCTGAGTTCAATTCCTGGTAACCACATAGTGGCTCACAACCACCTTGAATGGGATCTGGTGCCCTCTGCTGGGATGCAGAGGATTAAGGATTGTATACATAATAAATAAATTTTAAAAAATCTTTTCATTGTAGAAGGCTCGGGGGTTCCTGTAAAATGACCAATCCTTTCTCTCCTAAGAGCTACAGAATGATGGCAGCTTCCAAACACACCCACAAATTCTGGGCAAAGTGAAGGGATAATCTTTCCCCCTTTCCCAGGTTCAGGAAACTTCTTGTCACATATTTACACATTCGTGGGAGAGAGATGCCAGGCACTCTGGATTCTGAGCTATTTCTAAGTGACACCACCTCTTGCTTAAGAAAGAAACATGTGGCCCTCTGTCACACCTCCAGCTCTTTGGGAATTACCTCAGTATCCAGATTTTAAAATTGTGGGAGCCTCTTCAGTAGGCTGCAATGCCCAGGTACTCCTTACCTGTGCAGGTAACTGTGAAACCAGGACAATATGAAGGCCTTCCTGCCCCTGACTGAAGAAGGCCTTGCTTTTTGCTTCATTTTTTCCCCCAGTATATAAAGTGGAAGCTGTTCTTGACGATGACATTCAATACCATGTTTTCACTTATAGGCCTTTGAAGACATATATATCGAGCAGCGAAAGACCATCAAGACCATGCTGGAGTATGCTGACAAGGTCTTCACTTACATATTCATCCTGGAGATGCTTCTAAAATGGGTGGCCTATGGGTTCCAAATGTATTTCACCAATGCCTGGTGCTGGCTGGACTTCCTGATTGTTGATGTGAGTACTTGGAAGTTCTCTGTTCTGTTTCTAGGCAGGGGATGATTAGCCCTGGTCCTGCCTTTGGCCAGCTGCATGGAAGAAGCACTTGGGGAAACACTGTCTATGTCCCAATACAAATGCTATTTTCTACTTCTCCAGTGGAAGTGTACCTGAGATACATGCTGTCGATTTAAGTGCCACCTTTTATTTAGTGACTTAGTTTGAAAAATAATATTCAAATCAGTATATGAAATTCTAAGCTATGCAAAAGCAAGCTTCTTTCCTGACTATGTTTTTAATTCTCACATTTCATGCAATTTATACAATTGCAGTTGTTAAAATTCTTCACAAGCATCTTTGGCAATAGAACTTGTCAGCAGCTGAGTCTGCTGGGAACTATGTGTTCCATATGTAGAACATTAATTGCATATGAATTTGTGTGGTGATATATTGCTTATGATCTAATAAAGCAACTGGAGATAAAAATTCAAAGCTAGCCACAGACATAGAGACAGGCAGTGGTGGCACACACCTTTAATTCCACCAGCCATACTAGCTAGCCATAGAAGCCAAGTGGTGGTGGTACAAGTCTTTAACACCAGGACTAGGGAGAAAGAGACAGACGGATCTCTATTAGTTCAAGACCACATTGAGCTACACAAAAATTGTTGCAGTCTTAAAGAGAAATAGAGCTCACACAAAGGCGATCTCAGCACTTGGGATCACATCCTTTAATCCCAGCACTAGGGAGGTGGAGACAGGAGTGATGTGACTGGGCAGAGAGAGGAATATAAGGCAGGAGGAGACAGGAACCGAGAGAATTGCATCTGAGATTTGATGGAGAGCAGTGCAGTCTGCATTGCACTCTGAGGATTCATGGAGACAGGATCACCCATCTCATCCTGAGGTAGAGGTCAGAGCTAGAGGCTGGCTGCTTTGTTTTTCTGATCTTCAGGTTGAACCCCGATATCTATCACTGGCTCTTTATTATTTGTGTCACAAATTTGAAAGTCTAAAACCAAGTGATACCACTGGATTTATCTGATAGTTAAAAACAGATTGACTAACCAATCATTTAAGAATGTGTTGACTTGTATTGGTGCTTAAAGATTTTATGATAGAATATCAGAATATAGACATACTTAAAATAATTGAATACAGTAAATTATTCCTAAATGTAACATGCAAAGGGTACATAAAGAACTACATTAAAAATCTTCTTGAAATGCAGAAAGACAATGAACGAAAGTTAAGGCTGCATATGTTTATATGTTTGCCAATTACAAACAACAAAACAAGTGTGTCAAATATGCTATCACTCTTTCTTTTATGTGACAGGTTGTATAAGATACCATTCTTTTCATTTTTTGTATGTAATTGTGACAGATCAGTAACGAAGACAGCATAGCTAATATTTAATATATATAAACAAGGATAAGTCATTGCATCCATATTCATTAATTATTTCAAAAAACAAAAAGAAAGTTAATTGTCTTGCTGCCTAAACTCACATTTTCTAATGTGAATTAACATGGTCTGGCATGCTCTGATATCTACTATTTTGGATTTTTTGGATACTCTCATGATTGTATATTAAACTGGTTGATAATTTGTTTTAAGTCAAATATACTTTCTAATAATCTGCTTTCATATGGTGCTATAAATAGAAAGGTCACTTCTCTGGCCCTGAGGGAGCTTAAGGTTGACCAGCAAGGACAAATGTATGGTCAATGACTTCCCTTGAGGAAAGGTTACCTGAGAGTAGAGTGAGCCAGAGTTTGAGTAAAAAGAGTGCCAGTAGATCCAGAAAAGGGGGAACACTGACATGTGCCCACCCTGAGTAGCAGTGCTGGAGGGGGAGAACAGAGTGCAGGGCATAGGATGGGAAGTTTATAAATGGAAGACAAACTAAGAAAGACAAATGTTTGAGGAACCCATGGACCATCTGAAGAAATGTGAACTATAGATTTAGTGGAGAGGAAGATTTTGAAGAATCAAACAAAAAGCAAAAAGATTAAAGATGTCTGTGGTGTCCCAGGAAGACCCAGATGTGTCCCCTTTTCAAGTGTAGGCAAACAACATATCGAAAGTGGCTGCTAACCTGGCTTGCCACTTCTGCAATCTGTCCCAGTTCTGAATATTTTTCATTTGTCTAACTTTTCTTTCATCCTTCAATGTAAGCCTCTCCCTTGGGTTCTGTCTTCAGAGACTATAAGGCACTCTAGGTCCTCCTGGCTTATGTTCAGAAAGCCTTCACAATTCTTGATAATTTAGACACATTGTTCCACAGTTATCTGTGAAGAGAAGACTTACAAAGTTCTAAACTATATAGATGAATTTTCTATCTCATCTCCCTCTTAAGTTCAGAGACTTTGCTTTCAGATTATACATACAAAATTAGTTTAAATAAACCAAGTTTTTAAAAGACATTCTATTGACTTCTGTTATTTTTCTTAAAAAACATTTTTCAAATACTATCACAATACTTTTTAAAAACTACATTATGTATTTATTTCTGGTTATCTTATTTTCACATTTTGGTGTGCTTTAGAATGAGATAGCATTTCCTTTCTGAGTTTACATAATATTCATAGCTCCCAAAGGTCACTGGGTGTTTTAGTGATGCATCTGGCAGCTTTTCTTTTTTTTTTAAGCTGAGTTTTTTAGAATTTTTACCAATAGCACTAATCTGTATAAATAACTAAAGAAAAAACCTTGAAATTCTCTATTTATACCAAAAGCTCAACTTTCTTTTCATTCATTTTCTTGGCTTTAATGATAATTCCAAAATGTGACGTAGGAATCAGTATGTTGATTTTACCAGAGAATTTAGAAAAAATATAAATTCCCAGGCCTTTCCCCAAATGTACTAACTCAAACTCTGCCAGCTCTGTGTTTCTTTAGTTGAAAATAGATTTTTTTCCATACAAATTCTGGTCACAGCTTCCCCTCCCCCAGATGCCCCCAGATTACCCCCACCTCCTCAACCAATGAATCCATACCCTTTCTTTCTCTTTCATTAGAAAACAGGCATCTAAAAAAGGATGGGAGGGCAAAACAATACACCCGGAGAATGACATCTCTCCTGTAGCTCACAGTGATCTTAACTTCCTGGTGATGTGGGGAGTCACCAAAGTTTGAGAACTACTTGTTTCTTTGCTGCATAGAGCAAGGTTGAGGGATGTGTAGACATTTTTGCCTATAACTTTTAATCAATTGTATGCTCTTTTTTTTTAATAGGTCTCATTGGTTAGCTTAACTGCAAATGCCTTGGGCTATTCAGAACTTGGTGCCATCAAATCCCTCAGAACATTGCGAGCGCTAAGGCCACTCAGAGCCTTATCCCGGTTTGAAGGAATGAGGGTAAGACTGAACATCTTAAAAATTTCTGGAATTATAATTAAGAACAACCTGAATCTTTTTACAGTAGAAAGGTCACATCCTTCATGTAACCAACCAATCAGTAATATGTATACAATGTCTCTAATGAGTATCATCATTTGATTCACCAGTACACAATGCCCTGTGCTCTTAATCTCCTTCGTTTTCATTAGGGAATTCTTGATTGTCTCACAGATTGCTAATATGAATCAAGATTACTTATCATCTCTCTATTCAAAATGTGAAGGGCATCTTACTTGATGTCATTTAAAACTACCTAGTCATGACTCATCATTTCTTCACTGTATTGTGTACTTGGAGCCTGTTGAATTCTGAATCTGGCCTTTTGGTTTTTAAGCACAGACAGAGATGTCTAAAAAGTAGGTCAGCTGTAGAAATCTAATACTCCCTTCAAAGGCAGTACAAAGGACCAGGAGGAACTCATGCTGACATTTGTCATCCCCTGGGACAAAAGCCCGAGAACACATATTGTCACCACCTAAAAAAATAATTGTACTCTGTCTCCATGGTATTGAGTATTTAAAAAAATGCTTGCAGAAATGGATGCTTTTGTAATACTTAAAACCGTTTCCTGTAATCCTAGCACTCAGAAGTTTGAGGCAATGGGATTGCCAGCCTACATAGTCAGTTCCAAGCCAGGCTGAGCTACAAAGTGACACCTGTCTCAGAAACTCTTAACAAGACAAGACAAAGACAAAAACGGAAATGAAAATAGTTCCTCACACTTAATCAGAGTATTATGAGCACAGCCATAAATGAATGTTAGTGTTGGTGTACAGGCATGTTTATGCATGCTTTTCTATGTAAAGAAAGAAATGGTTGTTTAGCTGTTGGACTTTTTTTCTCTTTAGCAATTAAATAAATCCAAGTTTTTGCAGCAGTAGGCTTAATAAACAAAGGATATTAAATGTTCTATACTAAAATATATTTCATTTTTTCTGTGTCAAATTCATCTTTCTTATATTCTTGCCTCCTCTTTCTTGACCTTGGGACCAAATCCCAAGTCTTACGCTTGATGCAGGTGCTCTGTGTCACACTATACCCTCAAATGTTCTCTGTTGCTCTCAATTTGGTATTCCATACTTTATATACAATACAATATTGTTCGTTTTTAAAGCTGGTATTGTTCATATGATGATCTTATAAATTTATAGGATTATTTGTGGTCTTAATTACTTGTTGATTTTAATTATCTCTATTGCTTGTGTAAAACCTGCTACGTACATGTGCTTACCCTCTAAGAAAACATTCCATAATGTAAAATTCCTTTCATATTATTCTGAAATTTAGAATTTAAAAATTCTTAGATCAAACTATTGGATATTTCTACCCAATATTCAACTTTGAGGAGATACATATTTTTTCTAAAGTTTGATCATTATTTTCTTTGTTATATAGTTTTATATTTTTAATTAATTTTTATTTAAATTAAAAATCTTATTTTACATACTGATCCCAGTTACCTCTCCCTCCTGTCCTCCCATTTCCCCCACCAGTCCCCCATCTCACCCCCATCCACTCCTCAAAGAGGGTGAGTCCTCCCATGGGAGATCATCAAAGTCTGTCACATCATTTGTGTCAGGACCCAGACCCTCCCCCCATGTACCTAGGCTGAGAGAGTATCCCTCCACAGGGAATGGGCTCCCAAATCTCATTCATGCACTAGGGATAAATACTGGTTCTACTGCCTGAGGCCCCATAGACTGCCCAACCCCCCCCAACTGACAAAGGTCTTATATTTTATGTGATGTGTCTGGATATTTGCCTGCTTATATGTAAGTGCACAGAATGTATGTGTGCCAGAGTCTCTGTAACAAGATACAGAAAGTTCTGACCCTCCATGCTGATGATGGGAACCAAACCTAGATCCTCTAGAGCAGGCAATACTATTAGTCATTGAGCCATCTCTCCAGACCATTATTCTCTCTTTTTTTAGGATGTATTTATGTATTTCCTGTATGTGTTTGTATGCCAGATTATATGTATGTGCATCAGACACATTCAGATGCCCTTGAGGGTAGAAAGGTGATAGAGGAGTTACAGGAGAATGTTAGCCACCTGACACGGATGCTGGGAAGCCAGCCTAGGTCCTCCTAAAGAGCAATCGTGCTCATAACAGTTGACCCATTTTCCAAACTAAAATCATTATTTTCAATAACATTTGGAAGTAAGGGAACATAAATACTTATCTTTTCATGGGTTTCTTGCTGTCCAGGTTGTTGTAAATGCTCTTCTGGGTGCCATCCCATCCATAATGAATGTTCTTCTGGTCTGCCTGATCTTTTGGCTAATATTCAGCATCATGGGGGTGAATCTCTTTGCTGGCAAGTTCTATCACTGCATCAACTATACCACTGGGGAAATGTTTGACGTGAGTGTGGTCAACAACTTCAGTGAGTGCCAAGCTCTCATAGAGAGCAACCAGACTGCCAGGTGGAAGAATGTTAAAGTCAACTTCGATAATGTGGGACTTGGATATCTTTCTCTGCTTCAAGTAGTAAGTGGCCACCTTATTACTGCGTGCAATGTGTCTAAAGTTGTCTTTCTCCACAAGTAGGTGTTGTCTCACGGCTGTTAGAATACTGTCATCAAAGACAAGAAGAAAGATAACGCATTTGCAGCAACCTGCACACTGTTTGTGGAAATGTAAATTAGTCAACCTTAGGAGAAACACTGAAGGGATCCCTTTAAAAAATATATAAAAGAGCTATCATATGATCTGGTGATTCCAGTCCTGAGTGTGTATCCAAAGGAAATGCAGATTTGGTGTGTGAAAACATGTCTGCATTCCCATATCTTTTGGATGCTGGTTTTACATTGACTGTGGAAACATACTGATTCTAATCACAGCATCACTTTAAGGACCATTTTCTATGATATTGGTCTAAGTCCATCAGTGGATGAATGTCTAAAGGAAATGGCATATGCACATAAATATTCAGTCTTGTTCATTGCTTCCTGAAATGCTTTCCTAGGTTCATTCTAATAATCATATCAGAGTCAAAGGCTGCTGAAGTGACCTTTATGGCCATATATTGTGAAGGGAGATCAGGATTTCATTATTTGTGTTAAATATGTATAAAAAGATTTTACAAAGTTTTGTGCCTATTATCAAATATTGTGCACAAAGTTTAAATAATAGCCATAAACCATGTTATACAAATGCCTTTGAATGGATCTTGGCTAACTACTTGTACATTTTTGAAATCGTTTGTCTTTGTAGAGCACTCTGGGATGTGTTAAAACATACATACATTGTGTAATGTGCAGTTCAATGGAACTTATCTGTCTCCCAGGCCTTTGCCATCATTTTCTTGTGGTGAAAACACCCAGAAAATTGTCCCTCGGGGTTTTGGTATCACCTTTTGTTGTACTTCTACCCTGATAATATATTTTCAGAACTGTAATAAAGAGGAAAAGTAAACAGTTTGACTGTTTTACAGGCCACATTTAAAGGATGGATGGACATCATGTATGCAGCTGTTGACTCAAGAAATGTAAGTCTATTTTGGCAAGAAATGACTTACTTTGATCAAATGAATATATCCACAGTACTGCAAATAGTCAATGGCAAACAGCAACAAACATGGCATAACTATAGATCAATTTACAGAACACAACTATTTTACCAAAACAAAGTGCTTACATTATTTCTTTACATTTTTTGTTGTTGTTGAGGATTCCTGTCTTTAGTTACAGATTTAAAACTTCTTAACATGCTTAAAGTCTAATAGTAACCTTAAAAATAACTAGTAACCAAAAATTTGAAGCCAGCCAGTTTTTCAAATTTTTATTAAAAGATTTCTTCTCAAGTCACTGTAAATTGTTTTTTATTTTTATTTTTAAATTTAAATTAGAAACAAGGTTGCTTCACACATCAATCCCAGGTCCCTCTCCCTTTCCCTCCCCTCCTCCCACCAACCCCCCCCCATATATCCCCTCATTTGTAAATTGTTTTTAAGATTTATTTTGTTTTGTGTGTGTCAGTCTTTCTTGCCTACTTGCATGTCTGTGCAGCATGTGTGTGTCTCTGGTGCCCACAGAGACCAGAAGAGTGTTCTAGATTCCCTGGAGCTGGAGTTACAGACAGTTGTGACCCACCCTGTGAGTGCTGGGAATTGCGCTCTGGTCCACCGGAAGAGCAACAAATACTTTTAACTGCTGAGCCATCCCTCCAGCCCCCCACTATGATTTCTACTTTTTTCTTTTCATTTACTTACTTATCTTTTGTCTTTTCTAGTAAGCGTGGGCCTTGATGCTTGCTTAAATTTTTATGAGCTGTATTTTCAAAATGAGACATTTTATTTTTGTGAAAAGAAAACCTCAGGGCGATTTTCTTCATCTGCCATAAGTTTCCCCCAGCATTTGATCTTCTGTGAGGACGGATATGACTAATAATGACAAATGGTGGGGAACACAGGAAGCAAAACCAACAAGCCAAAGCCTAATAGTGTCTCCTGCCGGGAGGCGGAAGTGTATGAGAGAAGGCAGAGATTTGTAAATCTACCTTATAAGTGCTGTGGAGGGTCTTTTGTGGGTTTTTCCTCCATTTTTTTATTAATTTCATACAGTTTATCATGGAAGAAAGTGGCATTTTGGAAAGAGACTGATTTCTGGTTTGCTACAGCCCCCAGATTACTCTCAAAATATAATTTCTCTGTACCAGCAATTATCTCTCTGTATTAAAAATCCCCGAGCTGTTTTTTTTCAACCTCATAAAAGCACACAGAAGAGAGAATTGGATAGAAGACCATAAGAGGTAGAAAATGCTAAAAAGCCCTGCAATGCGTCAGCAATCACAGCTATGAGTGTTTTCTGAATCATGATAATAATGTTTACTTGTTACTCAGGATACCAAAGGCTGCCTCATATTATCTCACTTAATTTTACACAGTAGATTTTTGTGCTTGGTACTAAATCTATGCATGATTGAAGCAGAGAGGCTCAATGTACACAATACAGAACATTTTTGAACTCTGACCAGAAACTGTGATATAATGGTTTCTGCAGGAACTCTGTTTCTGCCTTAGCGGCAGCCTCCACAGCACGTTGTTTACCCTGCTTCTCTGTTAGTAAGCCAGCAGAAACTGTCTGCTACCAAAGCCCTCATACTCACACTATGGCCGAAGCCAAAAGCCAACAGACCATTAAGACTTTTCAGACTTTCTGGCTTTCACATTTACTGGAATTTTTTTCATGTAATGTATTTATTCAAGACAGTTTCTCTCTGTGTAGCCCTAGCTGACCTGGAACTCTCTCTGTAGACCAGGCTAGCCTGGAACTCAGAGATCCACCTGCCTCTGCCTAATAAGTGATGGCATTATAGGCTGTGCCACCATGCAGGTTCTGGCTTTTACTTTCATTAGTCATGAGTGCTCAAGTGAGCACGCACACACATACCCACATGTGCACACACACACACACACACACACACACACACACACCAATAGATAAGCAAAGTAAGATAGTTGGCTATTAAGATATTATTTGTCTTTTGCAACATATTCTTGAGAAATTTTTATTCGTGTACAAGTGTATAGGAGAGTTAATCTATGTACAGCAGTGAAATATTTTTAAATCAGAAGAACTGAAATGAATTGAAAAATAATAGCAACCAGTAACTATTATATAGTGGAAGAAATGAATGGGGATGTATTAAGGCAAAGAAACTGCATATACACCCCAATTTTGTTTATTGCCTCAAAATTGGTACAAAATAAACAAATATATCAAGGTATCAACTCTCAAAAATTGAGACCAATGTTGCTAGTAGTGATGGTAGTGTCTACATTGCAGAAGAATAAACACACCAGGATTTCTGAAGTACTTGAGTTGTGTGTTTTTCTTATTTTAAAAAATGTACTTCATTTAAGCTTATATGTTAGACACTTTAGACTATTGTATTTAATTTTATAAAATTTGAAAATATCATATTACACTGCTATGCATACATACACATAGACAAATGATGAGCAGTTTTACCACCAGGTGTTTTTTACTTTAACCTATTTCATTTCAAAATGTTTGTTATGGTCCTCAAAACTGATGCCATGACACAATAAGCTGCAGTTTGCATTCCTTATCATCCATGATTGATTAACTGAGTTCTTAAAAATGTCCTGTGAAACTTGAACTTTTGGCTTACAATGGAAGCTTTTAGAATCACTCATCATCCTCCAAGGTCTGGACATGACAGAGGATCATTGCAGTACAAACACCACTGACTGGAGAGAGTGGGTCACTGTACCCACTATCAAGAAGGACAAACCCTGCTAACCTACTCATAGGTACACCGACAATGTGGTTTCTAGCCTGCCTGGGCTATTAAACTTTCCACACCTATCCATCACTACTGGTTGATCTCGCCCTTAAGCACTTTTCTATATATTAGCATATTTAACTTTCACAAGTTACTCTAAAGGGTATAGGTTCTAGTGTTTCCATTTCACAGGCTAGAGGACTAGGCAGAGAAAGTAAATACTAGCTATTTCAAAATGGAGTAGTGAGACTCTGACGTCTCTACTGTGGGACGAGGTAACACTATCTACATGCCACATTGAAGTCTTTGCTTATTAAGGAAAAGCATGGTCACGGTCGGTTTCAGGATTTATCTGGTAAGATTATTACAATTACTTAAGCTTTTGTGTGAATGTTTTCATTTAGTCAAGTCAGTGAATAATATTGCAGGATTCAACAGGTGTATTAGACCTGGTGGTTCCTGAAATCTGTTTGGTGTTTGGAGTTTTGAAAACTCACTGATGTCCTTTGTTATGAAACTATTCGATCTAATGGCTACCATTCCTCATATTTTAGGTAGAATTGCAGCCCAAATATGAAGACAATCTATACATGTACCTTTACTTTGTCATCTTTATCATTTTCGGCTCATTCTTCACACTGAATCTTTTCATTGGTGTCATCATAGACAACTTCAACCAACAGAAAAAGAAGATAAGTATATCTAGACTCCCTCTGGGCTGTAAAGTGTGAGCTGAATCCATCTCAATACTTCCACCGTGCTACACAATGTGTTTGTCAAGGAAAACATTCAGAAGTGCTTTTATGATTGAATCAGTTTTAAGAGATTAGGTCAATCAGGCATGGTGCCACGTGCCTCTGATGCCAGCACTTGGGAAGCAGAGGCAGGTGGATCTCTGTGAGTTTGAGACCAGCCTGGTCTACAGTGAGTTCCAGGACAGCCAGGGCTATGTAGAGAAGCCATGCCTTGAGATTAACGGTACTTTGAAGGTTCCAGTGTGTGAATGTGCCTGCTGTGACATATCTAATATGTTGACTGAGTGCATCTCCACGAAGGATCTTAGCAACATTAGGAGTGTTTACTTTTCACGAAGGACACAGATTTTTCCATCTAGTAAAGAACATGGTTTTAACAATGTTTTGTGTCTCTTTCTTTACTTTGGAGGTCAAGACATTTTTATGACAGAAGAACAGAAGAAATACTACAATGCAATGAAAAAGCTGGGTTCAAAGAAACCACAAAAACCCATACCTCGGCCTGCTGTAAGTACAGAATTCCTTCTTCTCAGAGAACACTATTGTATCTGTCATTTTCACAGCCAAAGTGGCAGAAATGAACGTCTTTCTGAATTTTCAACCCCATATTTATATTCTCATTCGACAGCTTAAATATATGCCATTTATGTGCATATGTCAAAATTATCTAATATAGTATGTTGTGTGCAACCATATAAAATGCAAGTAAATGTTTTTTCATCTCAAATGATCATTGATCACAAAGAAGGTGACATTGAGGATATAATGTAGAGAAGCTATTACAAATGTTTACATATGTCATGTGGACACAATGGATGCCCCCTGACTGTCTTGTATCTTGACTGGAACGGCTTGGATAGTCTCGCTGCCTGTTCAGCTCAGGGGGTTGAATTAAATCATTAATGAATCACCATCACCAGTCTTTTTCTTCTGATTTTAAATACAACTAATTTTTGCATTCACCCCAAATCCTCTTCCCTGAAGTGGTGCCATGCTGTGTCTTTTATGATTTTCATAGCTCTTCAGTTACCCATATTTCTTTTCTTTCTTTACTCTTTCTTTCTTTTTTTCTTTCTTTCTTTTTTGTTTTTTGTTCATTTGTTTGTTTTTTGTTCTTGTTTTTCAAGACAGACTTTCTCTGTGTAGCTTTGAAGCCTATCGTGGCACTAGCTCTGTAGACCAGGGTGGTCTTGAACTCACAGAGATCCCCTGCCTCTGCTTCCTGAGTGAAGGGATTAAAGGTGTGTACCACCAATGCCCAGCTCTTTTGTTTTCTTAAAGAAGAGTTTATTTAGGGCTTACTGTTTCAGACATAGAAATAGAACAAAGGTCTCCTAGGATTGAGAGACTAAGTTTGAAGCATAGTGAAAGACATTCTGAAAAGGAGAGAGTGGCTAAGTACAAAATAAATTTGGATATGAGCTAAGAATGGACAGCTCAGGTTAGAGGAGTAAAGGAACTGAGTCCTTTAATGGATGTTGCAGGACACAAGAAAAGAGCATGGGAACCCAGAAAGTATGAAATGAATAAAGTTGTTGAAGAATATCTCTACACTAATTGACTTTGATATTCCCCCAACAGCAAAAAAGGAAGAAGTAAGAATACTAGCTAAAAGAATGGTAAGGAAGGACAGAGGTTAGTAATTAATTGGTGCTTAAGGACCCATATTATTTACAAACCATGTGCTTTGGTAGGCCAAGCCTTCAGGCCTATGCCATTTCTTTCGGTATACCCCAGTGCCCTAAGTGTAAAATTGGCATGGACTAGGAATTGATATTTGACATTGAGACATCCCATTAAAATGCTATATTGGCAAGCAATCTGAAGGAGCTTTGACTAGTCATGCTGACAAAATTAAGATCAATTGTTACTTCTAAGAGAGTCTGGATTAACTAACCCCTGGAGATGGTGTCCATAAGAAATGTGGCATTGCTTTTTTCAGAAGGATGCTCCAAACCAGAGGAAAAAAGAATAAACTAGACAAACAAGATCAAACCACCCACAGGGCAATGCCACCAATCTTGTGATGGGCGAAAGAACAAAGTCTTCTGAGAGCACCAGGCAGTTGTAACTTAAGCAGTGCCGTTCATCAGACAGATAAGGGGTGTGGTGCTTATTTCAGAGGAGGGGTAGATAATCAAGCTAAAATGATAGGATCGAATTTGTGTGGAAGACTGAGAGTAGAGGCAATAAGGAGAATACAGAAAGATTGCAAAAACGAACTAGTAGAATCCAAGACAGAAAGATGGGATTGGAAGCAGTTGGTGAAAAGAGGCATGAGAGGAAAGAGCCATATAAAGAAATGGAGGTTCAGCCCAGCCAGCTACAGGTGTAGCCAGAGGAAAGAGTCAAACAGAATAGTTCCTACAGACAGTGATGAAGACTTGCATCGGGCAGAGGGCAGTAGTCTGCGATGGTGAGTACAGACCAGCAAGTGTCAAGTTCTGGGAAAACACATTATTAATGTGTAGATAGCAGGGCACCAGCCATCCTAGTTGAGAAGATTTAACCCGCAAAAGTTACAGCCAGGCCTGAGCTATAGAGTTCAGAATCTCTGAGCAGATGTAGGCAAAATAGACAATAACTGTCTCTTGATGACAGCTGTTTACAAGTGAGGTCTTACTTTCACAAGTAAGACAAAAGGCCAGAGAGTTATTAGAAATAATATTCAAGCCAGGCATGGTATCAAATGCCTTTAATCTAAGCACTCTGGAGGAAGAAGTGGCCGAATGTCCCTAAATGCAAGGTGAGGCTGGCCTACACAGTTGAAGCTACATAGTGAGATTCTGTTTAGTGAAAAGAAAAAGAAGGGAAATGAGGTTCAAATCCACTAACACAAAGTTGACTAAGTTCTGAACCATAACTTGTTTTTAAGTTTTTTTTTTTTACAAGAGAGCCACTCTGTATAATACTCACATGTATTTACCTGTGGGAAGGGAGTAGAAATACACCTCATGTAACTACAAAAAAAGTTCTCATAGCTAAGAAATTAACCTTAACAGAATATCACAAAATAAAGAATTAGATCCAATTTTATCAGTTTTCCCACTAATATTTTTTCTTAAATTATAAATTTTAAGCATATCTATTATAAACGTGACAATGGAAGATAAAGATGCTTTGAGGAGAGAACATAGTTGAAGAAGGTTGGGCAGAAAGCAAGAGGAAATCCAGGACAAGTATTTATTCATTCTTTAAGGGCAGTGTTAATATCCACCTCCCAGAACACGGAATAAAAATGTTTGTTACGGTTTCAAATACTGTCCATCACAGTCATGTACTGATGTTTGGGGTCCTGAGATCATCAGCTATTCTCAATATCATTTTTTAAAATAAAGTTCATAGTGTGAATATGAATGAAGCAAATTCACTTGAGAAAAGTTGATTACACCAATACAAAAAAAACTGTTGACAACATATGCCACAAAAATAATATATTTTCACAGAAGACAAGTGTTCATATTACTAAGTTGAAAGAGGTAAGTTGAGTGAGATCTTCATAACATGTTTCTGACTGTACTTGTGCGTGTTGTTTGTTTCAGAACAAATTTCAAGGGATGGTCTTTGATTTTGTAACCAAACAAGTCTTTGACATCAGCATCATGATCCTCATCTGCCTCAACATGGTCACCATGATGGTAGAAACTGACGACCAGAGTCAGGAGATGACCAACATCCTGTACTGGATCAACCTGGTGTTCATTGTGCTGTTCACTGGCGAGTGTGTGCTTAAGCTCATCTCCCTACGCTATTACTATTTCACCATTGGATGGAATATTTTTGATTTTGTGGTGGTCATTCTCTCCATTGTAGGTAAGAAAGAAAGCTTTTACCCCTTTACCTAATAGATCCAGGTGTGGGGAAAAATTCTGGTAACCTCCCATATTTGGGAGATTGAGGCAAATATCAAATTCCAGGATAGCCTGGACTGCATAGGAAGACCCTGTCTCAAAAAACAAACAAAAAAAGGAAAAAATATTTACTAGTTATAGTCTATCATTAAAAGTCTTAGAGATATTTCTTATCTTCAAAATTTTAGATAAAACCTAATAATCCATTTCTTTTTGTTTTTCATAGTTGCTATTTCATCTGTTCATGAAGTTATGTGCTGTTTTTTTCTTTTTCCTATCTTGCCTCAATTTAAAAGCCAATAACTGCAATTTAGGTTATCTTCTATACTCAGTCACATTCTTATAATATAAACAACTACTGTTTGGAATAAGCACCCTATGCTTGCTTATGCATAAGTCCTTAAAAGTAGCCAGATAATACATAAATATCATCTTTTTGATAATTGGAGTAGTATATATGTGCATTTGCACACAAATGATACACATAGGCTTCATGATTTTCTTGAGTTCAGATAGCTCTCAATAGTGTCCACTATTCCTTTTTACAAGTAAACATTATATTCAGAAACCCAAATTGGATTCATTATCATCATAACATAGTAAGTGTTCAAGTATAGGATATCAAGTAAGAAGCTGAAAGTAAATATAACAGGATTTAAGGAAAGGCTTGACTCTTATTTTATTATTATTATTAATTACTGATACTAAGATGAAACCTCAGTGCCCTAAAGATATTAGAAAAATGATCTATCAGTGAATGGGTCCCAGTTACAAGGTTGGGCCCATTTGAAGAATGGGAATATGGATACTGAGAGGGAAAAAGTATGTCCAGGTGTGCCTCATGTTTCCACACTTTTCAGATACTGTTTTCAATACAAACTGAAAGTCATAACAGCTCCACATTTGGCAAGTCAGTCTGCGCCATCTTTTCAACAGCTTAGATGATGATAACATTTTTTAGCAAAAAGTTATTTTTAATTATGTGCAAAAGTTTTTTGGACATAACAGCATTTTGTATTTAAACTGAAGCATACTATAATTATTAACATTTATATGAAGTAAGAAAACAACCAGAAGATTTGTGTAATTTGTTTTCTTTAAAAAATATATGTGGGTATGTATGTATGTATGTATGTATATATGTATGTATGGGTACTTTGCCTGCATATGTCTGTGTACCAAGTGCATGCAGGGCTCACTGAGGTCTGAAGAGGGCACTGGATTGCCTGAACTGGAGTCAGAGGCAATTGTGAGCTGGCATGCGGGTCCTGGGAGCAGAACCTGAGTCCTCTAGAAGAGCTTCAGGTGCTCTGAACCACTGAGCCATCTTAGCTCTCCAGTCCCGCAATTGGCTTTCTCGTATGTGACTTTATATCTGAAACCAGAGCACAAACACTGAGAGGGACATCTGCATCTATATGTTCACCTCTTACCGACTCTGCACCACTGTGCCAGAGTTCTGTGAGGCAGGCAAATGGAGGATACAAAAACTTGACCTCATAGGAGGGGAGAATGGATGGGTGGTGAGCCAAGGCTGTAGAGTATAAAGAGGGCGAGATGAGCTAACCAATGGGAACCAATGAGTTCATAGAAGCAAAAAGTTCTAGAGTATAACTGCATCACAGGACCGTTACAGATAACACTAATACACTTCATACTCTAAACAGGTGAGAAAGGATTTTGAATATTTTCACTATAAAGATAAAGGTTTCAAGATAAAGACATTAGAACATTAGACAGTGTATACTTATATGGAAACATGTCCTGCTATCCCGCGAATATACACAGTTTTAAGTTTTATGTATAATTAAAACATTCTTAAAGTTTTAAAGAATGATTTGGGGTAAAGAAGACATGCCTTGAGGCTTCCCTTTCTCCACCACTTATCAACTCCCTTACCTAGGACAAGTCAAGTCACTGCTCCAGTTATTTTTGCTCAGGGCAATACTGTACTGTTGAGTCAAATAATGCAGATTCGTTCACTGGGATCTCTGTTTACTATGAAAGAAGACTCTGAAAATATTGTTTAACACAGACAAAAGTTGACATTTTGCTAATACAATGATGTATTAAGACAAGATTTAAACGTCTATTCCAAGGGAATCTACTGCCCAAGACTCTGTTCTATGGTACATGTGTTCAGCTATCTGAGACGGAAGTACACTCATCATGAGTTCTCATTTAGAGCACACAGTGGGAAATTACATGCTTCATCTTGTAGTTCTTCCACGAACAGTAGCCCTAGTGTTTTAGTAGTGTAAGTCCATTTCTGTGCTCGGTCACTTTAAAATTTGTGACATCTTTTAACCTCTAATAGTTTGATCTTTCTTTGATAAAAGATATGTTAATGAAGAAAAATGCTTTCAATATCTTCATATAGAGTAAAGACCAATGGTACAACACCAAATACACCAGTTATTTTAGTGAATAAATGTTGTATTTTACTTTCCTACACAATGCATATATATATACATATATAAACATACGCATACACACATATCCATATTATAGCTGCATTAGATAAAGCTATTAATAAATGTATATATTGGTATTTATGTAATTCTTATATATGCAATTTGTAAACTAGATAGTACTTATCTTAACCCTATAAAACTTTTCCTTGCTGTCGCCATTAACATTATCGGCTATCATTTTTCTACAGGAATGTTTCTCGCCGAGCTGATAGAGAAGTACTTTGTGTCCCCTACCCTCTTCCGAGTCATCCGCCTGGCCAGGATCGGCCGAATCCTACGCCTGATCAAAGGCGCCAAGGGGATCCGCACCTTGCTTTTTGCTCTGATGATGTCTCTCCCCGCGCTCTTCAACATCGGCCTCCTGCTTTTCCTGGTCATGTTCATCTACGCCATCTTTGGGATGTCCAACTTTGCCTACGTTAAGAGGGAAGTTGGGATTGATGACATGTTCAACTTTGAGACCTTCGGCAACAGCATGATCTGCCTGTTCCAAATCACCACCTCAGCAGGCTGGGATGGGCTGCTGGCACCTATATTAAATAGCGGACCTCCTGACTGTGATCCTGAAAAAGATCACCCCGGAAGCTCGGTGAAGGGCGACTGTGGGAACCCATCCGTGGGGATTTTCTTTTTTGTCAGCTACATCATCATATCCTTCCTGGTTGTGGTGAACATGTACATCGCCGTCATCCTGGAGAACTTCAGTGTTGCCACTGAAGAAAGTGCAGAGCCCCTGAGTGAGGACGACTTTGAGATGTTTTATGAGGTCTGGGAGAAGTTCGACCCTGATGCCACTCAGTTCATAGAGTTCTGCAAGCTGTCGGACTTTGCGGCTGCCCTGGATCCTCCCCTTCTCATCGCAAAGCCAAACAAAGTCCAGCTCATTGCCATGGATCTGCCCATGGTGAGTGGAGACCGCATCCACTGCCTGGACATCTTATTTGCTTTTACAAAGCGGGTCCTGGGTGAGAGTGGAGAGATGGATGCCCTTCGAATCCAGATGGAAGAACGGTTCATGGCTTCCAATCCTTCCAAAGTCTCTTATGAACCCATCACCACCACTTTGAAACGCAAACAAGAGGAGGTGTCCGCTATCGTCATCCAGAGAGCTTATAGGCGCTATGTCCTGAAGCAGAAAGTTAAGAAAGTGTCATCCATATATAAAAAAGACAAGGGCAAAGAAGGCGAGGGGACACCCATCAAAGAAGACATCATCATCGATAAACTAAACGAGAATTCAACTCCGGAGAAAACTGATGTGACGCCTTCCACCACTTCTCCACCTTCCTATGATAGCGTCACCAAACCAGAGAAGGAAAAATTTGAAAAGGACAAATCGGAAAAGGAGGACAAAGGGAAAGATATCAGGGAAAGTAAAAAATGAGTAAATAATAAATCAAAAAAATTAAAAAAAAACAAGAATATTCCATTTTGTGATCAACTGTTTACAGCCTGCATTGGTGATGTATCTGTGACTCCCGCAGGAGGTCTATGCCAAACTGACTGTCTCTCTACAAGTGTATACTTAAGGTCAGTGCCTATAACAAGACAGGACCTCGGGTCAGCAAACTGGGACTCACTACACCAGACAAACAGCACCGACAGGATGTTTCTGTTTCCACAACCAGCTGACACTGCTGAAGAGCGGGCAACAATGGCTACTCAGACTATAGGAACAATGGAAACGGGGAGGGAAGTTAAATTTTGATGTAAATTTAACATGTGACACTTGATAGCAGTAACTGTCACCACTGTTTGTGTTTTAACTGCCACACCTGCCATATTTTTACAAAATGTGTGCTGTGAATTGATCACTTTTTTTTTAATTCACAGGTTGTTTACTCTTATATGTGACTATTTTTGTAAATGGGTTTATGTTTGGGGAGAGGGATTAAGGAGGGATTCTACATTTCTCTATGTATAACGAGATCTATTTTCAATGAAGGCATGCTGCAGTTCTCATTCACACATGAAAATAATCCCATCACACAAGGAAAGAGTTTACTCCTCATTTCAGGATGTTTTTAGATTTTTGAGGTGCTTAAATAGCTATCCATATTTTTAAGGTGTTCCATCCAGAAGACTTTTAATGTGCCTGTAAATGTTCCATAGAATCACAACCATCAAAGAGTTGTTTTATTTTTACATAATTCATTATATGTACATGTATATATGTATATATGTATATGGCCGTGTATATACATATATATGTATACACACATGCATACACATGCACACACAGACCATCACATGCTCAGAGTCCTGGCAGCATGACTATAACATTTTTTGATAAGTGTCCTTTGGCAAAAAATATCCTATCAGTCCTTTCTAAGAAACCTGAACTGACCAAAAACCATCCCCACTGCCACTTTCTGAAGTTGATTCTGCTTTTTCCTGCAGTATTGTTGCTTAGCCATCTGCTCCTGGTAAGGCTGACATAGAGTATGTCAATTTAAGAAAAAAAGTCTGCTTTGTAAATAGTAATTTTACCCAGTGGCGCATGTTTGATCAAGCAAAAATGATTTAAGCACAGTATTTACTGCATCAAATATGTACCACAGTTAAGTATAGTTTGCAAGCTTTCAACAGGTGACATGGTGTCACTGGTTCCCTTAGAATTTGAAGCTGTCACTGCTGCATGTCTCTCTTGCTGATGCTGCTGTATCTTAACCCTTCTGCTGTCTAAAAGGGAAGCCATACGTCAGAGTGAAGTGAAGCAATTATTCCATCAGGACTTGTTCTTCCTGACACTGGATGGGTTCTTTGTCCCACCGCCCCCGCCCAACCTTAATTGAACACTCTGGTGGGAAGTCTGACCATATATAGTGGCAAACTGCTTAGATCTGTTGAAAGTATATGGTTAGAGTTTTCTAAGAAAATATAAAGACTATAAAAAAGGGGGGGCAGGTTCATTTTACTTTATTTTTCAGCCTTTTGTACATAAAATGAAAAATTAAAAGTATCTTCAGGTTGATGTCACAGTCATATTGTTAGTTTCTGTTCTGAGCACGTCTTAATTAAGGCACTTCATAAAAATAGGAGATAAAGACTGAGAGGCAGTGTAGGTTTCTGCTCTCGTTGTTGGTTCTGTGGACTTGCACATATTTCTACATGAAACAGTTCTCAAGCCAAGTCTAGCGTTCATTTGCTTTCAGTAGTAATGCCTTATCATTGACAAGAGGTTTCAAAGGGAGCAGATGATACTCTTGGCATTGCTTGAACGGGATGTCCTCACCTAACATTTCCCCCTAGTACTCATCCATCTTTTTTAATGTTTGTTTACACAGATAGATAGATGACTAGATAGAATCTTACTGATCCACATGGCACTAGCGCTGTATCAGATATGATATAGGAACCAAACTTCCTTTCTTCCTTTCTTTCCTTCTTTCTTCCTTTCTTTTCCTTTTCCTTTTCCACAAAACCAGATAGTAAAATGATATTACCAATTACAGCAAAACATTTTGTTTCACAAACAGCACTCAATGTAGATTCTTTATGCTAAAGCTATTGACTTGTAGTGTGTTGGTGAATGCATGCAGGGAAATGCTATTACCATAAAGAGCAGTAAGCCACATTACACTCAAGCCAAAAAAAAATAAAGGTTTTGCTTTCGTTTCTGTATTTATTGTTTTGTCTGTTTCTGTCTTCAAGATGCCATATAGAGGTAAATTTCTATCATGTAAAGAATGATCTATCTGAAATTTAAATGTAAAAAGTACACATTAAGTATAATAATTCATCTTTAAATTTTTCATGGAATGGAAACTAAGGAGAGTGTATTGGATATCTAGTTTTAATATTGGCCAAAAAAACCAGCTATGGCACCAGGTAGAGTAGTGGGAAGCTAAAAAATTAATAAAAAAATTGACTAACATTTGAAGTTGTGTACCTTCTCTCCTTTCCGTCTGCGTGTTATTTGATTTTCTTTTCCAGTCTCTCCTTTTACTTCCTTACATATTCACAACCAACTTTCCTTTGTCCTTTGCTTAATCCCTCTCTCAGAGATTGGCAGTTTTCCTGGAGACTCTTTTCCTTGGTTCTTTTCCATTCACCAAATTTTTGTTTAGCTCTGTCCACTTGGACTCTTGTGTTAATAATATTCTGCCACTTTGAAGATGACACACACTGTCTGTATATTCATTTTTTATATTTTTTCTCAGCATAACTTCTAGGAAAGCTTAGATATTGGGTTTTCATACTATAAAATACATAATCAAAATTCACAAGTTTGCTTTTCCCATTTAATTATGAGCAGTTTGAGAAGTGCCTCTCAACTTTGATTGCATCGATGAATTACTTGTGAAGCTTCTAATAAAAATGTCAATGTTGGATGAGCAGGCCAATTGAGTTCCTATCTCCGGAGGTGAAACCTAGTCATCTAGCAACTTCAAGACTCTCCACTGCTAAAGAATCATAGCAAGATTGAGAATCAATGACCAATAGGAAATGTTCTACATAAAAAGCATCTGTCATTTTCAGAGCCTATTTTTTAATTCAGTATGTGGAGAGGGTGTTGCCTCGGTTCTGAAGTATTTATCTTCCCATGTGAAGAGTATGAGGAATTGATACTGATCCACTTACACTCCTGTAGCATTCTGTTAGGTGGAAAGAATTAAAATGATCTAGAGAAAAATCATCAAGTCACACACAAATGTTCAATATGACACCCTGCCATCCATAATGTATACTGGGCAATTTGTATCTAAGAGAAGTTTAATCAGTAGTTTAGGAATTCATAAAAAGCCCCTAGGGAACTCTAACATGCCTCCTGTTGCATGAGAACCAGGAATCAGGACAGATGGAAGTTCACAATAATTAGACAAGTCATCCTTAATATCCAAGGCTAGATAGTAGTAGGGCCTGGGGAGATGGCTCAGTAGGCTAACATCACTTGCTGTTTTTACAGAGGTCAGGTGTTTAGTTCTCAGCACCTACAAGGTGACTCATCGTGGTTGGTGTCTCCAGTTCTAGAGATCCAACACCTTCTTTTGATCTATGCAAGTATAAGGTATAATACATGCGCACAGACACACAGGTAGACCAGATAACCATACACATTTTTTAAAAAAGACTAGGATTGGAATCACTCCAAAATTCAATTACTCTCTTCTTGAAGCTCCCCACATAATCAGCTATTTTCCTGAGCTCTGTGGTGTACAGACAGCAGGAAAGACCATGGGAAAGTGGGGGGAGAATGTGAGAGGCTGCTTCCTAAACAATCTTGTGCAATGCCTGGTATAGGGGCCAGCCACAGGGCTGGGGAAGGGGCAAAACAAAGAGCACTAAGGGAAAGAATCCTTCCCTGGGTGCCAGTAGTTCTGATTGTCAAGTGAAAGCATGTTTGCCCTATCACTTTCTGGTGAAAAATGTGAAAAGGACACAGTGCATCTAATTGTTACAATGACCTCCCAGATCCACAAATTGTGTTTCTGTTTATTTGTTTGTTTGTTTTGTTTTGAGTTGTTGCCGGTGGGTTTTTCATCCTGTTCATGTGCACTAAATGAAAGTAAAAGTGTCTGCTACACATTAACTTCATAATCAGAACTGAGAGATACAGACAAGCCTGAGCCGTGTGGTTCTTGTGAGCAGGCCCTGCACTGTGAAGAGAAAGAGAAGTAAAAAATGGGATTTTCTTTCAAGTTAACTGTCTGAAGGAATAGCTTCAATGAGAGACAAAGCCTCTGCAAAGTCATGCTAGAGTCTGCTGGCAAAGAGGGGGTGACTGAACACTATTGCTCAGCAGACTGTACCGGTGCCAACTGATACCACTGTGCTGCGGGGTTACCCCTGGTTTGGGCTAGTATTTTCCAGGCAGCTCATTTTCTCATGTATGTATTTCACTATTTACTTGTTTATTCATTTCGTTTATATGAATATTTCTTTTTTCAGGTTGACATTCATTTAATGTTTCCATGTGTAAAAAGAAGATCCCAAGACTCTCACCCCATTAGCATGTACCATGTCACCCGAGTCTGTGAAATCCATGCATCATGATCGTGTATCATGTTGCATCCATGCATTCGAATGAGACCGTCTCACATGAGTTAATGCAAACACCTCAGTGTGAATGCAATTATTTCTCTCCTCCATTGTTCCTACTGCCATGGTGTTGTGATTAGCAGAAAAATGACTGCTGTATTCTTGGTTACAAAAGTTCATTTCTTTACAACAGCAAACCCATGGAAGGCATTGGGCAGTTTCACCTTGTTTGCAAGCCAGTTTACTGTAATTACCCCGCAAATAGGCACAATGGCAGTGGGAACACTGGGAAATCAGGCGTGAGATGCTACTCCTTCAAATAGTTAATGTACTAGATTCAACTAGTTAGTCTGAGTTCAATCTCCAAGACACCCCCCGAGGAAAGAGAGAAACAACTACCGAAAGTTTTTCTCTGACCTCCACACGTGTGCTATGGCATTTGTGCGTGTTTGCATGTATGAGTGTTCACACACACACACACACACACACACATACACATACATATACGTGCATGAGTGTACACACATGCATGCATGTGCACATAATAATTGTGATTCAAATATTTCTTAAAAACAATAACAACAAAACCACCATGGGATCCATAATCTCTTGTAGTGGTTTCATGAAAATGTCTCCCATAGGCTCATATGTTTGAGTGCTTGGTGCACAGGTAGTGGAACTGTTTGGGAAGGATTAGGAGGTGTGGCCTTTTCGGAGGAAGTTTCTCACTGGTAGGGAGTAGACTTTGAGGTTTCAAAAGCCCACACCAGACTCCCCTTACCCATTGCCCCAGGATATAGAGCTCTCAGTTATGGCTCCAGTGTTATGACTGTCTTCCTGCTATGATAATCACGGACTAACTGAAACTGTAAGCAAGCCCCAAATAAATACTTTCCTTTATTAGAGTTTCTAAGACACCTTGGTATAAAGAAAGAAATAAAAACTCTGAATGATCGTGTTTGGTTATGCTGCAAAGTTTAGGATGAAACATGGATTAACTTTATATGTTTAACTCATTGCTGAGGCAGCATTCATTTGCAAACAGACCAGGGAAATCACCTGGAAAAAACCTTTCAGATCCGTCCAGTTGTTTATAGTCTGTGCAGTGTGTTCCACCTGGGTCCAACGGTCATGAGCTTCACCCACACTGGAGTGGGGTTTTGGTGATGTGGTCATCTTTGAGTCATTTCTGTTTCTCTAAGTAATCCCTCACCCATATTCTCTAAGTAACCCCAAGAAAACTCATTGCCTCCCTATGTTGACCTTGGATGCTACCCTTACTTTGGTCTGTCCTGGGTCCCCCTATCTGGGATGAATAGATGTTTGTTCAGGTCTCCTTAAAAATAGTGTCATACAACAGACTGGTATAACAAAAATAAAGTGGGTGGTTTATAAGCAAAAATAAATAAATAAATAAATAAAAACCTAATTTCGTCTAACTGAAACAAGTTATTTCCATCTCCACCTAATCCAACATCTTACATAAAGGCCTTTCCTCTCCTTCATGTCTGGTGAATTTTGGGGACACAGGGGTGCTTAGGAATTTTACGTCGGATGCCTGACTTTTTTTAAACCATTATAATGCTTATTACACTTCATTATACCAGATCACAAAAGGCAATTCTAACAAAAGCGTATGTTACACTTTAAACTTCTCCGCCCTGTCTTGTTTCCCACTCCCTTCTCTTGCCCCTCCCATTTTAGTATCTTTTATACCTACACAATTTCATATCTACTTTCATATCCTCTATACACATGTGGTTTAGATAGCTCTATAAAACCTAAGGCCCACAAATGGGAGAGCCCCTGTGATACTTATCTTCACGGGACCCACATAATTAACTTAATATTGCCTCTAGTTGTAGCCAGCTTCCTGAAATCAGTGTGACTTTATTCTCCTTCCCCTTGTGTTATATACATTACGCCTCTCTATATCCAATCTTCTATTGACAGACTGCTACCTTTGAGGTATAGCTTGACTATTATGAACAGAGCTGTAATCCACCTTGACATGCAAGGATTTCTGTGGCATGTTCACTTGGAGTCTTTGAGGTAAACACCCAGGATTGATATATCTGGGTCAAACTGTATCTATTTTGAGGAACCTCCATACTGTCTTTCATAGTATCTGCATCCCATCTGCAGTGTGTGACAGTTCCCTTCTGTTCCCCACTTACCAGTGACTGTCATTCTGAATGGGGTGAGATGGCGCCTCAACGCAGTCTCTGTGCAATTCCATGATGGCTACTGAAGTTGAACACATTCTTCGTATTTTTACTGGCCGTTTGTGTTTCATCTTTTGAGAACTGCCTCCTTGTGTCATTACCCCATCTGCTGACTGGGTTCTTTGGTTTCTTGTTATTTCATTTTCTGAGTTCTTTGTATTTTCTAGATACTAATCTTCTGTCGGATATGTAAGTAGCAAAGATTTTTTTACCCCATTCTGTAGGCTGCCTCTTTACTGAGCCATGTCTCCCACTCTGCAGAGGTTTTCTAATTTTATCAAATCCTTTTAGCCAGTTGCTGGCATTATTTTGTGAGCAATCAAAGTCCAGCATTGAAAGCTTAAGTGTTTTCCCTTCTACCCGGTTTAGGTCTTACATCAGGATTTTTGATTCATTTGGAGTTGATTTTCGTACACAGAGACAAATAAGAATCTGCTTTCACTTATGTATTTGTTTATTAATCTATTTATTTGCTTGGTTCTTTATTTATTTATTATTTATTTGTTTATTTATTTTTGAGGCAGTCTCACCTGTAGCCCAGGCTGGGCTGGTTCTCTTGATGCTTCTTTTTCAACCTCTCAAGTACTGCTGTTACAGGAATGACAGGCATTCTCATTCCCTTGTATTTATCCTAAAGATTTCTGTACACACAGCTTTTAGAATAATACATTTTTAAGGGAATATTACTACATTTTAAAAAATATTTGATCAGATAGTTTTAATTAATTTTCAATCTTAATAGTTACCCTTATTGAATTTTGGGTTTATTTTGTTTCTATGACTTTGTTTATAATTTCTGATTTTCAGAAAACCCTATTTTTTCCTGACCTCTTTTACATTGCATTTTCCTTATTTTGCTCTACAACATATCTGCTAATTGGAAAGTTTCTCATTGTAGCAGGTCTTCCTTGTTGGACTTTCTTTGAATCCATGAGCCCCAAATAATGACTTGCAGACTTATTATTCATTATGAAAACTTGGCCTTAGCTTAGACTTGTTTCCAACTAGCCCTTATGACTTAAACAACCTGTTCCTATTAATTTTTACTTTTTCCAGGTGGCTCTTTACCTCTCTTTGGTACTGTGTGTCTAGCTTCCTCCGCAACTCACTGGTGAAATCTTCATCCCTAGATTCATCCACTGAGCTCCTCGCTCTGCCCAGAAGTCCCACCTAAGCTCTCCTGCCTGGTTCTGTACCATTCAGGTTTTTATTACACCAATCACATCTTCACACAGTGTGCAGATATCCTATAACATCTCAAGAGCCCACCTTCCATTTCTCTCTCTCTCTCTCTCTCTCTCTCTCTCTCTCTCTCTCTCTCTCTCTCTCTCTCTCTCTCTCTCTCTATCTCTTTTTTTCAGTATAAGTCTTTAATTGTCCCAAAAGACACCCCAAATCGTACTTAAATTCAAGATCTCGTTTCTGGAACCGGGTAATTTAGGTCTTACTCATCAGTCTGCTGTACTGTTCCCTTTTCAGACACATAGATACCATCCAAAAACTTCCTGATATCTCTGTTCTTAACTGTTGTGACCTGTTGAATCAGAGCCGCTGAATTTGAAACAAGTTCAATATCATTTCCTTCAAGAATTAATTCATCCTTCTGGGCTTGAGAGACAGAACAAGCAACACCTGTCCTCATCCGAACCCTGTGGATGTATTTTTCACGCAAGAAATATTGGATTTCAACCAAAGACCCATTCTCCTGAATAACGACATTGATGGGGAAGTGAGCATGAACAGACCTTGTCTTGTAGCAGAAGCCCAGTGTGACTCCCTTGATCATGTTCTGAACATGACTGCAGATGGTTCAGACAATGGTCAGTTCCTTTCTGTTACCCCACCATTTGTCAACCCGGCGCCTCTTCTTCTTCCCAAGGAGACTGAGCTCTACACTGATGTGATTGAAGTCCCTCTGGAGGGTTCCTCTGGGGCCCTTCACAATGACTGTGCGCCCCTTCAGACTGATGTCCGCATTTTCTGGGATGTCGACAGTCTGATTGCTGAGAATGGTCTTCATGCTCGCTGTAGATGGGGCAAAGAGTTTCTTTTTCTCTTTTCTATAAGATTATTCTTACATTTTAGTCATATGCCTAATGTAAAATATGACCACTACTTGTATTCTCTCCTGAACCAATGGAGGATTTTTTTAACACTACTGAGCATTACTGTCATTCTCTTTCTTTCTGTGTGTGTGCATACACATGAGGATACGTGTTTGTGTTTGTGTAGTTACACATCTGCATATATGTGCTTGTTTACATGAAAGCCACATATCAAGCTTGAGTTCTCCTCCTCCTTCTTCAAGATGAAGCTTTTTATTGACGTGGAGGCATCAGTTAGGCTAAACCACCTAGACAGTGAGCCACAGAAGTCCCCTTTTTTCTCTCCCCAACACTAAGGCTACAAGCAATTGCCAGCATGTGGTGATAGCTTGTTTATGATCTAACAAATAAAGCTTGCCTGAAGATCAGTGTGCAAAGCCAACCACACTAGTCAGCCATAGAGGCCAGATAGTGGTGGGACACACCCTTAATCCCAGCAGCCACACTAGTTACTGTAGAGGTGGTGGTGCACGCCATTAATCCCAGCACTATAGAGGAACATAAGATGTGTGAGACAGGAGTGCAGTGTGATCATTTTGCAATCACACTGAGGACAGGATTGGCTCTTTTGATCTGAGACTTGGTAGAGGTAAGAACTCTCTAGTGGTTGGCTGCTTTGCTTTTCTGATCGTCTGCTTGAACCTCAGTATCTGTCTCTTGATTTTTAGTATTCCTGCTATACCAGCACACCTGGCTTCTTTACAAGGATGCTGGGATCTTGCATGTCAAGTACTTTATCAATAAATCTATCTCTCTAGCCCCCACAGACCTTGTTTTCATTTACTATTTCGCCTAGTATTTCAACTTTAGCTTGCCTGACTCTTAACAATTAAATGCAGATTTCTGTAGGCAAGACTCTACACTACACATGTGCATGTTGATTAGTCCCTTTCCTTTGCTTCCGTAAAATAAGGATGTCTTCATTTTATCTTTCAAACTTCCTCGGATTCTATTTGTAAGAGGATTCTATTAGTAAGATCAAAGGAGACAAAACTTTACTGAAACTGGTCTTATTTCAAATACACTTTTAAAGTATTAGTTTAAATTAAAATTATCTTTTGTATTGGAATTTTTCTGCATCTAATCACATTTTACTAAATTGGATTTGGAATTCATTCTAACATAATATAGAGTTCGCAAGTCTACTAGTATATTTAATTTGGAACATGTCAGGATAATTATCAGGTTTTAGCACTTAGAATTTCACATCCTCTTTTATTTCCACCTGGAACTCCTGGGTGCTATGTGTTAAAATCATCTAAATCTTTCTCACATGTGCTAATGTCCTTTCCTTCATTCTCAGTGCTATAGCTGAGCATTTTAGCCAATACTCATTCCTGCAATAATTTCCACAAGAATGGGTTTATTCCTCCCTTGAATATTGGTAGGAAGAAAGAATATTTGTAGTGTCAAGTAATGTGGAATTTGAACACTGTGAACATTTTCAACTAGACATATCAAGTTCAAGTTCTTTAGCAGATGTTGGCTTAAGCTTTTTTCTTTTCCTTTAAGTTTTAGTGATTTGTAATTTTGCAAGAACTTGTTCATTTGAGAAAATGAATTTGTTTATTCACTTCTGATAAAAAGGAAAATGTCTTCTTCTTGATTAGCTTCTTCAAGGAGTCTTCCTTTTTACTAGTATATTGAAAACCTTCCTTCAGGCTTCCTTCAGGTTTATGCCCTGAGTTTTTAGGCTCCTAATTCATGGACCTTTGCTTTTCTCAAGCCACCGCGCAACAGTTCCACTTTTCCTCTTCACTGCTGTGGATAGCCATCCGATATAATCCCAGAGAAAGAGTGAGGATGCTTTGTTTCTGAAATATTCACCGTTGAGCATGCCGCTTAGTGTTTGCTGCTGCTCTGTGTTAGTAGATGCCCACACACGTTCTTCAGCGGACCTCACAGTTCCAAATGTGCTCAGAGGTTTACATCCTGAATGGACACGGAGTGCTGCTGCCATTTCTCTGAATCTCGCTGACTCATGCGGTTTTCTTAAAAGAGGTTGGTTACTCCCATCGCATCCGTGCCACAATTGCAACACGTGTATGTTGCAGGCAGATCATTGTCATTGGTTACAGGGTTTGTTAGCTGAGTGATATTGATGGATACCCACTGGACAGCCACGGAAATTGCCTTCCGTTTTCTACGAGATGGGAAGCTCCTTTACATAATCTTCTTCTACTGGGGTCTGTATTTGTTAAGCTCTCTGAAATTTGCATTTTCACATGCGAAACCCAAATGTTACTACCGACTTATATATCCCAAATGTGAAGTTGAAATCTTTTTTCATTTGCTGGGGTAACTGTCTTTTGTTATTTGAACAGAAAGCCTCATAGTCTTCGTAACACAGAGGGTTCAGGAAAATGAGAGAAACTCATTGAGAAAGTGGGATGCAACGGAAAACATGCCAAAACCTACCATAATAAGCATAAATGCTTGCACCCGTGTTTTCAATTTGATAACTCTCATTCTGAAAACAGTGTTAGAATGTTGAAAGTGGTTATATTTCATGTCCTGTTCTAGAAGCACCTGCAGTGAAAGACTTTATTTAAAGGAAGAAAAATCTAGTAGGGACTGCCATTCTTCTCCCAAACTAACAGTGATTCTTCGGGAAAATTTCTCAATATTCTAGAAAATTATTTTCTGCTGTTTCTTAGTTGGCTTTTTTTTTGTTCAATTCCTCAAAGATTTAACCCCAGAATTAACATATGCAAATATGCCTCTAGGCATACACCTATGAGAAAGGGGTACATATGTCCTTATAGAAATTATATCCAAATAAGAATTGTTTATAACAGAAGAAATTGGAAACAATCTAAAATGCCCATCTGTGGATAGATGAATTTGAGCACATAAACACAGTGGGCTACTGTTTAGCCATTGACAAGGGTGGAGTACTGATATATACTAATACTGTGAGGGCCTCAAAGACATCATGATAAGGGAAGGAAGAAAGAGACCAAATGTCATGGGTTGTATAGTCCATTTACTATGATACCCTTAGAATATGTATATGAAAAGGACTAGGAGGGCAGAAAAAAAAAGTGGCAGGTGGTTGGTGTTTATGAAGTGACAAAAGCTGTGAATTATAGAGCTGTTGTTTAAATAACACTGAAGATATACTGACTACTTCCACTTTAAATGGTCACATTATGAATTTCAAAACCTCAGTGAAGTTTTATGAAAGCAACTATTTGGCAATCATTACTCAGCTTGTCTCCACTAGGGGGCGCTGTTTCCATTATGAACCAAGCCATTTACTATTTGGGGGGGAATGGCTTTTATCCTTGCAAACCCCTCTCCCAGTTTATTTTATTTGTACTTTAGGTGTAAACATTGGAAGAAAACATATATTTTAGTAACTGCTAAAGGAAATTATGCTGTATTTGAATGTATCTCTTAAAAGGGGAGTTTGTGAAGTGTCCAGTAAATATTTTTTTCGTTGAATGACAATCTCATGGTTGCAAAATTAAGCCAGCATCAACAAACCACAACATTAAAGAAACGGTTAATGGAAGCAGTTCAAAGTCTCAAGTGAAGACAGAAAAAGGGAACCCTCCAATAATTCACATCTTCAGGGAATTTCAAATATTTCTTCATGACCACTGCAATTGGTAGAACACTGAAAGCATTATTTTTCATAAGTAGAATAAAAATCATCTATTTAAATTAAAACAACTTTATTAGAGTTCTTTACAGAAGCTACTTCTTGTAGCTGTCCCAGGAATAAAATAATTAGACCATCGTGTCCTTGAATGTCTGCGGCCAGTGGCTTAAGGAGAAAAATGTAGTGTCTGCTGTGTATCCACCAATGTGGAATTTTTTCCAGCTCCAAAACCACAAAATACACGACTCTTTATGCAATAAGAATGCCCTCTCTCTACCAGCCAAAGCAAAATCAAAAGGCAGTATGGAGAGTCAGGCAGGGCAGACACAGGCTCCGGGGTAGATCTGAGTCAAGGCACTCCAATTAGAGCTTGTAATTATAGGCCTGGCTTCTATATAAAGCCAGTGGTCCCCATCTTCCAAAACATGGGACTGCGTGGGAAAGGCACAAGCTGTTGAGTTGCAAAGACCACACGGTGATGAAAACCAGAAAGCCCTGGCTACCGGAGCCTCTAGGAATCTGGAAGCAGGATTTCAATGGAGCAGAATGACTTGGAAATATTTAAGAAACTATTCTCAGTAAATAATGTAAATGGTGTGTCGCATTCCCCAGCAGCTGCCATTCTGCCGTAGTAGAAATAAACCACTACTGTTAAGGCTGGAGTACATTGTCACCGGCAGACTCACATGTTGGTATGATCTGGGGAGATGAGGCCTTAGCTGGAAGAAGCAGCTCCCTCCCAGCATGGCCTGGAAAGATGGCTCCTATCTGCAGGCTCTCCCCCCTACCCACTTCTTCAGACACTAAGAGTGAACCCCTGGCACTTGCTCCTACTGCCATATTGTTCTGCCTCCACTCCGGCTCAGTGAATTGGGTTCAGTCAACCAAGGACTGAAGCTGTGATCCCAAACAGATATTCCCCCCCTCTAATTGGTTTCGCTGAGGTCTTGATCATACAGGCTCATGAAGAAAAGCAGTGCCAATAACTGGAGGCTGGCATGTAGAAGAATGCAGATCGATCCATGTTTATCACCATGCACAAAACTTAAGTCCAAATGGATCAAAGACCTCAACATAAATCCAGCCACACTGAACCTCTTAGAAGAGAAAGTGGGTGGTACCCTTGAACGAATTGGTACAGGAGACAGCTTCCTGAACATAACACCACTAGCACAGACAGTGAGATCAACAATGAATAAATGGGACCTCCTGAAACTAAGAAGCTTCTGTAAGGCAAAGGACACAGTCAGCAAGACAAAAAGGCAGCCCACAGAATGGGAAAAAAATATTCACTAACCCCACATCTGACAGAGGGTTGATCTTCAAAATTTACAAAGAACTCAAGAAGCAAGTCTCCAAAACACCAAAGGATCCCATTAAAAAGTGGGCTGCAGAACTAAATAGGGAATTTTCAATAGAGGAGTTTAAAATGGCTGAGAGGCACTTGAGAAAGTGCTCAACATCCTTAGCCATCCGGGAAATGCAAATCAAAACAACTCTCAGATACCATCTCACTCCTGTCAGAATGGCTAAAATCAAAAACACCAATGACAATTTATGCTGGAGAGGATGTGGTGAAAGGAGAACACTCCTCCATTGCTGGTGGGAGTGCCAACTTGTTCAGCCACTTTGGAAATCAGTATGGAGATTCCTCAGAAAAATGGGAATAAACCTACCACAAGACCCAGCAACTCCACTCTTAGGCATATATCCAAAAAATGCCCATTAATACAACAAGGCTGTCTGTTCCACTATGTTCATAGCAGCATAATTTGTAATAGCCAGAACTTGGAAGCAACCTAGATGTCCCTCAACCAAAGAGTGGATAGAGAAAATGTGGTACGTTTACACAATGGAGTACTATTCAGCAGAAAAAAAACAATGGAATCCTGAGATTTGCAGGCAAATGGATGACACCAGAAGAAACCATCCTGAGTGAGGTAACACAGTCACAAAAAGAGAAACATGGCATGTAGTCTCTCGTATATGGATTTTAGACATAGTTCTGGGGAGTGCCAGCCTACAATCCCATGGCCAGAGAGTCAGGGAAACAGAAACTTTATTCAGTGGCTGATGGAAGAAGAGGCAGACTCCCACAGCTAAGCACTGAGCTGAACTCAAGAAAGCCAGTAACAGAGAAGCAGAACTGATGACCAAAGGGATTAAGACTGGGCTGGTTTAACCCCTAGAAACAGCTGACCTGACAAGGGTTAACTCCTGATTCCCAGGCTGATGCTTGGGAATCCAGCATGGGACTGATCCAGACCCCCTGAACAGGGATGTCAGTGAGGAGGCCTCGGCAATCTATGGGGCCTCTGGTAGTGGATCAGTATTTATCCCTGGCATACGAATAGATTTTGGGAGCCCATTCCACATAGAGGGATGCTCTCTCACCCTGGACACGTGGGGGAGGGGCTAGTCCCTGCCCAGATGATATGACAGACTTTGTGGATTCCCCCATGGAGAGCCTCACCCTCCGTGGGGAGCAGAGGGGCTTTGGGATGGGGGTAGGCGGGGGCCGGGGATGGAGGGAAGGGAGAGAGAGCTAGATTGACATGTGAAGCAGGCTTGTTTCTAATTTAAATTTAAAAGTACATACAAAATAAAAGAAGCTGTATTGTGAGCATTGCTGGTCATCTTCACCCAGGTTTGTTGTAATAAATGGAATACAAACTACAAAGAGAAACATTTTTTAAAACTTGTGGTGTTGTAAGAAAGGGAACGCTATTAAAGCTGAGGCCAAAGAAGGCATGCTTTCCCAAGAGATTACGGCATCAAAAGACACCCAAGTATTTTCATCTAGGAAGCTAGGAAGGATGCTCTGAGGACATACCAGGTGTCAACAAGACACCACTCATTCAAGTCTTACACCATTAGGGTACCAAGGTATAAACTCATTTAAGACTTTCCCTCAGGAAGAGAACACTGCCTCAGGGCAGGCATTATGCTCACATTGGCTGGCCTGGGAAGTGGTCTAACCCAAGATTCATCTCTCTGAGCTAGGCCACCTAGGTACCCATTCCACCATGCTCAGCATCTATGGTCCGAGAGAGGCAGGAAACAGGTTACTACTTAGTGTAGGACTTGATGTGATCCTCTGATGGTAGTTCTGCAGGCGTGAAGAAGGGAGGAGTTACAGGCTTATTACTCTTTCTATTGTTAGTTCATCAAAAAGCCCAGGAGGCCCAACAGCAAATGGTAGATGTGGCATCCGTGAAGACAGCCTGTGAGATGGCTCCATGAAGTCTTGAGAGTAGGCATAAGATGCAGTGGAGACCCAATCAGATTGGAAATGTCAGATATATGGATTACCTGTCAAGGCAATATGTAGAGCCAGCCAAGAGGAGGCCATGTAGGATATATCTGGAATGGGATACCGAAGCCTTTTAGACGTCACATCACACCACAACATGCCCTGGTTGCTACACATGTTACCACAGGATTTAATATTTATCCTGTTCAGTTGCAATCTCGATTTTGTCTGCTCTCTCCTTTCTATATCCTGTCTCCTCCTTTCAGAATTGGAATACCTATCCTGTGACAATTTATATGGAAGTGTGTAATTTTTTTAAGTGAGGACGCATAGCTAAGAATTCGCCTTAAGTATTAGTGCAGAAATCAGACTTGCTGTGAGACTTTAGGGATTCTGGGAGATAGACTGAAGGCATTTTACACATAATGGTGAGATGTGTATGAGCTTTGGAAGGCCAGGGTCAGAATGCTATGGTTTGACTATATAGTGTCCCGTATGGTGTCATATCTTAGAGTCTCAGTCCCCAGGTTTTAGTTCTGTTTGGAAGGTAGTGGAAATATTAGGAGATAAGGTGTAGCTAGGAATGTAGGTGACACAGGCTTGCTCTGCAGTGATTGCCATGTCCTCAGTCTCTTTCCCTTTGCTGTCTGTCCTCCTGCTTCCTAGATAGGAACAGCCTCTCCCACATGTTCCTGCCACTGTGACGACTCTCCTCTTCAAGCCCAAGGCAATTGGTTCAGCCAACTGTGAACTGAAATCTCTGAAAATATCAGTCAACATAAACCTTTCCTTTTCTTATACATGAAATGAAGGGAACCTTTGAAGACTACTGACAGAAATGTGAATTGGTCCAGCCACTGTGAAAATTGGTGTGGAAATTCCTCAAAAACATTAGAAGTACAGCACAAATAAGCGAGCTAGGAATATCCATTCCTGGTCTACACCGGGAGAACTCAAGGTCCATATTTCACAGAGATTCCTGCCTTCCAAAGCTTGTCATGACACGATTCACAAAAGATGTGTTGTGGCATCAGCCAGCAAACAAGTGGGTTTAAGAACTTGGTGTATATGCACAAGATAAAATTATATAGCCATAAAGAAAAAGGCTGGGCAAGAAGGCACACACCTATGGTCTCATCACTTGGGAAGTTGAAGTAGGGGGATCATCTCATGTTCAAAGAAAACCTAGGCTACAGAATGATATGGGGGTGGTCATCATTTGAAAGAAAATTGATAGAACTTGAAATCCTCACATTAAGTGAAATAAGCCAGGAATAGAGGGATCAATACACATGTTTTACTCATATGACAAATGCAGATTGTTTTGGTTTTCAAGACAGGGTTTCTCGATGTAGCCCTGACTTTCCTGGAACTCAATTTGTAGACCAGGCTAGCATTGAGCTCAGGGATCTACCCCTGCCTCCTGAGTGCTGGGATTAAAATCATACATCACTATGGATGACTCTCTCTCTCTCTCTCTCTCTCTCTCTCTCTCTCTCTCTCTCTCTCATATCACATGCATGTGATCACACAGGTACACACACACACACACACACACACACACAAATAATACAGTATCTTCTGCCTCCACACAGTATTGTCTCCTGGGGATGCTGCACATTTAAATCCAGATGAATTCGTTTTATGAGAAAAAAAATTTATTTGAATTCTGGGAAGAGAGAGAGAGAGAGAGAGAGAGAGAGAGAGAGAGAGAGAGAGAGAGAGAGAGAGATCTCAGTCCCCATGAGCAATAGACACATTATGAAATAAGCTTAGAATCTTGGGACTCATTTACTGCCCCACCAGCAGGCACTTCAGCTCCTTTGCATCCCAAGGACTTAGCATCATGACTGACCCAGGGATGTTGACCATTTTGTATAGATTAAGTATTCCTACACACAGTCTTCCAAGGAGGGTATGTTGCTCTTCACAGACCATAAGATGATTAGCAGTCATCCCTCTGATGTTGAGACAGTGAATGGAATCTCAAAACTAGTGATGAAGCCTCATTTCCTACTTTCTCCACGTACATTCCCTGCCCCGGAAAAGGGGGAAAAAGTCTTCATTTTGAACCTGGAGTTTTTTTAGAGTTCAAGGCACTTGCCTTGTGTTGGCAAGGGAGGAAGGATGGAAAAGGCAGTGGGAATGGTGCCAGTAACATTCATTGGAGGACTAAGAGTAAGACTACAGGGTGTAAAGTACTTAGTTATGAAAAGTGAACATCTATAGCACTTTCTTTACATATAATTCCTTTTTAAAACAGTGGTTCGGCCCAGCGGTGGTGGCACATGCCTTAAATCCCAGCACTCGGGAGGCAGAAGCAGGCAGATCGATGTGAGTTCGAGGCCAGCCTGGTCTTCCTTATAAGTAACAGCAAAGAAAAGCAAATGAAGACAGAAAACCTCGCTTCCTATGTTGAGACTGTCATTTTTTACAAAAGGACTGGAGAGGTGGCTTGGTGGTTAAGAACGCTCACTGATTTTATACAGGTGCTACATGGCAGCTCACACCTGTCTGGAAATCCAGTTCCAGCGAGCCAGGGCTCTCTTCTGGTCTCCAAAGGCACCACATACAAGCTGGATACACACATACAGGCAAGCAGTTAAACACATAGTAAAAACAAATACGTTTGTTAAATAAGATAGGGGTAAATTTTAGGATTTAAAAGCTGGCTGTTCTTGTTTGGAAGTATCTTCTTAGGTTGCTATTAAACCATTTTGCTGGAAACTCTATCTTTGCAATTGCAAAATATTCCCATAACTCTTAACTGACTACTGTGGGTAAGCCTGGTCAGGCCACGTGATCTTTATTAGTGGACTACAACTACTTATTACCAATAAAAATGTCCCAACTTCAGATCAGCAGCCATGACAATGCATCCTGAGGGACCACATTTGCTTTACACTATGCTTAACTAAATCTAGCAGTAAAATCAATTAACTTATAAATAATAATGTATTGATTTTTCCCATTTCAGTAATACTTGTCTCTTAGGTAAAATTCTCCTCTCTCTCTCTCTCTCTCTCTCTCTCTCTCTCTCTCTCTCTCTCTCTCTCTCTCTCTCTCTGTCTTTCTTTCTCTCTCTTTCTCCCTGTCTCTCTCTCTCTGTCTCTCTCCCTCTCTCTCTCTCCCCTTTCCTCTCTCTCTGTCTCTCTAGTTTTTTTTTTGTTTTTTGTTTTTTTTGCTGTTGTTAATTTCAGAAAGCATGAGAAAGGATTTTTCCCTTCATTTAACTCCTTGAGAATGTACATTATTGCAGACTGCCTTTAGTGACTCTACTAGACTAGAGACCAAACAAATGAGGAAACAAACTTAATTAAATGGAACTTGGTATGCAATTAGCATTAGAAAAAGCTTTTTATAGTTTTTAGAAAGCTGCCCTGAAGCTGTTTCTTCTTAAACAGCTTCCCAACTGTGAGGGAACATTCTAGGTAGACAAATTTGAAATATTTTTAACTAAAGGCAAAAGGTAACAAAGTAAAAGAGGGATAGACTGGGAAATGCTCACTTCTTACAACTGTTCTAAAGAAAAGTGTAAAAAGTTTGGCATGACTATATAACCTGTTTTGCTATCATTACATTTTCAAAGGGCCATTCTTCAGTGGCAGATTCTGACCATGACATTGGACAAACTCATCACTTTAGACACTGTGGGGTCAAAGTGCAAAATGGGAAGAAACAGTGTGGCAGATTGCAGACCATGCTCATCTGCTGGCATCACCTCAAGCTATCTGAAGTCACTGGATATACTTTGACATAAGAACAAAACATGCTCATGATAATAAATGTGCAGACTTGGAACTAATCTGTAATGCAATCCACCTATTTGGATTTTGTTGTTGCCACTTTATAAGTTTAGTTTTATCAGCAATACAGACGTTCACATGGAAATTGCAATAGTGACATTGTTTTGTTGTTGTTTGCTTTTGTGTTTGTTTGTTTGTTCAAGACAGGGTCTCTTTGCATAGCTCTGGCTGTCCTAGAACTTGCTTGTAGACCAGGCTGGCTTCGAACTCACAGATCTGCCTGCCAACCCCCCCACCCCTCACCCCCCACCTTCCCTGCAGGTGTAAGATCTACCACAACCTAGCAAAATTGCCTTTTGTTATGCAAGTGTAACAAGACCAATTGGTAGTCATTGCTTAACTTTTGTCAAAACTCCTTGACTGCTCTCCTGTCCTGTGTCAGTCCTTTGCCTGCCTACAGACTTTGGTGAACTTAAAGCAATTGAGAGTCCTGGTGAGCCCAGGGTCTCCTGTTAATGGCTTTATTGCTCCTTGTGAGGCTCAAAGCACTCCACCTGTGTAGACAAAGAACAATCGTCCTCAGTCCAGCCACTCAAGAAACTACTTAAACTGAAGGTAAGTGACTCCTGGCTGGGCACAGCTTTTCTAGTTGTTCACATGCGCTTCTGGGAAGGGGAATGGAGGCATCTTTAGACAGACAGAACAGGAGGGAGCACTTGTAATTTTGCTTGTTTTCATTTCAAGCTAAGGAAGGAAATTATCCAAATGGTAGCTGTTTTAGCTTTAAAAAAAAAAGAAGATATTAACAAGAATTCTACTGAAATAATGGAATCACAAGCTTAAAAATAGTGGCTTTGTCAACACTTTGATGCCTAAATCTGGTCCCTTGGAGACTGGAGATTGCTCCTGTAGATGAATTAGTCTAATGATGCTGGGTAGCAAAACACATTCCAATTCATAAACCTGGAGGATTCTAAACTGTACTGGATTGAAAGAAAACAACTAGAAGGTGGTGGAAGAAAAGGGTAGCCAGCACACTGTCCTCAGGAATTCTCAAAGGCTGTGTTCCGTGAGTGACTCATGGGCTCCATGGGATAAGAATCATCACACTATAAATGGTCCTTTGGGGCTCAGGAAAAGGCAACATCTAAGGTATCCAGAAAATGATTGGCTGCTGTCAATAGCATTAACTAACAAGCCTGGAGCAAGAAGTATACACACTGAAAAAGCATTGCATAATGCATGAATTATTTTTTTCTTTTAGTTAGAGATATTTAGTGAGGATGAATTGAAAGCATTACTTTAAGTGGGTGGGGTCTGAAAACTCACTATTAGTAGGCAATGGGAGAATTAGTTGTTGGTGTGGACCTTGAAGGGACCAGACCCTCATCCAGATCCCGGCTTTAGCAGCCATGACAGGCTGCAGAAAAAAAAACTCAAGGACATGTGCTTGCCTGACCTTGGCCCTCCTCCCAGTCACTAGGACATCAGATACCCTCCACTTGGCAAGGAACCAATCAGAAGTTAGCTGGCGGGCTTTGGGTGTGCTTTAAGGCGCTTTATGGTAAAAGTGGCAGAGCATAGCAACCACCCTGGGAGGGCCTATAAGTCATAACAACCAGTTGACCAATCAACACAGGACAGATCATCCAAGCCTGGAAGCACACCAGTCCTGAGACTGTTGCAAAGCCCTAGAAATTCCCCTTATGCTACCCAATAAATTCCCTACCTCACGGCCTCTTGGGGTCCTTCTCAGCAGCTGCCTTGTTGGAAGGAGGGAGGGCCGGAGTTAATGCAGTTAACTTGTTAATAATAAAAGACTCTTTGCTTTTGCATCAGAACGGGTCTCTTGGTGATTTGGGGGTTCAGAATCTGGGCACAACACACCCGTGTCCCAACAGTAGGCATATTTAGAGGGACTCACATTGAATTACAGCATGGAACTTAGGATCACCAACAGCTGCATATCTGAGGTCAGACAAAATTCAAGATGAGTCAGTCATGGATTCCAAGGCCAACCCCAGGTTTGGAGATTCCAGAACACTCAGTGTGTGTTTATAAATTTTGGAATCCTATAAAGGAAAGTGAGTGTTTAGCATAAATCACATTATTTGTATATATACTCTAAGGACAATAAGCCAATTAACTGTTCTTTTTAAGTTATATTATTTTATGTTTGTAAAGTTGCATATTTTCATAAGGAATTGTTTACCAGCAAAGTTCCCAAAGACTAGTCAGTGGACAAGCCACCAACCTGACCTTTCTAAAGAGAATTGTATTGGGAGATTAACTTTTTTATGCAGCTTAAAACCTATATTTACTGTCAGACAACAAAAGTAATATTTTTTAAGAGCTAGAGAAAAGTCGGCCTAGGGATAGTCAAGAATCAAAGTCATGACAAAATGAGATTCTGTAGTTGTATGTATGTATGAATATGTGTGTATCTATCTAATCCATTGTCTATCATCTATCTAATCTAGGACACATCAATTGATTAGTAAATAAATCAGTGCCATTATCACTGTTGGATTTAAAGATAAATGGAATTGATGCAACAAAGAGCCTAAGACCAAAGGGATACTAACCTGATATCTATATCATGTACTTAGTAGCTAATATACAAATTATATTCCTTTCTCTCCCTCACAAATCAAAAAAGACTTGTTTCATTCACTATCAATCAGGCTGAACTCTTCTAATATACTGCTTCTCTTTTCTGTGCTGAGAATTGAATTTGGGACTTCTCATGTACAAGGCAAGTTCTCTACCACTGAGCTGTGGGACCAGCTTCCATTCTATTTGGAATTAATATCCATCTTAGCAATCCAAGTGATTAGGTGGGAAAAAACCAGGGCAGGAAAATCACACTTCAGTTCCTTATTGATTTTAGACACTTGGTCTCTGGCAAAAGGCTGAGAGTCAATATATTTATTGATTTGTCATCTAATAGCGGACACAGCATAGCCACAGCAACTCCAAGTGGCTGCATAAAGGTGAATGCCCCAAACAGCACACAGCTTTCTCTTAATAATCAACATCAAGGAAGATGAGAGGTAGAAAACTCAAGACAAGCATTTAAGAAGCAAAAGGTATTAGTGAGAGGAAGCTGTAAAAGGTAAACGTCATGCTTGCTAACACCATTTTCTGAAGAGAGAGATGCCTGGCTACGCATTTCTGGAGTGAAGGCCTGGGCCTGCATTGCTTAGACAAGTCTCCTACTTGATCAATTGGGATTCTGCATCCTCCAGAGTGGGTCCTTCTCAGGGGTGGAAGGCTGACCATCCATGTGTTGCTGGAGGGTGGCACATACGTAAAAGAGCTTTAGAGATTTCTCAACACTGGGTGAGCACGACTATAAACCAAAGAGGCTGTGGTGTCCACAATTCCTACCAGAGGCAAGGAAGTCTGACAACAGTGAAACCCAAGAACGTGAGAACTACTCACTGGGAGGAGCAGTAGCTTTGCCACAGGAGAGGGTATGAGCACACAGTGTGCTCCTGTGAATCGCACAGATGTGGGCATGTGGTCTGATGAAGTCAGTCTGTTAGAGGATTGAGACCATGTATAAGTCAACTGAGTGAACCAGAAATATTTGGGTAGTTGAAATTGGCCAGCTATGCTGTTAACTTGCAGACTTCCCGATCTTAATAGTGTTAAAGTCACCCATCCTGGGGCACCATTGTTCCCAAGAAAAGAGTGGGTCACCCAAGACGAAGCTCCATTATAATGCAATTATACTGTACACTGATTAGAACTGGGTAGAAATTTAGATAAAATGCCTTTGAATCACTTATACTTGAACGGTGCTTAGCTGGCCAATCAGAAGAGGAAATCTGGTAAGTAAATCCTATTTTCTGGGTCAAGCAGCCACAAACCTGAGCAAACCCAGGGAACACACAAATTTTTTCCCCACTTAAAAGTTCTAGAATATTACTGGGCCAAATTTTAGAGGTATTTTTTTTTACTTGTATACTCAAATTATACTTTATAGTTATATATGTTAGTGGTTATATATGTTCAATATATATAATAGTTATATATGTTCAATTCCACAAGTAGGATTTTAAATTTTATATATATGGACAGATTTAATACATATATATGTTAAAAACAATTAGTTATTTTATATATGCTGCTGGGCTGCTGGATGATTTTTCAATCATTAAAAATAGTATCTTGATCCATGGAGTGTGGTTAACCTACTAGGACCACATCCTTAGGAGAACTAATCCCCCCACAGCCATCAACTATGAATAGCTCCTTTGCTAGGGGTGGGAGCATATGAGCCTCTCCCCATTCCTGGTGTTATTCTTAAATATTTGCTTTCGTAAGTAAGTAGGCACTTTAGCTGTATAGCTTTTATTAATTATCATTGTGTGTGTGCATGTATGATGCATATGTGTAATCGTATAAACATGGATAAAATAGATTTCCTTACTTCATTCATCTGGTTGGTTGTGTTGTCCCCTTTAAAGTCACTAATCATTTTGCAGGAATTGTAATTCTTCCCCAAGAAGTTTACCCATTTTGGTATCTTTGTATCTTGCAATTGAGGAGTTACAGTCTTTTAGAGAAGTCGTGCTGCTTTATTTTGTTGTGTTTATTGTAAGAAAAAAAGTATCTTGGGCATATAGAACATATACATTCTTATTAATTAACTATATTTTGTTTGATTGAGAAGCAATCCTTCCAGACATACAAGGAAAGGAAAAGGATAAGCAAAAACATACAAAAGCACTGCTTCAAGATATCTGATACAAGCCCAACATGCAGGGAATGGAGAGTGGGTGGAGACTCATTTCAGTCGTATAGCCTGCAATTCAATCTATCATGTCTATATATATTGAGACTATTGGATCCCCCAAAAAAACTCTGGACATCAAAGCTTGGTGATCTGCAGGCAGCAATGCTTACTATATTGTCACACATCACAATGCTGGCAAGATGACTCACTGTGGCTCTGCGGGGAGGCTGGGACAGGGAAGTGGACATGTTAATGCTTGGCCCTCCACATCACTGCCTTTGGGTAGTTCTATAGATACCATTTTCCTGGAGTAAAACTATATATAACAGCACTTCCCCAGGGTCTGAGAAATGTCCTGCTGCATAACTAACTGAACCAAGGGAAATCAGAAAAGTTGTCAAAAACAATACTTAGCTTATCAGAAGTGACGGGTGTGGGGTCAGGGAGAATTCACAGTTGCTGCTTAAAATAAGAAACACCTTTGAGGGAAACCTGTGTTCATATTCTGTGAAATCTGACTCAGCTATGGTCAGAGTCACTTAAGTCATCTCAGTGGACATCTGTATGCCTTTCCTTCACTTATTCATACAAGGCAGACCCTCACCGTGTCCCTGTGACCAGATGCATCAGCGTTTGGACTCATCAGCATTTTGGGGGAACATGTTATAGATATGGGTTCTCTAGTTATACTTCAGAGGTACTGAATCAGAGACTTGAGAGTAGGGTCAGTAGAGTCGGAATATGTGTCTGGTTAAGGATTCTGGGTAATGTACATTAGTACATTAGTTATAAAAGTTATTGAGCTGAGGAAATGTCACGTACCTTTACATCCAATTACATTCCTCTTCCTCACTGAAGACTTGTTAGGCCTAGAAATGTGATGCCCCTGAGAGCTCCTGGATCATCTTCTGTATGCTAACACAGCAGGTTCCTTTTATTTTGGGGGTGGTGTTAAGAGAAGCTTTTTCTTTGCTAGCCACTTTGGTTTATCCCCCGCCAGTCGCCTGGGCTCTGCCGCGCCAGCCTGGTTCTAGATCCGCATGAGTCCCAAATAAACACACAGGAGGCTATATTAATTATGAAGCTGTTGGCCTTGCTTGTTTCTTACTGGCTAGCTCTGCCTTAAGTAATTACCCCATAATTGTTAATCTAAGTAAGTCTCTTACCGGAGAATAGTTCCAGGCTTCCTACCCCCAATGGCGTTACATGTTGACTCTCCTGTGTTTCTCCTACCCAGAATCCTCCTCGACTCCTAGTCCCTCCTATCTAGGTTTTCTATTGGCCAGACAGTACTTTATTGACAAATGCACAGGCAAATAACAGGACTTCCCCAACAGGGTGGGGGCTCTAAAGTTCTCTTGAAATCCAGGATTCCTCAAATCTCTTGCAATCTTCAAAAAGCTTTTTTGTGTACATGGAACATATTTATTATGCTATAAATTAAAAATGAGAAAAGGTAAATTTTTATTTTAAAATAAGAAAGAGAGACTATGCTGGCATAAATTATTTTTTATGAAAGTTACTGTCTTCCAAAACAAGTGAGAAAGATGGCATTGGTTTAATGTCTGCCTGATAGGAGACAGCTGAGTTCTTGTGTTTGTTTTTTTGTGCTTAATCTGTTGAAATATGTTGTTTTGGTTAAAGTAAAGAGGAAAATTTGTCCTCACAGACCTTGAGTAGCAGACAGAAACACGTTAACCTCTGCAGATTACAATGGCTGCTCCTGGCTGCTAGTGAAAACTTACCAAGGGTTGTGTTTGAGGAGTGAGTTGCAATGTGAAATTGGAATGGCATTACCTTCATCTCAGTACTCGGCCACAATAAAATCCTTTGGTCTCTCCTAAATGGCTGTCCTACCATAGCATTTTTTGTAACACTGTGTCTTAGTTACTTAGTGTTAAACTGCTGTGAAGAGACACCATGGCCAAGGCAACATACAAAAGAGAGCGTTTAACTGGGGGGTTTGCTAACATTTTTACAGGATGAGTGCATGACCATTAGGCAGGGAGGCGTGGCCTCAGGCAGGTGGGCAAGCAGGCATAGCACTGGAACTCTGGCAAATTTATATGTGGCCCACAAGTTGGAGACAGAGAGCTAGAGACTGGGACTAGCATGGGCTCTCAAACCTCAAAGCCCACTCCCAGTGACACACGTCCTCCCCAAGGCCACGCCTCCCAATGCTTCTCAAACAGTGTACCAGCTGGGAATCAAACATTTAGATACGTGAGCCTATGTGAGCCATTCTCATCCAAACCTCCACACAGCAGTCACTGACTCGATGAGCTATGAAGAATACCGAGTTGTCATATATTCCAATAAAATAATTTTGTTGGTGAATGTCCCCATCTATGTTACAAATGTCCTGATACATTGGGAAGACCCCAGGTTAACAGTGGTAGACACATTTCAGAATTCTAGTCTTTGCCGGAAAGCTCAGATTTTACCACTGGAGGCCATCAGTATTCATTGAAATGACAGACTCTTTTCCTTCATACTCACGAAACTGCCTGCAAAATCCCCGAACCTAAAAAGCATAGTATGTCTGCTAGTCATTACTTCAAGAGAAAATGACTTCATACACACACACACACACACACACACACACACACACTTCTTGCTTAGCTCCTGACTGAAACAATACCACTGCATTTTTCCTTAAGCAGCCATCACGTTGTTGTTTCAAGCAGAAGGGGCTTAGCCATACTTTGCACTTAATCACACAGTGTTTGAAAGACAGGCACTCAAAGGTTACGACTCAGTTAATCAATTTTTACTGCTTCATCAAAGACAAGTGACACTCACTTTTACCTTACCCTCCTCCTCCTTCTCCTCCTCCTCCTCCTCCTCCTCCTCCTCCTCCTCCTCCTCCTCCTCCTCCTCCTCCTCCTCCTCCTCCTCCTCCTCTCCCCCATTCTCTCTCTCTGCCTGCAGTGAGAACACTGGTTTCCTCTGGTGTTCTCTGCTGGAACATTTGTACCTCCACCACTCTGGCTTCTGAGTTGCTTATGCAGATGTTAGCACAAGGAGAAAGGCTAACAGTGTCTTTCATGTGTTTATGAGAAGCATTTTTACTTCATGAAACCTCAGTAAAGGTCTTGGGGACACCCCCAGAGGAAGTTCACTTTAAGATCCTTGCTACAGCTGAGCTCCCTGGTACCCAGAATAAGTGGGGACATCTGAGGGCAGAGGTCCTGTCTTTTTTGGAATTTCATTTTAAAGTCAAGGAAAGTACAAACAGCACAAAACAAATAGATTTAGAACAAGTAAATAGCTTGACTGTCGGCTACATTGGAACATGTTGCTCCGCTTTACTTCAGTGTTTGTGCAATAAATATGTACCCGCCACTGTAGGCTGGTAGGAAAACCCACAATCAGAAAGGAGGCAAGCCATGGAAACCATGTCTTGGAACATTCTCGCTGGCACGTGAAATATTCTAAAGAGCTCATAGTCATAAGAGATTGTGTTCAGTTTCATTAGGGAATGAATCTGGTGTTTGAAAGTAAGAGGTAAGTTTCTGGGGTGCTACAGTGTATTTATAGTGTATTCTCCATCATACAGACCTGCCAGATAGCCAGCTTTTCCATGGCAACTTCTTCAAGAAATGCTGCAAAACATAGTCTTTCCTTTTGGCTCACATTTACAGAAGAAAAAAAAAAAAGAGTCCTTTAAAAAAGGTGCGTTGGTGGCGCACGCCTTTAATCCCAGCACTCGGGAGGCAGAGGCAGGCGGATCTCTGTGAGTTCGAGACCAACCTGGACTACCAAGCGAGTTCCAGGACAGCCTCCAAAGCCACAGAGAAACCCTGTCTCGAAAAACAAAAACAAAAAAAAAAAAACACAAAAAATAAAAAATAAAAAAGGTGGTGTTGAGGATTATTAATTATACAACATTTAATGTCCACTTACACTTCCAAGTACTTTATTTTCAGAATATCTGTGCCTTATTTCTTTTACTTACTTTTTTGATGTTTCAAAAAAAAAACAGCCCTAGCTGTCCTGGCACTCACTCTGTAAACCAGGCTGGCTTCAAGTTGACAGAGATCCGCCTGCCTCTGCCTCCCAAGTGCTGGGATGAAAGGTGTGCACCACCACTGCCCAACTCTGTGGCTTATTTCAAGTTTTTAGTAACCACAGAGATCATTCTATTTCTCACAATAACATTGTTTTGTGTTTTTTTTTCTGTAATAAATTTGCCAAGCTTTAAAACCACCCATCAAAAGCCATCATGAAAGAGCCAGAGTCTCCAGAACTCTGTGTATGCTTTCTTCTCTGTGTAGAAATGACTGTCTCAGTTTCCAGACGAATGAAACATCATCTAAACCCTGTGTTGTCAGCCCCCTCTGTCCCTTTAACAAACACTTCGTACAGTTGGCTTACAAGGAGACTGTGTCTGTTATCGGATGGCCTCCTTTCTAGGGATTGTGTCCCAACAGCACACAATGGTGGCAGCACAGAGAGAATGGAGCAAAGTCACTCACCTCATGACCAGGGAGCTTGAAGAGGAATGTTCTGGGGTCCCATCAGCCTCTTCAGAGACACAGCAGTGCCCCCACTATTTCCTACCTGCTCCAGGTTCCACTACCTCCCAATGGTGGGATAATGAAATCAAGTCTTCAATGCATGGACCTTTGGAACTCATTCAAGAGCCAAACTCCAGCAATTGCTGACTGAAAATTACTCTTTTCAGATGTTGTTTAATGGGGGTTATGTAATTGCTAAACTTGGGGTCCCCTAGATCTGATATGTGCTCAGAGAGCAGCCTTCCTCCACCCCTCCCTCCTCCAGGGCTGGATTGTGAGTCCATCTGTGAGAGCCCAAGTTAAATTTTAAGTTTTAATTACTATGTCTTAGAGATTCAAGAAAACAAAATAGCTCTGATCTGCAAGCCCTTTGTCCAAGGACGGATAGTTGCTGAAATGCTGGAGGCTATTGTTAAGGGAGGTAACAAGCCACATGTTTTCACTCCTCTAAACAAGTTTGTTTGATCCATCTGCACCGGATGTGCTTAATCATGTGTGGGCAAGCGGTTCAAAGCAGGAAATGCACCAGGATGTGTGCTTGCCCCTGACTGGGCATAGGCTGGAGGTACTTCAGGATGAATGCTTGTCCCTGATTGAACCTAATGAAAAATACTTTAACTGCTGCAAAACTTGATGCAGGACCACTTTCTGGAAATGCTGAGGTGGACACAGCCCATCTACTAACCAGTATTTAATTAAAGCTTGCTTCAAAAATTGTCTTTAATTTTCGTGGTATTTGTCTTATTCTAGACCAGTGGATTAACACATTCAATTGAACCAAAAAGTAAGATTCTGTCTAGAAAGGAAAGGATATGAGGAAGGAAAGAAAGAAAGGCGGAAGGAGAGATGGAGAGACAGAAGGAGGGAGGAAGAAAGGAGGAGAGGAGAGAGGGGAGGGAGGGGGAGAAGGAGGAGGGGATGAAGGAGGTAAGGAAGGAGGGAGGAAGAGATGGGCAGCAGGGGAAGGGGAGGAAGGGTGGAGAAAGAAAAGAGCCTTCTGGGCTGTTGGTGTTTGGAAAGGCAACATAATTTTCCCACTTGGTGGTAGTGATGTTTCATCTTCCCATGGTAAAGACGCCTCACGAGGCATGCCTTGCCACACAGATCCTGCCTAGGATAAAGGCAAATAAACATCAAAGCAGATAGTTGTAAAATGAAGAACTTGAAATGTTCATCATGTTCATTCAGGAGGAAAGTCTTCACAAAGCAGCTCACAGTGTGGCTGGCTGGTCAACTAGTCCATCCTACCTCTGCAAACTTTGAAAATGCAGAATGCCACATCTCCCTCTCAAATCTCTGGGAGATTTGGGTTCTTATGAAAGACAGTACCCTAACTTGGTAAAAACACACAAAAGACAAAACCACCATATTCATTTCTTTCTTATATTTTTGATTGTGAGCCTAGCCTTTAACGGCTGGGTCATCTCTCCAGCCCTCATTTCTTTCTTTAATAACTCAGAAGTTAATTGCACTGAGTTCAGTTCCCAGTAACCAGATGGCTCACAGCCATCCATAATGAGATCTGGTGCCCTCTTCTGGTGTGTAGGCATACATGCAGGCAGAACACTAGACAATAAATAAATCTTATAAACAAAAAACAAACAACAACAACAACAACAAACAACTCACCAGTGCTGCTCCTACACCATCACTAATGCCTTAATGATGTTTCATGATGAGTAAACCTAACGTTCTTGACGTTGCAGCATTTCCAGAAAGGAAAGCAAATCCTCACCTCACCCCTACTCTCCAGAAAACGAGACAGGGAGGGCAGCAAAGATGGGACACAGAGCATGGGGGAAGTATGTGCAGAGATAAAAGCTTCAAGAGAGAAGCATCAAGAATATAAGTGGTGTCATGCATGGTGCTGCTTTAATCGCAGCACTTGGGAAGCAAATGCAGGCAGATCTCTGAGAGTTCAAGGCTAACCAGGTCTGAAAAAAAAACAAGTTCCAGGACAGCCAGGGCTGTTATACAGAGAAACCTTGTCTCAAAACAAAACAAAAAAAGAATCTGAGTGGTTTGTTCTGGTACTTCTGTGGTCTTTTATATGGTTAGCAAAAGTAAACCAAAGATCATACTCAGTCAGAATGTGGATTACTCAGATTCTGGGTGTTAGAAAAAAAAAAGGTAATTAAACTAGGAAATCACTGTTGGGAATAAATCGTGTGAGTTCAGAGAAACACCTCAATGCCCCTGATCTCTGAAGAATGGCAGAATGAACTATTGATTCACTGTAATGGTTTAATTTTGCTTCATCTGTGTATAATGAGATTTAACAATACAAGAGAACACTTTCTAGATGTAATAATGAACTGTTTGTTTCCAGCTCTATCACAATCCACCGAGAAAAAGATGAACCACAGAAAGATGAGTGCAGATGATCTGAGAAAACTCAGCTGTAGGTGTTTCACAGTGTAGCAAAGCTTTTCTTGTTTATTTAAAAATATTCTTGCATTTTATTTGCTTGCTTGTGTGTGTATGAGTGAGTGTTGGGGGGTGTTACTTGCGGGTTTGAGTGAGTGTTGGGGGGGGGGTGTTACTTGCCCCTTAGCCAGCGTACCTCTGGAGATCAGAGAGCAGACAATGTACTATCATTTTGTTCCTTCTTCCACAATCAAATTCAGTTCATCCTGTTTGGTGGCAAATGCTCTCACCCCTAAGCTGTCTCCTTGGCCTCTTGTATCTATTAATTTATTTATTTTAGATGGAGTCTTACTGGGTGGCCCTGGCTTGCTTGAAATTCATAGAGATCTACCTGTCTGTGTCCCTGGGTGATGGGATTAAAGGTACGCACTGAGACACTTGATTATTTCTTTATTGTGTGTATGTGTATTATTTATTTTTGCACATGGTTGTAGCTTGATGCTTTATATTTGATCACAATATATCACAATGGCCAGACAAGGATTTGCATAGCACAATCTTAATACACTTAGGTACTCTATACAGTTTTCTCAAGTGTGAGGTGAGACATTACCACAAAATAAGTAAAACTATTGCCAGACACATGCATGCACTTCCTAAAGTAAATCCAGAGTGCTATGAGAGACTTAAGTACATGGTGATGTTAAAACTAACACTTATTTTCTCAGGTTGGAGGCCTCAGATGTTCAAGTTTAAGGATTAGCAGATCCAGTATCTAGTTTTTGCTAAAAATCAGTCAAGGTTTAATCTTGGCAGGTACCATTCAGCACTAGAAGAAAGTCCAAACCCTCACCCAAAGGCAACCCAGTGAACTTCTCATAATACTGCCATGAAAGAGTTGGTGCCAACACCTCCCTAAGATGAAGACACACACTTCTCTCCCACAGGCACCTGGCACTCTCAATTGTTATAACAGCCAGACTATGAAATGCTTTCCAGAGTTTTCAGAAAACAATGTGTGTGTGTGTTTGTGTGTAGTATATGTATACAGTATATGTAGTGTGTGTGTATGTATAGTGTGCACATATAGTGTATGTGAATAGTGTGTACAGTGTGTGCTTAATGTGTGTATGTATAGTGTGTACATAGTGTGTGTATAGAATTGCATAATGCATATATAGTATGTTCAGTATGTATTTGTTGATGTGTGTATATTGTTTGTTCTGTGGTTGTACATGCTGTGACCAGAGCTTCACACCAGGGGTCTTCCATTGGTCACTCTCTACCTTTATTTTTGAGACAGAGATTCTTACTAAAGGCAAAGCTCATCTATGACTGGCTAAGCAGTGAGCTTCAGGATCCTACCTGTCTCTACCCCTCTTCCAACAGCATGGAGGATACATGTTACTTTACACACCAGATTCTGTGGGTCTGAACTCGGGTTTTAGCGGCAGACAGTTGGGTAATTGAGTCATCTCCACTATCCAATTCTGGATTGTTTTGCTCCCTCCATCTTCTAAAGATGTCCTAAGAATCTTTTGAAGATTGATATTTGTGGTCACCATCTCCAATTCGTGATACAATTGTCAACCCCATCCAGACCCACCAAATATGAGTACTGAGTCAGGAAACCATACAATACAAAGTGACAGCATGACTCAAATCAGTTGTTCCCAAGATAGAGGAACAATCTTGCTTAGGAATCTACTTCTCTTGATGAAAAAATTAACTCGATACTGAGTTCCAGCCAGGCCTATCTATGTTGGGTTAGAACCTGAAATTTTGCATCTCAAGATTTTGTGTGTATGTATGTGTGTGTGTGTGTGTGTGTGTGTGTGTAAGGTTGTCTACATGTATACAGTATGTGTAGTGGGTGTGTATGTATAGCCATTTCTGTCTATATGGTTGGTGAGTCTGCAAGAAGAATTTTCTTATTCCTTTCAAGATGCTATTAGCAAACCTTCAGAATTCTTTAGGGTTCACTGTTTATTGGGTCTGTACCAGCACAGTTACCTGGCAGCTTTAGAAACACAGATTCTTAGATCCCTGTCTGAGACACAAAGTCAGAAACTAAGGGTAGTGGGCCAGAGACTGTGTTTCAACATGCTCTGCATGGAATTCTGATCCAAGCGTACATGGGAAACCACTGATTTCAGTCAAAGAAAAAAAAAACGACTTCACTGTTCTTTGTCCTCTTCGGTCTGGAAGAGATTTTATTTTTTAGAAACTGTATGTTTAAGAGCAAACTTAATGGCTGAGAAGATGTATTCTTGGCAGCGAACAAAGCAATCCATTTCCTCTCTGTGTTTCCCTTTTGTGTGCTGCAGATGTTGGCAGTAGAAGCAGCATGATAAACATATGCAGAGGGGAAGCCTGAGTCCAGAACCGAGGGAATCTTTTCAGGTTAAATTCTCTCCAATACTTCCTCTCGAAGACCTTGTGCCAGTTCCTGATTTCCAGGCAGATGTTTCCCATTATACTGCTACTGGGTCATGACAGGCACTACCACAGTTTCCAGTTGCCGTGGCAACCACATCTTTTGGTCTGCAGAGAGTAGTATACCGCTCAGAGGTATACATTTTCTTTTAGTAATGGAAATGTTGATCCGCTAAAGGAACTGATTAGGCCAACCACTGTCTATTTGGTCTATCGGCCGTTTATCTGAAAGATCACAGTTATTGTACAGCTTTATCTCGTAGGCAGTCACTTGTTTATTCTCTTAATTTTTAGACAAATGAAGATCTGTTACTAAGATCGCCATTCTTCACAAAGCTTATTGTTCCCAGTAGATTCTAGAGAAACTCAGTCACAAATTTTTTTTTGCGGTTTCTGCTGTTTTCCATTTATTTGAATGCTATTTTCCTTTTGGCCATTTATACAGGAATGAAAGCAAGTATTAATTTGCAAGGCAACGATAATCTAATGACACTGTAGACTTGAGAATAGTAGGTGCAGCATCTAATTGTAATTTCACTAGGGAACTTGTTACCTGGGGTATCATTAGATCCTACAAACTCAAAATGGTTACAGCAAAAACATTTCAAAATTAAGTTCCTTTGAAAATGAGCTAATTGTCATTTTTAAATTAAATCAGAAAAAAGTTTTTCCCCTCCTTTTCTACCAATGTATGTTTATAGTTAGATATTTCCCTTTCAAGTGTTATCCACTCATTGCTGAAATTATGTTCTGGTTTGTTTATATCCTATACAGAGAAAGAAGAGCCTTCAGAAAGAGGTATTTTTTTTAATTTAATCTAGAAATGATCTTATTTTATATATCAATTCCAGTTCCCTCTCCTTCCCATCCTCCCATGCCCCTCACCAACACCCATCCCACCTCCCATCTACTTACTCCCCAGGGAGGGTGAGGCCTTCTATGGGGGAATCATCAAAGTCTGTCACATCATTTGGGGCAGGGCCTAGGCCTTCCATATGTATATCTAGGCTGAGAGAGTATCCCTACGTGGGAAATGGACTCCCAAAGTCCATTTGTGCACTTGGGATAAATACTGGTTCCAATGTCAGAGGTCCTATAGACTGCCTAGGCCTCCTGACATCCACATTCAGGAGGTTTGTTTCGGTCCTAGGTTGGTCCCCCAACTGTCAGACTGGGGTCCATGAGCTCCCACTTGCTCAGATCAGCTGTTTCAGTCGGTTTCGCCAGCTTGGTCTTGACTCCTTTTCTCATCCCTCCTCCCTTTCTACAGCTGGATTCCAGGAGTTCAGCTCAGTGTTTAGCTGTGGGTCTCAGCTTCTGCTTCTATTAGCTACTAGATGAAGGCTCTAGGACAGCAGTAAAGGTAGTCATCGATCTCATTGTAGGGGAAGGGCATTTAAGGCAACCTCTCCACTATTGCTTAGATTCTTAGTTGGGTTCATCCTTTTGGATCTCTGGATATTTCTCTAGTGCAGATTTCTCTTTAAACCTATAATGGCTCCCTCTACTAAGGTATCTCTTTTCTTGTTCTCCTCTATTCTCCCCACCCCCCCAACTCAATCATCCTGATCCTTCATGTTCTCCTCCCTACTCCTCTTCTTCCCTCCCCCCCCCATGCTCTCAATTTGCTCAGGAGATTTTGTGCCTTTCCCCTTCTGGAGGGGGGAGGGACTATGTATGCAGAGAGGTATTTTAGATTATGATAATTACTTTCAGTACCACATCCATGGAGTCTGAGTCAAAGCCCTGTACTCATGCACCACACTGGGAAATCAAACTGTTTATTTTACTGCAACAATGATTGCAAAGAGACTTTAGTTCATATTCACAATGCTTTGGTACTTTTGTTTTTGTCTTGTAGTAAATACTTTAATCAAGTAATCAGTTGTGTTGTTATGTTCTAAATTGCAATATTAACAATTATTACTCTGAAATCACTTTATTTATTTGCTTCCTTGTTATTGTTGCATTGGAAACCATGACATTATTTGCATACTTTCTTTGCAAGTGGCTCTGAGTCATAGATCTTGACATTATTGTATGTGGTGCTTTGAAGAGGTATATCTTCTGGCTTGGTAGCAGTGACATACAAGTTTACTCTGTTTGTTCATCGTAGATTGCCCTGTTTCCTGAAACTCACTATTAATTTTTGGCTTATTTTGTGTCCTTTGTAATACCTACACTGAGGTGCTCAATAAATCCTTGTTATAATCACTTGAAATAGTCTTACCCCTATCGTGTACATATAAATGCTGCATGTATAGGCTTAATGCTCAAAGCATCCTTGCATAGGTTTAAGGAACAGGAATACCACAATGGATGTTTGTCTGGTACTATTTTAAGTATTCCTGAAATTTTAAAACATGATCAAATGACATGTGTTCTTTTGTAATGTGAAAAGAAGCACGTAGAACATACAAAAATAGCAACAAAAATGAAATTCCTCAGCTACCTTCATGCCTTGTCCTTCTTCCCACCACACCACCTGGGAGACTTGAGCGGTTCCAAGGCTTCTCTTCACCCTCTGAGGTTGAGGATCTTAGCTGAAAGGGAGTCAGGCTTCTTCTCAGAGAGGGAGTTTTACAACTGTGTGCAGGAAGCTGACCATTCCTGACTCTCTTCGTTCCGTGCAGTCCATTTGATCTGCCAGGACGCATTCTTACTCTGTGCTGGTCTTTTGGGAAAGGACAATCAGAATTTTAAAAGTGTATGGGACATAAGAGTTCACTAGACCACAGAGTAAATGTCTCGTGCTCCTAGCATCAGGCGGTTGGAGCACAGTGGTTGCTGACTGCTAACTGGAGACCATTGCTCTAGACAACATGATGCCTGTCAAAGAGGGCCATGAACACGATGTCTGCTCATCATTACCACGGAAGATTACAGTCTGGCTCAGCCAACTGTGTCTAGAGAATCCAGAAGTGGATTTTAAATAAGGTACCCCAATTTTAAATATTGGTGACTTACACACATGAAAAAGACCAAAAGAGACATATCTTCAGGCCAAAATTAGTAAACTAGATGCTGGCTAGCTCTTATTTCAGAAACTAGGAAATAATCCAGAATGATACAAAAATTTGTCCAAGTCATCCTGGACAAATTTAAACTACCATTGCTCTTTAATCACAGATGTTGGCCACCTGAAGCGGCCATTTCCTTCACAAGGCAGAAGGGACATTGGAAAGCTTGTCCTCTATGAGGATGCTGCTGCAGGGTCTGTAACACACTCTTGACAGGGGAATGAAAAAGGTTGTTTGTGAATCAAGAACTAGCAAGAAGATTTTGCTGGTGATTTCTACTCTTTGGGGTAAAGCAGAATAACAATATTGACTTTGTGCTCTCCCTATTTTTTGACAATTCCATGTTTTGTTTTTTTAATCCCAGTACTCAGAGAACCGTTAGAACACACAGTCCACTTGTTAGAATATAAACAAGAATGCTAGAGATAAAACTGCAGTTTCTCCATGGCAGTGGTGAACACAAGCCTATCTTAATGCAATGTTTTCATAACAAAATGCTAGTTGTGTCTAAACAACATGCCCTTTAGCAGTACAAAAAATTATGGTACCCCAAAAGGCTGATAGAGACTACAGGACTAACCATACTATTTCCAAATCTGTCTGGGACAGCCTAGAAACTTTCTGCTTGCAAAGGTAATGTCTCAAAGCCAAGGTCAGACCAAGAAAAAGGGGGTGAATGGTCTAACATTGCCACTGACACAGACTTTGAAACGATGCTTTGTAAGAGAAACACGAATCTTCTCTGTCATATTGATAATTCCTCCCTGATTTGACCTCATCCCAGAGGACACTATTCTCAGTTTGTTGCTTTGAGACACACACCCCACCACCACCACAATGCTGAGTCAAAACTGGTTCTCCAAGTGCAACTTCCTAGACACAGAATCCCTGCCTTCTACTGCTATTTTTTGGTCCCTCAAAACAGCAGAATGCATATCCTTATTTACAGAATAACTTGCCAGGCGCTTCTCTTTCAAGGAAGATTAACTTCAGGGTTCCATGGTATTTCCCTGTCCTAATACTTAAAGATTTGTCATTTATCTCTGTGGAAAAGGAAAATTGTGGGCTATGCACATTTGCCTGTGTTTAATCTTTCAGCGTTCCACAATTTACACTTACTATTCTGTATACACTCAGATAGAGGTTGATAAGTATAAATAAGCATTATAAATGTACATATTTTAGCACCTGATCTCAACTATATTTGTCTAGTGAGCTTTGGAGAGCTAACTTCCTATGATTTAATTGTTACATAGACACTTACTGTGCATGCAAATACACACACACACACACATACACACACATACACACAAGAACTTACTGGCTTGGAATATGCTGTCCCAAAACAAATGTAAACTGTACTATTTATTCTAAATGCATGAAAGTCTATGCCAATTAACATGAAGGAGAAGCATTTTTGAATAGTCAATCCATTTTTCAGGATTATGTAATATAACTGATTTTGGTAGTGGAGAACCTTCAGAAAATGTGTGCTTCATGTGAACTGGGTAATCAGGGACCTTTACATCCCATAAAGATTTTAAATTCTATCTTACACACCAAGCCGTCTGGGTGAGTATGGACAAGCCACTTGATTTCTGGTGTCGAAATTGGATAAACAATGTCTGTCTCACAAGGTTGCTCTTAGACGAAGAGAGGAGTTACTTGAAGACTTTGGAAATAGACGTTCTCAATGTATTGACAAAGGTGCATTCCTTCCCTCCTCTCAAAAGCACAGTGGTCTCCTGACTGTCCTCCAGGGCATATGGGTGTGCACTCACGTGGGTCTCACCAGGTCTCACATTTGGGTCTTGTTATTCCTCCACTTTCATGGTCTGTGTGTGTGGCTCTGTGTTGACATGGTCCATACCACTTCATCGGGCAGCTAGCGTTCTTTGGTATCAACCACTACTTCCTTGAACTCTTCTTGTTGGGCATTGGATTATGTTTACATTTTCCCTTCCATAAGTGGATTTGTGCAAATGCTTGAAACAAATCACTTGTTTGCTTTGAAATTATTATTTTTTTGAGGAAACTATTACCCAAAGTGAAATCACTAAAAATCAAAAGGAGGGAGACATTGTATAGTTTCTATTGAGTGTACCAAGACAGAAAATTTGAGTCAATTTATAATGTCATTTAAAATACATTACCCTCTCTCCACCCTGACATCAGTGGGTTTTTATTGCACAGAATTTATTCCCTGTTGCCAAGTCCACTTGGCGAGTATCTACTCTGATTTATTGATGTTGCACAGGGATAGCTGTACGTTGCCAAAATGGAAACTTGTTGGGGAGAGAAAATGTGTCCTTTGACTTGTTGAATGGATATGACATTAACTTCCTTTTTGTACTAAGCCCTAACAACTATAAACTCATTTTATAAGTTACTAATTGAAGAAAGGCTAGGTGACCACAATAAACTCTAAAACACTCCCATTCCATAGAAAAGAGTGTGTGTTAGTAACACAGCAAGCAGAAAAGCCTTCTTTTGCCAAGACAAAATAAGGACTCACTTTTATCTACACGCATGACTCAAATACAGACCCCCTCTGTGCTGGAAAATATGTGGACTTTGTAAAAGAATAGTTTATTTAGGACTGTGTACTTAAAGAAAAGAAGCAGGGAAGTGAACTCTGGAAATGGTAACTGGTCATCATCTGCAGAAACCGTTCATTAGGTGTCACCTTACACTTCAGTCAGATTAATGTTTTCATGAGAACCCTCTAGTTGGAGAGGTATATCCAGTTTCCAGCTAAAGAACTCATGTTACCCCAAACTGAAGTTAGTGGAGTACCTGGATAGAAAATGATTCCAAGTTATAAGCCAACTTTGGACTTTAGGCAATATAGGTTAGAGCCCGTAAGTTTTGACACTGGAGAAGTGATGTCATTATGGTAAATGTCTATGTAATTTCATATAACACATTCTGATAACAGAGAATCTTGAAAACAAAATTCTAAATAACAAAAAAATCCAAACAAGCAATCAAAAGCAAGGCTGGGAGGATGAATGTATATTACCTTATAATTTTAGTTCCAGGAAAGAAAGCATAAGATTTTGACACATTCTTCTAGAATTCTTTATGCAAACACACATACACAAACATGCACACACACTAAGACATTAGGTCATAGATTGCATCCTATAAACTTTTAGAATATTAACACATTTTCCTGTAGGCACACAATATCAATATAATGATGTTCTATGTCTGAGATCCTAATCATTTTTTTAATGCAAGTGGCAATACTGGAGGAGAAAAGTAATTATCAGTATCACCCAGCTGCAAACCACGTGACCTAGAATAGCTACCCACCTGCTGCAAGATACGCTTGTGCAATGGCGGCACAGATGTTACGGCAGTCATCAACCACTTCCTAAAGTTGAATTTAAGGCCCACTCCCTGAGATGGATCCCATGCCCAACACTGCTAAAGTAGCCAAGAACTTGAGACTAGATAGGTCACAGACCCTAGAGGAAAAGCTACTACTATTATTCTGCTAAAGGAACACAGCAATAAAATGATTCCCAGTGGCATGTTGCTAAACCCATATATCAGTGCATTGCTCAACCCTCATTAAGAAGTTGCTTCCTGACATTTATAGATGGCAATTAACACAGGGACCCACCACTGGACAATGTGCAGAAAGGGAAAGACTTTGGAGCACACAGCCTTATTGGAATTTTTCGAACCACTCCCCTCAAGGCTCAGGGACCTGTGGAGAACAGGTAATAGGAAGAGCACAAGATCCAGGTATGGTGGATGACTCCAAAGAAGAGGCAGCATGTAGACACAACAGGAATGAGACACACATGAGCTTACAGAAAGATTGAGAGCACTCACAGGAGCTGCACAGGTTCATACCAAACAAATCCTGGCAGTAGCACAGAGAAACCTGAATGGATACAAAGCACCATGCCCCAATCACAGAGCTATTTGCAATTGATACCTTCTAGGAAAGGGAAAAATCTGTTTTCTGCAGCAGAATGCCACTGAGTATTCCATCCACACACTCCATGCCTAGGAATAACTGAACAAAATGAAGATTTTTTTGTAATTTTTGGGGTTTTTGTTGTTTCTGCTGTTGTTTTTGAGAGAGAAAGAGAGAGAGAAAGAATATGAAGTTGGATGGGCCAGGAGGTAGGGAGGATCTGGGGATCCAGAAGGGATTAGCAGAGGAAATGGAATATAATCCAATTATTATAAAAATTGTTAATAAAAATTAATAATAAAAATGCAAGCCTCCGTGTACTTTATTATGGGTTCATCTTAATGTATACAGCATCAATAACCTTACTTAAGCTTATTTTGAACTTTCATGTAGAATTTTCCTGTGACATTACTGTATAGAATCAAAATGAACTATAATAGTAAGTCAAATATTTGATATAAAAACTGCTTACTGTTCAGATTTTAATATCCAATTACCTATATCATTGAACAAGTCCTTAACCTCCTAGAAGTTGAAATAAGCTGATAGTATTAAATCATGATTTGTCTTTGTTAATAGACATGAAATAGTTTTATATATTTAATTATATTCTGGGAAATTTTTAAATCGTGTGTGCGTGTGTGTGTGTGTGTGTGTGTGTGTGTGTGTGTGTGTGTGTGTGTGTGTGTGTGTGTCTTGAAACCAGTACCTTGAGAATTCTGGGTACGTGCTCCACCACGAGGTTCCGCCACCAGCCCTGGAACACTGTTCTCTTCAGATGACACAAAGCTAAAGAGTGGTGAACTAATGATGAGGATGAGCTGTCTTCTTCAAGCAGCTCCCGTGACTAAGACTCACACTACGCTATTTGTGAAAGCATGATAGCTCCATGAGCTTTCTTCCACAGCCATGCATGAGCAGAGTCTACTCTCAAACCTGGTTCCCACAGGTTCCGAAAACTAGGTATTTGTAAAATAACAGCAAGCATGCTCCTAAATTGCACTAAAGAACCCACGTCAGTTTTATTGTTTATACTTTCATCAAATATTTATTTCAAAATATCTGACATTTATTTAAAATTATGAACTGCAGGCATTGTACTGAAATGTGTGCCTGGAAGCAAGCATACATAATATAAATATTTCTTTAAAAATGACTCTTCAAAGTGGATATCAGTGTTAATCTCACTGCAGTAACGGAAGGAGTTGGGTGCAGCAAGATTACATGAAAGAGCTAGGTCTAGAATCAAAGCTCTGCAACTGGGACTTGGGATTGCTTTTGTTTTCATTTTCTTAACTCCATCTTGCTAGACAGTGAACATATTTGGTACTTCATGAAGTGGGGTGTAGCACAAGAGATAGACTGCAATTCAGTCTTTCCAAATATTAAAAGAAAAATCAGTAGTAGTATGTTCCCTAAAATGTAAATACAAAATACTAAAATAAAACAAAAAATAGATTAAGATATAATACAGTGCCTTTAATCTCAGCACTTAAGAAGCACAGGCCGGTGGGGCTCTGTGAGTTTGAGGCCAGCCTGGTCTGCAGAGCTAGCTCCAGGACAGCCAGGGCTACGGAGAGAAACCCCGTCTTGAAAAACAAAACAAACAGAATCAATATACGTAATTAATGTAAGTTAGCAATTTGTAAACAAAGAACATTTATTTCTCACAGTCCTAAAGGCTGAGAAGTCAAGATCAAGGGCTCAAACAGACTGTGCTGGTGCGTGTGTTCTTCCTTGTGTCAAGTGCCTTCCTGGGTCATTCCTTAAACGGTACGGTGGCCATGTGTAAAGCTCCAGCCCTTGTGACCCTAACCTTCTCCAGAGGCCCAGCTTTGGACACATTCAAACTAGAGTACTGGGAAAGGGAGAACGTTCTCTGAAAACAAAGCATGTGGTTGGAGTTGTATTCTGAGAATAAGCAAACTGTAAGCTGTTGAAGGCAATGGCGAAGACGCCGGTGGGTAAAGAGCATCTGGAAGCTCCGAGCAAGTGAGCACATGGTGGGAGAGAAGCAAGGAAGCCTTCTGGAATGAAATGGGCAACTCTTCAGACCAGTTCATGTCTGGCCAGAAACACTGTGTCTATCTAAGTAGAGTTTCCCAAGGTTTTGATAGCGGTAAGGGGAAAACAATGGATGGATATGTGGAAATGAGAGGATGTCACAATCTCAAATGCATACGTTTAGAATTTGAGAAACCAAGTTGAGTCATGGGGATCAGGCAGGGCGGGTGTACAGCTTTCGATGCAGCCAGCGAGAATACCCATTACAGTTTAGGCATCACTGAAAAGTAGTCTCATTCTTCTAGAGGTAATTAACATGACCAACAATAGTCAACAGAAGAAAAGGTCTGCATCAAATCACTAAACTATTTCTTGAGAATACTACCCTACATTCAGTTCATGTGAGAAATGACATAAAAGCGTCACTATTGATATTGTCATAAAGAAAGACACAGAGACCAACCAACCACTTAAAATTTCTATTTTAATGGAAATCCATAGTCAGGAAAAACATACAAGAAGAGAGATGATTAATATGTATGCACAACGATTTGGCTCCTGATAAGCAAGCAACAAGATAACATCAGGTCTACTCAGTACATTAGTATAACTTGGCAAGATTTGTGACTTGTCTTAGCATCCTCCCCAGGAAGTGAAGTTTGGCTGAGACAACACCATCTTAGGAAAGGCCAGATCTGCATATTATTAACATTTGTGTTGGTGGGTTCCCAGAAATGGGTGTAGTCTAACCCAAAAATGAATGCTATAATGGAAAAACTGTGCTTGTTCTCAGAGTGTGAAACCATCTGAGGAAAGCAAAAAAGTTAGACATTTCTTCAGCACAAATGGCTGGTGTCAAAACTAGCTGATGATATGCTCTGCTCAGTGGCTGCATATGCATGGTAAACAGGGAACTATCTGACTATGAATGCTTGCTTCTTACATCGGGATTCAAAGAGGAGGATGGAAAAAATGTCATGGCTTCTGGAAATAGCTTCAGTCTGAAGTTTGGAGGGAGAAAAGTCTTGATACAATGGTGTTTTCATTTGTTTAAAAAAGAAAAATAAAAGGTGTTGGGGACAGGTAAGATGACTCAATGGGTAAAGGAAAACACACACTTCTTAAGTGTGGTGACCAGAGTTCAATTCCCAAAGATCCAGCATAAAAAGTGGAAGGACAGACCCACTGCACAAGGTTGTCCTTTCTCTTCCATATGCGTGTCCGGCAGCACACACACACGCACACAAACACACACACACACACGCAGGCACGCGCACACACACACACACGCATGCACGCACACACACACGCACACATACACACATGCACACACACATGTGTATATACACACACACATGCACACACATGTATATACACACACGCACATATATGCACACACACATGTGTACACACACACTAATAGCAATAATATTTTTTAAAGACGTGTTTTTCTCTTCTAAGAATAAAATGTTGTTTAGCTTTTTATCACTTCATGTCATAGTTATCTTAACTTTTCCTCTTTAAGACACCTGTTTTAGAAACCCTGAATTGGCCTCAGATCAATTTATTTACTCTATTCAAAAATTTGTTTCTCAAGCTCAGCTATTCAGAAAGTTTATAAAATGTGTGCTGGAAAGTTTATAAAATGTGTGTCTTAGCAGGCTGAAGAAAACAGACTTTTAAATCCAGTTTGTTTTTAAATCAAACATTTCAACATGACTGTTTTCTTTTACTTAGAGAACACAGACTAACGTATTAATAAAGAAATATAAAGAATACTGTCTATGTTCAACACCAGGTAGACTGCTCATCAGGTCCCTTGGTGGAACTGAAGGGAACATTAAAAGGACCACTGAGGCTTTGCCAGAGTGCCTCACTCATCATGGCCTTAATTATTTGGAATGTTAAGGAAAAAACCTAAAAGTAAATACAGATATGCATCTGTAGCAGCCAGATGAATAAGTCAAAAGCAGAAAGGACCAGTAAGTCAATCTGTAATTTCTATTAAATAAAGTCCAGCAGTTTGATAGTCACTGAGTCTTAGCTTATTCCTAGTCTTCACTGGAAAATGGTAATAGATTTTCTAACCCACATATGACTCTCTCGTTTTATAGAGTGCTTTTTATTCATTTTTATTCATAGTTACTTTTAAGGGAGCTGGAATTAAGTTAGGTTTTATCTTTATCTGTTTGAAACTATAAAGACAAACTTGACATCTATATGTAAAAGGAAAGAAGAAGAAGAAAAGAAAGGAAAAAAGAAAAAGGAGCCTCTAAGGATGGCAAATCAAGTAAAAACAGCTATGCTTTGGGATGAAGGAGAGTGCTATTAGCAAAAGTGTTCACATGGAACAATCACAAAGCAGGAATGGAAAAGTTTGCCTCTCACAGTGTGTATTTGAGCCAAGCCTTATGGTACAGGTCTGCAATCCCAGTTACTAAAAGACTAAATCAGGAGGATCCCTGGCTGGGCTACTAAGGAAGTTTAACTCAAACCTAGGCAACTGGCTGATAGTGCCTAAAATTTTAAATACATAATAAATAAATGTGCTGCAGATATAGATCAACGGCAGAACGTCGGGCTAGCATGTGCAAGTCTCTATTCAATCCCTTAGCACTGTGAAAACAAAACAAACATAAGATTTTATTTGCCCAGGTTTGTAGCATGAATAAATAAAAGACCCAGAGACAGATATCAGGGTTCAAGCTTCAAGCTGAAGATCAGAAAAGCAAAGCAGCTGGTCACTAGCTCAGATGGAAAGGCAATCCTGGCTCCACCAAAACTCAAACTGCTGTCTCTCCTCAGTGTGGCTGGAGAATCCTGAGACTTCAATATCTTCCCATCCTCAATGTGGCTGGAGAATGGATGCCAGCTCTGAGATCCTGTTCCTGTCTTAAATACCTCTCATGAGTCCTGGCATCAAAGTGCTGAGATCATCTTTGTGTGAGCTGTTTCTCTTTAGGGTTGGATATATTTCGTGTAGCTCAGTGTGGCCTTGAACTAACAGATCCATACCTCTTAATCCTGAGTCCTGGGAGTAAAGGTGTGTGCCTGGCTTCCATGGCTTATGGCTGACTTTGCTTTCTGAATCCTTAGGCAAGCTTTAATAAATCATAAATAACATATCACCACGCAGGTAGAAATGCCTACTCACACAATTGTAGTTATGGACTTTGTGGCGACTTGAATGAGAAAGGCTCCACAGGCTTACCACATTTTAATACTTGGTGCCCAGTTAGCCAAACTGTTTGGAAAGGATTAGGAGGTGTGTCACCGGAGGTGTGCTTTGAGGTTTGAAAAGCCACCACGAGGCCCAGTGTCTCTCTGCCTGCTGTCTGTGGATCAATACGTAAAGCTCTCAGATACTGCCCCAGTTTACCTGCCTGATTCCCATTGTGATGGCCATGGACCAACTTTCTAGAACTGCAACCCTCTAAATCTCCAAGAAAACACTTTCTTTTATTAGAGTTGCCTTGGTCATGGAGTCTCTTCATAACAATAGAATAGTGGCTCAGACAGGCTCATAGATAAAGTCTAGAGGTTAGAGACACAGGGAGGTTCCTTTTAACATGATCTTTTAGAATCGGATCTAAAATACCAAACATGAAAGAAATTATATAAGGTTACAAAGTTTACATTTAAAAATGGAGAAGACAAAATGTTAAATGCCGTATAGCATTTGAAAGATAAAGTAATACACAGTTCTTTTCAACAGAGTAAAGAACACACAGAGATTTACTAAGCAAGTATCATGTAGTGTACTAGGAAGTTGAAGGATGGACTTTAGAACGCTTTATGGAAAGAATATATTTTATTTGATGCTCCAGAAAGTAAATTTAAATCTTATGTTGAGAGACAAGAAACAAGGTACAAAGACTTCAGAACTTCTAGCATTTAAAGAAAAAAAATGCCCAAATGCAGACATCAGTTTTTGTCAACATATTCCTTAGGAAGAATCTGCTTCCATGTATTCTCAACTGCTCCCTCTTACGTGTAGAGTCAGGTGAAATTGTGTTCAAGCATTAGCATTCCCCTTAAAATGAAAGTGACAGTAACTTCTTGGTAAAGATACTTTTCATTTTAAATAAACTGTTACAAGTGTAGGTAGCTAACTTCCAGTTGAAAACCTAAGAGTAAACACAAGAAAATCACTAGTAATAAATTCAAAGTACAGTAGCAAGGATTTGGGCATTGAGAAATAAATACAGTTTCATTATTACTTAGTATGAACCATTGTAAATGGCTTATAGTGTAAGCATCTTGAAGGGAAAATAAAATATTTAAATAGCATATTACCTTATTGTGTATTTTTATTGGTTGCATTATACAGTTATGTCTCATATTCATTCTTTTTAAATTGTGTGTGTGTGTGTGTGTGTGTGTGTGTGTGTGTGTGTGTGTGCTGTTTGTACGAGTGTCTGTGGAGGCCAGAATGCACCAGATCTCCTACTGAAGTTGCAAATGTTTGTAAGCTGCCTTTAATGGGTGCTGGGAAACAAAACCAGTTCCCCTGGAAGAGTAGCAAGCACCTTTGATCACTGACCCCCCTCTCCAGCCCTCATGCCTATTATTCTAATATCAAAAAGTTTGAGAGAAACTTCTAGCTCCAGACACGTCCTAGCACTAGAGAGGCAGAGTCAGGCAGATCTCTGTGCATTTGAAGGCAGCCTGGTTTACATAACAAGTTCCAGACTGGCCAGAGCTACAATAATGGAACATTATGGAAAAACAAAACACAACTAACTAACTAACTAACTAAAATAAGCATAAGGAGAAAGGGAAAAATAATAGATGTTGCAAATATATAGTAGATCCATGGAAATAATGAGAACAGGAGAACATTGAAACACAATTGCTGAGGTATTTCCCATGCTGACACAAGAAATACAGATTCGAGTGACACTGCAATCACAAACAATAAGTAGCAAACCTCCAAACAAAAAGCTAGACACACCTGCTGGGCGGTGGTGGTAGTGCATGCTTTTAATCCCAGCACTATGGAGGAAGAGGCAGATGGGTCTCTGTGAGTTCAAGGTCAGCCTGGTCTACACAAAGTGAGTTTCAGGACAGCCAGAGCTGTTATGCAGAGAAAACCTATCTCAAAAAAAACAAACAAAAAATGAAACAAAATGAACAAACAAAACTAGGCACACCAAAAAGTCATAAAACTGATTAAAATGAAAATGCTACTAATCTCAAAAATACAGAAAAACATACCCAACATAAACACAAGAGCAACAGTAAGACATATAACGCATGGTTACTGAAAAGTTAAAAATTAACTCAGAATCTGTTATTAGGTTTCCTTATAAGAAACATTAAAGGGAGTTTTCAATAACAAAATGATGTCATGCAATAATACAGAAGAAAAGAGAGCAATATAATTAAAAACTATGTGGATGCTTTTAAGTGGGTATGTACTATTTAAGATGATAATGTCCTATGAGATTCTAATGCCTGCAGTGAAAATTCATGACAATAGTTCACAGCCTGGAGAGAGGCAACTGAGTTGTGCTAGTATTTGGGGGATACTGCATAAAAGAACTTATAAGTATTAAACTCTAATAGGTGTAATCTTTAGAATAATCAATGTTTAATTAGAAAAATGTGTAAACAAAAAGAAATACAAAAGGAGATAGTAAAAAGACTTGGCGAATTCAGAAGAACACAGTAACAGGAAGAAAAGCAAACAAAAATGAGGGGGCTGGAGAGATGTTGGTGGTTAAGAGCACTGACTGCCCTTCCAGGAGACCCGGGTTCAATTCCCAGCACCCACATGGCAGCTCACAACTGTCTGTAATTCCAGTTCCAAGGGATCTGACACCCTCACTCAGACATGCATGCAGGAAAAATACCAGTGTGCACAAAGAAAAAATTATTTTTATAAAGAAACAAAATTGAGCAAATTGAAACTGAGAGGCTAGATACAAACTTATTATGTTTATAATTACATTCAATATAGATGTAATTTATACAAACTTCATAGTCATCTACACTACCAGATTCATACCCAGAGTCCTAGGATTTATGTGCTTCAGGCCCAGATTCATTCATAGGGGCCTTATTGAAATGCCAGCTGTGTGGGTGAGTCTAAACTCACTTTAAGTATATCCTGAGTGACTAGAATCTATTCTGGCCTCTATTATTTGTATTCCTTCATTCTCATGTCCAAGGGAAAATTCTTCCATTCCCAAATCCAGACCCATCTTCAAACCCTCTATGGAAATAAACAAAACAAAAAAATTCCCTACCAAGGTTATCTGAAAAGGAAATTAATTTTGTACCTGGCATATTACAAACTTACTTCTTATTTTTCACAATTACATGCCTCTGTTAATATGTCACTGGAACTCCATCACAGACATCAAAATTACCCTTCATCCAGATCCAATGCAAATCCCAGCACCTGCTTACATCTCTTAGTATCATGCCCACAACTCATCGGATCCACTTCTATCCTACAAAGTCTTCACACAAATTTCAGTATTTCACCTACGCTATTAACAAAAAGTCTGTTGGAGAGGTTGTGACAGAACAAATCCTCTTCAACATGGCTGTTGATGGCCATACAAAATGGCAGGATATTCCTAATGAAGACATTTGGTAAGATTTTAAAAATTTGTCTGGCATATACTATTTGGGTAATTTTATCTAATTATTCTCATTTTTATGACATGTATTAACTTCTTGTGTGTAAACACATATGCTACTTGCAGAGTTGATTCTTTGCCTCCACCATGTGGGTCTGGGGGATCATACTCAGATCCCCAAGTTGTCAGCAAGCATCTTTGCCTGCCAATCCATCTTGGAGGTCTTTATCTCATTATTTAAAACAAATAAAGAAGGGGAAATGAGATACTTTTGTCTTTCCTATAGGAATCCTTAACTCAGAATAAGCAAAGACTGAATTACTAAAGTTCTGTATTCCAGTTATGAAATATACAAAGAAAAATATGATTAGTTTATCACTAACATTCATTTTGACATAAAATGATGTGGGTATATTATGACTATGGGTATTTACCTTCAGAAAAAGAAAGCCAACGGCACTTGTCCTTGCAGAAGCATGGCAACCTAGGAAGAAAGTGCCTTTGAGTGGGCAAACCTTTAGATTTACGAATCAGACAAACATGTTCAACAATTAGGGGAGAAATCAACAAAATCAGGATCATGTTCTGAAAATGCCTGATTTTGTTGACAAACACATCATGACAAGAAAGGCAGAGATAATGAGATGAGTACAATTTGTCTCCTGAGGGGCCACCTGCACTGTCCAGTGTACAGATAAGATAGGTCTCAAATTTTCCTAGGGTACTTACCCACTTCAACAGAAACTAGGTTAAATTTACTAGGCACTGGAGAAACAGGAACACATGCTATACATTAATTTATAGGTGGGAAGTGGTGGTTTTTTTCACTTCCTCATCTCTTACGAATTTGTATAAATAGCATAAAATGCTCTAGTGGGTTTCAGCATCCTAGAGAAGTAGGTAGAGTCTTGAGATCACAATGGCACTGAATTTCCTTGAAGCAAGATGAAGGGCCCACAGGAATTCATCGCATCTAATATTTCTTAAGCTATTGCTGTTTAAAATCATTGTTAACAAACTATTGAAAGTGTGTCAAGAGTCTAGATAAACAGCTTAGTGGTTAAGAGTGCTGGCTGCTCTTGCAGCTGACAAGAGTTCAGTTCCCAGAAGCACAGAGAGTGGTTCACAACCACCTGTAAGTCGCCACAGAGGATCCAGCACCCTCTTCTCGTCTCCACAGGCACTCACATACATGTTTACATAGCTAAAAAGAAAAGAAATAATTTTTAAAAGATGCCACGCCAGGCGTTGGTGGCACACGCCTTGAATCCCAGCACATGGGAGGCAAAGGCCTCGGATCTCTGTGAGTTTGAGGCCAGCCTGGTCTACAGAGCGAGTGCCAGGATAGGCTCCAAAGCTACACAGAGAAACCCTGTCTCGAAAAAGAAATCCCTGATTTTTAAGTTCTATGTCTGAGATCAGAGCCAGGAATTCAGCTTTTAGTTGAAGTCACAAATGTTTCTTATGTAGGTTATCAAAATGGCTTATTTTATTTCTCCCTAGAGCTTATGTAGTAAAATATGATTATGCTACTGTATAATAATAGTTGGCATGTGGGTTTCCTGTGGTCTTAAGATACGTTTCTGCCTTCTTTACTAAATGATAAATGACCTTACATTTTTGTCTTCCCTATTATTTTCATAGATAATGCCTTTATCATAAGCCTTTGAACGCGTTGACATATTTTATTCCTCTTAAAGAAGTACAAACTCCTTAGCACACAAGAACTTTTCCTGAATAAAAAACAATACAAGTTATGACACCAAGGCATTTTAAAGCTAACCACATATACTTCTTCATAGACCACTTGCAAATTTGTTTGACTTAGTTGAGAAAAATATCCAGGAACATCTGTATTTACTTTATAATCAAAGTTGATTTTCACTTTTTGCTTTAAATCTGTGTACAACTACAAATGCTCATGATCAGAAAATAGTTAATAATGATGAATGGGGCATAATGACACAAGCCTGTGATCCCAGCGTAGGGCAAGTGGAGGCAATAAGACCAAGAGTTCAAGATCTTCTTTGGCTATGTAGAGAGTTTAAGCCTAGCTGGTCCAAATGAGATCACAATAAGAATAACAACCATCTCATACTATCTGTTTTGATAAGATGACAGCTTTAAAGTATTTTTCTGAGGGGGTAGGAAGATGGCATAGGTGGTAAAACACTTGACTCACCTTATGATGACTGAATATTTAGGGTCCCAGTATCCACACCAAGGTTAGGTGTGTTTAGCTGCCCTCCTGTAATAGGCAGTCCACCACTTAGATAGTTAAATACCATAGGAAACTTTGGACAAATCTCATACTATCATGTAGTCATGGGAATAGATCTTCATGTTCTATTTATTATTTCACAAATAAAACTCTTGTACTTACAAAGTACAGTGGTGGGTATCATCGGTCTCCTTCCTGATTGAGTGGGAAATACCAAGCACATCTAAATATTTCATTTATGATGCAATATCCTTAGTTACATTACTACTTGTTTTTGATTTTCCTTCCAGAAAATCCATGTTTAAAGAATATAATCTTATAAACTCTTAAAGAAATTTGTTTGGCCTCATTTTTTCTTTAATATATATAGGACTACAGGGCTACAATTTCTTGTTATGATCAACCTAAATTTGTAATAATTATTTATTTACTGAAAAAGCAATAGTGCTTGACCACAATTGTTGGGAAGAAATTCCTCTGTTGGGGTGTGGCTGAGCTATGCAGTGGTGACAAACGGCAAAGGGTCTTTATTTCCTGTCACTCATTCTGTGATGACAACAGAAGAATAGGATGTATAGCCCTCCAGAACCATTGTAAAGATCTACACAAATTGTTCCTTTCTTTTGGATTGCTGCTACTTTCCTCGGTGTTACATACTGTCATTAAATTCTCCACCCTCGCTATTACAGCTTCCATTACCACCCACATGGCACTGCGGCTTTATCCATGGGTGGCAGATGTTATCACCATATGTCATGCGATCAATTTTCCATTCAAGGGTAATGCAATGTTTGGGGGAAAGCCAACTCACACTTTAGTAAAGGCTGTCTCTGTAGTCTTCACCAGCCGTAAATGCAAGCATCCTTTCAACTTCTTGGCTCAGATATTTAACCAAAAATCCATCAGGGCCCTTAGAGGCCCGTTGCATGCATCCATGTCAGTTGGGCACTCTTTCTCACTGTCACCTGACAAACTGTTTCCTCTTAAGAACACTGACATCATTTTGTCTTCCATTTGTCTTTTTTTTTTCAACTTTTAGTCATCTCAGAATATTCTGAGCTGAAAATCATGAGATGGATGACACGTGGTGGAATGTATTGGTCTCAGATCTGGTTCTCAAGGCTACTTGCTGCTGGCTTATTCAAAGATCTGCATCTCCTGCCATTGTTCCCAGAGGTTAGCACCACTCACATGTGCAGTACAGGGTTTTATTCTGAGTGATTAGACAGAGCAGTAAGCAGTAAGGGCTATTTATCTGTGAGGTATCAATCCTATCTCTCTCTGTGTCTCTCTGTGTCTGTCTCTGTCTCTGTCTCTGTCTCTGTCTCTCTCTCTCTCTCTCTCTCTCTCATTTCTTTTTCCTAGTTTCTGTACAGCCGGCTCAATGCCAATAGTATCTTTCCACATTAATAAACATCTATTATTTGTTACTCACCTTGATATATATTTTTTCATATTAAAACATTAAATGCAATTCTTCCAAGATTTCCAAAAGTTGATGGTAAACCTTAAATCACTTTGAAACTAGTCCAGTCTAAACTACAGTGTTCCCCACTTCCTGTGCCCATGTTGAAGAATTATAATGTGGAATGTTTGGGAGCTGAGAAAGGAGAACTACTGTTTTTGTTACTCATGAATTTATCTTTCCATCAAGCATGCTAACTGCCTGAAATCTGGTAATTCACTTTATTTATACTATTTATCTGCATTAATATCTAGAGAACTAAAAATATGGCCATTTTCCATTTTTATCTTATCAAGTAATCCAAATTTCTTGGTCAAATATATTCTAAACTCTAATTCCTGTGATCACCTAACGTGATTTTATTCAGATACATTGTGGTTGTTCACAGTGTTCTTGATAGTTGATAGATAACCAATAATTACTGTGGTACTTCAAGTAGAGGATTAGACTGAACCTTATTTTATTTGGCATGTGAGTGTGTGTGTGTGTTAGTGTAAGTGTGTGTGTGTGTGTGTGTTTGTGTGGTGTGCACATTTGCAGTAGTATGTATGACAGTCAAAGGGCAGCTTGCAGGAATCAGTCCTCTTCTTCCATCAGGTGAGTCCTATCCTGAAGTTTTATATAAAATAAAAGATGAACCTCTTTTTAAAATTCTCACTTAATATCATTCCAAAAGAGAGATGAGTTAGAGGATGTCTTTAGCAACTTGCATAATATATCCAGAGAATAGTCAAAAGTGATAGCCACATTTTTCTGATACCTAAGATTAATGCCTGAACATCATAACATTTTAACATTAAATTTAATTTGTGATAGGATGGCCTCAGACTCGCAATGTCCCTGCTTCAGCCTCCCAAATGCTGTTGACTATAGGCATTCATGACTACATCCGAAAAATGACTTTTGTAAAACTAACAACCTGTCTTAGTTACTTTTCCTGTTGCTGCAATAAAATCCCCCAGACAAAACCAAACTAAGGAAGAAAGGGTTAATTTTGGCTTACCAGTGAAGGATACAGTCTATGGAAACAGGAAAATCAAAGCATGGGAACTTGAGGCAGAAGCTCACATTGCATCCATAATCAGGAGGAAGAGAACGGTGAGTGTTTGTGCGCAGATCACTTTCTCCTTTTTATAAAGTTCAGAATCCCAGCCCAGGGAATAGTGCTACCCATGATGGGCAGGTCCTTCCACTTCAATAAATCTAATCAAGGGAGTCTCCCATAGGTGTCTTGTAAGGATTCAAGCATTATGCTTGCCTGCCCCCTGTCACCTGGCAGCATGCCCTCAGGCAGTACCCTGGTCAGCCCAGGTTCCATGGCTACGAAGTCTACATACAGGTGCAAAGGACCTTTAAAAGAGAAAACCCTACCCACTTCTGCTCTCTTCCCAGCTCTCTTTCCCACTGTTCCTCTGGGGCAGACAGATCTTTTTCTGTCTCCCTCTTCTCTTCTGTCCTCTCTCTGTGTGTCTCTTTACCTCTTTTCTCTTTCCTTCCCCCTGCCCTTCCCTTTCTAATAAAACTCACTTTAGCTCTATCTGCCTGGCGTGTTTGTCCCTCACCCATCATGGAGTCTGACAAGGTCCTCCACGTACTTTATTGTAACAATACTTAGAGGCCCATCTTGAAGGCCACATCATTCATCAAGTCAGTAATTATCCCTCAACCTTTTTTGTGTTAATATTTGAATTCTAATATTATGACTGTCCTTGATCTTCCCTTTTGTTACATAATAAGCTAGGATCCATCTCCAGAGCAGCAAGCATAAGTGCTAGAATCCATCTGTATCTAAGATGCAGCATTACCCACAGACTATTCAGCATACTAGTTTATTATGTAGATATATTAAATATGTCTATTATTGTTTAGATACAATTTGCCTTCATTTGGATGCAAAGTTCATGAAATAAGAAACTTGACCATGTTTATTATAGTATTTTAGTACCCAGGATATTGTCTTCATATTAAAGTGTCACAGATACATTTGAATTTATACTTTTAGAAGAACATTGTAGTTTTTCATAATAAGTAGACTCTTATGAATTGTACCTAAGAGATTTTGTGAAATATCTATGACTGTTATGATCCTCACATAGGGCTATGGATCCCACAGGACTCCTGGAACTTTACAACAACATGCAAAATGCCTCAATCAGTTACACCAAATTTGATTCTTGGGTTCTTAAACTGTAAATTCTGGATCAATTCTTGTTGATCTGCTTAACCCTGTGTATTAGTTAAGCTGACAACCCTTATCAACTTTCTTCTGGCACTTCTGGGCATCTTAACTTCAAGATTAACTTCCAATCAATCATTTAGAAGACTTTTGAATTTCAAAAATATAAGTCTGAATTTTTAAAATATAAGATCACGTTGGGTCAGCTAGATATGGGGAACCTATATTGATTCATTTGGTTTGAGCCACACAATATCTACTTCCTGGGTGCTCATTTACAGTGTCTGAGACCCTGAATGCCAACCGCAGTTCAATGTAGGAAGCTATCCCATTAACTCACACAATCTGTATCCCTTTCCCATGACAAGTTGGTAATTCTTTTACTTTTCATCATTGCTATTTTTCATCTTTTGAACCATGCTATTTAACTGCCAATGATTTTGTATGTCCTGTCAAAAGAGATTTAAAAAAAAAGTCACTTGGATTTTTTTTTCAGATCAGTTACCTTTGCTTACAGCAATCTGGGTAATGTGCAGTCAGGGTGGCAAGGTCAGCTCAAAATCAGTAATCCCCAGGAAACCATCTTCTACTAATAATACCAGCCCCCACCATTCTCATCCTGTTAGTATTGTCACATTCGTGTTCTAAAGACCCAGGACATCAAAGCCTATTGTTTCTGAAATCAAAAGAGGTGGTCTGGTGCTAGACACTGCTCGTGCTAAGTATATGGGGAGCATGCAACTCGTCTCCATATATCTTCTCTTATTCGTTTTTTACAGCCACTGCAGACTGTCTGCAGTAGTCAAGCCACTGCCAGTGACTGCTCACCTTCAGTTGGCAAAGAAGTAAAGATTGAATTCAATGGCTGACAACAATGTGTCTGTATTTGGAGGAGTGTGTGACTCAACCAAAACATCTTGCAAAAATGCAGTTTACTGTGACTCTGGTTAATGCCCAAGACTGTCTTAGAATTGGCTTTTAGAAGGTGCTAAAGCAATGTCAAGGTCTGTACTCTGACCAAAGGCTAGCCTTTGGGAGTGTGTCCTTTCACTTTTCTCTACTCCCTTGTGTTTTGCTGTTCCCCACTCTCCAGGTTCCCCTTCTAGAAATTGCTATGAAACTTCTCCTGACTTCCTGTTTTCTCTTTAAAGGTAAAGAAACCTTAGAGTTTCATTCTCAAACTGTGTCTTTTATTCCCAGTGATAAGTCTCAAAGTTGAATGTACAAGGAAAGTTTGGCTGGGAAATGTCCATAAAATGGTGCTCCTTAATACCTACTCCAGAGATTTGATACAATGTGTATGGCATGGAGTCCATGAACTCCTAATTTGGATGTGTATTCTTTTTAAACATGAATTACATTTATACAGTTAAGGTATATAAGAAAATTTTAGGGTGTAGGGCACATGAGCCAGTCAAAGATGACTCTGAGGGGAAGTCAGATGGGTAAGTCCTGAGTTGTTTATAAAAAAAGATGATTGGTTGCCTAGATCGAACCAGATGAGGTCACTGCATGAACAGTTCATATTCACTAAGTAAAGTGCCTAGGTGAGTGATAGGCTGACCTTTAAAACCATTGACTGGCTGTTTCCCTGCCTCCCCAACCCCGCTCTCCTTTAAAAGAAACTTACTGTGGGACAATAAATGAGTTCCTGCTTGACTAGATAACCTGCTGTGCCTGACTGTCTCCAGAATTCCAGGGAGGCTGGGGAAAGGGGAGCAGCGTACTGCACTAACCCTTCCTTGGACCCAGCTCAGCCTTCCCAAGGTTGGGTTAAGACCATGCATTATGGTGTACATTCAGGAAGTAAGAAAGTTTCTAGAGTAACCCAGTTCTCACTTTTACCATCTCACAAGGCTTCTGGGCTTAGTAGAGAAAACTTGGGTCATTGGGGCAGCTCCCCTGAGGAAACTATAAGGACCCCATCCACATTCTGCCTCTGCCTTTGCATCCATGAAGTGAGCAGCTTTCTCTCCATGTACTTCGGCTATGATGTGGTACCTCACAAAAAGGCCCAGAATGAGTGGAGGCCAAGCAACCATGGACTGAAATCTCTCAAGCTTATGAGACAAAGTGAATGTGGACCTGAGAAACACAGATCCCTACACAAAGATGATGCAGATTTATTGTGGAGCCAAATGAGTACCCCAAATTCCAGGTTCTGACATGACAGTTGTTTCAAGAATTTTTTATGTTAATAGAAGAAAGGAAGTCATAAATCAAGACACTTTTTAAAAATATCTGTGGAAAGACCAGGTAGACAGGTGTCAGTGAAGGGACCAGCCCCCCCTCCGCAACGTCTGTTTTAGCAGCCATGACAGGCTAACATGTGTTCGTCTGACCTTGCTGCTCCTGTCCTGGTCACTAGGAGGTCAGATGCTCTCCTCATGGCAAGGAACCAATCAGAAGTTAGCTTGCAGGGCTGTGCTTTACGGCTCTGGGTGTGCTTTACAGACAAGTGCACAACAGTGATGTGCAGAGCATAGCAACCACCCGGTGAGGGCCTATGGGCCATGACAACCAGTTGACCAATCAACACAGGGCAGTTTGTCTAAGTCTGGAAGTGCACCAACCCTGAGACTGTTGCATACCCCTAGATACTCCCCTTATGTTGCACTATAAGATCCCTGCCTTGTGGTTTCTCAGGGTCTTTTCTCCAGCCATCTGCTGCTGTGGGTGAATGAAAAGCCTGAGCTAATGGGGTTAGCTCATTAAATAGCTACAACAAAAGACACTTTGCTTTTGCCTTGAAATGGGCCACTGGTGATTTTGGGGTTCTGAATTTGAGCACAACATCAGCAAAGTGGAGAACAGTCTTAGCACTGGGTTGGAGGAAGCTAATAGTCTGATAAATTGGTGCGCTCCAAAAGGTTTCACATCGTAGAAGGACGCTCAATCAGACTTGGGCAAGAGTTGAGTATCAAGGAGGTCAAAGGTTGACTGAAATAAATGTAATAGACTTGAACTTGCAACATTCCAGCCTCTACAACCATTAGTTCTATCAGTTAAAGAAACTTTTTTTTGGTTTCTCAAGACAGGGTTTCCCTGGCTTTGGAGCCTGTCCTGGAACTCACTTTATAGATCAGGCTGGTCTTGAACTCTAAGAGATCCACCTGCCTCTGCCTCCTGAGTGTCGGGATTAAAGGTGTTCGCCACCAACACCCGGCAGTTAAAGAGATTTTAAGAAAGTTCATTATAAATTGTAGTTTCCATTTAAGATCTTTGGTTCACATGTATTTTCATCTTTTGAAGTTGATGTATCTCAGGTGTTTGGTCACAAGATGGAAAATTGATTAAGACACCCTGCTGGCTGTGAGGTAAATCTCATAAACATTTTGGATGACATTTCTCTGACAATTAGTGATGCTGAACAGTTTCCTAAATATTATTGGTCATTTTTATGTCTTCTTAGAAGAAATGTCTATTTAGGCCTTTACCATTTATTTTTAAGTAGGTGGATTTCCACTATCAGTTAGTAGTTTTAGGAGTTAACCCATCAGCCTACTCATCCACTTTCATTGCTGTGATTTTCAATACATGCTGACAATTTCCAAATGAGATCTACACAGACCTGCCCATGAGTTCAACAGGAAAGGAACCATCCTCTGACAGTTTGCATCTAGGGAACACTAATCTTTGACTTCCTGGTTATAATAGCTCACCTCACAATTACCAAGAGAGCTTGCTAAAAGTGGTGAGGCACAGCCCCTTCAAATGCAGATTCATTAAGTCTGGGTGAGGCCCTTGGAGTGCCCAGCTTTAAAACACTCGGCAGTGATTGTGATGCAGGTGTCTGCAGCCACCACTTTAGGAAATGCTGTGTATCCTAAGGATTTCTCTAGCGTTTCCTGGCAACTAGACCACAGTTTCTGTGAAAACATCCTCCTCTATAGAGGAACTTGGGGTGTGAAAATAAAGGTTAGTTTAACACTCCTCATTAAGGGAACAGTCTTTGTTGTCAAGAGCATAGACTCTCTGGGCTGTGGCTGCTTGGAAAACTAACATTCCAACTGAATCGGTGAAACATTTGGCTGAAGGGCGGCTCCACCTCTAAACACACCCAGCCCCGAAGGTGCGTTCTGTTTAAACCAACCTAAAGAGATAAGTAGAATAATTATACCTTTAATGAGATGCTACACTTTTCCTTTTCTGAATTTGAACCCCTTACTGCCATCTCTCACAGAGCTTTAGAGTCTGCCCACTTCTCTCTCTGAGTTACTCAGAAAAGCATAACTTCCTTTTCCTTTATATCTCTTCTTCTCCTCCTCCCTCTCCTCCTCCTCCTCTTCCTCCTTCTTGTTCTCTTTTTCAAGACAGGGTTTCTCTGTATAGCTCTGACTTTCCTGGGACTTACTCTGTAGATCAGGCCGGCCTTGACCTCAAAGATCCACCTGCCTCTGTCTCCGAATGCTGGGAATAAAGGTGAATACCATCTCTGCCACCACCACCACTTCCTTTATTTCTTCTGTAACATGCTTCTCCAAACACTTTCAGGCTTCCCTAACACTTTAGGCTTCACTGTCTGTTAAGAAAACCACCCTTCCTCCCTCAGCTTGCTGCCTGCCACACACCTGACCTCAGTGGCTGCTTAGCTCAGACAGCATGGCTCTTCCCTCTCCCCCCACCATTCTCCTCTGGATGTGCAGCTGGTGAGATCTACAGTTTTTCTGGCTTGGGCATTTTGTTTCTTTCTTTTAAAACCTTATCAAATTTTCCTCAAACTTCTGTTTGTGTCAATTTAAATTTTGTTTTTAATAAGAAAACAAAACTTTTTGTTTTAATCTCTGAAAATGATTATGCTAGGCTCCCAGCTAGGAGTGTAGTGTAGTATCATTAGAAATCATATCATTGATATTTTTTTGCCTGTCATGTTTGGTTTTATCATACGTTCTTAGGGTATCCAATCTCTGGTTCCTAGCAATACAGGCAGTGTCAGGATTGCACTCCCTCAAGGGGTATGAGTCTCAATTTGGACCAAGCACTGGCTGGCCACACCCATAAATTATACAACACCTTTACCCAGGAACAAATTGTAGGTCAAAGATTTTGTGACTGGGTTGGTGTTCCAATTCTTCCTCTAGAAGCCTTACCTGGTTACAGAAGATGGCTATTTCAGGCTCTGAGTCTCCCATTACTAGGAGTCCCAAGAAGGGACCCCAGCTTCCCCAGTATCACCTAGGGGGAGTCACAAAAATATTACCCAAGTTCCTGTAACATAATCATAAGAAAAATCTCACAAACCTACTTCAGATAATCATGCAATCAAAGTAAAAATAAGTATATATATATATACATATGTATGTATATATATATATGTATGTATTTAAACCTAAAGGTTGTAGGGCCTCATAGATACTGTACAAGTACTTATTAATGAAAGAAATACAAGAGTACAAGACATGGCATATTTTGGAACCAAATATGCCCATGGCCTAGGAAAACAATGAAGTAGCCGAGTTCATAAGCTTTTTATAGAAATAGGAAAAGAAGACTATAAAATTATATACTTTTCAAATACAACAGTGGATGGTGGGTTACAACAAACTGGAGGAAACTCGGCTACAGCCTTAGATTCTGTCTGACAGCATTCTTAGCCCTTTGGTTGGTAGAATCAAGGGATATGTTCATCCAGTCCAAAGGATTTACTTGATGATTACAAATAATGCTAGGTTTTATATAAAGGAAGGTAATAAATAGCACTTAAGGGAGCTAAAGGTGTCCCAAGATAATGTGGCTCTGAATTTGTAACATTTCAGCCTTTCTATATGATTGAAGTTACGATCAGCCAATTAGCCTTTGCAGACACAGCTTCTTTTCATGAATTCTCTTCATACACTGGACTAACCCACCAGCCCCAGAGCAATTCTATGTAAATTCTGTTGTGAGTTAAATCACCTGCCACTCCCTTTGTCCTCTGTACAGTTATTTGTACTATGCAAGGGCTGTCCTCAGAGCAGTTATTTCCAAAAATCATGAATACTCCCATTTCTTTCTTCTTCCTCCCCTTGGTCTTATTCCCATAAAGATACTGAACTAAGAGAGTGCAGAACAAACCCATCGATGTCTCCATTCCTCCGTGATGGAGACAGCAGCTTCTCACTGACAGAAAACCCACTAGACTGAGGGATGGAAAGATGGCTGGTCAGTTGAGTAATGCACGCCTTTAATCCCGGCACTTGGAAGGCAGAAGCAGGTGGATCTCTGTGAGTTCAAGGACAGCTGGTCTACAAAGCAAGTTCCAGGGCACACTAAAGTACACAGAGAAACCCTTTCTCCAAAAAACGAAAACAACAACAATAAAACAAAAGAAACAAAAGTTTGCTGCTCTTCTACAGCGCTACAGTTCAGTCCTCAGCACCCACCACAGCAGGAAGCTAACAACATGGAAGTTGAGCTCTAGGGAATTCCTCTTAGAGCCTCTGGACACACACACACACACACACACACACACACACACACACACTTCACACAAATCTTAAAACTCACTGCTGATGGAGGTTATCTGATGAGACATTCAAAGAAAGTCTCCTTGGGAAGACATGCACTAATGGTTCTTTAAAGATGCATTGTTATTTACAGGTGTGTGTGTGTGTGTGTGTGTGTGTGTGTGTGTGTGTGTGTACATGCCATGGCACTGGTACAGAGGACAACTTTCAAGAGCTGGTTCTCTCTTTCCATAATGTAGGACCCAGAGATTGGACTCCGGTTGTTCAGGCTTGGTGGCAAGGTCCTTTGCCCACTGAGTCATCTCCCTGGTGCAGTTAGTTGCATTTTAAATGTAGAGAATACTGGTTTGTTTTATTAGCTTTTGTTTCTTTAATTGGATTACTTTGCTAGATGTGATGTCACTTGCCTTTATTCCCAGCACTCAGGGGCCAGAGGCAGGCAAGTCTCTTTAGGTTTAAGGCCAACCTATTCTACTTGGTGAGTTCCAGGCTAGCCATGGCTGGCTACACAGTGAGACTTTATTTAAAGCGGTTTTCCCCCTTGAAGCTGCATATGAATTTGCTTGGCTGTCTTAAATAAATCTAATTTGATGTTTTCCTCAATTGTTCTTTTATTCATGCTATGCCTTTTAGTTCAGAAGTGAAATGATTTTGCCCAAGGTTATTAGAGCAAAATTAGAGCCCAATTAGTCACTTAGAGACTTAGCAACCAAGTGGCTGATGCCTCTTTAATCTTTAACAAGCTCCATTATTCACAAATTGATGCTGGTATCTAAAGAATCTGAAGTCGTGAAAACCACACAACTCTAAAATATTTGAATATTCTTCCACTCTGAGTGAAAATGTATACTGTGCTGATCTGGCCCCCAAACTGTGAACAGAAACGCTGCCAAGCAGAGGTTGTCATGCCAACAGTAGGAGAGTCATGGTTTGATTCATTTCCATTGGATCGTTTTGAAAAGGTAATATTGATGGCTTGTCTCCCTCCTCTAACTATATTTCAAAATGTACGCTGTGAAGGTGTGTATTTTTTCCACTGAAGGAAAAAAATCAATGGGATGAAGGGGAAACAGGCATTTTATCTAGGCTTTCCTCGAGTGTTTGATTTGATTTGTGATGGGCGAGGCAGAGATTAACCCCGTTTTCCTACATCCTAAACAAGACTTTTGACTCCAGTAGGCTGTTCTGTGAAATCTTTCTTCTCTGTTCATCTCTCCATATTTCTTTTTTCCTTCCTCCCTCTGCTGCAGGGATTTGTCCTCTAAAAGCTCAGGGTGGGAGGGAGCAAGGACTGGGAGCAGGCAGGCAGCAAGAGCGGGAGGACGCCAGGATCTGGCTTTTGTTATTGGTTGGCTGCGGCCTGATGGATGCTCGAGGGCGGAGTGAACTCAGAATTCTCAGTGTGTTCTGCCGGAGCCCAAGTACAGAGACCATATTTACAGGTAAGAGCAAAAATATTAATACTAAAACGGAGAAAAGAGAATTTCCTTTTTTTTATTTTTAAGGAAATGCTCAGTTTTAGTAGAAACATTCTTTAGGGTGCTGGAATCCTGAAGGCGCTTGGAGAAAGCGGTCCTCCGCTTGACTCCAGGCAGCCTTGAAGAGCAGTTCGTTGTGGCTGCAAAACCCTTTTCTGATTTAAACACGAAAGCGCACATAAACACCAAAGGCATGTCTTCTTCCAGATAGCCATCTAAGCAAACGGTACTGAGCAAAGCCGACGGGTAAAATCCTGTGTCTTTGTGTGTTTTTACCAAGGCGTGTGTTCATGGAAACCCAAGGAGGCATGCGAAAAGCTTCATAGATTCCACAGGTCCTGAGAAAATGGAGCCTTCTCTGAACGTAAAGGATTTAGTGTGGGGTCTTTATGTTTACCATCCAGTAAGGAGCTTATGAAAATTGTTTTTCAGCTTGCAGTTTCTTTCAGTCTTGACTTGGGTCTAATGGTCTGTGTGCCTGTAAGCGTCTCTCGATGCATCTCATGTCCTGAGTAGCCGCAGCGTTTTAGTCAGCAGATTTGAAGCTTAATTGTGGTGTGGCGATGAAGCAACCAGCAATAGATAGCTGTCAACACGCGCGGGACTGTTTTCACTTCAAAAGCACAGAGGTCTAATTGGGAAGGATGAGACTTTGTTGCGAAAAGTAGTGTCTGACAGAGAAGTTTCATTTATGAATCAGATACGTCAAGGTTAAGACATTCCAACACATATTGATAGTGATAGCCTCATGACAGTCATTTTTTAAAATATTCCTCAAGTTTTGACTCTTCTAGTCGATTACAATGCCTGACTTTATGTTTTATTTTCTTTGAGGAAAATCAGGGAAGATTTTTAACAGTGTGGAATAAATGACGTATTTATAGTGATAAAGACAGGAAAGTAATTTTATTCTACAACACTAACTCCTCTGTTGATTTTAATTTATAAGACCACTTAGGGTGGAAAGGATCTCATTACTTTTGAGCTCTTAAGAAAATAATACAGTCGTGGACACATTGGCTTCCAATTAATACCTGTTGACTGAAATAAAACAAAAGCATAATAGTGATGTAAATAATTCATATGTATTTTTTATGCCTTTGAATGAGTTAAAAAACTAACAAGAGTGATTATAATTTCTAAAAAAATTTGTCTTGTGTTTGCTTCGATTTGGAAGGTGGGTGATGCAAACCTTTGACTAAGGTGATACAAACGTAGCAATTCTTAAGAAATTAAAAGGGACAGAAACACTGTTGGATATTGAATACAGATTAATTAAGTTGATGAACACCTATTTTGAACTTTCTAAACATACTAAATATACTTAATGTCTATATACATTCAGGTGTTATGTTGGTCTCTTCTATGGTTTGCTTTGAACCATTTCTGAATTTCAAAAATGACGACACAATGCTAAGATTTTTCTATATTTTTAAATTGTTAATGGTTTTTAAAGTAGTTTTTTTATTTTTCAAACAAGATGGTATTTGCAATTAATTCAAGTTTCCCACTCCCATGGAACTTAAGGTGATATGCAAGACTAAATAAATATTCAGCTACTGGAATGTGTTGCAGACAATACGTCGATGCAGCTACATTTTTAAAAAAGGAATTATAAATTCTGAACAAAGCTACCTCTAGGAATGAAAGGGGATTGATGAAAATTAGAGAGCAGAGTTCCACATGGTTTTAAATTATTCCGTTTCCTTGGAAACCAGCTGCTGCAGATGCATTTTGCTTTCTTCAGCTAAAAATATCATCCTTTTAATAATCACTAAGGGAAAGGCTCGGAATAAAAGCAGAGTATATTGTTGTTGCTTTTTATAATGTCCTTAATGGCTCACATATTTTGGATGGAAAGTAGATAAACCCTTTCTCCATCAGCATTTCCTATGAGGCACTGGCAGACGTCTGTGAGGCTTATAAACAGGACACAACTGTGCAACTGTGGAAGCTTCTACTGCAGTCTGTAGGAGAAGTGAGTGTGTGTGTGTGTGTGTGTGTGTGTGTGTGTGTGTGTGTGTGTGTGTTGTACTGGAGGCAAAAGAGAGGAAAAAGCATGAAAGATGATACAGGCAAATGAAAACCTTCCAAAGCTCTTCAGTAAGATATGGCAAGGCGAGGCCATTTGTTGTCCCTTGGCGCAGACCCCTTTAAGATGTAAATGTAGGTTTGTAGTGCAGATAACTAGTATTGTTTTGTCTTCTTTTGCTCAGGGTTTGATTTCATTTTTCTTCCCATGATGCAATATGATAATATACTAAGTAAGATGAAAAAAGAAAAAATATGTTTTTAATGTATTGGTAACTTAAAGAAAAAAAAGTGCTGGAGATGCATACCCAAGCTGTGGATAGTGATCAACTAAATTATATCTGGACACAGTGGAATAAGGACCATTTGACTCAAGGTCTAGACCACATTTTATTAATTCAGTCATTCTTGCCTTGAAATTCTGTCTAATGAGGAAAAGACTATCATTCTAGCAAGCTAAAAGATATTTCAATATTAAGGTTATTCATTTTAAATTTAATATTTTTTATATGTGTACATATATGTTTGGAGTATTTTTCTTTGTTTGGTAGAAGGCATTTGTTTTATATGGCTTTCTTTTAAAAAAAAAAAGCCCATCACAATTATCACCCTATTTTGCTCTAGGCAATTTCTTAAATTAAAATATTTTCTTTATGTATGCTTTGAAGACAGCACTATCATCCCGAACACCATTTCCTTTATCATTTGTGAAGAAGGAGAATCATCATGATGTTTTAGTTTTGCTATTATTGTTATAATGCAAATGAGACTTTAAATTTTGTTATTCTCTTTGCCACTTGTTTAAATAACTTTGACAGGGAATAGTTTATTTTCATAGCAGTTACCTTAGCTGGTTACTTTTAGCATTAGCACTGTAGCAAAGATTGTACTACACATTTAACCACATGCTAAAATATTTACTATCTAATCAGTATATTCCATGCAGTTAAATTCTCTGGGGGCATCACTGCTTTGCTTCTCAGGGAGCCTTAGGACAGTGGGGAATATTTAGTTTTTTCTCAATTGACATGAACAGGTTACTTCAGAGATACCACTTTCAGCATGAATAAAGATGACTTTGAAAAAGCATACTAACAGCAAGCAGAAGGATCAAGAAATGGTCACATGACCTGTGCAAATAACCTCATTATCAGGCAAAGTCAAAATTATTAGGTATACTTCAAATTCCTGAAGATTATATAACAAATATATTTAGATATCTCAACCTTAGATAACTTAAAAAATGCAGTTTACTGCTTACATCTATAAAGTTTTATGTTCCTTTATTTTCTTAAACTGACTTGCAACCATTTTAGATGCTTTTGTACAGGGCTCTCAAGCTTCATAAAAAATATACTAAGGAAAATTAATACTCACTAACTTCCTCCACAGCATCAGTAGGCAACTTTATATCTGTACTAGAAATAGGCTAGTTTGGCAAATGACCCCACATTTCTGGAAATGGGAGGGGCTGGGATTTACAAGAAAGGGTAATAACATCAGGGTGAGAGGGCACGGGTCAGACTTCACCTGTTTCACATATGCTACATACTTACAGTGATCCACACAAATGAACAACCACATTAACATCTGTACTACCAGGTGCGGTAACTCAGAACTATTACTGGTCATATGTCATTCCTGCTTTCATCTACATTAATACCCAATATTTAGTGTAGGGGTTATACAGGAATGAAATGGGAATCGATTCAAAGTAGTTGCTGCTCTTATGTCATATATTCAAGCATCAAGGAGCAAGGCAGGAAATTTGTTATCAAGTCAATGATATCATTTGGATAGTCCACAAATCTCAGTCAGTGGGCAGGACATTGTATTTCTCAGTCAGCTGTTTAGATCTCAGTTATAATAGACTAAATCATTTGACCTAAAATGTGTTGAATGTATACATTTCTAAAATGCATAATCAGTCTAAGATTTCAAACATTTTATTCAAGGTATGAATATCCCCATAAGTGTTAGTGCTTTCTATTCAATGTCAGCAAGGATATCATGGACAGAACGTCTTGATATATATTAATCTCACATTTAACAAGGTGGATAAGATGGACTGTGGAGAAGGCTCAGTAATTAAAGTGCTTGCTGTGTAATCAAGAGGACTAGAGTTTAGAGCCCCAGACTTCATGCAAATATCGGGTGGGCACACCATTAATCAAGTCCCTGCAAGTCCAGCCTAGAAAAGTCAAAACAGGGGATCCAGCTGGCTATGGACACTAGCCCTATCTGTTACTTCTAGATTTGACTGAGAGACACTGCCTCAAAGAATAAAGGGGAAGAGAGATAGAGGAATATTCCCAATATCAGCATGAGGCCGCCACACACATATGCATATACATGTATGCATATCTTCACATATTGGTGCCTACACATGTGAACATGCATTTACATGCATGCATAGCATATGCATGTGCCCATGAGGAATAATAAAGGAGACAGTAGTCCTGTGATACATTTCTCAAGAGCCCTTATATTAAGACTAGGTCCAGTGTAACAAAATAGTTAAAAAAGGTAATGAAGCATGGTGCTTACAATATATTTCTCTGGGGTTTTTTTCTTGATTCATTTGTACATTAGTTAAAGATGAAATTAACCTAAAAGAAAAACAGCAAATGCTTTTTTCAAATGTATGTCTTTAATCAAGCTTTAGCAGAAAACCTTTTGTAAATATTCATATTTTTCCTAGACTGTCTAGTCAGGCTCCATTCCCTTGGAGGAAGTGACTCACCCACAGAGATATCTTCATGGAGTCTTCATTTCACTTGTCAAGACACCGAGCCTTAGAACATTATTCTTGATTTGCCTGTACAAAACCGTGACACTCAATGGCTGTGTGTTCGTATTAAATGAGGGATATGCTGCCTTAAAGACTGTGTAAACGAGAATTGGAATTAATGAGGGCTTTGGAAGATTGTAAAAATGCATGAACAGCCAGAAGGTCTCCGGGCCATAACATTTTAAATTGCAGGGAATTCTGCACTTAGACCTTCTCTGCTTCCCAGTGAGCTGGTGGGTTTGATTCGCTGCCACTATCTCCTTCACTGTTTATAAGCTCGGCAGCAGGGTCAGAAATATGTTCAGTGTATTTTCTAACAAGTGTCTAAGCAGTTGCTTGTGTCATGAATCCACCACAAATATTTAATAAATGAAACAATTTCCTAAGCAGCAGGAGGCATGAACACCTTTACAAATACCTTCCCTCCCTCCCTCCCTCCTTCCCTCCCTTCCTTCTTCCCTGTCTTTCTTATTTCTTTCCTTTTTTCTTTTTTTCCCCTAGGCTATCCATGATGGTGTCAGCTTAGTGGGGGCAAAGCAGTTCTCAGAAAGGTTTGTTTTGGTTTTGTTTTCCTCCCCTAAGTTGTCATCATTCTTGTTTTACTTAATCAAAATTTCTTCAATTTAACTGATAAACCTCAATTTTTACATTGTTTACCTCCTGTGATGCCGAAACCCTTTAGGGGGGCCCACAGAAGCTGTGCCATTTTGGGTATCAAATGGCAAGGTGAACTTGGAGACTCTATTTCCAGTGTTCTAGGTAATCATACAATATACAAACGAGGCTATGGAGAGAGAAGTCCCTTTCTTGTCTTGCTCTTTCTGGACTGTTTTGTTAGTGCGGTCAGTACATCTGCCCCCTCTAGCTTTCTCCAAACCATCCAAGCTATAATTGCCAGTGGCAGGCATTTTCCTCTCTCCATGTCAGTGCCTTATGCAATACCTGATAAGCAGTTTGTGTTCCAAATTGTGTTGCTGACTAAATTATGAAGCGAGCGATTGTCTCAGCCAGCCAGCCACCTAGCCTCTTATAACCCCTCAGTGACAGACGAACCTGTATTCTTCAATAGTCCTTTTCTTTCATGTACTTCTCCAGGAATTCTCTTCAATATGACAACATCCATGTCAGAAATGTCACGAAGCCAGACAAATTTGAACATTGCAGATTTGTATTGTCCAAGACTCCACTTGAGTTACCCTGTGTTAATGGGAGATTTGATCTGCATACATTCCCCATTTCATGCCTCTATGCTTTGTTTCATTACAGTGCAGCAGTCAGCCCTCCGGAGTGGCTGGCATCACAGCCCTTAACGGATTCAACCAAATATAGGTTGAAAACATTCAGGGGAAAAGAGCTTGTGCTTCTTGAGCAAGATGGTGTAACAAATATGAGTGAGCATCATGTTTTCATGCATTCGGCATTACACAGAATACAGAGTCCATCCATCATCAACTGTGGGAGGGCACTAGTGTGCTATGTGGAATTCTATGTGTTTCCACAGGCATGGATATTTGTGGATTTTAGGAGAGAGAGTGGTTTTTTGAACCAATCCCTCACAATACTGAGGAGTGACTTCTATTCCCTATACACATTAGTTGGCGCATCCTACATTCAAGCAATAGATTAGTTGCAAGTCAATGTAATTAAGTCATTATATTAATATGTAAGTCATTATATTAATATGATGTGTAAAATATAGTAGTATATATTAAGCCATATCTTTCACATATATTTCAGGTCAATGAATCCCACTTTGTTTTGATAAGGATGTCCAGTATCATGTGGTTAAAGCTAAAATTGTAGGGGCTGTGGGTATAGCCCAGTAGAAGAGTACTGAGTACTTACCTCACTTGAATGAGGCCCTGGGTTGGACTTCCAGTATTGAAGAAACAAACAAAACACACACACACACACACACACACACACACACACACGTAAACAAAACCCCATGCTTTGTTCAGAAATCCTTTTATTCTACCTCTGATTTTCTCCCAATTATGTTGTGTCTTGGTGACAAAGAAAGTAAGTATAGGTGTTGTCACACCGAGAATCAGTGTGCCATTTTACTGACTCTTAATACATGTCACAGTGGAGGTGAGCAGATAGTGCAGGAGGGTAGAGCCTTTGGACAGAATTACCACCACAACCAGATAGAAAGGATAGGAGGAAGAGCAATGAAGAAAGGGAAGCAAGGTGGGAGGGACAGGAAAAGAAGGGAAAATAGTAGGGAGGGAGAAAGGGAGGGAGGGAGGGAGAATGGTAGGGAAGGAGGGAGGGAGAGAGGGATGGAGAGAGGGAGGGAGGGAAAGAGGGAGGGAAGGATGGAGAGAGAATCAGGACCCTGTTTTGGAAAAGAGGAAAGGGGAAAGGGAAGAGAAGGGAAGGGATGGAGGGAGGGTGAGAGGGAGAGAAGGAAACCATTTTTAAGGAATAAGGTAATTCTGAGAGAGTGAGGAAGAGTGATGTATGGTTCCAAATGTGCAGTAATCCGAGTTTGGGTTCTAGCTCTGTGATCTACCTTTTTGGCTTTGACTTTATTATCTAATCTGTTTGTGCTTCAACCTTCATTCCCAAATGATGTTAATAACAGCAATAGCCAATGAGATGCTATACACTGTTAGTTTTCTGTTGTATGAGAAATCATCACAAGCATAACAGGGTAAGCCACTCACATATGTTAGCTTAGAACACTGAGTGTCAGAAGTCCTGGACAGCATGGCCATACTCATCGCTCAGTGCCCCACAGGTTGGACTCAAAGTGTCAGTTCAGCTGAACTCTAGTCAGCTTGTTGTGGTGGCACATCTCATTCCAAGCTCATCTTGAAGATGGTAGAATTAAGCTCCCTAGATGGGTTCCAGAGCACCATCAAATATATAAATCTTCTGGGAGATAGTAGAGAAGACCTTTAATCCCAGCTCTTGGGAAGCAGAGGCAGGCGGATCTCTGTGAGTTTGAAGCCAGCCTGCACTACAGAGTGAGTGCTAAGACAGGCTACAAAGCCACACAGAGAAACCCTGTCTCAGAGGGAAAAAAAACAAATTGGCATGGCCTTTTCTGGCAGTCAAACTGGAAAAGTGCTTGGAAATGTCATTATTCTACCTTTAGGAGCGCATCCTCAATTTGTGTGTAACAATGTAAAAAATGGCAAAATAGTGCTGTGATTTACATGTGTTTCCTCTGAATATTTATGGAACAACTAGCCAGTGAAATACTACATAGCCTGAAATACAAAAATCAAAATTGAATTAGGCACTTAGTTGTGGAACGAGATGTTTTTGTGACATAATTGGAGAAACTATGACTTGTAATACTGCACATGCCATGTCAATCCAGTCACAGGCTTTCCCAGATTGTGAGGTGGACTTTCAGTAAAATCTGATCACTCCGTGAACAAACATGCTCTCACAATTTCCCTCGAATTGTTGTATGTCAAAATACACATCGAGAGAATTCTTGTAGATGTGAGATGAGCTTTTTGCAGGATGCAGTCACTCAGCAAGGAAAGACTCAAACATTGCCTGTGTTCACCATCAAGAAGGAGGTGCGCCCAATGGAAGACTTTCATCTTTTACCTTCTTTGCAGTGACCGTTCATGTGATGACCCCAAAAGCAAGCAATGCAGCTTAATCCCTCACCCCTAATTTATCATCCTGGTTTGTGCTAATAATCTGTTTAAATTTCACTCTCAGTAAATGTTTGTTTGTTTGAACTAAACTGATAAAGATGCCAGTTTCTTACAGAGTTCTGGAAGGGGTTAGGCAAAATCAAAAGGATTTCTTGATACCTCATGGCATGGTGGAGGGAGCCCAGTTGTATAGCCCATTGGGTAAAGGCTCTTGCTACCAAACATGATGACCTAGGTTTGATTCCAGACCACAGGATAAAAGGAGATAAACAACTCCTGTGTGTTACTCTCCTCAGATCTTTATAAATCTGCTACAACAAGTATGCATATCTCTCTCTCTCTCTCTCACACACACACACACACACACACAGAGAGACACACACATAGACACAGACATACACATACACAGAGACAGACTCACAGGCACACACATACAGTCTCTCTCTCTCTCTCTCTCTCTCTCTCTCTCTCTCTCTCTCTCTCTCTCCCTAAATAATGAATGAGTGAATGAAGGTTAAGATAACCCTTCAGTGGAGGTGGGAAAGCATCCCAGCATAAGAGAAAGAGCACAGGAGAGGTGGGGAGAGGAATCAGAGATGTCCAGACGTTAGGTTGTGGCTTTGCTCTGTTTTAGCTCTGTGATGCACCCTGGAATAGATAATACTCAAGAATGGCAGGAAGGTATAGAAATTATTCATCCTTAGAACACCTGGAATGCATACTCTAACACTGTACTAGCTATACATTAGTTCTATTTCATATGTGAGAAAACTCCAAGAAATTAAGCCAGCCACCCACCAAATTATAAGGAATGGTAAAACTGTCTTTGTAGCAATGGGCTTTTTCATCAAATGGGTAATTTCTGGTGAATCTTGGGGCTATGTGTTAAAAAAGTTCTCCCCCGGATTGTTTACCAATTGACCTGAGATACAGCGCATCGCACGGCAGTGACACGCCCCCTCTAGGGACTCTTTTCCATGCTAGATTTGATTTTTCATCTGCAGCCCCTGAGATCTTAACATTCAAATCTCACAGATGTGCTTTTAACTGGGGGAGAGTCTCGATGTCACCAGAAATGCGGGTAAAAATGATTCTTCCCAGCTGCCATCCAGAGCTTTGCCACCCTTGGTTCAAGACAGCCGCCTCAGCCCCTACAATCAGCCTAGTTGCTTCTGCCTCTTTTTCTTTTATGACTAAATCCTTGAAAAAATCAATGCCCAGGCCTTTTAAGCTCCCCAATTGTTCTTTTTCTCATTTAGAGATTTCCTTGTCTTCAGAATCTCTTCACCCATGTTTTACCCGCAGTGATCCATGTCCTCAGAATTCCTCAGTCTACCTGCAATTTTAATCTCCATCTCTCTGTAGCTTCACTAGTTCATCTTTATTGTTATTTTTGGGGTGGTGGCACTTGCCCCCAATGGCTTTGTGCAAGCAAGGTAAGCGCTCTGTCACTAAACACTTTGGAGGTCTTCTCCCTGACCTATCCTTTGATATGCAACCCAAGCCAATTCTTGTACCCTGGGTACCTGATCAGCATTGCTTCAGTGAGAGCAGGGACATGAAAACAACATGGGAAGGTGATAGGTGCAGGCTTGCTGTCCAGTGTACTTGGGTTTTGCCTATAATGTCAACATAGAATATCTTCTCTATAACACTTGTCTGATAAGCCAAAACCCAAGGTCTGTGGAAGCATGCTTCCAGGTTCTCTGCTTTAAACTTCAGAAAATTAACTTTTGTTTGGAGGAAGGTCATCATGCCCAACGTTCGTCACAGCTCTTCCCTCAAAAGAGCAAATTAGATTTCACCTCTCTACTCTTAAAGTGATCTTTCCTGAGGCAGTAGCTAATTCAGTTGTTTCTCATTTATATATCATCATAAAATCTGACTTGTAAATTAATGACTTGCAATTTTTTATTTTTAACTCGGAGTAATCTGCTTTCTCTTTTGCGTTTCTGGGCACATATATAATTAGTATACTGTTGTTTGAAATACTTTAATGAAAATATGATTGTTCTATATCTTACTCCCTTCAGGCTGCTGTAGCAAAATACCATGGACTGGGTGAATTATTAACAACAGTAAAAATGCTTCTCACTGTTCTGGAGCACAGAAGCCCAGGATCAAGATCCCATTATGTTCTGTGTCTGGGGAGACTAACCTCACAGAAGAATGGGAAGGAATTTGAGCAGGGGTGAGAGGCTCTTACTTATTAGCCTCAATGACATAAAGATTCCCCTAAAACTTCACCTCTTGATGCTATCACCTTTGGTTAAGTTAGGATTATAAAATTTACAACTTGTAGCAATGTAGGAACAAAAGCATTCATGATCCTCTGATTACAGTACAAATTGTAACTCTTTATATTGGAACTAATACAGTATTTCATTAGGTGGATTTCAAACACTTAATAGGCCCCATACATTTTGCAAGTAAGAAAGGTAGCACCTTGTCATGGAACTCTGAAGTAGAACTCAAACATAACTGATTTACAGCAGATACACAGCAAATGCAACACTCACTGCTAGGTAATATCAATCAAGTAGTCTATATTTCTGAGTTTGATAAACAGTCCCTCCCAGTTCTGAGGTCTCAAAAATTCTGTTTCATAGGCTAATTTCAAATACTGCTTATGATTTTCGCTTAGCTATAGATTAAAACAAAACAAAATACTCATTGAAAAGCATTCATGGTAACTTCCTAAGATGCCTTCCTACCCACCTATTATTGCAGACATCTGAATTCGGATAGTATTCTGATCTCCCTCACAGCCTCATTCCTCCTGACTGGTTTTTGTGTTGCCATTAAAGTAATTATAATATAGAGCCCTAGTGGAGAAAAAGGGACCAGATTGGTGAAAACAAAGCAGGATGAAATATTTTCTTTCTTCTTTTTCTTTTCTGTCTCTTCTCTCCTTTTTTTCTCCCTCTCTCCCTCCTCCCCTTTCTCACTTAAGTATCCAACTATACAATTCAGGTTTTCTCTGAATGAGTACCAGAAACAAATACATTTGAATTCAATGGAGTCCTTTTTCTCTCAACTCATGGGGCCATTAACTCATGAGTTAGGGTGCCCAGTGCCGATAGACACACAAAACACCCACTGAGTAAGTGGCCTGTGGGACCTGTCTTGGAGATACAAACAGTGCAGTTCACAGGCCATGGAGGGTGGATTTTAGGAAGAAATTGTATTGTAAGATTCATAGGTGGAACTTAATAGAAAAAGGCAGACAGTGGATAGCAGAAGAGGTTCCCTGAGATGGGGTAATGTCATGCTTCTAATCTGAGACTGATGGCAGGTGAGACATGGGGGTGAACTGTGGTGTCACAGAATTTGATGGAGGCCTTTTTTTGTGTTAGGTGGAATTCAAAGTAGGAATTAGGCTGTTGGATACGTAAAATTACAAAAGCTTTTACTGAGACCTTTTCTCTAACTTCAGGTGGGCTTTAACTGAATAATTAGAGTACTAGACACTCACCATCACACACAAAGTCTACTGGGTCAGTGCCCAGTGGGATTTTGTCTCATGACTTTGAAGAGTGAAATTCAAGGACCACACAGGGGCAAAGTTTTGTTGCAGATTCATTGATGGGAGCTTGAGAGAGATAAGGTAGAACTCCTGGATGGCAGGCCCAGAGATGGGTGTCAACAGCCATTAGGATATCTAGCTTCTTGGCAGGGCTACTCTCTCAGGAGAAGAGACAAGGAATCAGGAGCCAGAGCTCTCCTGGAAGCTCTGTTTTCTGTCAAGGTCACTTCTGGAACTGTTACTTTGGGATCTATGTCTTACCTGACCAGTTTCTGTCTTCTGCTCTCATCATAGGGACGTGCAAGGGTCTTTAGCACATATAGGCGTCAGAGTATAAATGAGAAAAATACAACAAATGCTTTAGATTGATTCCACATCAAGAAAAGAGGTCAATTAAAGACCTTCCCAAACTTCTCTGCAAGACTTAGAACACCTCTGCATGAGTGACTTGAAGGGAAGGAGTTCTTCCCACTGTAGGATAAGTACTGTCTCCAAGAGAGTTTTTAAGGAGACACCACTACATTTCAAACAAAGCCAACTTAGGGTCCAAGTCTTAAAATTCTTGCAGAGCAGGTAGTGAATTTGTATTGGCCTTAAAAAGAAAAATATGGACTGAGCAACTTTAGGAGGATGTGACTAAAGTCGCTGTTTGTACTTTTAATTCTAAATCAACAAATAAATCCTTGCAATGATTACTATTCATTTGAAATCTGCTCTCTAATTATTTCTTTAATTTGATAAAGGAATAATTACTTTTTTAAATCACTAATTCTATTTGCCAAAGAAGCATACAAAGTGGTACAAAGTATCTGAATTGAACTGTACCAGGCAAGATTTCACCACTATTATCAAGTAACTAGTAAGTCTACACACACACACACACACACACACACACACACACACACACACACACTCACTCACTCACTCACTCATGTATGTGCACATGTCAGAGTCCTGCAGTGAATTCTTCTCAATTAGAGAAATGTTTAAAAAAACTTTAAGTTCTGCTTTCTATCCAGAGACACCTGTCTAATTTCACCACCAGCATGTGCTTCTCAAGCCCTTGACACACAACTGGTCCTTCATCCTGGACCACTCTTCCTCAACATCCAAGGTGCCAACTCACCTCCTTCTTCACTGTGACACTCACCAAACAAATAACATTGAATGTCCTCTGTATGGCCAAATTATGGTCACTGTATCCCTCCAGTGCTGGTTTTACTCCCTAGCACTCACCTCTGTATGACATAATATATATTTAAGTTGATTTGTATGTTGTTAACTTGCCTCCTCCTATATCATTAGCTCCAAGTGAACACTGTCACACAATAGTAAGGAGTTTTAAAAACATATTGCTTCTCTGCCATTCTGTATCATCTAAAATAATAGCAGTGGGCCTAAAGATATATTTTAGCAGGAAAGAATGCTTGCTGTTCTTGAGAGGAGCCAAATGCAGTCCTTAGCCCCCATGTTTGGGAGCTCACAACTGCCTATAATTCTGGATTCAGGGGATCCAACATCTTCCTCTGGCCTCTGCGAGTACCTGAACTCACATGTACATACGCAACACAGACATGCATCCATATACATAATTAAAAGTAAAGAAATCTTAGCCGGGCGTTGGTGGCGCACGCCTTTAATCCCAGCACTCGGGAGGCAGAGGCAGGCGGATCTCTGTGAGTTCGAGACCAGCCTGGACTACCAAGTGAGTTCCAGGACAGCCTCCAAAGCCACAGAGAAACCCTGTCTCGAACAACCAAAAAAAAAAAAAGAAATCTTAAAAATAACACTGAAACGTGAGAAAATACATATAGTAACCAAGTAAATAATAAATGCCTACTAAACAGAAAGGCATAAATGACCAATGAAGACACTCAAAGAGAAACATAAGTGAATAACTAGACTAAGGTGAGCAATGCTGATGCTAGCAGGAGATTATAAAGTGAGAGAAAGCCTTTGAAGATGATCCGTGTTTCAGCCAGGAGCCTGCACAACCAGAGAGTGCAGAGACAGAGGAAGCCTGTTATCCAAGGGACCTGGAGCAAAAATGTCCCATGGAATTGTGGTCACCAAAATTAAGAGACAGCATCTGGTCAATAATGGCAGAAAGACCCCAAAGCAGACCTTTTAAAAACAAGTCCCTGAAGTTGGACTTCCTCCATGCTACCAGAAGCCATGTCTTGAGCTGCCATATTGAGGTGTGTCTTAAGAGGTCACTTCCCATATGTAGCTCATGCTGCCAGGGTTTCTTGTGCTGTTGGTTCACTCAGCAATGCATGGATGGTTAAGGGCCTGTGTTAACGGGGAAGACAAGATTTTGATACCCCATGCAGTTATCCATCCACGTCACTGATGCTGGCCATTCTTGTCTATGTTGTTGAATCAGTACAATGTAAACAAAATCAGTAAGTGATAAACAGATGTGGAGTATGACATCTAGTACTGTAAAGGATGCTTCTGGATCTGTAAAGGCACTGGCCAGGTTATGCTGGCTAAGTTGTGAATGCATTCAGTCAAAATGACCTAAACCCAAGTAGGCATTCCTTATGCAAACCTGGAAGTTAGTCTCTCATTTACCACATCACAGAGCCCACCACCTACTGTCTACTCCTTTGGGAGACTATTTATTGTTGTAGTTATGTATCATTTTCTCTTAGAAAGTGCATATTTCTTGGTAGCATTGTTACAAACAGCACATAAAAAGACAAGGAAGAAGATTTCATGGTTTTATCACCCCTGACCCTATTCCCTCCTGAAGGTCTACCACTGTAGGTATCTGGGTTCACAACCCCTCATTACCTTAACTGTTTCTCTATAGATGCAGAGAAAGTGTTACTCTCAGTAGTTTAATGATTCATAGAACTTGACATTAACAATTTTTTTAATTGTGAATATGCCTGTATCTGACTGACTCTCCCTGCCTGTGTTGCCACAAAGAGTGAAGAAGTTTAAATTAATGCTTTATCCAGCAAAAAGATTTAAGGACTGCAGTCTGTCATGTGTAAAATCTATTCAGCTATCCTTAGCATAGGCCTTGAATATTCCCTGTGGCTCAGCTGAATTGACTGGAAACATGATAAGGCATCTAAATTCTGCAGGTATTGCCATTCCTAGCAACCAACTTGATTATTGATGGACAAAGAGCCCCAGGAGAGTAGATGCCTTTGTACTTGAGAAAAAAGAAATCCCCAACAAGATAGACATACTCTCATCAGCATGCTCCCAGTATGACAGCATTCAAGTGAGTGATCCATTTTGTTCTGAACTCTGGCTCTGTCAATGACAGTACACGATTTACTAGAACAAATCAAATGAATGCATTTGACTTGAGTTTTGGCATTTGAAAACATGAAGCTGTATTTCCTTATGCAGCATTCTTACTCCACATTCTTAATTTGAACTCGCTTTTACAGAAAGAGAATTGCCAGAATGAGAATGCAAAGTAAGAGTGAATTAGGGTGTAGTTGCTCACAACGCTTTTCAGTGTTACAGGAAGTGTGGCTGTCTGTGTGGTTCGAAGCACCCAACCCCAAGAAGACTAAGTCCTTGACTGCAGTCAGCGGGCACAGATTTCAATGCTCGCCTCCCGTTCCTTCTGCAGGTCCATGTGACAGCTATGAGTGGACTTTTAAAGGGGACGCTTGAAGAAGCTGACAGCGCCTCACTCTGCTCCTCTGTGCGGGAATCAGATGATGATGTTTTTAGCTGTGACAGTGCTGAGAGTCTTGATAGTGTCAGTTTGTCCACACCTGATCATTTACCCGTGAGTATCTGAAGCTGTATTTCATGCTTTCCTCTACATCATATTTGAGTGGTTGGTTCTTGGGGGCTTCAGTTTACTTCACTACCTTATATCTGCTTCCCGGTTCTTCATCATACAGATGCATCTGGAAGGATAATTTTGTTTCATTCTTCCTCATGGTATATGTCCCCCACATCTCTAATGGAATGGGTCTAGAGGGGGCAGAATTGAATCGGAGGTAAGCAGATAGCAACTGAAAATCATTTCGTCTTCATCTTTCCGAAATAGATCTTTGTTCGAGAAATCAAATGAGTGGAGCCATTTGCAACATCTAATAGTGTAATCATGGTCAGTGTATTAGGAAGCATTTGACCTCTGAGTGCTGTACACTCACTTAGATTAGATTTGTTTTTCTAGTTTTTAGGACCAAACCCAGATTCTTGCATATGCTAGGCACATACTTTGCCACTGAAGCATATCCTTGGGACAGAGAAAGGGGGTGGAGAGGCGAGGGGAGAAAAAGGAAGGGGAGGAGAAAACAAGGGAGAGAAGAGAGGATAAAAGGTTGGTTATATGACTCAATAGTTAAGGTGAAGGCTCTTACCACCAAGCTTGATGAACTCAGTCAGATCACTGGGGCCCATGGGATGCAAGGAGAGAATCCATGCTTGAAAACTGTCCTCTGACCCCATATACATGCCCACACATGTAAGTATACACACACATAAATAAATAAATGTAATACAGTAATAATGGATTTTTAAAAACAAGGTATGCTGCTGCAAGTTCCAGACTCTGAAAGTTCTGAAATTCTGCAGACAGAGGCAAAACTCAGATGTGAGGCTAGTCTCATGAACTGTAGTCAGGGTGGCTTTCTTCACGTATACATTTCTTCTAAGGAGAGTAATGTGAGCACAAGCGTATAGTCTATGTAGTAGGATATGTTCTGATCTATTATGCCACCCATTTTCTAGTTACATTCATTGTCAAAAGGCACACATCTGAAGTTTTGATAAAGGAGAACCTTTTTCTATAATTCTGCCCATTGGGAACTACTCATTAAGGGAAGCTGAGACTTGAAGACATATTATTGTTACTTTGTTCCATTTTAGTTTTGTGTCACCAGTGCTTGAACTCATAGCCATGTACATTTTGAACAGCTGTACTACAATTGAGCCACCTCCCAATCATTGTAATAATTTCTTTATAAATTTTTATATTTATTTATGCGCATGTGTATGCAAGTGTGTACGTGTATGTACAGCACATTGTGGAGGTCAGAGGACAACTTGCACGATCTCTCCATTATAGGAGTTGTAGGAATTGAACTGGGGTCATCAGACTTGGTGGCAAGTGCCTTCACCTGCAAACCCCCATAATTATTTCTTTAAAGTGTTAATATACTAAGTATATCAACAAAGCCCTGTAATTTCACATAACGTTTACAGGATGTCTCACTTGGCTTTGTGTTTCTGTGAAGAAGGACATAACCAAAAATGACTTGGGGAGGAAAAGATTTAATGCAACTTGCAGCTATAGTCCATGAAGAAGTTACATTAGGGCAGGAACTCAAGGCAGAATCCTGGAAGCAGGAACTGAAGCAGAGGCCATCAAGGGATGCTACTAACTGGCTTGCTCTCCATGGCTCATTCAATCCATCTTTTTAATACAATCCAAGACTACCTGCCTACAGGTAGAATCACCTACAATGGGTTGGACCCTTCCACACCAATCATCAAACAAGTCCCTATAGGCTTGCCTACAGGCCAATCTGATGGGAATACTTTCTCAGTTTACTTTTTGTGTTGAATAATTTCTATCCTTTAATAAGTAAGGGTAAAATTATTCAAACCAAGTAATACAATGTTATTTCCATGTAGAGTTTCCTACCTTTCTTATTTGCATTTAGAGAATTTTAAACTCACTGAAATAGCCTCAAAAGTCTTACTAACATCTGTACAGACCTTTCTGTGAACCCTAAAATTCTATTTTGTGCCCTTAATTCTTACTCAAGATCTAAGAATTTTATATGGTACCTTGGCATATTCCATCATTACTAGAAGAATTTAGAATTCAAAACAGATCAGATTTTGTGTGAAGTTTTAGGCTTTGTATTATGTATGTCTTGAATAATTCAGAACTTTTTAAAATGAACTAGAAACAAGTGTAAAAAGTCTGTAGAAGATTCACGAGCCCCTGGAAGAGAGAAGATGGACATAGAATGGAAGTAAGGTTGTTCAGTAACGCAAAATTATTTTGTGTCCAAACAAAGTATTTTGGGAGAATATGTTTTAGATCTGTTTCCTGTGTTTTCATACCTTCTTCTAAGCTGCTGTACTCTTGAAAAAAGCCAGGACACTGGCTTTATTTCTTGCTATGACCCTTGATGCCTAAAATGGTGTAGAACATTGGATGATGTTTAAATTTCTTCATTGAACAAACATCCATTCTGATAGTTCTTTCCTTTTTTAAAGTGTAGTTCTGGAGTTTGATCTACAGCTTGGTACACACTCAACAAGTACTCTCTCACTCAGCTAGCTACACTCCCTGCCACAATTCAAAATTCTCAAGTGCTATAAGAGTGAGTCAAAATGCATTGCATGGAATTCCCAAGAGTTAATACAAATTTTCCTTAAAAACAATGAGTCTACTGGAGGCTCACATCCTTAAAACAGCAGTAGTCCATATCAAACACAAGACCGTGGGGAACTCTCTAATGGTACCCCGTTTCTGTGCTTGGAGGGTCTCCTTTTCAAGCTGGGTGCACTAGAGAAGCTGTCTAGCATTTCTCAATCATTTTCCCCTTTAGCCACTCCTGAAAAGCATCATCATCTAAGAGGCTGTTTCCCCGAGGAAGCCCCTAATCTAATAGTGCAGAGTACTAATCTAGTGGTACAGAAGATCAAGTTCCACACCTCTGTGATTTTCTTTTTTCTTAAGCTCTAATACTTTTTTCAACATCCTTGGTATCTGTGCATCTCCTAAAGTCACAAATTGGCTCTCGCCTGGAAAAAAAATCAATCTCAAGACTTCTCTATGCAAGACGCCGATTGATTTCTGCGGCTTGTGATCTCACAGAGTACCTGTAACATTCATTTAAGCACCATCGGGTCTTACAGATGTGGCTCAAGAAGCACTCTGGATGAAAGTGACGTTCTGGCACTTTAGGGAAGGTTAGAGAAAGTGCAGGTACAACAGTTGATCGGAGCAGTTTCCTGGAAGAATAAAAGTAGCAGGCGCGAGTTTCCTTAAAAAATATTTTGATATGTGATAATTATTCCATTAGCTCTCTATCACTGCAGCCTATAGAGGAGACTCAAATCCATTGTCATCAGAGAAGTCTTAGGTGGTAAACCTTAGGTTGGAAATCTTTGCTTTTGGGGTGGTGGTGGTGGTGGTTTTTGTTTTGTTTTTCCCATCATGAGGGCAGGTGATGAACCTGTCTTGGTGACTTTTTCAGTGCTGGAGAGGAATGTGTGCTGAGTCTCCTTTGTAAGTGAATGTTACTATTATCATTTGGTAACTTGCAGCTGAGAACTATGAATAGGACCCCACCAGGAGGAGGAAGAAGATTTAACCAGATTTGATATGTCGAGGACTGGGCTATTCTCAGTCTAGTCTCAAGTGCAAAACCTTATTAATTGGTTTGTGAAACTGGGAAAAGAGAAGAAACCCCATAAACCCACATCCCTTTCTAGAAGAGGACCTGATGCTTGGTGTAGGATAAGACAAAAGACAGTAGTAGTGCCCCGCATCTCATTTTTTTGGATTCAAGAACATTAGCAGTGTCTTTGAGAGAAGCTAGGCTGATTCTTACTCTACAGCTGTGGAGGCAAGGGCCCCCAAAGAGGTCTTGACAAGAATAAAAGTGTAAGCTGTGGAGGAGTACTTAGATGTCTACATATAGACTCTGCCTTCCCAGCCAACCCTGCAGCCCCATGGTTTACTCACATAACTGACTGCTAAATATGGAGAACCAACTCATCAAGTCAGTGACATGGATGCTTCATATCTGCCAGCTTTCTTCGATGTAGAAGGAATCTGTCGTTTGGCCAAAGCAAGTGAGCCAAAAAGTGATAGGCTGAGAATTCAAGCTGAGGGTGAGATGACAGTTTGCATCCCCTTTCTTCTAGGAAGTGACAGGGCAGGTTTTCCTGGTGCGTCACTGACATTGATGGAAATATCTCAGAGCAAACATGTTTTACATTTGCATGGAAGGAATTGGTTTGTCCTTGTGACATAATGCTACTTGTGATAATGATGGAAACATTGCCATGCATAGTGGGTGAGCCGAAGTGTGCAGAGGGAATCTTAAGCAGTAACTAGCAAATCTAGGGTTAACTGCCTCTGTAGATAACAACCTTCATACATTTCAGTTTTGTCCCAGATGGGAACTGGGCATGTTGGGCTCCCTGGAAATAGATGATAATCTGCCTGTCTCTCCACCTCCAGAGCCCAGCATTACTCATGTCACAATTCAGGCCTTTGGAAGCTCACTGTCCTCCAATAGCAGTTGAGTTCACTTAGTGTCAACTTGCCACTAAGGGAGTAATTATATTCTTGTGCGGGCGAGGTACAAAATTAGCTTTTACATTTGTTTGCTTTAAACCTTGACAAGTCAACGAAATTCAGAATCGAATGTAAAAGCATAGTGGGACCAAACTTCCAATAAAATTTGATGCCCTGTCTGTACCAGGGCATCTAGAATAACAATGCTAAGGTTTTAATTCTGCTAGCTGCTGGTGAAAAAGGAAACATAAAGCAGTCCTGTGGCGAGAATGGTACTGTCTCTCACCTGAACTGAAGGGTAAGGCTGTATTAGCATGAGATCTAAGATGCTCAAAAATGTTCAAAAATCTCCCACTTCCTACATCTATTATTTACTCAGGATGTTTATAGGTGTATTGATTTTGTAACTGTATTTCATTCAGAGAAGAATTAAGTTATTAAATATTAATGGTACCATCTTCACATTAGTGATCGAAACATTTTTTGTCTGACAGGATAATCTATTTACAAATAAATCTTAGAATGCTTACATTTTATAAACATCTCAATAGAGACTCATGTCTGTCATTGTTGAGGGGACAGAGGCAGCATGCTGTCACTCTTAGAAGCCCCAGGAATTCCCTTAATTTTTTAGAGACTTCTACCAAAACCAAACTGAAATTTGTATCTTTGGGACATAAAAGAATTTCAGGAATAGATAGCCGGTTAAAAGCAGGAGTTTTATTGAAGATAATTTTAATGAACACTTTCAGTAGAAGGTTAAGAGAAAGACACACCCAAGTATGGGAACTGGCTCCTTCAGGGAGAGCTACAATTAACTGTTTTAAATTGGTCATGTGTGTGTGTGTATGTGTGTAGAGTTACATCTCAAAAAGTAGCTAAGAAACCACTTTCTTCTTTCCTTTCTCTTTAGTAAGTGAGATGATAGGGATGCTGGGAGATGCCTGGGGTAGAATTATAATCTCACAAAACTAGAATTGGAGGATTACACAATGACTTCAGTACATGTCCTTTTCCTGTAAGTGGGGCTTCTGGTGAGAATCCTAGAAAGTTACAGGTGTACACCTGGGAGTGGAGAGAGGTTTCAGTCATTGACACACATGCTACAACTCTTGCTACTCTGCTGGCCAGAGGTTCCCCTGGATTCCTGGGTGAAGGGCTCTTTTCCATTCTGTGTCCCCCACAGTTCCTCTATTTTTCCTTCCTATTTAACCTCAATATTCTTACTCTGGTATCATCTAAGAGTGGCCACAAGCACTGAATGACTGATTGCTCAAAAATACTGTGGCTTGTAAATGGATCCAAATAAAGTGATTAAAATTCTAATACCCATCTTCCCGGAGTCACAATCTGGGTTTGGTTTGAAAATGGGAGACTCGCTGGCTTTACACTGCTGCTTATGATGACACTGCTGGTGGCATCATTGCCTGAGGCAAAAGTCCCAGGGATTCTCTAAAGACTTTACAGTTTATTGCATAGATGAGGCTTTCTGATGCTTTTGACAGCACAGGGGAGGTACATTTGTGTGATGCGAATACAGAGAATTGCTTAGACCAGTAAAAAAGTCATTTGGGGCGATTTTTGTATAGGACATACTATGTAATGCTTTAGTTTTAGGAAGTACATGTTTTTTTATTTTTTTTAATTGCCCAGTTAAAAATGTAGTCTGTAAAGGTAACAAGGAAAAAACAATCATTATAAACTTAGCCAAAGCTAAACCAAAGGCCAATATGTGAAAACATCTAAAGTCATTCATTTCCCTTTTGTTTTCTTTTGTTGTTGCTGTTGGTTTTGTTTGTTTGTTTGTTTGGTTGGTTTTTTTGTTTGTTTGTTTTTGTTTTTGAGACAGGGTTTCTCTGTGCAATAGCCCTAGCTGTCCTGGAACTCTCTTTCTGTAGACCAGACTGGCCTCGAACTCACAGAGCTCCACCTGCCTCTGCATCTTGAGTTCTGGGATTAAAGGTGTGCACTGCTCCTGCTGCTGCTGCCGCCACCGCCACGCCACCACAATGCAGCCATTCATTTCCTTTTAATGTTATTTAATTCTCGATAGGGAAGTGTTTCAAGTGAGCTAGCATGGCAGTAAACTCGGTTGCATTCTATTTTGGCTTTTGTTGCAAATATATGAAGTACTAACAAAGATTCATCTATATAGTTGGCAATTCTAAGAATTTGAATAAACGTTTATTACATGATTCAAATAGTGAATTGTTAACTGTCACTTGAAGATTATTTTTATGGAGGATTTCATTAGTATCACGAAATAATACCAGTACCAAAAATACTCCTCTTCAAAACAGAAATCACACAACAAAAGGACAAAGCCCAAAGCAAATAACAATAACAACAACACACTAAACTCTAACTACAAACAATTCTCAAAGCTCCATGGAGAGGGGGACTAGGAAGGATGCGAACGTACTGGGTACTTGTGCTGCGAGCCCTGTTGGTTGGAGCAAGCCTGAGGTGGTTTCTTGTCCGGGTTCATTTGTTGTTCCTTGTCACTGGGAGACCTCAGATGCAAAGACTATATATTTTCTTCCATGATTAGGTAATAATGTTGCTAGAAATACTATAAGGTACAGATATGTATATTCATTTTAAATCATCTTTGTAAAGTTACTCTTAAATAAAGCAATATTTATATTTCATTTGAAATTTAGTATCTTCAATTTCTGCATTTTAAAAAGCACAGGTATTATAAGGTTTGATATCAGAATTTGGCATTAATTCAATTTTGAGATTCTTGGTTTGGAAGAAATAATAAAAGTGAAATTTAAATATGGGTCATGTTTCCAGTGAAGTTAGTCTCGATTTCTACAAATAAGCTGGTCCATTACTTTTTTTTCTTTCTTTCCTTCTTGTTTTGAGGCTGTGTTAGTCTTGATTTTCTGCCATTTGCTGTTTCTATGGCAACTTTTATTTTGGCTTGCATAGTAGTAGAGAGTTCAGATTATTTATATTTTCAGATATGTATGTCAAGAATACTTACCAAATTTCATATTGGTTTACTTAAAAATAGAGATGTGAAAATAGTTATAGCTTTATGGATTATTTTTGGAATATTTTTGTTATAAAAATTGTGTACAACCTAGATGCCTTGTAATTGATTAGATAATTTCTGCGAAACTGATAAAATTGATTGCTATGTGGGGTAAATATAGCAATTGGCATAAAATATACTCACGTTGCTAAACACATATGTTAAATTATATGCTTCCATCGAGTTTTGTGTGTGTGTGTGTGTATGTGTGCGTGTGTAAATTTTGTATTTGCAATATGAAGAAAAGTAAATATATTTTCTGAGATTTTTCACTGGGTGTTGGAATTTTGAGTGATTTATGTCGTCCTTTATCTATTTATCTACCTATCTTCTCTATCATACAGTTTTTTTCCCAAAAAGAAATCTGTGTTCATGTATTGCAACTACTTTTTAAAAAGATTTATTAATTTTACTTTGTGTGTGAGTGTTTTGCCTGCTTGTACATATATGCATGGCTGGTGCCTGTGGAGACCAAAAGAGGGGGTAGAACTGAAGTTACAGATGGTTGTAAACCATATGGATGCTGAGAATCAAACCCAGGTCCTGTGTAAGAGCAACACATGTTCTTAATCACTGAGCCATATTCCCTACCCATGTAACCTCTTTCTAGAATGCATCACTTATCATTGATGTTATGACATGTTCATATTTAAATCTCATGGAAAACCTTTAGCGAATGATATAAACTTATACCCACTTTTGACATATGAGTGTTTATTTACCTGGTACCTTGCCCAAATTGATTTGGAATATAGACATATGTGTACATATGTATGCTTGTGGAAGATTAATTTTTATGTCTTTCCATGCCAAAAAATTAATACTGTGTATATTTAACTTATTTTATTCAGAGTGGAATTTCACACATTTATTTATAGTGTTATTAAGATTTAAAATTGTTTTGTTTTTATTTTGAGGCAGACTTTCTAATAGTTATTTTTAGTATGAAGAAAGGTATAGTTTTGTTTGTTTATTTTATTTATTTTTTAGTTAAGGTGATTTTGGGACACCCTTCAATTTGGCCATAGATTGCTTTGTTCTGTATTAAAGATGTGTCCTTTCATTCAGAGTTTTAACCTTACCAATTTCTTATCAGTACATCTCATCATCTAACCTGTAAATGTGATAAACTGAAATGTTTTCCTGCATAAAACTGTTACTACCTTGTATTCTTTTCATCTAAAATAATATTTTAAACTCACATAAATACAATTTGATATAGTAATGTCTGTGCATTTAAACTTATTTTGAAATGTTCAATTTAAGAAATAAAATACATACTAATTAATTTATTCTCTCCCCTCTCTCCCTCCCCCTCCTCTCTCCTTCCTTAAATAACCTATTTAAGATGAAAGAGAATATATTATGGTCAGTGACAACCTGCCCACATAACCGTTTTAACTTGCCTTCCCTTCCTGGCAATATATAACTAAGTCCATTACCTTCACTTCTTCCGATGTTTGTCCCTGCACCTCTTTATTCAGAGCTAATAGTCAGGGTTACATTGACTTTACACTGAAAGTGGAAATGGTCCTGTACAACCTACCTTTAAAAGAGGCATCTTAGTGTGTATAATAGAGAATAGCAGATTCATCAGGCAAAAACGGACTTGGAGTTGGTACTTCCTTCTCCACTGTAGCATGGATGCCTTCTGTGTGGGCAACTGGGTTTTCTTCAGTGGCATATAAAACTGTAGGCTTACTAGCTGAGCTGTGGAATATTTAGCCCACACTTGTGTATATACAGCCACCTAGCATACATATATAATGTGTTTTGATCAAAATCACCTCCAATTCCCTTCCTTCTACCTTCTTCCAACCCCCGACTTTTCCCTTCCAGCTTTACCAACTATTTTAAAAGCAGTCAGAATCCTTTCATTGCTGCCTGCATGTGCACGGGTGTAGGACATGATATGGGGAGCATGAGTAGCCTCTCATGGGCCTCATTCCTGAAGAAAAAGGGCTCTCGGTCTCCCAGGAGTCTTCAGTTGCCAACAGTTCTTAAGCAGTATTGGACTTCATGAGTCGTGTCTAACTCCCACCCCACCCCCAATCCATGCTGTACTTTGGACTGGCTTGATCTTTTTTTTTTTTTGGTTTTTTTACGAGACATGGTTTCTCTGTATTGTTTCGGAGGCTGTCAGTCCAGCCCGGCCTTGAACTCGCAGAGATCCGCCTGAGACTGGCTTGATCTTACGCAGGCCTTGTGCATGCAGTCATAGCTGCTATGAGTTCGTGTGTAGCACCACGTTCTTCCACCCATGGCCCCAGTTATTGTAATGTGTCAACAATGTACCTCCTTTGTGTTCATAGCTAAACTTTGCTCTTTCTCTGTAAATTACATTTTTCTACTTCTGTGCCGACCAGCTTACTGGTTAGCCATTGCCTACTGGGCTCAACGAATAAGAGTTGCTCGTGGAACATTGGGGATAGAGAGAAAGGAATGATCACAGACACCCTAGCCCCATAGAGCAACTTCTGCACAGGTCTGTTTCCTACCCAGCAGTACCAGGCAACTGACATAACCCCTTCCTCCTTTATGCCCCCACCTGAGGGATGATGACCTCTTCCCTCTGTTGCTAACCTGTGAGTTTCTAAGTTTTTCCTCTTTGCTGGGCATCTCAACTCTATAGAAACTTTATATGTACTTCTTTCTGTTATGTTACTTCTTAGACTCAGTTTTCTGAACTGAACCTGAGAGAGGATCCTGGTATAGGCTTACTCACTATGAACAAAAGATGAAGAAAAACATGGCCACCATGATAGCAATTCCTTTTGATCTCACGGTAAATAAGCATGATGGTCTAAACATTTATAACATATTCTGCCCCGACCTGCAAGACATTCAATGTGGGTCTGGTAGACACCTAGGAGAAAGATGGAGGGCAGGGGATACAGGAATGGACTCCAAGACAGGATTCTGATCAAGGCGATAATTTTATTTCATCACAAAGGGATTTATATAGGAGAAGTGAGGAGGGAAAGGAGGAAGGTGTACTTGCAGCTGCAGGGGCAAGAGGTCAGTGGGAGAGGTGGTCTGCTGAGTTGCCTGGCTACCTTATCTACAGGGCAAGAGGTCAGGGATAGGAACTCCTATGTTGCTTGGTAACCTGACAGCAGGGTCCGATCCTATCTATTACAATTTACTACTGCTCAGGCCTATCTCATGAGGACCTTGTAGTTTTTCAATTAAGCTAATCTTTAACTGACAGGTAAACTGCAGGCTTGTTTCTTGGAATTTGCTTTATGTCAGAAGGGGTAGCAGGGTGGTCTTAGTGTCACGTCTTCTCTATGAGTACGTGACACAGCCTAGCTGACTGATGGCTGGAGGTCCCTGACAATATTCTGTCTTTTAAAAATTTTTTCTCATAAGGGATGTGGTATATGAAGATTTTGTTATGAGTCATATTTTAGATGTCTTTCTAGCTTCACTACAAATTACAAAAATAGGTCATATATTCATTTACCAGATGGAGAAATTGATATCAAATAATTTGTTCAAAGTCACCAAGGTGAGAAATAAATATGTCAACCACAGATCTTTTGTTACTCTAGAGCTAATAATTGTCTCTTAAATCGTCATGGCAATACAATTTGATTCTTGAATATGAGTTTCTGTACTTCTATTTTTAAATTTTTTTCATTGAAGATTTATTCAGTATTTTCCTCACGGTAAAACCATTTTATTATGCAGTCTCCTTATAAGCAGGCTTCTGCATTGAAATTCCATGTAATATCCAGAATGGATTCTTCTTTACATTTTGTATTTGACAAATGTGCTCCAAGTTGTCACAACCATGTGAGTCTGAGACCAGACACACTACATAATCACGTGAACTGCTTCTGCTTCCTACAACATGCAATGTTCCTCGAGTGAAAACTAAGTGTGTAAACCTTTATTAAGTGCTGAAAATATTCTGCAGAGGGATATTTGACAAACTTCTTACATTTTATTTTGACAGAAAAGAGGAGATCATATTCTCATCAGAAAGTCTGTCTCACTATCTCACTCTGCCTGTCCTGGAACTCACTCTGTACACAAGGCTAGCCTCCAATTCACAGAGATCCACCTGCCTCTGTGAATGCTAGGAATAATGGCATGTGTCACCACACCTGATTTTCTATTTTAAAAAACTATCTTCTTTTCTATTATTTTTTGTGGTGACATTTTGTTTATAATCTAACAAATAAACTTGTCTGAGGATCAGAGTGCAGAGCTAGCCATACTAGTTAGCAATGGAGGCCAGGCAGTGGTGGAACACACCTTTAATTCCAGCATTCGGAAGACAAAGGTAGATGAATCTCTGAGTTCAAGGCCACCCTGGGCTACACGAGATTGAATCTGTCTAAAAGAGAAACAGAGCTCATACAAAGGTGATCTCAGCATTTGGATGACTCCCCTTTAATCCATTACTAGGGAGGTGGAGACAGGAGTGATACTGCTTAGTGGAGAGAGGAATATAAGGTGGAAGGAGACGAGAGAGAGATGCAGTCTGAGGATTTATAGAGACAGATTCAATCTAGGTAGTCAGTCTGAGACAGCAGTCTAGTCAGTCAGTCTGAGGATGCATTCAGTCTGTGGATTCCTAGAGACCAGATTACTCCTTTGGTCTGAGGATTCAGCAGATGTAAGAACCAGTGGCTGGTGGTTTTGTTCTCTGATCATTCAGCATTAACCCCTATGTCTGACTCTGGGTTTTCTATTTGTTTGTTTGTTTGTTTATTTTTGATTTTTGAGACAGCGTTTTTCTGTATAGCATTGGAGCCTGTCCTGAAACTCACTCAGTAGATCAAGACAGCCTTGAACTCACAGAGATCCACATGTCTCTGCCTCCTGAGTGCTGGGATTAAAGGCGTGTGCCTCCAACGCCTGGCTGGGTTTTTAATTATTAATGCTGATTAGAATTCATGCTACAATTTGTACTGAAAATGTTTTCATGCATTTTGGTTACATTTTTGTCTCTCCTAACTCCTCACAGATTCTTCCGTCCCACCCAAATCTACTCCCTTGCTTTCTTTCTCTCAGAAAAAAAACCTGTCATCTAAAAAATTATAATAAAGTAAAATAACATAAAATAAGAACAAACAAACCAAAATAAGACAAGACAAACAAACAGAAGAAAAAAATCAAAGAAAAAGCACAAGAGATAGATACAGTCATAGAGCCACACATGTTGGTACATGCAGAAATCCCATTAAAATGCAAAACTAGACCCCATAATATATAAGCAAATGACAGATAAGGTAAGAAAAAAATGCCCTGCAAAGCGTTACAACACAACAAAACTCCAGAAAATTCCACTGAGTTCATTTTGTGTGCCTCATCTACTCCTGGGCATGGGCCTGCCCTTAAAAGTAGTTTTATACCCAGGGAGACCCGATGGGAGAAAACCAGTTTTTCCTTTGTCATCTGGAGGTAGCTTCTGGTTTAAGGATGGGGATTGCATCCACGCTCCCTCTTAGCGCAGGGACTCCATAGGGCTTATACCTGTGCAGGCGCTGGGCATACTGTCCCACTCTCTCGAGTTTGTACGCGCCCAAGTCCTACAGTATTTAGAAGACCTTGTTTCCTTGGTGTCCTTATTTTTAATTATGTCTATCTATGTGTGGTCATGTCCAATTAGTACGATGCCTGCAGAAACTGAAAGAGGGCGTCAGAATCCCCTGGAGCTGTAGTTACAGGTAGTTTTGAGCTGCTGGGTATTGATGCTGGGAACTGAACTCAGATTCTCTGCAAGAGCAGTACACATTCCTAACTGACGAGACATCCCTGCAGCCTTTAGTCCTCCTCTTCAAAGAGAATAAATATTGTCAAGGTTGCCCTAGCCATCAGGTAAGACCTTATTTGGTCATTCATGCCCTCTAGACTAAGATATGCTGGACAGAAAATGTCCATCATAGCTATTAAGTCAGGCACCTGAGTGTAGCAAATCTTTATCTGTATTGCCAACTCCCAAATAATGACATGGAGACTTCTTATAAATTATGAATCTATAGATTAGACCTTTCCCTAACTCTTTTTCTTTTCTTTTTTTTTTTGTTTGTTTTGTTTGTTTTTCGAGACAGGGTATCTCTGTATTGTTTTGGAGGCTGGCCTGGAACTCGCTCTGTAGACCAGGCTGGCCTCGAACTCACAGAGATTCATCTGCCTATGCCTCCCGAGTGAACCACCAACACCCGGCTTCTCTTTTTCTTTTAATCACTTATTATGTACACAGTGTTCTGCGTGCATGTATGCCTGCAGGCCAGAAGAGGGCACCAGATGTCATTAAATATGTCTGTGAGTCACCATTGGTTGCTGGGAATTGAACTCTGGACATCTGTAAGAGCAGCCAGTGCTCTTAACCTCTGAGTCATCTCTCCAGCCCCCTTTCCCTAACTCTTAGCACTTACATTAATTCATTTATTTTAATCTGTGTTCTGCCATGGACCACCCATCCTGATTCCTCTGTGTCTCTCCTCTGTGCATCTAGATTCAACCCCAGTTTCTCTCTATGCATATTTTCCTGGCCTAGCTATTGGCCATTCAGCCTTTTATTGCACCAATCACAGAAATACACCTTCACACGGTTTACAACTATCCCACAATACTTGAGGCTGCTGAATTAACTAGAGTTTCAATCATGCCAGGGGACATTGCTTATTCTTTCTTAGGGTTTATTTCTGTTTTCTGTGGTTGACCATGAAAGTATGCAGACACAGTATCCCATTTAGATGTTTTCTCAAGACCATCTGTAAGTACTTATGCATTTCCTGGGAGTCTGGTCAATTTTAGCAATTCTTCATTTTCTTTGTGACTTGAAGAAACCCTAATATCAACTTTAAAAATCCAAAGTGTTTTTCAAAATAGAATAAAATATTGTGCACACTGTATTCTGGTTTGTTTGTAAGTGTGTTTATAAGCAGCTGGGAGCTTTAAACTTGATTGCTTTCATACAGACATGTTTTTATTTATCTTCATATCACAGAAATTGCTTGTTTTTTTCTTTTCTAATCCAATTTCTCTCTCTTCCCCCTGTAAGTAACTCTTCCACTGTCTGCTTTATAGCCTTTCCTGTTTTAATCTAAACATGCATATTCCCATGACAGCATTTTGTAAAAGCACGAATCATATACATTATTCGGAAAACTTGTTTACTCACTTGACAGCACATGGAATTTCCCAATGCTATTTATCATAGATTTATTTTACTTTTTAAAAAATGATTACATAGCATTGCAGCATAAGGACATGTAAAATTTAGATAACTATTCCCCTGTGAGAGTTTTCTCTTCATTGTAGCTTTTATTCTACTGTGAATATGCCCCCAACACATAATATTTTTAAAATGTCCTTAAATATATTGCTGCCTCAACTTTGTTGGATGGATGTATCAAGTGGAAATAACACAGTATACATTGACAGATCACTCTTCCCAAGATGAGGCAAAATGCACCCTTTTACACTTTGGGGTACAAGTACAGCATTTCCTATGGTTCTGGCAACAGTTTTATTTATTCAATAAGGTAGTCTCACTGTGTTAATAGTAATAGATAATAATAATAATAAAAGATAATATTTGTATTAGTCATCAAGGTATATCATAAGCAAACAAATAAAATTACATGACAAGTTTGTGATGTAGACAAAGAAGGTAGAGTCAGAAAATATGAAGAAAGGGTATTACAGTAAGTTAGTAATGGCATCCTTGCCCAAGGGGGACTTTGGTGAAGGCTTGACGGGTTCAGGGAGTGGGCCATTAATACCTGGGGCAGGAGAATACTTCAAGGGGGAAAGAACAGAACGCAGAAGAAGATGGCTGGCAGGAGGCTGATACTTGCAGGAACCGGAAAGAGAAGAAACAGGAAGTCCAGATGGGGACATGGAGCCGTGTGGGAACAGAGGCTAAGGGAGAAATGGCCGTGTTAGATAGAGACATCTCCAAGGCAGAGCTGACATGATGCTAGACTTTTTGAAACTAGTGGGTTGTATTTAGGCTTTATCTTTGCTTTTGATTTGCAGAGTTTTGTATATGTTTAAGTGTATTAAGTATACTGAAAGCATACAATATCCAACCCAACAAAGCTCTTGATGCTTAAGGCTGGGACAGTTTAGATGACACAAACTAAATAATGTTGTCTCTTTGAATGACTTATATTGTATGCATGTAGTGATTCATTTCATAAGACTTTTTCATTCAAGTATGGCATATAGCCTATTCACACTCATGCCCTTCCATTTCTTCCCTTCTGGTCTCTCTCTGCTGCCCAGTCTCACTTCTATTTTCACATATACTTTCAAAAATATATGATTTCTATGTCTCTATATACAAGCCAGGATTCACAAATAGGGGGAAGCCCAAGATATTTGTCTTTCTGAGTCTAATTTTATTTACTAGGCTGATCTCCAGCTGCATCTATTAACCAGCAAATGCAATAATTTCTCTCACTTTATTAAGGCTAAACTAAACTCTATTGTGCTTTATATTTTTATTTGTTGACAGACAGCTGATTCCATAATTTGTCTATGGTTAGTAGTGTTTCAGTAAACATGGATACCCTGGTTCCTCTGTGAGGTCACTGACAGAGTCAATGTATACACCAGGAGTAGCATAGGTGCTATTTTTCCTTCCTCCCTCCCCCCCCTGCCTCTCTCTTCTTCCCTCCCTCCCTTCCTCTCTCCCTCCCTCCTTCCTTCCTTCTTTCCTTCTTTCCTCTTTCTTTCTTCTTTCCTTCCTTCCTTTCTTTCTTTCTGTTTTTGTTTTGATTTTGAGACAAGGTTTCTTGGTGTAGCTCTGGCTGTCCTAAAATTCACCCTATAGACCAGGCTGGCAGATAACCACATACAACACAAATAAAAAGTATAAATGTAAATAGTGACAGTATATACTTAAACGGGGAAAACAGAAAGCCTAGAGGAGGCAAACTGTTGTGTCTGTCTTCCTTCATTCTTTCCTTTCTTTTCATTGCATTTGTGGACATTTCAAATACGATAAGGCTGTTGGCTATTCAGGTAAAACTATAGAATAGAGTGTAAAGCACCTGCTACTCTCAAGGTCAGAGTAGAAGTCTGTTCTAAAACTCTGAATTTATTAGATTTATTTATAAATAGCATTATTTAAAGACATAGTGCTGGACATAATTTCTTAGGATTGTGTTAAAAAAGAACTCATACCTGAATCTGCTAACAGGGAAAAATCAAGCAAAGAGGTTGAGAAAAGATGGCAAACGAGGTACAACTGAAGCCAGGAGAATGCAGTCTCACTCTGCAGTCGAATGATGGGATGACTCAATAAATGGGCAGTAAGCATCCCAGTCTCACTGTCCTGGGCATTGAGGGTGTAAAGACCTGAGACGTCCTTGGTGGTTTGGTAATGTTCAGCTTCACTGCTGACCTGGGAAGTCTTTGTGAAGCAGTGGAAAAGAACCTTGGTTTGAATGAGTTCAACTTTTGCTGAGAAATGGAGAACATCCTTCTTGCGGAAGTTTTCTTATAAAATGCAGAAATATTGTAATAGTGAGATGGAGAGCTCTTGTAAGAGAAAATGTGTGTTTTGAAGATGGGAGGTCTCGTGGCATTTTTACATGCGGGTGTTAATGAGCAAGAAAAATGGAGGATAAAAAGATGTTAGCAATGATGTGGAAAAAGAAAGGGTATAATTGACGTAGTAAAGACCTAGCAGTAAGAGGAAGTGAAATCAGAGACTTCACAGAGAAATTGTCCTTAGGTAGCTGAGAGAAATTTGTCTGTACGATGGGACTAAAGATTAACAATATAGAGACACCCATGAAGTGAGGGGAGATAGGTAGGAATTGGAGCAACCTGAATTGTGGTGTCTTAATTTTTCTAGAGCTGGTAACATAAACCAAGAGTTAACAGATAGGGAGAAAAATTCAAAGGGACTATTAATTTATTTGTATGACAGAAATCAAGTATAGATTACCAAGCACACTATTGGGGAGCCATTAGAAATCTGAGGTTGTAGCTTAAAAGTTATGCCAGTAACTCAAGGACTTTTGCTCTCTGTAGTTACAATCCTCTCTTTAGCTACTGGGGTAGGAAGAAAGCTGAGTTTAGTTAGGACTGCTGTTTTTGCGATCAGTTTTGCTCTTTGAAAATAGAATCTTATGTAACATTGAAACATGGTTATTTTTTCTTTTGTCTTTAAGAAAAAAATAAGAAGATATCAACAGACTGAAAAAGTATTTTCAGAAGCATAGACTTTACAAAAGATCCTGCAGTTCATGAGGCCACAAGGTGAGTTCCCTCCATTATTATTGTCATGCTTTCAAGCACCAGATGGAACTGTGCCGTTGTCCCAGGTTATAACTGCTAATGTGTAACTGGGAAAGGAAAATGTTCTTACTTAATGTACATGATTTTAACAGCGAATCTTTGGGGTCTTTGAAATCTTATCTGTATCAGAACTTTAGTATTTAGTTGCATTAGGGGTGATTCAAAAAGTATTAATTTCTCTCATTTTCAGAAGATAGCACCATCCTCAGGAAAATAAATACTAGGCATGTCTATATACTTTATTTCTTATTACATTAGTAGCTAGGCATGATGGTGCATGCCTTCAATCCCAGCATTTAGGAGGCAGAGGCTAATGGCTCTCTAGGAGTCTAGCCATGCAGGCCAGCCCAAGGTTATGTAGTGAAAACTAGTTTCACAAACCCGACACTTCAGATTCAGAGAACTTCACAAGAGAGAAGGTAGAAAGATTGTAAGAGTGAGGAAACCATGACATCTGCTGGAAGATGGTCTCTTCAAAAAAGGGGGGAGGAGGGGGGATGAGGGGGAGCACTAAGGAAGAGGGAGACGGTGGAGCATCTGAGAGGGATCATGGAGAGGAGTTGGTGATAAATGTGATCAAGTGGTGTTATATGACATTCTCAAAGAATTTTATGTATATATGTTATATACACACATACACACACACACACACACACACATATAACTAAATTCATTATCTGACTCTCTTAAAAGTTTAAGAGTTGCTTTTGTGAAGAAAAATCACCAGCTATGAAATGATGGATGACCAAACATATCCTATAAAGAAAAACAAGCTAGGTTATTGTTAAATAGCTTGTTATAATAATAACTGACACAAACTATGCATCTGGAAGTTATGACGAGCATGGGCTAAAGGTTACAATCATGGAATCCTTTTAAGCAGTAAATGATTTCTTCCTCCTTGATATCGTGAGGCCAATTGTCGTAGATTGTGATTTTAAATTAAAAGGTCTGATGGACTTTTATTTTGATTTGGCCAGGCTTGTCTTCAGTTTGGCTTTTGTTATTCATCTAAGGGTTGGTTTACTTATTTAGGATTTGCCATATATAAACCAGTGGATTAAATGCTTTGGTTATTTGAAAATGAGTAAGAAATGGTCTTTGTTGCCAACAGTTTTCCAATGAATATGTTACCCAGAGCTAATTTTATTATTAATTCAATACATAATTTAAAAAGAGAAAGCTAGGTTGTAGAAGGGCGTGTAATGAATTCTAAAGCCAAGTGGGAATCATGTGGGGATTACTCATGTTTTCCATGCATTAGTGTAGAAAACCAAGAGTCTGTACCCTAAAAACCATGTTTGGTCTATCTCAGCTCACACCCAATGGGTTGTTTTACAGTAGCTCTTTACAAGCAGATATATAAGAACTCAGGGAATCTCAGGCAGAGGAGGTTTCCTGATCACACTTGCAAATTGAATGTTGTGGAAAATAGTTATGCAAACACCTATGAAAATAACAAAGGGAGCCCCACCAACTCGCCTTTTTGCCTGATTTGCATTAATTTCATTACCCTCACTAGAGCCATTTCCTGGTGACTGGGAAGGACTAACAGGGTGAGGTGGGATGCTATGAGCTCCCAAGGGATCTTACTCGGATCACAGCTGAATGGGTAGCAGGACCTGGAACTTTTTCAAGGAAGTTTTGCTTGTTTGCTTGTTTTTAAATTAAAACAATCAAAAAACTGAAAACATTAGACTTTGCAGAGGTGAAGGGATGCCGGGCATGGTGGTGTAGACTTTACGCCTAGGTGCTGGACACACACAATTGTCCTATGTGAATGAAAGTCGCCTTCCTCAATTTCACCAGAAAGATAACATATTATTTTTAAGAAAATGTATTTCATACATACATTTAAAATGTCATTATTTGGATTAAAGTGCAATTGAATACAGATCTACCAATTAACTTATTAAAAGGGTAAAAATTATAACTATTTGTCTTTGCATAAGTAGTTATTTATTACTAACAAGTTTTCAGGTTTGCTTTGATGATAATTGGATTGGAATTTTCCTATATTATATATTTTTGAACACATGAGTGTGAAGATGTTTAAAGCCCAGATGGTCTTTCTCATTTTTGATATCCTGTTTTAACTAGAGATGAGCCCATCACATGAAAGCCATTCAGCCTTGACTAAACTGGACACAAATGAAAATCTTAGTTTTCTATATAGAAATATTATAAGCTAATTTGATTTCGTTTCAGGTGAATACTAAGGGGAAAATTTTGCTACTCAAATAATAAGACAGAGATTGGATTGCAAAACATCTCAAAACTGTGCCTGGTGTGGCATACACTTGGTCTACTTGTTTCTCAAGGCAGTCTAGTCACTGGAAACAGTAGACTTTGCAAAGTCTAACTAAACAAAAACCCAAATAGAATTTTAAAAAAACAGTATAACAATTCCTCAGTCTTCTAAAAGACACATATATATCCATCACATAAACTGAAAAAACTAAGATTCCTGCATTGTAGCAGTAACAGGATCACAGAGTGAGCACCATGTTTGTTTACTAGCTGTCTGAATTAAACTTTAGCAGGTAGTGTTTAGTTTATGATGCAGCGAGGATTAATAGATGGCTCTAAGAGCTGACTACAAAGGCAACGTGTATCTGTTTTAGAAAACCAAAATTATGGGGGGAAAAAGACGATGTGCAAGGCAGAAGACTGTTAGTAACTTACAAAGAAACTGAAGATTTTTTGTACAATGTCAGTCTGTTGGGTCATAGATTATTTCAAACCTATGTTGACCTTCCCACATTCATATAAGAAGACTTTTATTTAAGGGTACCTGAGGTGTGACTTTGCCAAAGCAAATGTGTTCGCTTCAATTTCTTTGATTTCATCTTCCCAAATTTTGTTTTATAAATTTGCTATCCCAGGGATCATTCTCAAACACATAGCATGAATCTAGCTCCCTATAGACTCCCCTTCCTCTCACAAACGAGCCCTGAATGCACACAGCTCAACCTGGCACCACCCGATGTGGTCCTGCTCATCTGTTGTGGTCCTGCCCTTCTCTGTCGGTTTCTGTTCTCTGGATTATCTAGATGGTTTCTGGCCTTATTCTTCTGTAATTCTGACAAAGATTTGGCCCAATATACAGTTCTCAACCTCAGCACTATTAACATCGTTGGGATTCTGTGTGTTGTGGAATGTGCCTAGCACATGCCTCTAGTACCCCACTCTAGGATGTCTTTGAACTGCCCATTGTCTCACTGAATGAAAACAACCCGCATCTGAAAATCACTAATCAAATCTGAACATCTAGAACCTCAAGGACTCCTGTTTATATCAAACAGAAAGCCCTTCACCGGTAACATTCATACTTGGCTACAATGTCTCACTTGTTTAAGTGAACGGTGCTGCTGTTTGACCACTTGCATTTTTAAACTTCTTTGATGGTCTCTTCCTAATCTTATATTTATAATGTGTTTTTCAAAATGGTAAGCCTGAACATAAAGAGGGTGGGAAAAACTAAAATAAAGAAGTTAGGTGGTGCTTTTACCTTCCTCTCCCATTTTTTTACATACTTAGTGAAAATCCCAGTGCCTTTGGGCTTTCCATACTCTTTCCCAGTCAGATTGGGATTTTGCATGTGCACCGGCTGCTTGCTCTCCCTTGCTCTTCAGCTTGTTTCCCCAGAAAGAACATGTGACCTTGAGCCCAAACTACCTTGACTCCTCTCTGCCTTTAAAGGCCTTTGTAATTACCACATGAGCAAACCATATGACTTAGCCGAGTCTGCTTTTTAGTCTGAGTTAGTCTCCAAACAGCATTCAGTAATCCCTGCCCGCTGACTGCAGTCTGACACCTTCAGATTCAGCCACAGAGTCTCTCCTTCACTCAGTGCACCTACTATCTTAATGAGAAAATTGAGGTCACTGTGCAGAAATGACTGGTGTATCCTTGCAATTTCTTCTCTATAAACATTCCTATTTTCCTCCAATCTCAAAGCAGGATCAGTGCTTCCTGCTAGTCAGGCAAAGCCTGTGTCTGAGTCTATCCTTTTCCCCAGATGGAGACCTTTTGCCATCCATTAACTCCGTTTGTCCTTTGTCTTCAACCTTGTCTTCAGTGTTGCCTTTCTCTTCTGCCCACTAGACTCTGTAGACTTCTATCCAAAAACAAAACAAAAACAAGCGGATCACTCCCTCCCTCACTGCCCTGCGTTCAATCTCTCTCCTTCCGAATGCATTCCAGTCTGAAGCAGCAGTCTCCCTTCATTTCCCCTTGTCCCTGAGAGTCACTCAGTCCTCAGCCCTGGGCCATCTGATTTCTAACCCCATTTAACAGAGCATGCTCTCTCTAAAGGCATACACGACCTACAGCCTTTATCTTGTCCAGCTCTCTCGGGGGTATTTGACAGTGTTAACTTCATTTTCTTCCATTCTCCAGGCTGTTATTGCTCCCTTCCTTTGTTTCTCTTACTTCTTAGGGATCTCTTTGTAAAGGTCTGTTTCCTAGTTTCCTATTTGTGAGCCTTCCATTGAGAAGTTATGAACCACAAACCCAAACACCAGTAGATAGTTACAAGTAAAACAAGTGCGTCTAGTTGGCTAACTGAAAACAACAAACACTACTGGGTTTAAAAAACATGCCCACCATACCAGACATAAGGCAAAAGATACCCAGCCTGCAATTCACAACCCCAGAGAAGCGAGAACCCTCTTCCAGAAACAGATGGAAACACATGCAGAAATCCACAACTAACCAATGGGCCAAGCTCCTGGAGTACAATCAAAGTGAGAGAGGAGCAATACTATGAACAAAGGAGTCAAGACCATGATGGGGAAACCCACAAAATCAGCTCACCCGAGCTAGTGAGAGATCCCTGACTCCAGTCTGACAAATGGAAAACCTGCATAAGACTAAACTAGATTCCCTTAATATAGGTGATAGTGGTGTGGCTGGGACAATGTATGAGGCCCCTGGCAGTGGATCCAAGATCCAACACTAATGCACAAACTGACTTAGTGGAGTCCATTCTATAGGGATAGATACTTTGCTCAGCCTAGACACAGGGTGTGTGGAGGTGGAGAGGTGCCTTGGTCCTGCCTCAAAGAGATGATGGGACAGACTTAGCAGACTTCCTAGGGGAGGCCTTACCATCTTTGAGGAGCAGATGGGAGGTGGAAAGGCAGGGCTGTGTGCTGCAGAAGGAGAGGAGGAGGAGGAACTAGGATTGGAATGTAAAGATAAATAAATTTTAAAAAGCATGCCCACTGAAATACTCAATATTTACTCCTGTTTTAAATGACCAGGACCCTGGGAAATTATTCTATAGCCATGGCCTTTCTGTCCTCCAATCTTGTTCAATAAAGCAACAAAATTACATTGGATGTATGTACCTACAGGATATACCAATGCCCAATGAGCAACGAAGTCCACTATAATCCCAAAATAATCTCTCATTGTCATTCTTTGTCTCTCTCTTGTTTGTAAAGACATAGTAACAAAATGTAACAGAAAGATAATCATAAGTCATTGAAGAGGGTTTTTAAAATTGTTAATGAATCCAAAGATACAAAATGAATTAGTATTTGATAAAGACATTTAATACAGAGGGAGGAGCTAAAGATTATGACTTATTGAGAGGATGGTTCTAGATTCATTCCTTAAGGTCTTGAGGAAAAACTAGATAAGGCATATAATACAGTATCAAAGTAAATTTTAGATGGATATTTTAAATATTTTTAAATTTTTATTATTTCACAGTGTGATATAAGTAATTATTTCCACACCAACTGTTCCCACGTCCTATTACCTACTCCGACTACTCCCTATCTATACCAAGAATTCATGTCTGCTGTTCTGTTTTGTGATCCACCAGAACTAAACAGGGGCACATGTGTGACTTCAATGGATAGATCTATCTATCTATTGAAGGCTGGTGAGCTCATCAGAGGTAGCGATTCCCCTCCCAGAATCAATTGGTAGAGTAGTTCAGAGGTAAAGAGTGGTCTATATGAATCCCTCCCATTTCTAGGTTGACTGTTAATAGAGCTAGTCTTACGTTGGTCTGGTGCAGGTAGGTACAGTTGATGGGGGCTAATGACTATAGCAGTGTTATCAAATCTAGGGTATGGGGTTCACAGCCCTTCATCCTATCTTTGAGCCCCTACATACTACCAGCTCCCTCTTCAGCAATATTCTTTGAACTTTATAACAGGTAGTATAAGAGAGTTGTTTAGGGCATGGCCCACACTCCACACTTACAATCATCCACAAGTCTCTGCATTCACTACTTCTCATTGTAAGAAGGGGCTTGATTCTCTGATGAACACTGAGAGCCATTTTTGTCTATGGGTATAGGCAGATTTGTTTAGAAGGCAGTTTGCTGCTATGTTAATTTAGTTAACTATCAGAAATACGCTCTCCATGAAGGTCTACTACCTACCTCTCCATACCTGGGTTGTTAGCCAGGCTTACAGTACCAGGTATTTATTTCAAAATGTTATTGAATAGTCAATAAGTCCATAAGGCTTGCAGACATCCATATCACTTTTGCCTAGCAAAAAAATTTAAGCCATGCAAGAATGCAAAGGAGAAACAGTCTGCCATTTGTTTTAAAATTTAAAACCAGTAAAATTTTCTCTTGCTATCCATTTCTATTTGATGTGATAATTGCATGACCCTCTGCCTTCACTACCGTCAAGACAAACAATAGTTCCATCCATCTAAAAATTACTTTGAGCTGCCCCTTGACAACTTCTTTCCACCTCAGTCCCAGGCAACTTATTCAATCTAGGAAGTTGTAGTGTTCCCTTTTCCAGAATGTGGTTATCAGTCACAAAACAAACACTTGTAGTCTTTCGCTTGATGTTCACAGACTCATTAATGCTGCTGTATATGTCACGTTCGTCACTTACTATTGGTAAGTCACAGTCACTGCTATCCGCATCAGTTTATGAAGTTTTTCTGTTTGTTTTACTTTTTATGAGAACTTAGTATGATTTGGAAATGAAATGCTGCCTATAGGCTGTTTGTTTGAACATTTGATGTGGGAGCGCTCTTTTGAAAGGTTGTAGAACCTTCGGGGGGGCTGTGCTAGAGGAAGTAGACTTCTAGGGGCTCTACTTTCTGTCTGCTTTCTATTTCCTGACTGCTGACATAGTTCCAACCACTGTGTTTTCCCCACCATAATGGACTATATCCTTTAAAGGTCTGTAAACCCAAATATGCCCTTCATTCCTTAAATTGCTTCTTCTTAGATATTTGGTAGAGCAGCAAGTAACCATTACACAAAATTCATAAAAGGGAGACAGAAAATTGTAGTGGCAAGCTTGAATAGGCATTCTTAGACCTTAGGAACTGGATTGTGGGAAAGATGTGGAACTTTGGCCTAGAATGCTGCAAGTAGAGCTTTTATTTTTTTTAGTCACTTGATGTCGGGACCAGCCAACCTGTTTGAACGTGCCTGAAAGGGGTTGTGAGGGTTGAGAAAAGGGACAGAAAATAGAGTTGGGAGGGCTCTCAGTGAATACTGCTCACACTCCAAGTTTATTACTCATAACTCTTATATGCCCCAAGTAAAAGGGGAGGGCAAAAGACTTCCTTACCATGATACGAGGAACAAACAAACATAATTACCTCCTTAATACTCAAAACATCTAGTAACCATGCCCTAAGTCAAACATCCTGTTATTTGTTCTTGAGGGTGAAGACATCCAGTAGCCACACCCTGGGTGAAACACCCTGTTGTTTAATCTTGAGGAGCAAGAATAGGTTTGAATTCTCTGACCTTAAGTCAAAATGGAACAGAATCGATAACGATGTGCCCTGACACTTGATTTGACACTATGGTTTTATTTGCCTACCCTTATTGAAGAGCAATATTGAACATCTTTTCTTATGTTTGCTTACCATCTTCATGTGCCCCTTATAAAGTGTTTAAATAGTCTGTTCAAATTTTATTAGATTGTTTCCTGTTGTTGAGTTCTGAGGTAGGCAATTTGCAATGGTTATCTCAGTTCATAGCCTTTTTGTTTCTTGATCTTATTACTTAGTGTAAGAATTTTTAAACTTTGATGTAGCTGTGTCTTTGCTTCTTCTACAAATTATGGTTTTGATACTAATTATAAGTTTTTTCTAGCTCAAAATCACAAATATTTTCAAGAGGATTTCTTTTTTAAATGTTGGTTTGCATTTAGGTGTGGGTCTAAGCCAAAGATTATTTTCTGTATAATTTGGAAAACTGAATTAGCACTTTATGTGAAAATATCCAAATATTCTATCATTTGTGAAAAGAATTATTATCTCTTCATTAAATTCCCTTTACATGTTTATCAAAAATTAGTTAATAATATATGCCTGGATAGTTCTAGCTTCTTGATTTTTTTCCCTTCTTCTTATTATCAAGCTATCTTGGTTATAGTATTTTTTTAAATTAAATTTCTTTAAACAGCATAGGATTTCTTCACTTACAGATATACATCTTTTGTATTCTAATATCTTTGTCTTACCATGTATATGTAGTCATCTTGCTGTTGTTTATTAAAATATCTTACTGGGATATTGATTGACATTCAGTGACATATATAGAAAAAACATACACTTGAAAAACTCCTCCTTGCATATATAAGATAAAATAGCTAATATTATTAAAATATAGCTATTAAATATCCTCCTAAGTCAGATCAAGATAATTGACAAGGCCTGTGCAATCTTTTCACAAAAAATTCTAACAATATTGAAACTGCAGAATCAAAAAAGCTCAACATAAGTGCTGATCAAAGACATTTACTGTATAAAGGTTCACAGGAGCATATAAAACATTCTTGATTTCTGTAGATTCTTGTCAACCTATCTTGTCAGTGCATACTTTTGATCTGAATATTGTGTAAGTGTAATAAAAATGAAGATGTTGGGCCAGGCTGTGGTGGCGTGTACCTTTAATCCCAGTACTTCTGAGGCAGAGGTGGCTGGATCTCTGTGAGTTTGAGGCCACCCTGGGCTACAGAGTGACTTCCAGGACAGCCAAGGCTACACAGAGAAACCTTGTCTAGAAAATTTGAAGAAAAAAAAAAAGAACGCTTTTTTTTTAAAAAGGATTATCATAGTAGTTTATTTAGATATCCAAATGAAAGAAAAATATTTGAAAATTTGTGTTACTCTTGACCAGTTTTGTCCTACTCTGTGGCATGTATTCTCTGAATAAATGTTGTTTTTATTGCAGCCATGCCTACCCTTTATGAGACAAAGAAGTGAATTTATAGTACGAGTAGTTCCTTATGAGAGGGTTTTAATTAAGATGTTTTTAGTAGGTGAAACTTCATTTCAGAGCACCTAAAAAACATCTCTTAACATTGAAGTTCCCATTTTACTCCCAAGATGCTTTTTCAAAAGGAATAATATGACATTATATAAGCATTTAATTTTTTTTTCATAGTGTGATTTTTCACTTACTGTTTTCAGAGTCATAAAACTACCTCTGTTAAATACAGTAGAGCTGTGTAGGTGTTTTATTCTTGAAATATTTTTATTTCAAAGTAACATGAGTAACAGCTATCAATAGAGAAGTATAGTTAGAATATTCTAACAGGGAACTGGAGAGATGACCTAGTGGTTAGGAGCACTCATTACTCACACAGGGCACCAAGATTCATTCCCTACCTCTAAGGGTGCCAGGCACCCACATGGTATTGGTATTCACACATACACGCAGACAAACATATATGTGAAATTTAAAACAATCTAAATAGAATACCCTAGTAGTAGACTCAGATGCATTCTCTCCTTCCTCATTTTTTACTACACACCCTAGAATACACCAGGAACCAGACTGCTTTAAAATCCCTTAGTCCTGCTGTTTTTACTTAGCCATATCTCTTTGACGACTTCATGGGGTCAAAGGACAAACAAAGGCTGGGAGAGGCCAAGCCACTTCAGACTCATATGTATGTCTGTGTCGATACTTCCAGAGGTTTATTGATGTAGGGGGATTCGAAAAATGAGTGCAGAAGCAAGTTTTTACGTGACCTTCACCCTTTTCACAGACTACAAGACAGCCACTGCTATCAAAAACCTGCAGTTTTCCTTTTCTATTTTTTGTCAATCTAAAATAATTAATTTCTGTCTCTCTTTTTTTTTTTTTTTTTTTTTTTTTTTTTTGGTTTTTCGAGGCAGGGTTTCTCTGTGGCTTTGGAGACTGTCCTGGAACTCGCTTGGTAATCCAGGCTGGTCTCGAACTCACAGAGATCCGCCTGCCTTTGCCTCCCGAGTGCTGGGATTAAAGGCGTGTGCCACCAACGCCCGGCATGAATTTCTCTCTTATTAGGGAAGGTTTTGTACAGTAAATATAAATCTCATTTTGCAGGGGGCGGAGATGCAAGTAGAATATTTCTTTATTTGCTCTATCACTCAATGTCTATTAAATAACCTTGCATTTAAGTGTGAAATCTTCATATCAAGTTGCTGAGAGTTAGACAAGATCAATATACAATTTTTGCACTCATGGAACTATACTATCAAATCCTGTTAATTTGCATAGTTAACATGTGTTAATATTAATGCTTTAAAAGAGTTAGATATTTGTGCATATTAATAAGGACAGACCCAGTATAAGACAATATTCGACTTTTTTCAATTTGTGTTAATTTTAGTGTGTATAAAAACAAGTGTACAATAAAGCTTGTATAATTGAGGATGAACTTCACTTACAGCTGTAAACTTTGCACAAAAGAAGTAAAGAAAATATGGTTAAAATAGCATTCATTATTAAAATTAGCTGTCTCATCAAAACTTGTCCTGCTTTTTCTAATAAGCAGACTTCTGAGCTTTATGATATTAAAGCGAGGGGCTGTAGAAGTAGTGCAGTTGTAAAGCTCTTGCCCAGGACCTGGGTTCAATTCCCAGCAATTCTGAATGCAAAACAAAACAAAAAAGCCTGAAAACTATGTATATCCATGAAGATCAGACCTTAAAACTGAAGGCCTCAGGACTGAAAACTGAATCCTTGTTTTGTTTACTTGTTGTCGTGTTCTTACATTAAACTCGCTGACTCTGTATTACTTCTCATTGTCTTACTCTGTGCTAACCCCCGTATATCTTGTCTATGTGGCCTAAACGTTACCTGAATTTGTAATCTGTGATTTATAAGTTGCCGAGAAAAGACTTAAAAACATGAAAAATTGTGCTGCATGGGTGCTTTTACACATGGAAGAAATATCCGTGCGTGTGTGTGCATGTGTGTGTGTAGGTGTGTGTGTGTGCAGTGTGTGATATATGGGAATGGGGGGTGCTTGTTAACCTTTGTGCATGGGGATGACAGAGTAGGACTTTAGATGTCCTGTCCTATTATTCTTTGAATTATTCCCTTGAAACAGGGTTTCCCACTAAACCTGGAGCTAGATTGGTGGCCAGCAAGCCCATGGCCCTCCCATTTCTTCACATAGTCTGCTGGGGTTACAGGGGAGTGAGGTCATTCTCAGCTTTTCACATAGGTTCTTGGGCTTTGAACACAGTTTTCATGCTTGTACAGCAAGTGCTGTCACCAGCTGAGCCTTCTCTCTAGCCTGAGCAGCTCTTTACAATAGTAATAGGAAATATTTTCCAAAACCATCAATTCCTTTGAGTCCTTTGAGTTATATGAAGGATGCTCATGGGCACACTGATCACATGAGTGAAAAATGTAAAACTTTCTTAATAGCGGTCAATTATATCGGTCTATGTAATGAAATAGCATACATATTTAATAAAATGAATAAAGTGTCTCTAATATCTAGAAGATAAGAGAGCAGTACAAATTTAAAGGTCAGATGGAAAATATTTTTGTTGTCTATAAAAATAATAATCCCATATTATTAAAATAATACATTGGTGCATTCATGCTGTATACCAGATTAATAATGGCTGTCATTCTTGAGAGGTGGGAATAATGCTGAGCTTCTAGCATCCTAAACCTGTATTTTCATAATGTTTTAAATTATTAATGAAGTTACACATAACATACAATAAAAGACTTGCTACAGACATTCAAAACACAAAACATTATATGACATGTTACCAGCTAAGAAACAGTTGCTTCTGTTGAGGCACAAGACTTGATTGACACAGTAAAACCATGGAGCCTGCGATAGATGAAATTATAGTTACTTGGGTTGTACTTACCAGTATTTGGCTGCTTTTTGTTTTCCTGCTTAAATTCAAATATTATGCATAGACCTTTGGATCTTGCACAAAGGTTGTGTGTTGAAGACCAGGTACATAATCAAAATGTTTTAGAAAGCTGTTCTTTTGGCTCAAATTTTAAAAATTCATAATTACTTCTTTTGGAAGGAGAACAAAAAGCATCTTCCTCCTGCTGCCGAGAAGAAAATCTTGTCATCTTAACCTTAATTATGAAGTAGTCATGGGTTGCAAAATGATTTGGGAAAATTTTGATGCCCTGTCCTTGTAAACCATTTGGTCTCCAAATGGACAGATGATATACAAAGTGTCCTTCCTGTCAATCCTGGATAGGACCAAGAATGAGGCAAGCCTACTTGCAAGGAAGCCAGTGCAAGGAAGGGAATTGCTAACCTTGGCAGTTTTTATGCCTGGTATGATCACAGTGACAGGTTTATTGCCATGATGAGAGAAAATAAAACCTTGCTGGCCTAGAGAGGGACTCGAAAATGAAGAAGGGATCACTGTCTGGAAAATGAGTTCATGGCTTGGACCACTGTCACCATTATCAACAGCAAGCACATACTGGACAGCGCCAGATGAAAGTCACTGAACTAAGTGCACCGCGCCTGTGCTTATAAACCCCATATGTGACGCTGACAGGATGACATATGCTTATAGTAGATTTAATGCTGTATCTAGCCATTCCAGACATCGCTGCAATTGGTAAAGTTTGGAGGTATCTGTTTCTCATGGACCCATGACTCTTTTTTGTCAGAAAAAATACACTCAAAATTTGCATGCAATATTAGAGGTTCAACTATTCATAGAGCCCTAGTTCTTTACTGAAATGTTTTCTTAGCTTTACACCAGAGGTAAGAAAACACCACTTAGTTTTCATCTCCAGGTCATATGTATCTTTGCCTGTCAACAGTGTGCTTCCAAAATTGAATTATTCAAATATGTCAATATAAAAATTCTAAGATTTTGTAAATTTAAATATGATGGATGCTCTTATGTATTTTTTGCTATGTGTTAAAAGGTAGACTCTTGCTGTGAGAATGATAGTTTAGGACAAGTAGCCTGAGTTTGAAAATGAAGATTCATTTCCCTGCACATTATAGTTGTTTGTCTGCTTTAGTATTAATTATACTTAAACAACTTTTGATTGTGTCCATCTTAGTATTTTTTTAACTTCTCCTATAAAAGTCAATGCCAAAGCTTTCTGTAATGTTTGCGTGACACTTACCTGATGTGACTTTCACAAGACTGCTTGTCTACCACCATGCTTGGACTGAGTGATCACATCAGAGTCCCAACTTACCATACGAAGTATTGTTTCCATCATGTAAAAAATAATGGTAATCTTGAAGACTTTTTTCTGGGTGTTTATTGCCACCACCTTATGGATTGCCCTTGGAATTTCTAGAGTACTTAATGAGAAATATGTGTCGTGTTCTTCAACTCAAGTATGTGTTAAGGATTCTTAAGCAACTCCTGTGGCAGAATCAATTCAGCCTTCCCAAAGTAATACCTAATCATAAACTCTGCATGTAGATTCTTAGGTAGATCAGTTATTGGAAACGTTAAATGTTATCTTGCAGGAGTACATGATTTCAAAATCATTAAAATTTGCAATTTCAGTTAGGTAGGTGAACAAAAACTATGCATTCATGTTAACTATGATGCATTTAAGATCTGTTGTTCTGTACCGGCTACTGCCACTGTTTCCTTATTCTGTCATGTGGATGGTATTCCCCCAAATGAGCAACAACAACAACAAAAGATCTAGAAGGAAATCAAGATCTAGAAAAAAAGATCTAGAAGGAAATCAAGCAAGAAACCTTTTCTTCTCCCACTCTCGGTTGACTTCCCCAAGTAAGTAGCGGTATTAATCTAGCTCTCTATTCTTTTGCATCACTGTATTATCTCTGCTGCCCAGAAAGGGAGGAAAATCCTCTTCTTTAGCTGTCAAGACAGAGGGATGAAGAGAACATTGCTTCCTCTTCTTTGTGACAGAGGCAAAAGTAGGCTGAAAGAGCCTGATTTCCAATTTGGTATGTTTATATGTCCCCACCAGGTGGGGACAAGTTGCTTCGGGCTTTTGTTGGCATAATGATTTAGAGTCTCAGGGACTTCAAAGGCCATTGATACCAGGAACATAACTTTAACTTTCCAAATGAAATAGTCTTCCCTATTTGATACATAGACAATGATACTTATCTATTCTATTAGATAAATGTCAATGGCATATTAGAAGTAGTTGAAAGCAAGGGCTTATTATCGTCAATTAATATGTCACGTTTATGAGTGTAGATGGAAGTAAGTTTCTAGCAATTATTCATAACGTGGCTCCTGCTTTCAAAGAACTCATTTCAAAAAATTATTTATGCTACCATGAAGAATTATCATTAGAGTGTTCACTTAGAACTTTCTTCCATTGGTCTTATTGAAGTTTTCTTAACTTCTTTTGTCTTGCCTTTTCTTTTCCTCACAACTCGCTTTCTATTTTCTCCTTGTATTGATTTTAAAGATTTTTTTTCCTAAACCTTGCCTTCATTGAATTTATGGCCTGGAACTGCAACTTGCCTTCCATTTTTCTTTTTGATGTGTTCAATTCAGAATCGTTTATTAGCTCTCACATGCATAGGCATGGAGGAACCCACGTGAAAAAGAGAGAGCAGGGCTTGATGGCACCACTGAGCTTTCCCCTTCTGCTTTCGGGATGGGGAGAAAAGTAAAATCAGAATGATTGTGGACAAAGGAAAAGGACCCAGTGGCTTTGGTCTGAATCCATTAAGGACCTACTCCCATGCCATGCCCTTAGCCAAATCTTCCATTCTGTGCTGTAGAAATGATTATGCATGTGAATACGCTGCAGAGAAAATTGGTCAATTAAGCTCTTTCTGTTTGTGATCCTCAAGGTATTTCTTATACTCTTCTCTGGAGACACATGTAGACATTGTGTTTCATGCCCTCAGTTGAAGTGCCTCTTCCCCTCCTTATAAAGAAGCAGTTTGTCTTGGTGCCTTAATTACACTTCCATCACTGTGATAAAACACGGTGACCATGAACAACCTAAGGAGGAAGGGGTTTGTTTCCCCTTACAATACTCAGGTCGTACTATGTCACTGAGGGCAGTCAGGGCAGGAACTTGGAGGCAGAAGCTGAAACAGAAGCCACAGAGGAGTGCTGCTCATTAGCTGGCATTCCATGGCTTTCTCAGCCTGCTTTCTCATGCACACACCAAGGTCGCCAGCCAAGAGTGGTACCACCCACAGTGGTTTGATTCCCCCCCATCTAATGCTAATTTTTAAAATGCACCACAGGACACTTCACATAGATATATTCTACCCTTCCATATTTTCTGGCACATACCAATGCATTTGTGAGCCTTGTCTTGGGAATGCACTCCTCATGAATGATCTTGTATTGGGAAGGGTATTCTATTTTTCTATTTTGCATCTTGTATTTGCTAGGTAGCTACTCTAGTGAATTTTTAAATATCGAGAGTTATGAATAACATTTTCTCCACTCTTTCCTTCACAATTACCCCAAGTATCCACCCAACCTGTTTCCACATTTGGTGAAAAAAAAATACTCTCACTGATGAACAATACGAACCATATGCTATCATGTTAGTAGGCTGGGAATGTATAGTACTATTTAATTAAACAAGCCAGGCTTTATGTATTATTTGAATTTTATCTTTTTTGTTTATTTTTTTAATTTCAGGCATCTTTTTGCATCAACCCACATGGTTTATTGATGTTTGTGACAGTACAAGGCGATGTTTGTATTATTTCAAATACTGTCTGTGTATTTTCAGTAAAACCCACAGATCAATATAATCTGTTTTGACTCTGCAGCATCCTGGGAAACCCACATGCTTTCCTTGACAAAGAGGCAGGAAGAAGCCAGAATTTGCCTTTCCTTCATGCTCCCCAACTTAATCCTCACAGCCAATCTTCCTCCCTACATAATTTCCCTCTCCAGAAGGAGCTAACATTTGTATTTGATGGTATAAATGTGCCCCACCTGTTTTGTCAAATATTAAACTATTTTTTCACTAATGCCTATGGAGTTTAAGCATTTTTGTGTCACACCTTCTATATGCTTTTGGTTGAAAACTATAAGAAAATAATGGCTTTAAGTACCTCAGTAGCTCACAATGCAATTCACAGAGCCAACATCAAACAAAGGAGAAAATGCTTAGTAAATGCATTTTGATGGTTTTTAAAAATTTACATTTTAGTATTTCCTTATGATAGTTTATTTATATATTTAGCATGGAGGGTATATGTCTGTGTGTATGCACCTATTTGTGTAGGCGTGTGTGCACAACCACGCACTTGTGTGGAGGTCAGAGGTCAATGACGGGTGCTTTCCTCAATCATTCTCCACATTATGTTTTTGAGACAGAGACTCTCACTGAACTTAGGCTAGCTAGTCAACCAGTCTTAGGGGTTTCCCAGTCTGTAGCCCATAGTTCAAGGTTTGTAGATAATTGTCCCTGGCCTGACTCCTAGGCAGGTTCTGTGAATCTAAGATCAAGTCCTCATACTTGCCTGGGAAACAATGTACCCACTGACTTAGCACCTCACTTTACTTACTTTATTTTTAAAATGCTATCAATCAAATCCAGAGTGGTGTATGTGATAGGCAAATGCTACCACTGTCTTATGCTCACAGTTTCTAGAAGTTTTTCATTTGAATTAATGCGGGTTTGTATTTTAACTGTAAATGGTTGCCTGCTTGAGAGATGGTTTACAATAAGACACAGGAGATCATATGGTGAGGATGCCTGGTGTTAAATGGGCAGAAATGCAGATGAAACTCAGCAGATGGCTGAGTCTTTAGCACGGTGCTTCTCAACCTTCCTAGTGCTGAGACCCTTTAATGCTGTTCCTCGTGTTGTGGTGACCCCCAGCCATAGGATTTCTTTTGTTGTTATTTCATAACTGTAATTTTGCTGCTGTTATAAATCGTAATGTAAATATTTTTGAAGATAGGTTTGCCATAAAGGTCGAGACCCACAGGTCCTAGGTCTTGTTCCTGAAGTGCCCCCCCTCGTGCACACACACACACACACACACACACACACACACACACACACAGGGCACATTTTGAATATTAACTAATTCTGAGATTCAGAGCCTGGGCTCTTCTTATTTTCTTGCGAAGCTGATTTATTTTTTAATTAAAAACATGTTAGCAGCTTTGCTAGAGGAAATTATTAGACATAGATGCTAGAAATGAGAGTATTGAAAAGCAAAGCCTTCTCTTCACCTCTGAGAGCTTGTCAGGGTTGAAGATATGCCAGGAAGCCGAAAGGATGCAATGCCAGAAGGGACTGACCTGCAATCTCAGGAAAACAACACACATTGCAACACTGTCCAGCCCAGCCTCTGACCTAGCTCAGTTCCTGGGTAACAGAGTGCATTGTCTCTCCGAAGCAAGGTGTTGGCAAGAGCCCAGTTTGCCTCTCTCCCTCTCTGCACCAAATGCTTAGAATCGGCTGCTGCGGAACGTGTTTGTGTTATTTGCTTCAGTGCCTTGCCTTGGCAACTGCTCTCTGTCTTTATTGTTAAATTTAGTGTGCTGATCGTGTTTTAATTTTAGTTTTCAGCATGCTGTTTAACATTCCTACCAGTGTAAACAGTACCGGCTAAGTTGACATTCTCTCCGAGACAGACGCTAATAAAGTTTTCACCCAGTAGCGTAAAAGTCTTCATTTTTGCATGTTAAATTTTCTTAGTTCTGTTGGGGGGGTGGATAACCGCTCTCTGTGATCTTGTCCTTTGCTAGACTGCCAGGCAAGGCAGTTGCTTTTAATGCTTAACAGTGGAGTCAGCTCCTCGTTCGCATTCTCCGCATGCTAAGCCCCAGAGATCCCTGCAGACTCTGCTCCTGTATCCCACAGTATACCTCATTGATCTTCCCAGTTTTATTGTACCAGTTGGTTGTTTTCCCCGGGAGTCCCTGCTGGCAGGTCTGGCTACATTCTGAATTACCTACTTAGCTGGAATTTCTCAAGCCTGAATAGTGATTCTAGTGACCTGGAAGGCTGGCTCAGCTATGCAGCCCTGCCTGGGAGCCGCCCTTCATTTCTGGTCCCTGCAGCTTGGTAATCCTTGTGTTTGTCTTTAGTATCATTTCTGGGTAGTTTGTGTAATGTATGCATCTAGAAATAACATCACAGGAACATTTTGAAAGTATTTATAAAACCAAATCTCTTCATGGCAATGACAGTGGTTTTTTTTTTTTTCTGAAAAATAGGACTCGTAGAAGAAAATGTTACATTATAATATCTGAACCCCCGTGAATGCTTGAATTTGGAGATACTAATTTTTTTCTGTGTTTCTCCAATATGTATTTCTACTTTGAAATGTCATGTAATAATCATATATTTTTATGGGGTCCAGTGTGGCATTTCAGGACTTGGGCATAAAGTGCAGTCCGTGTTGGGTGTGCCATCAGTTACTGTTCACAGTTCCAATTCTAGTTTAGTCCCCATCTAGAGTTTTTTTGTTTGCCTGATCAAGGGCTTGGTAACTGTAGCTCTTCACCAAACGAGGGCTCTATAGATAGTAAGAAAGGGTTACCAAGTTCGTTTTCTTATTGCACAAAGCACAGTTTGAAAATGATGTATGTTTATGGAGGAAAGACACTTTTGCCTTCTTTGTCACAAGATAACTTACCATATAGCATGTAGGACTCTCGGTGGCACCAGAGCGCTAGACCAGAGTCCTACAGATCAGTTGTTGCACTAAGACTTCTTCTATCCACTTCAAGCTGGTCAAAAACTGGAGCTGTCCCTGTTCCTTTATGAATGGCACCTGACTTCAACATTTTCTGCCCAAGTAAAGCATAGATTCCCCTCTGTACCCATCACTGTGCTAGAAGCTATGGTATCTAGGATATCATAGGATGGAGAAGTGAATGAGTTCTCTGCCCACTTTGGGCACAAGATGAAATGTGCTCCGAGTACCCCTGATGCTCCTGCAGACTCCTAACCCTTTGGCAACTCGCTCTCCTTTCACAATTCCTTCCAGTGTATACACAGTGAAGGGACAAGTCTCCAAACAGCCTAAGAGAGATGCATATTCACAGTTACTAGGGAAGGACTGGACAGAGTCAATTATTCCTTTCTGCTGGCCTTGTATTTTGTGTTTTCTAAGTGTTCTTGTTGCCATTTTTGTTGCTTTGCTTTTAAAGATTTACTACATTTAGTGTATGTGTGTGTTGAGAATTGAGTTTAGCCCAGGATGTCTCAAATTTAGACACAGCTTCCTGAATGCTAGAATTACCCCTGCATAATTACACCCAGCACGCTAGAATTACCTCAGCATGCACCTCAATGCATGCTCTCCATGAGTTTGTTTGCTATTTTTTAAAGATTTATTCATTTCTATTTCGTGTGTATGGGGTCTAACAGGAACATGTGTCTATGTACCACACATATGTATGGTGTCTGTGGAGGCCAACAGAGGGCACCAGACACCCTGGAATTGGAGTTGCAGATAACTGTGCACTTCTCTGTAGGGGCTGGGAATTGAATTCAGGTCCTCTGCAACAATTGTATGTGTTCTTAATGACTTGACTATCTCTCTGACCTCCAAGAAGATTTTATAGTGACATTAAAGTAAAGCCACATCGTCGATAACGAAATTATTTTGATACGTGTGAGGAAGCAACGTCAGGTGATTAGGCTATCATCCTGTCAACCAGATGTAGGTCACAAATCTACTGAGAGCATCAGTACCCACACTGCCAGTGCCCAGACCCGGTATCTGAGCTGTGCAATGACTTCAATGTGGAATGTCCTCCATAGACTCATCGATTTCAGCACTGGGTCCCCAGCTGGTGGTGCTGTCTGAAGCGGTTGTGAACCTCTAGGAGGTAGAGCCTCATGGAAGAGGTGGGGCATGGGATCAGGCCTTTAGCCTTTATGCCTGGACCACACTTCATACTCACTGTCTGATTCCTGGGTCAGATGCAAAGTGACCAGCCTGCCTCCTGCCCCTGCCATCATGCCCCCACCCTCCCATCCCCCCACCTCCCACCCCCCCACCCCCGGCTGTCATGCCTTACCCATTGTGATGGATGTGGTCTTCTGTAACTGTGAACCACGGTAGCCTTTCTCCCTTCAGTGTTGCCTTTGTCAGGATATTTTATCCCAGCAACAAGAAAGACTGCCCATTCTCCTTCAGGATTCTCAATGCTTTATTCCAACATCCGCCTTCTGCTCTAAAACTATGAGTTTACCTAATGCCAAATATCCCTGATGAGAGCTTTCTGTGTGCCTGGGTGACACCAAACACTCATCCACAAGTTTCTAAAACATAATACTCTAGTACTTTGGAATTCTTGTAGGACTTATTGATTTTGTGGAGTCTGTTGGAGTTAGTGAAGGAGTGTGGGGGGGGGGGTGCAGGTGTGGGTGTGTGTTAAACATACTACTACAACACAAAAAGCTCAATGAATTCACAATGTGACATCAAATGGTTTTTCATTTGCCACAGATTGTACGGTTCTCCCTATATCAGCAAAATAGTCAGTGACCTTGTAATTGAAATGACCCTGTAATACCACACTGTATTGATACACTTAATCATACAATCAATGTTAAACAGTAGGGGTATTTATATTTCTCACTGTGTGCACTGACACTTAAAATGTACTCCTGAGCTGGTGAGATGGCTCAGCACGTGAAGGTGCTGGCTACCAAGTCTGCCGAGCTGACCCTGCACCCTGGATCCCACATGATCGGAGGATAGAACCAACCCTCACAAATTGTCCTTTACTTCCACACATGTGTCCTGGCACATGCAACCTCCAAAAACATGCACACATATGCACAAACAAAATAAGTAAAATTTAATTAAAATTTTCAATACAGTAGCCCTTTCATGAATGCATAGTTGTCTTCTCTACATGAAGTTTTAGAAGTGAATTTTGGTACTTTTGAAATGAAATGCCTCACCCGTGGGCATAAACTTACCTATCTTGACTGCAAGTTTCTTTTTATTTTTTTTAATATATGCTTCCATAGTTATGGAATTTTATACCATAGCAAACATGATTGTATAAAGATAGCCACAGTCTTTAAAATTTATGATGGTAAGTTTATATGGAATCACAAACACTAAGATAAATAATATTTTTGTTTTTGATTTACCAAAAATCTAGGTTTACCTAAATGGAGCATATCTCCTAACTCTTTGAAACAAATCAAGCAACCAATTGGTTCTTATTAGCAGTTGAATTATGTCACATGGCTCTATCATTTCCTGAGTGGGCTGAGGGTGACAGTTACCTGGCTGCCAGGATGGCTGAAACACCAATTGACTCACATTTAATTTGAAGCCTTGGGATTTTCTTCTTGTTTGCTAGACTAGGCTGTATCATCCATCCTCCTTAAATGTGTCCTGCATCTTGGACTGCAAGCTACACTTGCCTGTGTGGGTTTCTGGAGTCAAATTTGTTATTTTATCAATGGAATTTTTATCTTCTTGTTTTACCTTTGAATCAGGAGAATAAAACGCTTACAGTAGAGGATATACACGTTGAGTACCTTATTTAGTAAAGATAGGCATAAGATTTAGTTGTACTGGTTTACTAAGGTCTTGAGAACATTTAATTAAAATTTAATCAGAACTCCAAACTGGATACATGATTATTTCTATATCCCCAGAATCATCCAGCTATGGTTTAAGAGGCCATACCTGACTTTCTGGGTATATTTTTGAAAGTCTGGTATACACATACCAGGATAGGGAAGACATTTAATTCATCAGGTTCAATCATTTTTTTTCCTAATCAGAATTGTGCTGATAGAGGAAAACATACTAAAACACCAGGACTGAATTTGCTTTAAATTTGTAATAAATTTAGTGTTTTTAAGTCACTCGTCCAATTTGTATTAGCTGAACTTCTACTATATGCAAGGCAGTGTTCTAGGACTTTGAACACATGAATAAATAAAAAGGATTGAGAAACATGCCTTCCATGTGGCTTACCTTTTTAGTGAAGGAAGATAGATAAGTAGTAATTAATAAAGTTTTATTTTATCATATATACATATATATGCACATGCATACACATATATACCTTGCAAGTACATCGTATAAAATGTAGGTATTCTGTTTATAGTGAATATCATATAGTATATCATAAAGTAAAATGGAAAAATAAAGAAAATTGGAAATAGGCAAATGGAAACTGAAGTACAAAATATTGATGATAGTGGTTTAACTCTATTTCACCAAGAGGATGGAGGATTTATGAGTAGAGGAATTGTGTAGGGGAAACATCCATGTTCTTGGAGGAGAAGGAGGACAAAAGGAAGCCCCACATTCGTAGCACAGTGACGAAAGTGTGGATCATTGGAATGCCTGATGAGGAAAGACTTCTAAATGATGACTTTTGAAATATAAAGGGTCCTGACTATAGGGGCCTTTGGGCTAATATAGGACATTAATATAAATAAGCGCAAGCCATTGGTGGCTTTTAGGAAGTGTGATGTGATCTGACTCTGATGCTTAAAAGACTCTACTTGGTTAAAATTGAATGTGGAAGAGAAGGAAATTCCAGAAAGAACAAAGGAGAACATCTTAGGGGCTCAGATCAGAAGGATGCTAATGAGACATAGGAATGGGTCTGTTTCTGAAGACAGAAAGTACGAACCACAGGATCTGTTGACAGGTTTCTAAGGTGCTGGTGAATCAGAAGTTGAGATGTGGGTACGTGAGCTGAGAGTGTCCACTGTAGAGTGGATGGAGATGCCGGGGAGAGTGTTATGTTGGGGAAAAGGGTGGGATCCAGGAGAGCAGTGGCACAGGATGTGTCATTTCACAAGGCCCATGATGGACACAGTCACGTGAGAACATGAAATCTTGTCTTATCAGGACAAGAGATTGAGAATGCAAATTGGACCCCAGTTCTCTCCTGAATTAACAGATCAGGGAGGTAAAGACTTGGACTGTCCAGCAAAGCAGGAGGAACCACAAAAAAGGGATACTGTGGGCAACAAGGAAAGAGTAGGTACCTCTAAGGAGAAAGCAGTTGATGTCAGTTGCTTCTGTTGGGAAGTAGATGTGGACTAAGCATTGGTCACTGCATTTGACATCGTGGAAACCATGGGTGGTCCTGGCTTTCACATTTCCATTGGTCAGGTAGAAATAAAGTCTGACTAAAAAGGTTTTTCGGTTTTTTGTTTGTTTGTTTGTTTGTTTCTTAAGAAAGTGGGTGGAGAAGAGCTAAAGTGTTCATTAACAACTATGTCAGGGAACTTTTGATGTAAAGGAAACCCAAAGAAGGGGTAGCAACTACTGAGGAGATCATATGAACAGTTCTTACTTTAAATAAGAGAGACCACACTGTTGAGATGATCCATAGGAAATGAAAGTCAATGGCAGGGAGAAGGAGAGCTGCCTTGCTCAGTGTCCTGAGACGGTTGGGTAGGGCGAGATCTAGCATATTAGGGAAAGGATAATGTATTTGACATTGAAGAATAACAGCATCATAAGCCAAGTTCAGCATTCAAGGTATAAGGAAAAGACATTTGGATCTATTGTTATTTTTCCTAGATTTTAAATACCCCTTATCCCCCTTTCTGTTTTAAGGCAGAATGTATGTAGCCTGGCTGTCCTGGATTTCACTGTCTAACTAGAAATGGCCTTAAATTCACAGACATCCACCTGCCTTTGCCTCCAGAACTCTGGGATTAAAGATATGTGCCACCATACCTGAGAAGATTATGAGCACAGACCACATCTATATTATAATCTCTGTGAGCATGATGTCCAGAATAGATCTTAATAACTAGCCAATTGATTAGTTATGTAAAGGGGTTATCTTCCATCCTTCCTTCCTTTCTTCCTTCCTTCTGTTCATTCCCCCTTCTTTTCTTCAGTGATTCTTAAATTTATTACAATAAATTCTTTTTCATTTAAATGAAAAATAAACATTGTTAAAGAGAAAAAAGATTCCAAACACCCATAACTGGAGGTTTTAATTGAAAATGTATATTCTAAAAGTTCTGTTTGGCTGATTTGCTCAATTTTCTGTGATTCTGAACCAAAATATAAGTGGGAACCAGATGGATGCTTGTAATTTGTCAGGACTTTTCAGTTATATACTTCAACGTGTATTTTTTACTATAGACAAGGAAACCAAGGCCAGAGACATCAGTTGTCTTGACTGAGATTGCAACGTAGAGAGGAACACCAGGCCTGAATGTGTGTCTATGTCTGTGGCTTTTCTCCTCACTGTCCTGCTTTCCAAGTCTGTCTGTGGCAGTGCTGATGTTCACAGATGCCCAGGGCAAAGTTTTCTTTGAGCAATTTATATCCTAAATAATTCCTCCATCACGTAATTTCAGAACTGTTTTCTGAGGATTTTACCCTGACTCAAAGAATACATCTACAAATAGTGCCTCTTTCTTTTAAGAAATACAGAGCACACTGGAGAGAACTCAGAGAATGTCCCTCAGATGTTACCACATGTAGCCAGATTCATTTCCTTTTGTCTTTATTTTTGATAGTTATCTATATTGACATGGAAGGGGGTGTGATCTGGGACTTTTGAAACTATTGGAGAATGGAAAGAGTTATTTCTGATTCTTTGCAAAGATGGAATTCCAACTGACTTACAATTATGTCCATTTCTGATATATTTTGATTCTTTAATTATATAGAATTCAGTTTGTTAAATAAAAAGGGAGTTTCCCCTATGTTTTTTTATTTTCTCTGCTCCTACCCTTTGTTAGTGTTTGATATGTTTCTTTTTAAACCTTATGTGTTATCTTGGTTTTATTTCAGTTTTGCGGCCTATCTAGGAAATGATTCCATTTTTATATCCACAGAAACTCCTGTATTAGGGTGCTTTCCTCGTTGAACTATTCCATGTAGAAGGGCATTTGAATTTATTTTCACATTTTCATCATTATAAATAGTATTACAACAAACACCTATGTAGCTACAAGAGACCATGTTCCTTTTAATTGCTGGCCAAAATACCTGTGCGTTGAACATCTATGGCAGACAACGCCAAGTTAGTGAACAAAAGCTATCTCTTCAAAGATGTAGTCCGTCAAGAGGCTGTCTACATATCAATGCCTCCCCTACCTACCCTGTCCTGAATATTTGCAGTCTTAATATCTGCCAGGCTACTGTGTTTTCCCCATTGGAATGTCATGAGCATATTATGTCAGAAACAGACAGATATGATTGTATCTTTCCACAATGTCAGAATTTGTTGAATAATAATGAATTCATAAGGTACAGTGGTTTCAATGGCAGCAATTGGCCAGATGCTGTCACTTTTCATGATAATCCCAGCAGAAATTCTTTTATTCCAACCTTTATTGCCAATACTATAATATTAACTCTCATATCGAACAATGCAAGCATATCTATATATGTATGTATACATGGAGGTTTACAGAATGAATTTAAAGAGTTACAAGGCCACAGCAGGACTTGAGGTATCCAAAGTTCTGAGAAGCAGAGAAACAGAAATGTAAATAGAGTCTGTTGGTATAAGAACAGAGGGAAGATAGTTGAGGAGGGAAAAGACGCTGAAGAAGGAGTGCCAGCTGTGAGTCAGGCCGCGATGGTCACAGATTAGAGAGCGAAGCTGTGGAGTTGAGCTCATAGTCAAGGGAGAAAGAGTATGGCCAAGTTTATATTCTGCTGCGTGACAAAATGCCACAATCAAAGTAACTTGAGGGGGAAAGGGGTTATTTCAGCTCATAACTATCAGAGATCAAGGCAGGAATTAAAAAGGAAGCCATGGAGGACAGTTGCATACCACCTTGATCCTCATCCTAGGACTACTTGCCCAGAGATGGTAGCATCCAGTGTGCTGGGCCCATCCACATTGGTCATGAGCCAAGAAAACACTCTATAGTTCTGACTGTAGGCCAATCTGATGGGGGCATGTTTCTCAGTTGAGGCTCCCTCTTCTTAGGTGACTGCACATTGTATCAAGGTGACAACCAAACCAAACTAAACAAAACAACAGCAGCAAAAACAAAACAAAACAAAACCCAACAGGTAGCCAGTACAGAGCAGGACTAACAGGGCTAACCAGCATGGGTAGAAGGGTGTTTGACACGTCCAGACAGACAGCAGGGACTGAGCTGAGCTGGAGCTCCTGGGGTAGTTAGGAGTTCTCATCCTTGATGTACATACCAGGTTGTCAGATGAATCCATTGCCATGACACTGGTAGGTATCCAACACTTTATGGGTTTCAGGTGAGGGAGGTCCACTCTTTCTTCTGTCAGGTGCTGTCAATAAGTTCTCAGGTTTAGCTCCCCCAACATTTTTTAGCACACCCATGTCTCCCTACAGTCCCAATTCCACACAATAAATTTATAGGGTATCACTCTTTCTACTCCCAGGATAAGTCACTTATCTGCCTGTGCTCCTTGGGTGGTGGCAGGCAGATGGTGCTGATCGTATACATGTCAACCCTGGTCACCCTCCATCTTGAAAATGAAGTCAAAAGCTACGTGCAAGATGGAGTCACTCAGGGCAAGGCACTATCCATGAATTCAGTCTCCCTACACCATAAGGAGTGATTTCAAGCAGGGCAAAGCCTCTCTCGATAGTATCCATTATTTTCAATTCATATTCCCTTATTATTAGAGAGGATCTCCGTGTTGTCAATTTGGAGTTGTTTTTAAAGCTGCTACATGAAATTCAAGAGATGTCCAATTTCTCAAGGATCTCCCTTGTTAGCTTCACCAGAACACTCCAGTCTGTATTTTAATTATTCAGAGAATAACATATGTGTAGGTCATTGTTATCCAAATAGGAAGTATTGCTTTTGTGAATATTGTTTTCTTGGCTACAAAAGGAAGACATGCTAATCACAGGGGAAAAATGATTCAGATGTAGAGAAACCAATAAAGAAGACCATTAAGAATATGGTTAAGAAAAATGTTGATCCACTTCCTGTGACCTGAAGTAGTCGCTCTGAACACTCCAGTACTGGTACTGCTATACTTTACCAGACACTTGAGTGTTTCATTTTACACAAATGAGAAAAAATCATACAGGTCATTTTGAAGCCTCATCTGTTTAAATGTAAGTTCACTTTGCTGTTACTCTGAAAGAAGTGTGTGCTTGGGGTAAAACCACTCCTTTTGCTGTGTGAAATGCAGAAGACTCAGGCCCGCTTTATCTTTGTGGCAACTAACTTATGGTGTGCTATTACTTCCTCAAACACTGTCTGTTATTTGAGTGCCACAGAAGCATTTAGAGCACTGGTTGTCAGCCCTCCTAATGCTTCCATCCTTTAATACAGTTTCCTCAAGTTGTGGTGACCCCCAACCATAAGATTATTTGGTTGCTCATTTGTAACTGTAATTTTACTACTGTTTGGAATTAATGTAAATATCTGATATGCAGGATATCTGCTGTGCAACCCCTGTGAAAGGATTGACTGGTTGAGAACCTCTGATTCAGAAGGACAACTTACGGAATAGTGAGGTGGAAAGTTTCTTGAAATCTGTGTCAGGAAGAATGACTCCATCTTGCTTTTCCTAAAGTTATCGTGGTTAAAACATAGCTGGGGGCTTAGTATGACAGGGTTCTCATTTTCTGTCACTTGCTAATAATCAAGTCAAAACTAATCATGGATTAACTTGAATGTGGGTTATCCCCAGTTATTCATGGAACTCTGTCTTATGAAGCAGGAGAGAAAGGCAGGGGAGTTCTGGGCACAGGTGAAGGAAAAGGAGGTCCTTAGAGTCCAGTTGAAGCATCTTAAGAGTAGAGAAGAGATCCAGCACAGTCAACAACCACTTAAGACCCTTCTTCATTCCCAGATGTCAACCTGTAGTTCTTCTAGAAATCTCATCAGAAGCCACGTTTACAAAGAAGCACACCTTGTATCCCTTATGCAACCTCAGTGGCTCCTGAGGGTTTTAACTTTCCAGCTCCTAATTCCATTCAGGCATCTGCAGAGCCGCTCACCTGACTTCCCTCTCTTATCCAAAGAAAATATGGAAACAAATTACAACAATAAAAACAAAATCAAAAACCACCAAAAATGAACCATCTTTTCTTTGAAGTCTTACCAAAACGGAACCTATGAAGCCCAAAGAGAGGTGACTCAGTAGGTAAAGCTGCTTGCCTTTAATGCAGGAAATAATGTTATTTTCACAGTTCTATCAAGAGATACATAGCTATACATAAGCAAGAGCAGAAAATACACCAGGGCTGCCTTGATTAATTTTTTTAAGTGGCATAAAAGGACCGTACTTAATCTTAGATACTATGGTCTTTCTATTAACTTGGTTGTAGACAGGGTGGTGTTGAAATAAAGGGGTTAATCAGAATTGTGTTAAAAAACTAACACAATCCATATTCATTGATTCTCCAGAACTATTCTGTTAGGGATTTCTATTCTGGACCATGCAGAAAGGGAATTAACATTTTAAAAGACTCGTTATTTTACTATCACTTTTAACTACAACCTTTTCATTGTTTTCCTATTATAACTATTTTTTTAAGTAAAGAAAATGATAGCTCACAAGAACGTGCTTTTCTTGGTTACTTTAAATCTACTCATAAGTGACATTTCTCTGGAAACCCCAAAGGAGTGATTTGAGGGGGTGATTCATACTAAAAAACTGACTTATTTCTTATCAACACAGAGATTGCATAGATAGGGCACCTAAACCTCAGAATTCTATGAAATCTGGCAAATATTGGAATGCTTCTTTTTCTTCTAGCATGAAAATATAAATTGCTTCTCTGACATTCACAACTGAAACCTATTCATTTATCATGCGAATGTATGAATATGATACATGTAAATTCAAAGAGACCACTTGGAAAGTTTAAATCTATAGTTAATGGACTCGGGCTCCCTCAACGGTGAAAACATAAGGTTTTTGTTATTGTTTCAGTTGACTTAAGATGCATACCCTAGGTGTAACCAGATCCTTAATTTTACCGTAAATGTAGCAGTTCTCATTCGCAGATGACAGTAGGAGTTTCCCTGAGCTGTGACAATTTCTTTTATGTCAATCTATTTATATCTTTACAAAACTGATGAGACACACATCTCGCTAGCACTCAAACTGGGAAGAACTGAAGAGGCAAGAAATACAACACAGTCCAGCATGGCAGAGAGCTAGAGACACTCCCCTCCTTTTCTTTCTTATTTTATTTATTTAGCCATAAAAGCCCTAGCAAGGCCACCCAGGTTCTAGAATAAAAATGAAGATTCATTGTAGGGCGGCTGAAGGGGCTTTCAGCCTTGTAACAGTCCATATGGTACTGATGGTGTGTCCTTTCACATTTGTATTGATGTCTCGAGATAATCGTCAGAGTGACCTTGGAGATGTGGAGGGAGAGAAAAGCTCTCACGGCCCCTAATTTTCCTTTAGTCTGCCTCTGCTCACCAGAGAACCTTAGCGTTTCAGTACAGGAAGCTTTCAAAAAAAGCAAAAACTCATCAATTACGTGGCCATTATGTGTGCAGGACCTTGGGCATTCTGAAATCCGTCCCTATCTTGAGCAGGCACTTAGGATAGAGTGAAACGATAAACATTCTGCCCAGATCTGTGTTGCTCACTGATAATGACTGAGGGTGGAGGCCAAGGACATTAATAAACATCTCACATTTTCAATATGGCATCATGTGCAAAAGACAAGAGAAAGAAAGGAAGGGAAGCATGAAGCAGGCTCTAAAGGAAAGCAGGGAAAATGTTACTGTGTAGAATTTTATAATAAATAGGACCCCGTTTTAGAGAGAATTGAATTTCTCAGTGAGCCTGTGGATGAATTATGTGGTCCTGCGGGAGATGGAAAAATCAAGAGGAACGGAGTGGACAATTTATTTTGAATAGACTGGGAATTGTATTAACGGCTCAATTAAGTGCCAATGGTTTAGAATTAGCTGAGTCATTGTCTTCCGGGGACAAATAATTTCTAGCTGTTGGAATTCGCTTTATGTCTCACATAAATGTGAGCTAAAACGTGCTTACACTGTTCCAGTTGACAACAGGACAGATCCGGAGCGCTTCCGTTCGAGAGTAGAAAGGAAAACCCATTCATTCACCCTGTTTCCCAGAGCACTGTCGAGGCACGGATTCTCTGGAGTTTCTATTTCTAGGCAGATGGAGATAGGTTTTTCACGGGATGGATTTGGCCCAGTCTGTGCTGGATGTTGCCCATTGTTCTCTGCCCTACTTTCTGTCCCTGCCTTTTGCATGTGTTCCCTGACCCCATCAGGAGGAGGCCACCGGCAATCCTTAGGTAGCAAATGTTTTCCTGAGACTACCAAGAGCAGTCACTTAATAAAAACATGGAGGTCAGCTTTTTAAAAAGCAGACTCGAGTCATTTGCCTCACTGTGTTTAATCTCCCTCCCTGCACCTCCCCTCCCCTTCCGCCTCTGAAGACACTCCCTCACAGCCACCTTTTCCCACAGTGGTCTTGAGTCTGGACACCTGTCACCGCCCATTCCTACGCTTTTGTCCTTTGACTCCAAATCGTCCTTGGCTTACAGCTACATTCCAAACTCCTCCCCGCGTGTGTCGAGATATGTTCCTGCTTGCTAAAAGCCCTCCTCACTGCCTCTCTCCCAGCCCCGAGATACATATTCTGTCACATATTCTCTCCATCCCAATGTTGAGTCCATAAAAGGATGTTGAAACAGGACTCTTCAAAAGTTCCCACTAAGAGAACAATTATCCAGTTCTCTAAAAGTTTTTTTTTTCAGTTTCCCTGGATACTCAAGTGGGTACTGAGACCTCCTCCTTTCTGTCTGTTTGCTGCCCCGCCCCATGTCCCTTGGTGCTAAACAACAAGCAGAGATGGAGGAATTTCCCATTAAAAACTCTCACGTGTGTCCTCTGCGTATCCAGCAGCGGCAGGAGGCAGTTTGAAGCCCCCTGCAGATCTTGATAATAGCTATTCCTTTCTAATTCTAGCTGTTCGTTGCTAAAATAGAAAGCCAGGAACAGAGCAAGGGTGTATCCCCTGGGGAATCTAAACTGTGGCACCTCATAACAAAGTAAAAAGTGTGTTCTCTTGCATGTTGATTTGCAAAATGGGAGGCCTTACCAGGAAGCCCTGCGGTACCATTCTGCCTCTGGTAGCAGGAAGGATCTTGTGGGCTCTTCCAAAGAGAATAGCTAAAAACGTTATGCAAATTTAGACTGCCGTGTCAACTTGTTCTCAAATGAGTCGGGTCAACAACAGCAAACCCGCCGAGAGCATTTTAAAAGTAGCTGAAGACATACAGAAATTCAGTGAATATGCAAAGGGGTAAAGGGCAGAAGATATTTCTATGAATCCTAGCCTATCATTCATAGGGCATGATGCAACCTGAGGCCCCAACTCATTGCTGGAAGAAGGCTTTAGGAAGAGCGCTGTTCCCAAAAAACGTGGAGAGCTCCTATAATAGTTGACCAGTCACACTCAGACAGAAAATCCATGCCCACTTCCCTTTCCTTACAGCTTTCATTCAGAAGTATGATGAGCTCACGTGTAAATGTAATTTAAAAAGAAAAACAAAGCTATTCGTTGTTTTTCAAAAATAGGTAGATGACTCATTGAAGTTTGACTCTTACAAGTTTGTCCTATACTAAAATAGCTTCATTCAAAACTTACCTTCCGGTGTTCTCAACCCCACAGTGTCCAAAACCCCACAGCAATCTCATTCAGTAACCCGGTGAGAAACTGGCCTTCCATTCCAGCACAAAAGCTCCCCCTCCGTCAGTAAGGTAAGGCAAGCTTTGGGTTGGCAGTAGAAGTTGGTGAGTGCCAGCTGTGGGCATGGAGAGCAAAGGAAAGCTAATTTTAAAAGTTGCATTATGAACTCAGAGCTCAGCAATCACTGTACATTCACTTTGGTCACCACCACCCTGAAAGGCATAAAATATCGTTATCTTTTCTCCAGTACCCGACAGATCCGCTCTAGCCCCGGAGATTTTAGCCTGCATCTCCTGTCCTGCTCTCTCACACCCCGCCTTCGTGATTCTTCGTAATGTCAGTGCCCTTGTCGATGGTCCTTCCGGTGCAAGTTTTGCTCTCTCTCCCTTTCTTCTTGCGCATGCAGCTTACATGTCTTTCCATACCATTACTGTAGCCTGCTGGGATCTCACTCTTAGGCAGCCCATTCCTTCCCTGCAACGCCTTACTCCCTGTTACTAATTATCCAACTCATGTAATTCTTCAAACCTACTGGGGTGTGTGCATTGATCCCGCTACCTTTCTGCTCTCACCTTCCCTTCCTTTCTGAAATCAATTAGGGTCTACGGCCCATCATTATAATAAACATCCTTAAAAATCACTGAGTTCTCTTTGCTCCCTTCTCTCGCCTATACTGTCTGCACAGCATGACTCCATCCCAGTGCCCGTCCAAGCCTCCGCACACTGTCCACTAACTTTCTCAGAACTGAACAACACTGCAGAAAGGGACGCGGCTTTGGTGGTCCATTTCCATTCAAGTTAATAACCAAAATTTCAGCCAATCCTGGGTAGTGACCATGAACCTTACTAGCTAGATCTGCTCAGCCCCCCCCTCTCGGCTCCCCATTGTAAAGCTTTTTCGGTACCTGTTCCCAGCACACTCCCCTCTAGCTCGTAGACAAGTTTACGATCTGAGAAAATAGAAGCAAGATAGATCATAGCTGCCCTCAGGCCCCAGACTCTCCTTTCCACTTCCCATTATGAATTTATGTGATTCTCTCTGATGCTGCATGCTCAGAATGCACAGTAGTTCTCAATCCTTTTCACCTCGCCCAAAACTCTCCTCTGCAAATTCTCCCCTCTCCCGGGTCATCGGGCTTTCCTTTGTCATGCTGTTTTTACCAGCGTATAAGTACACCGTTTTTCACTGAAAGATGGAAGGCTTCACCTCCTCCCACCTACCCTTCCCATACATCTTCTGTCCCACTGCTCCATTTTGATTTGCTTGGCAAGAACGCAAGAAAGGAGCTGCTTATATTTCCCTTACAACTTCATCAAAACTGCTTGCCAAGGTCACAGTGCCCTCTGTGATTTTAAAGTTAATTGTAAATCCTCAATCTTCTACTTACTTGACCCATCAGTAGCTTCTGAGATTGCTACTGACCCCTTCATGCTCAATGGTTAGGCTTTTTTTTTCTTAAAAAAATGTATTTTGCTGTAAACAAACAACTTTCTCCTGGTCTTCCTCCTTTCAGATTTTCTGTCTCCTCTCTCTTTTCTCTGCTGCTACTTCACTGGAATGCATGGACCTCAGTCATCAGATTATTTGTGCTACACTGTGAGTTCGAAACTAGTCTGTGCTACATGATTCTCTTAAATTCAAAACAAAACAAAACATAGCAAGCTGAATCCTGTAGTATTCAGACTTTAAGTATGGTCCCTTGATGGAAAACTTTTAATATTTAGTTTAATTCTGGCATGAACTCTATGCCGTGTATGTGGTGAGTTGGATACATTTCCCCATTTGATAACTCCACTTGTATACATCATAGATGTTTTTAACTTAATGTGACCTAACCTGTGTCCTTCTTCTTACCTACTACTCAGGCAGCCTTGGCAGAGGTTTCTAGTACCAAATGCTAATCATCCCTCTCCATAGTTGCACAGATGGCAAGATCTTGGGTCTGAAGTGTCTACTTCTCTCCACCTGTTCAACTAGCACTTACCAAATGATTTTGACTTTGTTTCTTCAGTTTTGGAACAAACTATTTGTTTGACCATCGTGTGATCCAAACCACCACTATCCTTATCTGAATGATTGTAAAAGCCTCCTAACACATCCTCCTTCTGTACTCACTCTCCCCCTGTGTGTCTGGAAGATAGCATGCCTTTAGCCCCATTCAGATCATTTACTCCTCTCCCCTGAAGCTGTTTCACTCAGGCTAGTCTCATTCAGGTTCGGGCAGCCTCTGTTGCTCTTTTCCCTGTCCACCAGAGAGCCCACAGTTGCCTCCCTCCCCCATCCTTCACAAGCCAGCTCTTCCTCAACATCATATCCTCCTCATCCCTTGAGAAGGCATCACTCATCTGCGCTTGTTATTCCTGCTTTCTGAAATACTTCTCTCTCCAGATATTCCTGTGACCTACTTCCTCATCTCCTTCAGGCATTGTTCAACTATCCGTGCCCATGATCACGCTGTTTCAAATTTACTGAAAGTGTCTTGTGTCTCTGTGCTCTATCCCCAATCCCCAGGCACCACCTCCAGTCCCCATGCAGTTTCTCCTAAACAATATACATAAACTAATAGTCAATGTTTTTGGGACTTATTTATTTGTCTGTTTACTCATTCTGTCTTCTGTTTCCATTGGAGTGAAAACTCCTGGGAAACATGCAAAAAATTCTGTGTTCAAAGAGTGCCTGATATGTATATATGTATGTATATATACATTTATATACATATACATATTTTTGATAAATCTATGGAAATCACTTTTCACAGATAGGGAGAGACATTGCAAAGCATACGCCTGACTCACATCAGGCATCAATAATCTGTGCTACTGGGGTGCTAAATGGGCAACCTCATTTCTATGCATCATGTTTAGCCCCTTCTCTCCCAAGCCACCACGTGGTTTGCCAAATATTTTTACCCATTTATGCTTGCCAAATAGTGGTCCAGGATTTGCAGCATAAATGACTCAATATACCTAGCACTCTTGCCAATGGTAAAATTTCTAGTGGTTTTCAAAGGGAGAAGAATTTTTTTCCAATACAACTTCATAATTCAGATGCAGATACTTAATAGATAGCTAAACATTAGTCAGCTAACAAAATTGCCTTTCCAGGTAGTGGGAATAGCATGTGTAGTACTGTGGGAGTATGCAATTGCCTCTTTGGTTCTCTGTCACTGGGGAATAAGTTTTACAATGGTAAGACTGGGGCAAAACATAGAGGCAATATGGTAGAGGGCTGTAGGACCATGATAAGTGCCTAAAGAAGGCATCTGTTTGGTTGAGATTAGTTTTTAATTTCTCCTCTCTGTGTACTGTGAAGAGGGAGATCAAGGACTCAACCAGGACCCTGATCCAGTTAAGCAACGAAGACTAGACTAGGGATGCTGTGGGATGTGTACAAGTGAGAAACATTGGGAGGCAAAGTGATGATGGACAGTAAGTACAACTAGATACTGGCAGTGGCTACCAGTGTCTTAGGATCAGAAAATAGGGATGCTATTGCTGTGCTAGGATAGGGTGCTATGCGCAGGCGTCTGATGGGAATGACCTCAGGTCACTGTTTTAAACACTGACTCTGCAATGCCTTGGGGAAACCCAAGCCGTAAAAATATGTCTGCAACTGTAAAGGGCAGCAAATAGGATACCCCTGAACCACACTAGGAATAGGAAGCTGTGTGTTCAGATTCGCCAAAGCAACCAAGAACCAAAGCTGGAGGGATAGAAGACAACTAAGGGGATTTAATGCGGATGAGGAAAGGAGGTGACAAATAAAGACTAGGTCTTCATAAACAATAAAAAGGGACAGTATGCATTCTGGAAATGCCAGTTTCAAAGGAATTGTGTTGGATTCGTTGTAAAATGGATAGGAGACAGAAGATTACAATCCTCAGAAACATGGGATATGAGAGTACAGCAAGGGAGCCATGTTGACATAGTGATGCGAGGAGAGCTCTATTTTCTCTTCCAAGTAAGATGAGAGGATATGGTGTGGCGCGCTGGGATTATCTGCTGGCTGTTCCCAGTGGCCTGGAGTCAGTCAGATTGCCTGGTTTTTCTATTCTCACTAAATAGTGTCCACTTCTTGGTCAATGTTGGGTCATTGTTACGTGTTACTGTAGGCCTTGGAGGACTGTAGGCTAAGAAAGAGTAGAAGAAGACAGGTTGGCCCGTGGGAATGTGGCAACCTTTTAAAGCAAGGGCCAGCCACTCTGGTGAGGGGCACAGATGTGTTCGCTATGTGCTTTTGTATGGCCTTTAGACAAAATGAAATGGTTTTAAAAACAAAACACATGAAATTTTAATGAAATTCAAATTCTAATGTGTGTACATGAAAGCTTACTACAAGTGGGTTGCATCAATTCATTTACATAACTTACATATTTGGTTGGATACAGCTGCTTTGGCATTACCACAGAATTAGATGGTCAGGACAACTGCCATGTGCCTTGTAAAGGCCTGAACTATCCACTCTCTGGTTTACTACGGAAAGACCTGGGTGACCTGTGACTTATAATACAACCTCTGCAAAGGAAGAGGAAGGGGAGTCCCAGAAAATGGGCAAAGGTGGTATCGGGTGTGCACGGGAAGCTCAGCCTTGAATCACAAAGGATTTTTCAACCTAGGAAGCCAGAGGAAAGGCTGATAAGATTGTACAAACACAGGCAGGTTTGTAAATCCTGGAGGAGAAAAGGGAAGGAAAATCCCTCCCCCACCGCACACCCAAGTTAAGGTGTTGAACTGTCATCGATCATGTCATTCTACAGGACAAAAACTGTTCAATTCATCTCTGCCTTCCCATAGCCTTCAGCACATGGACTTTCTTTCAGCCACTCTCACTAAATATTTAATTGAATCCCAGGTGAAACTCTATTATAAGCACATTCCTAGAAACCCCTGCCCTTAGGGCCTTGCATTTAATTCTCTTACTATCTAGGTCTACATTTATTAAAGTTTGATGTTATGTTTAGAGGTATGAAGAAAACGGAAGCTGACTTCTTATTTAATTAATTTTCGGTTCACTAAATGGAACCACTATAATCAGAGAAAGTTAATATTCTTATATAAGTTGGCCATTTTTTTCAGTGTGAATGGTTTTTATTAGTCATTAGGAGTCTAGGAAACAGGTAATACAGAAATATAAGGCATTAGTGCAGATTCTCTTTAAAATTCACTGACAATCGATGTAAGAAGAGTTGCAAACGTAAGAGGGGAACAAAAAAGGCTGGCACAGAACAGAAGGCAAGAGAAAACTCTTTGGGCCACGTAGAGTTTACTCTTAAGTTGTGAATTGTAAGGCCCCTGGGATTGCATTGCTCATGCCCTGAAGCACTAATTAGTGCATTATACTCGCACGCACATCTATTGCCAGCCTGGCTCTTGTAAGTAGCGGTTGAGTCATCTGAAAGTGTCACCAGGACTCCAAATGACCTGACTGAGGATTTCCTTGTGTCTCAACACACAGATTTCCAAAGCCTTTACATAGCTGCAGAACAGTTTCTTCTGCCTCCAGGAAGGATTATGCCTTCAGATGTAAAATGTAAAATGATATTCACAGTAGAAACTGTCAAGGAGAGAAATCCATCATTCATCATTTAACAAAGGGGAAGTTTCCACGTAATATATCTGGGTTTGTAAGATACAAACACAAAATTACATGAACATGTATATATTCACCCCAATTTTCCAAATAAACACAATGCTCTCTAAAAAGTAAACATTATGTGTTCACTTGAAAGTGCCAGCGATTTAAGTATTGCTCAATCTATAGTGAACTCATAATTAATTTCACACTGTTTTTTGATGTCCATCCTTCTCCCCCATAAATCTTTTTATCTCCAAGGGAGTTGGCCCTGGAAGACCTATAAAGATATACATCGTAGAGCTTCATCATTAATCTGCTTGGAAGACATAGATTGCTGAAAGGGATCCTCTCTACCAGTGATTCTCAACCTATGGGTCATGACCCTTTGGCAAACCTCTGTCTTCAAAAATGTTTGCATTACGATTCATAGCAGTAGCAAAATTACGTAATGTAGTAGAAACGAAAATAATTTTATGGTTGGGGGTCACCACAACATGAGGAACTGTATTGAAGTGTCGAAGCATTGGGAAGGATGAGAAGCCCCGATCTGAAGGGACTGATAATAGAGCTGCCGCTCCTTGAGGCAGAGAATGTGTCTATATACTATATACTAGTAACCTAGCATACTACAGAATAGTAGCCAGGCATCTTTCCACACTTCCATGTGTTAGCTTGTAATCTACAAACTCCAAGGTTTCTTCTACAGTACAGCAAGGTCTCGCAATAAAGAGATGTGTTAGAGATGGTAGGGAAGAAAGGTGGAGGGGGGGGGGGGCGGGAGGGCAGGAGACAGAACAATTATATCTAAACAAATAGGAAATAATATTAATTCTTCATTTATATCATCTTCATGTTCTGTTTGTTGCACAGTGTAGCAAAAACATTTGTAATTGTATTTAAAATGGACAGTTTACTTTTTTTGGTATCAACACAAGCTCTAAGACTCTAACTGGGTTCTATTACTTCTCTTCAGAATCTCATAAACTCTCTTATTTTACCCACAAATTTCCCCCTACTTAATGGTGAAGTGATAAACCTTTTTCCTAAAACTATTCCAAAGTGGAACTGTACATGTAAATGTGTAGCATGAATGTTTCTGGCCTGACTGGGCCCTGCCGCCCCCCTTAAGTCCCAAATGATCACACAGACACTATATTAATTCACTATATTAATTATGATACTGTTGACCACTGGCTATGGCTTTTTATTGACTAGTTTTGTCTAAATTACTAAGCCAGTTCTAATAATCTAAGTATTTCCACGTCATCTTCTCTTACCGGAGAAAGGCTCCAGATCTGTTATTCCTCTCACATCCTACATGGTGCTGACTGTGTCTACATTTCCTAGAATCCTTCACCTCTTCCAGTCACATCTATCTTGTTTCTCTGTTGGTTCACAGTGCTTTATTCATTAACCAATAAGAGAAACATATTTATAGAACAACATCTCCCATCATAAATGGGCTATTATAACGCTTCTCTGGCAGGAGAAAAATTACACACTCTTGTCTCTAAAGTGACATTGAACAAGTTTGCTGCTGGCCTCTGTCGTGTGGGGTGGAGCAGTTATTACATTCCACCAGCATTCAAGTCAACCACAGTGTTCTAAACACTTTGGGCTACTTCTCTGTCCATCATTCCTCCTGTGCTTTGTCCTATAATGTTCTGTAGCTCACCTAGCTTTACACACTTCTCTGGCTGCCTGGAAGCCACTTGGCTCATCCTGAGGGCTTCAGTCTCTTCCCACACCAGATGGCATTCACCAAGCCTTCAGAAAGCACAACTGCATTTATGTAGCATTTAACACCCAACAGAGCTTCCTATTTCAAATCCTTGTGGCTTTTGGTGAGAAAGAAAGAAACACAGAAATAGATACTTCAGAAACCAGGGTCAAATATCTCTATGTAACATCGTTAGGTACTCTATCACATAGTTGATCAGATTTTTTTTCTGCTTATATACTTGGCTAAGCAGTTATTCTTTTAGTCGTTTGTCTTTAATCTTTCAAAAAATTACATTTATTTATTTTATTCTTATGTGTATGAATGTTTTGCCCACATGTATGTATTTGAGCCATGTGCATGCCTGGTATCCATAAAGGTCAGAAGAAGGTGTCAGATCCCCTGGAACTGGAGTTGCGGATAATTGTGAACTGCCATATGGGTGCTGGGAATCGAACATTGGTCCTCTGCAATAGCAACATCGCTCTTAACTGCTGAGCTAACTGGCCAGTCTCATTTGCTTTTAACCTTTAGGCTGTTTATTTCAATAGTGTTTGTCTCATTGAAACCTACATTAGAAAGGCACAAAGTGTTATCATTCTTTTTTAAAGTTGTCATCCAGTTGCACATAGTACATTTAGGGACAGGAAACATGCCTTTATTACTGTATATATGTCTCTTATAGAACAAACACTGTAATTCCTTATGTTAGTGAGGAGTTCTACCTGTTAAATTCTGTACTGGAAAAAGCTTTGTTTCTGGTAGTTGTTAAAAAGTCTTCACAGATGAAAAGAGCATTAGTTGCACTAGGAAGTGGTCACTTGTAATTCCTAAGCCTGACTTCTCAGCTCTAAAGCCCAATAAACTTACAAGTGGTACTTCTACCATGCAGGACTACTTAAGGACAGAAATAAATGTTTGAACTTCAAGAGAAGCAGGATGGGTGAATTCGTGTTTGGAATCACAAACCCTGTAAAACACTGTATGAAATGGGACCCAGAAACATACAAGGGTGGACAGCTCTTTTCTAATAATCCTCTCCAAGAATAATTTCTACTTTTCTAATTCCATAACTATTTTTCTGTGTTCTAGATATTCTTCAAAAAGTCATTTCAACTTTAGCTGTTTATTCACTGTGACCAAAATAGACTGTTCATTTAGATTTCACTCTCTTTGCAAATACTCTCAAATCATATTTACGCCTACAAATTATTTTCTATGAGCTTAATGCCAATGTTTACAAAATTATTGTAATTCATGCCATAGTGGCATGCTTGTTGTTCAAGAAAACTTTCTCTAGGGCTGGACGTTTGAATATATTTTGTAACACACCCTCTCCTTTGCTTCCAGAGAAAAGAATCAACAGTATGAATAAAAGAGTTGTTTTATACTCTCTCTTGTCTTCTGATCCAGCTCTTGCAGATTTGCTTGAGGAGGGGATTCTCATTATTAACCAACATCTCGGTGATGTTACATACCACTAAACTCCATGGAAACTGATTCCAAGTGAAACCGAAATATTACTCTTCTCCATGTAATAGTTACCAACAGTTTTATTTGACACATGTGACAAACTTTAAGGACATCTCCATTGACAGAAATACTAACGTTCTTTGAGTGACTTACTCTAAAATGTGTGAAGACCTATTAGAGAAGCCAGACTATCCCAAGATGTGTGCAAATCTCCACTCAATACCCAGGTACCCCAAAGAAATTGTTAGGAAAGGACACATGCAAAGTCACAGTGACTGTTCACAGTATTGGGAACAGGTTGACATACATCTTTTCCTTATTTGAAAGAAAAAAAGGGAAAGGGGAAAGAATGGTGATGACTGGTGCCTAAAAAAAAATGGCCCAGGAAATATTTTATCAGTAGGAAAAAAATTTAACAAGGCTGAGAATGCGTTACCAGCTAAAGAGTGGCCATCTTTTTCTGATGCAAGCCTTGTAACCCTGCCTTTGGGAAGAAGCAGGTGTTTGCAACATTTCCAGCATTTCATCTGTTTTTTTTAGACAAGTTCGGGAAACACAAACAGGAAGTCAGTGTTAAGCAATTCTGTCCTCTGAACAACCTGAGGTTTTACCAGCAGTATCTACTATCCTAAAAACATCTGTCTCAATGTGTGCACATTTTGTTGGTTTCAAAATAGACATTCCCAGGAACTTATTACTCAGTTTTCAGCACCTCTAATGGGAAAGTCTCAAGATGGGTTCTGAAGCTACCACTACAAAGTCAGGCGGGACCCTTGACATTTGACACCCCTGTTTCTGTGTGTTTCTGGAAATGGAGGTGCTTTTGCATAATGTGCAGAGGAAGAATTCAACCAATGAAAGAAGAAATTATGAGAAATATGGCCAGAAATTGTGAGAAATCCTATGACCAGACATCTTACAGTTACTACTGTGCTGCCCTCTGACATGGGACTTCTAGGGTCTCCCTTCTATTTATAGTTAAAGATTGAGCAATGCACATTTAAAAATGTCTCTCATGTTGTTGCCTAGGAGACATTCTCCAAGGATGCTGCAGTGATTGGTTCTTTCTCAGTATCAATTAGTAACCGTAACAGAACTCACTGTTCATAACATGCAACTTCAGAAAGCTTGGTCCTCGGATCTCTCTGGGACAACAAAAAAGGAAGAGCTGACCTGAGGAACCTCTGCCTCCAGGGTGCTCTCCAAGAATGAAGGAGCCTTGGCAGGAAAACAATATTTTTTCCCAATTAGGTACTTTTACCCAGGTCTTCTTTTAACTGTTAAATTTTAACTAGAACTGCATAATATCCAGCTGTAGATTATTCTAAATTCTCAAGCTCTCCTTCTCATCTAAATAAGTATAATACTCTCTAGGTGCCCTGGCCATTCCCACCCCCCCCTTTTTTTTTTTTTTTTGTTGTTGTTGTTGAAGGTACAATCTCTTTCCTCTGCAGGCAGACAAACTATCTTGTTATCATGCTGTGGTCCCCTAGCCATCCAGAGTGTCACTCACTGATGTCTTTGTATGCCATATCCACTCAGCCTTTCATCCTTTGAAACTTTGGGAAAGAGGAGTAGGCAGGAAACCGCTCTGCAGTACTGGGGAGGTGGATTTAACAAAACAGACCAGTGTTTGGTTACTTGTAGAAAATGTTGAAGAGGAACCCTCATCAATCAAAAGCAACTGGGTCTTCCAGGAGCCGGGTAGACAGCGATATTAAGCTTCGAATCTAGCCTAGGGGAAGTGTTGGTTTGAGGGATCAATTCCTTTCATCTCTAACCACTTTAATTTAGAGCAATTGAAACTGTTCAGAGGCACATTCTCATTTTTAAATGCTTTTCTTGCTAATTTCAGTATAACTAACTTCAACACAATAACAATTTGAATACTGTTTCATTTTACATTGCATTGATAACAATAAAACCAAGGCCTGTCAGTGATGGAGCACGCCTTTAATCCCAGCTCTTGGGAGGCAGAGGCAGGCGGTTCTCTGTGAGTTTGAGACCAGTCTAGTCTACAAGAACTAGTTCTAGGGCAGCCTCCAAAGCCACGGGGAAACCCTGTCTCGAACCCCCACCCCCCAAAAAATGATTTCAATTTGATACTTTTCATTTAATTTGTGCTTATATATATACTTGCCATCAATATTATTATTAGAGTACCATTCATAAAAGCTAAGTCATGGGACCAGCCTAGGTGCCCAAGAGGAATAGTTAGCAAACAAATGTGCTATGTATAGAATGGATTGCTTTTGCCATAAAGACAAAATTATATTGTTTGTTGGAAAACATATGCAACTTGAGATAATCCTGGTGACTAAACTGAACTAGTCTCAGAAAGACAATTATCACATGTCTTCATTCATTTGTGGTTCCTAGATTTTATATGGAAATGTAAATGTGTAGAACATGAAAGCAGAAATGAAACTTCCTAGGAGAGTACATGTACTGGAGTATTATTACCTTGGTAAATTTAGCTGGCCACCATGGATATTATTAATGTTTGTTGTCCATCTTTACCTCTTTAATTTCTGATGGTTATCTATGAAATGTGTAATAAAAATGGGTAAGCTAATATTAGGCTTTATGATTGCTACTGTTTATGGATACTCACAGTCTAACAAACTTGTAATATTATATTTATACACTATGTTATTGACCTGTGGAAGCCTCTGCTTACTTACATCAGTCTAATTATGATAGTTTAGAAATTTTGGAATGAAAGGACAGCAAGAGTTAATGGACAAGAAGAATGTAGTTTTGAATACAAAAGATATTTTAATACATCACATTTATAATAGTTAAAACTTGGAAGCATGCAAATATATTTAAAATATTTTCTCCATACTGTAGAGTATCAGACAACCATTAAAACTACAGCCATGAGTATGTAAAGACAATAAAAATGTTTATAGGATAAAAATTGATGACAAAAATTACCATAAATATGGTAGATGTAATTGCAACGAGTATTCATAAAAGAAAACTGGAGAGAAACATAAAAGAATTAGTGATTACAAGTGAACACAAAATAATTTATACACTGTGGTCTCAGCACAATTGACTCTCTGTATCCACTGGTTTACATGTACAGAAACTTCCCAAACACAAAAGCACTTAGGACAATATTCATTTGTACTGAACTTGGACAGATTCTTTTTCTTGTAATTGCCCCCTAAATGTTATTTTCATAGAATTATATTGTATTAGGTATTATAAGAAATCTAGAGATGACCTAGTACATTTAAGAGGATGCATGCTGGTTCTGTGCAAATCTGTGATACACTGATGTAGAATCCTTCAAGTAACAGTAGATCTATTTTTAGGTTTTGAGAGACATCTATACTGATTACCCAAGGAGCTAGACTAGTTTATATTTCCATTAGTAATATATGGGGGTTCCCTCTTGCCGGTATCCTCACCAGCATTTATTGTTAAAATGAACACATTTCATCAGTTTGTTTATAGGGTCTTGTTGGTTGTTCAAATTAATACAAGTGGAAAAAGAGATCTGTGGTTTAAACAGACTTCCTAAATTAATCACTACATGATCTAACACTAAGGAACAGACAGATTCCTTCTCCATGTGTGGCATATTTGTGGCTCTAACAGACACACCCCAGTATCAGAAGGCTGCATAATTTCTTTTCTCCATAAATAAAACCAGGAGTCAAATATGCTTGGATTGGGGTTTCATGTAATGGTGCTCTCTGATGAAAATAGACATGAATAATGAATACTAAATAGGAACCCAACTATATGAACAAGAAAGAAAATGCGTGCTTCCTACCAGGCAGCCTGCCACTAGCATTGGTAGCCGTGGAAGTAAGCTCATTAATATGTTTGCCTAAAGGAGAAATCTAATTTACTTCTTGTGTTGATTCTGGTTCTATGTTAATATAAGCATGGAGGTGGATTTCTTGATCAGGAGTATGCTTTTAATCTGTGTAAGCTATCTTTATATAGTAGTGTCTTACATGTTCATCTCAGTTATGTTTAGTTGATGACATTCTAGATTTGAAGTGTTGTGGAAAAGGCAGCCTTTCTTTGTTCGCTTTTAATCTTTAATAATGTCACTAAGAGAAAGTCTATATTCTTAAAAAGTTAGCAACAATGGGACCAGTTGGTATCTAAGTAATGGATTTTGTCTGCAAGCACCCCTGCCAGGCAGATGCACTGAGAGACGAGGAAGGTGTCTTCTACCCCTTACAGTTCTGTCCTCTTGACTACTTCATGGGAGTAGCTCTACATCTAAGAATCTTGTATTTTAACCTTGGTTAACAGTCTCATCGTTTTTTGTGTGTGTTTCCTAGATTAAAAACCCTGGATGTAAAGTTTTCTTTCCTTCATCCCCAGCTTGAGTGTCTGCCAAAGTGGTCATTGCCCAGTCTTCTTCTCTATCCTGAGACTACCACCCTATTCATTCAGAGCTTTGTATTTTCTTCTGAAATAATTTAACAATTTCTCAGGTTTTCTGTTTAATTTGTGTTTTGAAGAGTTTCCAGAGCTTCTTACAAAAGATATAACCAAGCCCCTTCACTATCTTATATAGTGCAGATTGATACTGAGAGGTACTCCATGAATCCCAATTGCAAATGCTTGGTCCCACCGGACTGACCATCTTTAGACTGGCTTCCTCAGCGCTCTCCACAAGTGCATCTGCCATTCTTCACAATTATGTTACCTCTTCTGTAAGGGCCATCATGACAGGGTACCTTATCTAGAGTCAGATTAGATTCAATCTTAAGTCAGACTTCCTTAACTGCCTGAGCTGCTTACCCAGCCTGTGCCTCAGTTGTATCATCTATAAAAAAGACATGCTTAATAAAACTCCTTTACAGACTTGTTTCCATGATTTATGTGAATTAATTATTGATTATAAAACATTTTGGTCCATGTATGGTAACTATTAGATGAACTTAGATAATATTTTCCACTCTTGTCTTTATGTCATTACTCATTCTTCAATTATAAAATGTCTTCATCATCCTTCTACTAACTCTTTCCATCTGCTTCCATACATAGATGGAAACCTACTTAGTCACCAGCTACACTGTTTATCTCTCTTAACATGTTAGAATATAAAACTCAGTTCCAAACACTGATAGTGAATAAAAAATAGATGCTACCATCACATTTCTATCTGCTTATATATTTGCGTCAATTACCCCATATAAATACTATCCAAAGGCTATTTCTGTATGTACCTATTATATATACAAAAGGTTTATTAGATTAGTCAAGTAATTGTGGGTTTATGCTGATGAAAACAAAACAAAACAACAACAAAACCCTCTTTCTCTTTGTTTTGACTCCAGAGCAGTTTTGTGGCATCTTTAGTTATGGTTTACAATATTATTGACATGAAAAATTCATCAATTCTATTCTATTGTTCCTTTTATTTTCTTTTAGCTGTTCAGTTCATGGTTGATTTTAGGTTGTACCATTTAAATTCATATATTTTTTTGTCCCAAGTTAGATATCTAATTCAGTCTAAGAAGAAATTACTATAACCATTGCTAATGGCCACTATGACATAAGTATATCCTTTGTGTTCCTGGGAGGTTTGCTTCATTTGGTCTTTTCTCTTAACAAATGTTGTTTTCTAGTGCCTTTGTGGGAGTAGAAGAAAGGGTCAAGGGAAATCTGGACACTTCATTCTTTGGGTCGCTTTGCATGCGGATTTCTTTGCAGCCAGGTTGAGATGATTTATGTTCGTATTGTAGCTGCTGTGGTAGTAGTTATAGAGCAATTCCAGCCATTTAACCTGTGTCCTTCAGGGTCCATTCACTGGCTGCTAAATTTAACATCTGCTGCTTTCATAGTATAATGTCCAAATAGAATGAAAAACCACAAGGATATGTGTTAGCCAGTATTTCTGTAAATATGTTAAGCGTAACTCTTCATTATCAAAATTGCAATTTTCTTTTCTGCCCAACCAGAACATATTCTTTTCCCTCCATTAGCCCCTCCCTGGGTGAAGAAATGAGACATAAGAAAATAATGTAAATACTGTCCTGTGTGTCCTTTATTCAAAGAAGGTTATTTTGGCTTCCCAAATATGCTAATAATACTTGACATTAAATATTTTCACATTATTTGAAATTGACAATTGGAGGGCAGCACAAATCAAAATATGTGCAAAATTACTGAGCATAATAAATCAAGCTTAATTAATGTTCTCTAGTCTGGTTAGGACCTATAGCTTAGCCATTGGACCATTAACTTTTGTAGCCATAAATGAGGTCAAAGTTCAGTCCACTCACCAGGTTTAAGATTCCATCTTTCTGTCTCCTAGACTCTTTTCTTCTCTTGCCTCAGTTATCACCCTTACTTCAAGCTCACTGTTTCTGCCCACATCTTTCAACACTTTGTTCACTGAACTGCCCAATGGCAAAGTGTCTTCTTTGCCTATCACTCTGACCTTACCTTTCATCCTTTGCTGACCTCACAGCATCACATACACACCGGAAATACTCTCCTCTCAGGCTCCTTGCTGCTCAAAGGGGCCACCGCCTTTCTTCTTTTGTTTTAACTTTTGAACACTTGCCTGCATTTCCTAGCTCACCAAGCCAACTCAAATTTCCTCTTATTAGAGTTTGTAAAGCTTTGTTCTTTTCTCTATGTATCCCCCAAGGCGACATTTATGTAGTAATTCCATTTCTCCTAGAGTGCCTAATGGGTGGCTTCCCCATCATGGCAGACTTGAAGTAGTCAATGTCCTTACACAGCTCAGGGAACTTGGACTAAGTGTTTCAAGTTGAAGCCACAGGATGTGTAGGATCTGTACTTACAATGTTCAGAATACCACCTTTGAAGACTCCTGGGAAAGAATTCAGGAGAGGCAGCCACAAGGCAAGGTAAAAGAGTTGGCCCGAACTCTTTGACTAAAGAATAGTGAAGAATTTGCAACCATTACATACATAACTTTATTTCTGAAAAAGTTGCTTTATGTTTTAGATTATGATATCCTAAAGGAAAATTTTCAATGTGCAATGAATTATTTTATACTATATCAATATTTTTATTTTAATAGAGAATATCAACATGAAGAAATTGTACTGACTTGACATAAAGTATATATTGAATAGATAAGATGTTTAAAACTGAAACAATGTCCCCATATCAACACCTTCCTATCATATTCTCTATGTCAGTATTCTTCTTTACTTTTTTTTTAATGTGGAGAAACTCTGATCTTCTTGAGAACAGTTAATATTTTGCTTTTATATTCCCAGCAACTGTCTCAGAGACATGGTGACTTCCAATAAATGTTTGTTGAATTGGACTCAGTTATTCCTCAATTTTTAAACTGAATATGGTGAATTTCCCGACTTCCCAGAACAGGCTGGGAGGTGATGAAGGGCAACCTCATCAAGGGGGAAATAAACAGGAGGTGCTGGAGTAAATGGCTCAAAACACAGACACTTGTGGCAATACCTCTTCCTCTTCTTCAGATCATCTTCTTAGCAAAAGTCTGCGCTGGTGTTACTTCGGACACCAGAAAGCAAAAACGTCTTAGATTCCTTTTGATAATCTTTGCCTATTTCGAAGGAAAAAATATGAAACCAAATCATTCCATGATATCAGTCTGCCTTCAGAGGAAAGTTAATCTAGTAAGAATTATTAGTAAGAGATGAACTATTTTTTTTTCTAGTTCACAACTTTTAATATCATAAAATAATCTTGGATGCGATGTACTGTTTTAAGCTGTGATCTCGTGTTTCTCTGTCAATTTCAAGTCTGAAGAACTCTTGGCAGGTGAAAGTGTTACATAAGCAGAAGTGCTGTTGTTTATTGTGTGATGTGAGAATCTCTGCTGTAGTTCTCTTGCCATGTTGCAGACAGAGAATTCCAGAATTCTGATTGGAATGATATGCCCATTTTGTGATTTGTTTTAATCACTAGGCAAGTTCCTGAGATTTCAAATTACTTCTTAAATGTCTTCCATTTTTTTTATACATTAGACAAAGATGATCTCTTCCTCCAAAAATCCTATTTGTATTTGATATAAAATAATTTATTAAAATTGCCATAAGTGGTTATTAAAACTTTATAACCTATGTTTTCTCATTATTAATATAAACTGCCAATACTTGGTTAAACCCAACTTAGAGAGTTGAAACATAGAAGTATTACTATATATTTCAAGACTGGTCTACAGAGTTATAAATAACTTACCAAGGCCATTTAAGACAATAGCAGCCTGGATTATTACTACCGTCTGATTCATTCTTCCTCTTTCTAGGTCTCTCTGGCTCTGGCACCACCCTTTAATTTCCCTTTTCCACATAAATGATTTTGTCAGGCTTTTACAGGTTACATATTGTGTTGATTGTTTTCCTATCAGTGGGTCTTCCTTTTTTCTAGGCATTTGTTTCTAGTTATTTTATATTGATTTCTCATTAAACTTTAGTTCTCATTAAATTATTTTTTCCTACATATACTATTCTCAGAAATCACACATATATGAATGTTTCCCCTGCCTCCTCCCACTCTCTGACCCCCAGAACTACCAAAGAAACCCTGAAGTTACTGATTTTTTTTTTTTACAGATTCCTTCATTCCACTTGGCAACCATTTTACCTCACTGTTTTGAAGTGATTCAGTAGAAGCAAAAATGGCTGCCTTTTGTTTATTTCCTTGTACTCTCCAAGTAATACAAAAGAAAATGTTAAATTTATTTTATTTAAGTACTTATTTTTAATCACACTGTTTTTATTCTGCGTTATTTTTTAAACTTAGCTGACAAAAACGTTTACATTGTGATGTTTTTCTTTTAGAAAGTAAGAGGTTATTGATTGAAGGTTTATGTGAGTGTGTATATCGATGGACAAATGAATGTATGTGTATGTACCTTCATTCTTTGTAAGTTTCAGGACTGACCTCCTTATGAGGGTCATCACAATGCATTGTATATCCATATACTGGTGCAGGAAATTAATTTTTCTGATTATTTTCTGATGCTTCTGACATTTCCTTCTGTGATCTTCGTTGAATTTGCATATATTTGCTATAAGATAATCACTGAAATTTGTGTGAAAGGCTTTCAAATACCAATTAAAGTTAGGCAGATTATCAACAAAATATCTCATAAAATATATGGAATGTTTAATCAAATTCCATTAACTAAGTAGGTTTTTGTTTGCTGTTTGTTTGAAGATCTGTAATTGATTTTCAAGTTTTGAGAATTGATTTTTGGAAAGATAGCGTGATTGCGTTCAGACATACATAGTATATGTGTATTAAAACAGTATCTAGGCAGTAAAAGGTTCCTGTAAATGTTGAGCCATCATCTCTGGAAGTACTTGTTAGCACTAAAATCAGATAAGGTAAACCATATGCTCTATTGAGGTAAGCTGTCTAAAATAAGTTACTGCGATTTTAAGAATTAGTATGAACCATCTGTTCTTTAACTTCAGATCTTCATTGTTCATTGTAGTCAGCTGTTCTAGGAATGTGTCATCTTTTGAGAAGATAAATTAATCACCTACCTCATTTATACACTTCAATAAAAAGAATCTAACCCTCTCATTTCCTTATCAAAAAGAATTGGTATCTCTATATTTATTCACGTATGGTGCCTTTTAGTGATGGGGATTTTACTGAAGGAAATTTTAAGGGCACCAGCATTCAGCCTTTTAGTGGGGGTTGGCGGGACCAAGGAAAGAAATAGTTGCAATTAAAAGATTAAAATGTATTGTGAATTGGTTCATTAGAACGGGGCTCTTCCGTAATATTTATACAACAGTACTGTCAGAAACATAAGGTAGAAAAAGGCTTGAGCAAGTTTTCTTCCCATAAACTCTTATTCAGCCTCCAGTTCACATAAAATCTAGCTCCCCCTCCCCCTTTTAATGGCTATGGAAACATTTTCAATAACAATAAAATCTTGTGTAGGGATTTCCCCAAGTTGTGCTACATTAATGTCTTAGGGCAGTTCCCTAATCTGTAATTTCTCCCTCCTTGTAGAGTCAGCTGATAAAAATATCCATAGACACAGTGAAGTCAGTGGCACGCCTGGCTTTCTCAGACAGAACTCCATGTGATCACATATAGGCAGCCTCACGGAGGCTCAGGCCGTTCAGCTAGCAGTAGGTAATGAGCCTTTGTGCCAGCGAATCTCTTGTCTCGGAACAATAAAGCATATGGTACCAGCAATAAAACACGGGGCTGGGAAATGTAAGAAGATTCCACTGAACCAGGAAGAACGATGCCGTCCGCGATGCTGACACGTACTATAAAATGATCATCGATTTATTTTGGATTCTAATGAATAAAGAGTGCCAGGACTCGACTACAGCTATTTGAACAGGTCGGTGATTTTTATAAATCCCCCTCAACACTTCTTTGCATTTGATCGCATTTAAATTAGGTCGGTCTAATGTGCGTTTTTGCCTTAAACAACAAATTTACAAGGTATTTGCAATGTGTAATATGAAGGATGCACTTGAATTGACCCAGCAAGATTGAATTTTTGATGTAGTCAAACATAACAGAAATGCTGGTACTATTATGTGAAACTCAAAAGTTGTTTGTTCTATTTAAAAATTTATAGGTTAGAAAAATTTCATTTAATAATTTCTAATACTTTATGTATGCAGAAACATATAAAGCAGAATGGCTAATAAATAGCTGGTATAAAAACGCTTCACTTTTTCATATTAAAAAATTCTGTATTGCCTTAGTTTGTGTTTCCTATAGAAGATGAGTCATTCAGAATTTGCTAGTGTTTTCCAGTATACTGCAAGATATTTATGGGAAAATGTTTAATTTTTTAAATAAAAAATTTAAAAGAAAAAATCTTAAGTGTTATTTAAAGATATATTTAGACTTTAGTAATATATCCATACTATATTGCTTAGTTGTTTTTTATAAAACCTTCTATATAATAAAAAAACCTTTTATATAGTAGATGTTAGCTTTAAATATGTGAAGAAAAGCCAATTAACTTGATTTTAAAACTAGGAGTAGATTAATCATTTGATGGCCAGTATTCTCACCGGTTCACTATTTCATAAAAGGAAATATCCATCTTTGTGGTTTTTAATAAAGTATCTGCACACATAATGTTTATCTGGAAAATAACTAGCTCTTGGGTTTCCGAGTCTTAGAGAAGTTTGTATTTCAGATAGACAGATTGCTGTGTGTGTGGATTTGAGGCCAGGAGTAACTCTAACAGATAACAGCTCACCACTCAAAATCATTGGAAAAGACAAGCACTACTGTGAGGTGACTCTTCGAATTGAAAGAAGCCGTTTAACTTCGCTCTACGTTTTTACTGCTGTATAGTTTAAAGGCATCCTGGGACCTAAATTCTTTAAAATTAATTTTTTGGGTGCCATTTCGGATGATGATCTTTAAGACACTTGGGCACATCTAGCATTTTTCAGAATTACTATAAAGTGACTACATCTATGTGTATAGTACCTAATGTAAATTGATGCTTGTAAATGTTGCTTAAACCACCACAACAAAAACACCCCATATGTCTGATTATGCCTGCGATACATATTACACTTTAAAAAAATGAGCTATGTCTCCAAAACAAGAGACGTTAATGACAATTTAAAATTGGCCTTCCACTCGTATTTAAATGAAGTATTTGACTATTTGGGTTTCCTTGGTTACCGGAGTCGCTGCAGACAGCTTCTTATGGTGGGGAGACGGTAAACACGTAGCTAAAGACTGAAACAACCACTAAAATCTTTCATCCGTTAATGGACCTAGTGGGTGTGATGTTGACAGCCTGGTGAAGCATGCCCACTCCCCATTGCGGTTTCCCGGTGCTCCGGGATGCAGGTACCCTGGTTGAACCGCAGCTCCACAATTCCTTACCCAGCATTCTGCTTTGGCTGCTGGAGCCTTGCCTGAGCCTTATGCAAATGAGACCAGCACAGGCTTTGACTGCAGAAGAGGAGGGGGCAGAAGGGAGTTCAAAGGTCATGGGGCTGGCTGAAAGCTGGATCAGTTGCCTGGGGGAAAAATGTATCCTGGGCTTCTACAGCGGTGTTTTGTAGCTGTTAAAGGAAGTGCGCTTTATTTCTGAAGGTTTTACAGCGTGTGCCGTAGTCATTTAAAGTGCATGCAGGTACGATGACATTCCGTGATGCGTCTGATTTTATTTTTGTTACAGACACTGATGGTGATTGGTTAAATTCTCTGTGGCCGCTGGCAGGATGTTGCTGGTTTTCAGGCACCCAATGCTAGTTTCTTCTTATTAATACTATTATTCTTTTTTCCCGTAGTGTTCCTCTATTTGGGGTTTTTTGTTCTGATGGAATATTTCCTGAGAGAAACAGTCGGTATTGGGTTTCTGAATAATTGTACCTTTTGGGTGTGTGTTGATTTTGGAGAGCTATCTGGTTGAAACAGATAAATATTAGCATTTAAAACTTTCAGTGGATTTAAAAAAAAATTTTAAGGAAATGTATTTTAAATAAGAACTGAGCTCCAGCCTAAGATTTTTGCGAGTTACGTGGAATTAAATAATGGAGTTCTTTTGTTCACAGCTGCAAAACACCATAAGGATAATTTTTAAAAATTACATTTAATTTTAAGACATGGTTTGGTTTTGAGAATTTTCACTCCACTGAATTGTTAAAAAAATATTACTAGTGAAGTGATTGCCTATTTTTGGTTTAAATTCCTTCAATCCTTTTCATTTTTTTCTAATTGTTACTAATTTTTTTGGACTTTTCAGACAATGTTACTTACATTTAATACATTCAACTTCCTATGACTTTGCCTTTCAGTTAAATCAGGATGCTAAAGGGTTCCTCATAAATGTGATGGCAGAATGAAGCCCTCCCCCACAGCACACGCTAATATTACACTTTTGTAGAATGTGTGATTACATCATAGTAAATTTGCCCCACACCAAACAAGTGTGTATTCACATTTCTTATTCACACTGCTTTTTAATTTTTACACCATATTTTAAGTAAACTTACAACAGCACAGTCCAGCTATGTTCATCCACTTCATCAAAAAATATAAATGGATCAGTTCAACAGTTGCAATGTTGATGAGAAAAGTCTGTTATTTTCATTTGCATTGACGGTGCATCTGTCCGTATTACAGGTTGTGTGCGTATGTGTTGGAAACGATGAAGGGGCAAGATAGGCATTTAGCCATGAAATTACTGCTTTATGCATCCATAGTTATATAAAGAGTTTTTAAAATGAAATTTATAAAACTTACATGTAAGAAGCTACTACATATTTAGAGAGACAAGTATTTTCCTTGCACTGAGAACAGGGAGTTGATTTTATTATAAAGATGTGGGTAGTTTGGCAACAGTGTCTTTCATGTGATTTGAGTGGAACAGACCATACTAGGAATGTATGAACATTCAGCCAGTGAAGGACAGATACTTCAAATATTTATGCAATTCACTTTGTAGTGATTATTCATTGCCAGATTCTCACTCTTTATCACTCAATGGGGACATTATGACATTTATCCAGGACACTGAGTTGAGTTTATGAAATCGAATTCATGTTTTTGTTTTTACAAGTGCAGAAACTGCAGTTATTTTTTTTCAAGTGCAGAAACTGCAGTTATTTTTTTTCCTTAACACTTCTTGCTGTGAAACTTTCAATGGCTTAAGCTACAGGAAATACATTTTAAATACATTACTTCCTTTTTTTCTATTGATCAGAATATGCTGACCTCCGATCTCAACTTATCTGCAGATGTTTATGAAAATTACTAAACATTGCATGTATATATGTATGTATTCTATGTAGTATACTGCACATTATATATCTATGACTCATCACATTGCATATGTATTATATAATCAGGATGCTAAAGAAAATCTTTCAGACTGTTTAGTCATTCTTTATTGACAATTTAAAAAATTTTTTCTGACAAATTAGATTGTGCCTGTAGTTCCTGCCTACCCACACTGTATGCATTCTACACAGAGAAAAGAAAGAAAAGAGGTTAATATTAATATAGGCAGTGCAATAGTTTTCTCTTTGGTCCTATAGCAGCTATCAGTGAGCATATTTTGAATATAGAAATAAAAACACAGTGTGGGCAAAGAAATAGAACCCATGAAGAGTCTTGGAGAAAACATGATAATAGATATATGTGGAATAAAGAGCATTGTTTTGCTTCTGTGAGCCACAAGAGAGCTATTTATGTCCTGAAGCTAATTTATGGCTTTGAATATCCTGGGTAATTTATGTTTCCATGCAAATTCACTCCTAACTTTGAAGTCTTTTTGCATTGGCTTAATCCATCCTACTTCCATCTAGATCCCAGCAGCTTGCAAGTAGTATGCTCATGATCTGGGTTTCTAAACGTATATAGAAAAATGTATTTATGTAGAAATAATTCAAATTAAACTTGAGAGTAAAGAAAGTAATCTAAACACCAGCCCTTGGGGGTAGATAGGTAGTGTATGTGACAAAACTGTGTCATATCCAACTTCAAAGGAATCTTTAAGGTTTTTTATTGTTTTTCAAAACCAAATATCCTGATTTCTGACTCCTAGTCTGTCTTTGTCATTGTTTGAAACTAGAGACCATATTGTAGGCTTGGAAAAGATTTTAGGACAAACATGTACTCAGTCTAAGAGCATGGAGTAGAGCCTGACATCTACAAATAACTGTTGTCATTTCAAATCGCGTGTGTAGGTTTTCAGTTTTGTGATCACTGTATGTGTCCATCCCCTGAACTTCTGCAGTCTATGAAATGGAAAGAACAAAGTGGCTTTTAACACCAATAGGGAAATGTTCAAAATCATTACTGAGTATTCAAAGCAACCATTTTATTTTAACATGGCAGTTCTTAAGAAGCAATCAAAAAAAGAGATTGTCTTTTGATTGCCTCTTTTAGATTAAATAAAATTGAATCATTTTGTTGAAAAATATAAGCACAACACAATTTTAAAGTGATTTTAAGGGTCTTATTAGAACTATAGCAATATTACAGTGGCTTCTTATGCAAATGGAAATGAGCACACCGTAAAGACTATTTTCCAAATAGCAGGAGTTTATAACTCTTAGGGTCAGTTTTTATTTTTTATTTTTATTTTTTATTTGTTTCATGAAACAAACATAATACACATCACTCGGCCTTGCTGAGCAAACTGGAAATCAGTGTGGACTTTTTTTCTTGATATCAGAGCCATTAAATCATAGTCTTTATTTGCCTTCTCTGAAACACAAAACTGACTGTCCTCCAGTACCAAGTAGCCTCTTAGTAGTATATTCTTGTTATATTAATTTGTTATAATTTTATGGATTTTATTGTCTCCTTACTTGTTTATTTTTTATTTTAGCATAATAATTCAGCAAGACAACCATTCAAAAATAAGCTTTGTGATCAGTTTCTTGGTGATTTTACACTAGGTTCTCATGTGCAGAGATTTTGTTGAGCAAGGAAAGGAGATTAACATGTCACGATACTCCCATGTCCCATGTACTGATTTTCATACACACACACACACACACACACATACACACACACACACACACTTGCACATGCACAGTATAATAGGCACAAGAATATAGAGAATAAGCAAAATTTGTTTTCATTTTGTCCTCAGGATAATTTCAATTAAATGAGAAATTATTCCTGTTGTTGCAAGAAGACTGTCATATTAGACTATTGGCAATAACTTGACAGTGCTTTATATCTAATAGGGAAATGAATACTCTTAAGTACATAATAAAAACACAAGGGCCAACTTTTCGTGTCATTAACTAATTATTAGAGCCAGATGTACCTCCTTTACCAGTTTCAGGAATTGTATTTTCCAAGCCTGATGGCATATTCACATACTTCTCACTAATGGGATGGAGGAGGTTGCTTTGCTGCCTCCATGTAAATTTAGGAATCCATGCATTCCATACATACATTGAGTTGTCCTCGAACCTGTTCATGGCTCACATCGTTCCCAGTCCCAAGGAACATATGACAGCATGTCATTTGAAAGTTTACTACAGCTAAGCCAGAATATGGGTTATGTTACTTCCTACTATTTTTGTAGATATGTCAATACACTCTGAAGAATTGTGTGAACATGAAGGAACATGGATTGCATGGGCTTAGTATGGAAAGAAACATTTTAAGAATGAAAATAAGCCATACAGTTGCGGCATGCACCGTTAATCCCAGCACTCCGCAGGCAGAGGCAGGTGGATCTCTGTGAGTTCAAAGCCAGCCTGGTCTATAGAATGAGTTCCAGGACAGCCAGGAATACACAGAGAATACACAAAGCCTCAAAACAAACAAACAAACAACAAAACAAACAAATAAGCAACTCAGAATGAGAGCTAAAGTACCTGGGAATAGCGCCATGTGCCTTATATTTGCCTTTTGTTTTCCATTATTAGTTTATTGTTTTGGTTTTGGTTTTAAAAGAAGCAGTGCACCCCATTCTGGCCCAAATTCACTATGTAGCCCAGGCTGGCCTGGAACATTTAGCCATCTTTCTATCTCAGGATCCCAGATCCTGGGGTTACAGGGATGCACCAACACACCCAGTTTCTGCTCTTTTCGACACCAACATTTTTAAGGAACTGAGAAATCTTGCTTTCAGACTTGGGTTGTTTGTTTAAAACAAGAAGACATAAACTTAGGAAAATCCAACAACAGTTTAAAAAATACCGTATGTAATAGTACATACTGTATCCTTACTAGGTAAGTGCCTTTGTGATATAGTTGATTGTTATGTAGTTGGTTGTTACATAATTGTTAAATAGTTGATGCATGATTTCAGTCCTATGGGATCTGCAGAGGCTGAATAAGAGCGTGGCTAAGAACTCAGATTCAAGCCCCAACCTCAATGTTATTCCCAAAGTGTGTTCTGGAACTATTACAAATCTTTTCCCAAAACAAGAAAGCATACGAGGTCTCACTTAAGGTCATACTTAGGTAGCACTAAGAGCTAACACCTTGAGTTGTAACTAGACCAGGAGTGGGAACAGCCATCATGATCACTGATGTTCAAAGGACATGTGACTTTGTGGATACCTTGACTCTCCAAACTTCTGCAGATGTGATGTAGTAGAGAGGTATTTCATAACCTTTATTGATTTTCAAATTTCTGATTTTGCTGTACCATTTTTCCTTGCTTCTTGTAGTGAGCATGTTAGTTTCTTACCTTGACTGCATTCAAACATTTCTGTTGCCTCAGAGGACTCTGAAATCCAGTTATTTATTTATTTGTTTGTTTGTTTGTTTACATTGTCACAATGAGAGCTTGGTACATCTTGGGCTCTACCTAATGACGTAGAAGTACCAATTTGTTTGCTTATGAAATGACCTTTATGCCACAGATTAATTACTATTTTAAATTTCTCATGAATTATAATGTTACTTAAGTAATTGCTTGAAATTATTTGGTCACAGAGGTTCTCAAATAAAGTCTAGAAAATCCACCTACATTATTTTATTCCAAATAATTTTAGTAGCATGGCTGGAAGGGCCTTTTCTCATCAATGTCATGACTCTGCTTCTTTGCAGAACTTGCTTTAAGATAAAAAACTCCTAAATCTTAGTTTCCACCTTTGCAAAGATGGGATGGCCTTGGTATAACTTATGGTTAATTTTGTGAACAAGTTTTAATTTGTGCTGATCAGACATTCACTGAAATATGAAAACCCAGGTATTTAATCTGACCACACAGATTATTGCTTCTAATTGCAATGTAGTACAATGTCCACTTCAGGTTGAATGCCAACTCTTCCTTGCCTTAAAGAGTCTCTTGCCTGAGGGGGTGATTCACTTTAAAGAATGTCTAGATTTCCCTTTCTTATCCTGATCTTTCAAATTCCTTCTATTGTCTGTGTAATCTCATTGGTAGAGGATGGGTGTGATTCTGAAGCCTGGCCTTGTGTCTTTCTGAGGAAAATGGTGTAGTTGTTTTTCACTTCTGTTCTTTCATACTGGTCTGATAATTCTGAAGAAAAGCACTGTCAGAGCTCTTAAGCACCCTTTGTCCACACAGGTTAGTCTACTGTGTTTTCCAGTCAGAAACTTTCTGAAGACAGAGAAATTTTCAAGTGCTAAGTAGGAAAAACAGAGTTGGATTTCATTGCCACTGTAATATTAATTCTGAGTTCCTCCATGTCTCTGTAGTATCCCCCCCTCTTCTTAGTGTTCTTAGTCTTCACAGTTGCTCAAGACATTAGCTAAGTACTGTTCTTTAGACCTAATAGCAAGCATAGAAAATAAATTTTTCATTGGCTTCACTTGTTACTTCTGCTGTTAGAATGGAAAAATTAGCTTACAACAGGCAGATGAACATTTTTCAAGAGTTCTAAAAGCCTTTCATTTTCTTGATTGTTTTTCTCTGCCCTTGCTAACCAAAAAGTCAAATAGCCTGAAAGTTGACTTTGGAGAAAGAGTTTTGACTCTTAGGCCAGCATGTAATCAATTAAACTAATTTCCCAAAGAACAGATGGTCAATTCTTAAGGGAAAAACAATTAAAAAGCATCTTCTGGCTTCCTTTCGAAATGCCAACCCCATAGCACACAAAGGCAGGTAACTCGGGGAGCCTCTTAGGTGTGTGTCCCAGGCATAGTCACACAAAATCCTTTTTGCTCAATGAAACAAGTCAATTTAGCCATTCAGTCGGCACGTTGAGAAGGAACACAACATGAAGAGTTACACACCAGTTCTTACTTGGAGGTCACAGCATTTGTCATTTAGCTCCAAGCAGTGGAGGTAACTGTACCAGAACATCTTACTAGTCTTGCTATAGCCTTTATTCTGTAGAAGTGGAAACTATATTTGACAAGTAACACTCTTAAAATGATGCCACTTGTTAATAGTTGACCCAGATATGATAGTACACATACTGGGAGAACCGGAATGTATATTAGTCTACCACAGCTCATCCATTTAAATATGATCCAGCAGTTTTAACAGTGTCACACCTACTCAGGTCATGGCAGCGCAGAGCAATCACTTAAATCCAATTTGCTGCTGGCCTAGGAATATTTTTCAGAGAACAATAGGTTCTATCCTAAAATTTTGAGCAAACGATCTATAGAGATGTCTGGAAATCTCGTGTCCTTTATTAAAACTACCTAGTAGGGTTTGAGGGAAGGCTATAATAAAGGGGTATAAAGTACCCATTTGGTTTGTAGTAAATGCTTAGTGAATTCTGACTAGCATTATTATATATGGAAGGAGACAATACAACCATCTTTTAGGAAATGCAGATTTTGGGGGGAAATACACTTCAACCTCAAACATCCCTATCACCAAACTACAAATTTATAGATTCAAAAACTTATAAACACCAGTCTGGTGGTGGTTGTTTAAGAGTGCTGCATAACAGAGGAGAGAATAATGAAATTGCAAGAAATTTTCTGGGAGATATGGCAGACTCTTTCCATGCATGCCAGTAAATATGAGGCTGTAGTGCTAGGGCTTAGCCCAGTAGTGGACAGAAAACTTGCTTAATACACGTGAAGCACTGGGTTTGATCCCAAGCTCCACCTCCAGAGCAAAGCAACTTGTCCTACAAATTGGATGACCCACTCATCTGATAAAGCAAATGGGGACAATGGATTCTAAAACTCTTTTGACTCTGTGAGCCAATATGTTCAAATGAATCATTTCTCCAAGTTCTTTATCCATCAAAGCAGAGGGAAATACAGTTAATAACCATAGCACATCTTTTGGGCCTTGGGGCCCATGAATGTCATGGATGTTTGTGCCTCTATGAATTTTTCTTCTGGAAGAAGGATCTGTTGCTTCCAACAGGTTCTTTAATTTCAAATGATTAGATAGCAAAAATGTTGAAATCCACTGCATAAGAACTAAACTCTTAACTCAGAGCCACAGACAACTCTGTCTGGGGGGAGGTTCATATATAGCTGGGGAACCCCACAATCATTTCTCCAACAAAAATATTTATTAGGCAGGAGTGTTGCCAGGCTACTTGGCTTACACAGGCACCTGGGCAGGCGAGGTGTTGGCTAGCTTGTGTTGCTCACACTGGCAACCCACCAGCAGCGTTTTTCACATTGGTAGTGCCCCACAGAAACACCTACAGGGTTTTACCTTGTCAAATCAGTGCCAAATCCTGCTCCTCTTGGCAGCAAATAAGCTACTTTCTTGCCAAATGTGCTTATGTAGAAATGGCCCTAGTATCATGGAAGAAGATAATTTTTACTTTCTTAGGAAGATACATATTTTCTCAAAATGTATAGTGTGATACATGGCCAAGGCATCCTCAGGCTCTCGTAGCTATCACTTGATTGAATAACCTAGAATGATGATGCATCTAAAAACATAAATATTGTTTTTGAAGACGCATTCCCTATGCACACACGTGTGCTTTCTTTCTTTTAGTAAAAGCTTATGCCTTGTAGTCATCACGCCACAGTTTGGGAGAGTAGGGAAGAGCACAGTGCAGACGTACACTGAGTTCTAATTACAGATTGGTGAGACTCCTCAGAGTAGCTAATTTGGTGTGTTATGGCACAGTGAAGAAATACGAATTGTCTTCATCTTTCCCTGTTTCTTCATGCAACTGTTTTGCCTTACCTTTTTCCCAGCTTACAGATTTTTTTTTACTTCTAAAAGAAACAAAAACTTAAATATGATGGGAAGAGATATTGCTAAATAGTAGGCACAAAAATATATGAAACAAGCACAAATACATGTAGCTTCTCCACCAGGTTTAAACAATGCCTTCATCCATAGTGTAGCAGCACCAGTAGAGGAAGTATTGAAGCCGGGAGATGGTACATATAAGAAGGTCTTCAAAATGGTCTTTGGCATTTTGTTCCTTGGTGATGTCAGAGAATGGTGACGTCACATAATTCTTGGTACTGAAAACATGGTTTTTGCCTTGTATTGACCTCAGATGTGCAGACCACTTATGCAAGACTGTGAACATCCAGTAAACAAAGAAAAAGAAAAAAAATGAAGGAAGAAATTTTTAAGATCCAAACAAAGGAACTCTTTCAGAACTAAATGAAAGACTTTCAAAATGAAGGAGAAAACACATATTTCTAGATATATGATTTCTGACAAAAGTAATTTTATTTTAGAAGAACAACTGATTAAATAATGATGATTTTATTTGGCAGAAACTGAGGACTTTAGTCATTTTTGATTAATATGATCACATAAGGGTAGAACATCAGAAATTAATCATAGTTTTACAAATGAGGTGTGAAAAGGATTTAATACACTCTAGCAGTTAAACGTTATCCACATTATTTAGGAACATTTGGTGAAATAAAGTGCTTACCCCAAAGAATAAAAATAATGAATAATATGAATTTTTTAGACCGAGTTCTCTTTAATATTATAGTAAAACATTCCCACTGTGACTTGAGTGAACCACAGTCTATGGGGTCCAGGGGACAGTCTGGCTGCTAATGTGTCCCACCTTCTATCACAAGGGCCCACCTCATCCTTTGAACTGACTGAGGCAACTAGAAGAAACATTAAAATCACCTCCCATTCCGGGTCAAGTTAAAGAACAGAAATCCCTGTCTGTAAATGCATCCAGACCCTGGTGTTTTCTGGACCCCGAGTGAACTAAAGGAAACACCTCACCTGATCAAGTTCATTGAACTAGAACTTGACTGCAGGGTCTAACCATTTTGCATTTTTTGAAGAATTTGTTAAAGTAATGCAAAAAAATATTGATTTGTGCCTTGTCTAGTCCTGAGCACTCCCTCGAAAAATAAAATCAAATCAAAACTCCTCATTTCCACACTATAATGCAGGTAGCCTGACCTTCAGTCCTGCTGCAGAAAAAAAGAAATCAGATTTTTGTTACTAGTCTTTGTGATTAAAGATTACTTTTCCTTTCAAATTGTTTGCAAAATTATCAGTGCAGAGATTAACACACTCCCCCAGGCAAACACGAACAAAGGCTGTCCTTGTTCCTGGTAAAATGTTCTCCAACTATTAAGCACATACTTAACACTGCCATGGAATAAGGACTGACTACTAGATCAAGTGAACCTGTAACTCCTATTGCACTGCCCCTCCATCCAGCAGGCTAGGTGAGAGACCTCTCAATGTTCTAGAAAGCAGTGCCTTTCAACCTGCAGGTAGCGACCCCTCTGGGATCGAACCATCCTTTCACAGGGGTCCCATATCAGACACCCTGCATATCAGATATTTACGTGTGATTCCTAACAGTAGCAAAATTACAGACATGAAGTAACACCAAAATATTTTTATGGTTGGTGGTCACAACATGAGGAACTGTATTAAAGGGTGGCAGCATTAGGAAGGTTGAGAACCACGGCTATAAAGAAACACATGCCAGGCCATTGTTTCTTCACCGCTCATTCATTCCTTCTGCAGTGATAGGCAGGCCTGCCCTTCTCTGGCTAACCACCACTCACCTCTTCACTATTCCCCACTGTTTATAAATTTGTGATTCTCCCTAATGACTCTCCCCCAGCCCCATGGATTTTATCTGGTTGGTCGATGGCAGGAGTACAGTATTGCTGTACAAGGTTCCTACATAGATTTTTTTGTGTGATTACACATTAAGTTTACTTCCTTACCAGGAGCAATTAGGATCATCAGATTAAATTGCAGAATGCTCAGTTAAGTTGAATTTCATACAAACAAAAATAATTTAGTCAAAAGTGTGCTTGAAATGTTATCCTTTTTTTTTTTTGGAAATTCAAGTGAAACTGGGTGTAGTACATTATTACTTCCTAAATCTGGCAATAATTTTAATTTGGCACATTTGCATATTAGATTGCCTGGTCCTCACTTGAATGGGATTATTTATTTATTGTTAAGGTATATTTACTGTTCTTTCCGCCCCCTCAGATCTCTCCACTTTCTTTCTTATGTAAGTAAGTTAGAAATATATTAAGGGGAATAACATTTCTTTCTTCATCATCATTTTAGTGTTTCCAGCAATGTGTTCAGAGGAGTCTGAGCAATTCTTCTATCTAACACAATGTCAATAAGTAGCTTATGTAACTTAAGAGCAGTGTGCTAGCGAATATGTTTGTTAATGCTTTATTATAAAGCAGCTCCAAATTAGATTTGACAGCAGAATAAGAGGTTGTTGCTGGATGTGGTGGCATGGGACTTTAGCCACAGCACTTTGGAGGCAGAAGCAGATAGATCTGTGAGTTCCAAGCCAGCTGGTTAAAAAGAGTTCCAGGTCAGCCAGGGCTGCATAGTAAGACCTTGTGTCCAAGATAAGAAGTTGTACTTATAGAAAATAGAGGTCTAGGCTAAGACTCTCATCAACTTGATTCCAGGATTGTGCTGATAAATGAAAAGAAATATCAGACAGCAGAGGACACCGGTTTTGAGTTGAGTTGACTTCCACAAGCTCCCAGTGAGACTCTCTGGGGTGGAGTTCACGCTCCTTCTTCCAGTTGATCAAGAAATTGTCTGATGAGGGGGCAACGTCCCTGACCCAGGACAATCCAAAAATACATAAGTTTTTAGAACATTGAATTCAAGCTATGAGAGCTGAAGACCAATTACTGGACCCTAGTCATGGTGACAGCAAAACTTAGCAAAAATATCAAAGATTTTCTAAAGCCGTGACTCTTGAAGAGCTCCAGTCTCTGCTGTATGCTTCAAGTTTTTTTTTTTTATTTTTGTTTCGTTTTGTTTTTTTTGTTTGTTTGTTTCATTCTTTTTATCTCATCTTACACTGGGCAAACAAGTCCAGGACTTTTTAAAAGTATCTTTTGCCCATGTCCTACTTATAACTGACTTCGTAAGTGAGGGAACATTTTGATGTGAGTTTCATCAAATTTTGATGCTCATTTAATCAAATATTCCCGTTTTGTTACAGGACATGGAACAGTGAATTGGCTGAATACCTGTTTTCCCATTCTGGAGCTTTCAGTCTAGAAAAGCAAACAGACATGATGCAGTAATTAAGGCTTAGGAGTAAAGGTTTTGTTCAGAATCAGAATCAGAACATATATCCACTGTGCACCTGTTACATAGATGGTACTTCTCTCTCTCTCCCCCTCCCTCCCTCCCTCCTTCCCTCCCTCTCCCTCCCTCCCTCCCTCTCTCTCTCTCTCTCTCTCTCTCTCTCTCTCTCTCTCTCTCTCTCATTTTGTATTTTGAGACAGGGTTTTTCTATATACCCCTGGCTGCCCTGGAGCTAGTGCTGTAGACCAGGCTGGCCTCAAACTTACAGATATCCACCTGCCTCTGCCTCCCGGCTGCTGGGATTAAAGGCGTGTCCTCCCACCATCAGTCGGCTGATGGTACTCTACTACATCTTTGAACATCAATAAGGAAAACAAGGATCCTCCCCTTCTCTCTGTCCTCCAAGGCTACGACACTAAGTAACAAATGCAGAAACACACAAATACCTGGTGTGCATTTAGAAAGTAGTAAATGCTGTAGAAAAAGATGAAAAAGTTGTTAAGAGGACAACTACACCAAAAAGCTTAGTAGACAGAGAAATACTAGGTTTAAGGCACTCAAACATCCTTAGAACTGACATGTCAGCCAAGCAGGGGCCCCAGATAAATGGCAAAACTGGTCAAGTTAGGAGGTTGAGTTCTTACTGGCCCTGGGGGGTTTGAACTTGTAAGATGATCTGATCTGAAGTCACCTTGTGTTTTAAACCACAGACTGGTGTGACAGTTTTTGTATTTTTGATTTCTCATTCTGCCAGTGACTAGGAAAACCTATCAAAAGCAAAGAACAGTGAATGGGAGAGGAGAATGATGGGACGCTTGTTGTAGTCCAAGTGTGGTGATGGTGGCTGGGACTGGCATGTTTCCATAACTTAACAATGATAGCTGAGAAAAGACAGAAACTCTATAGGGCCTTAGTTTTCCACTTTCTTACATTCAGAATAAGTCAGTGCCTACCCAACTTTTCTTTGACCTCTCATTCGGTACAACCTATTTGAAATGTTCATATTTTTCTGTTGTTAACTACCCAGTTAGTGTCTTCTCTGTTACGTAAAAAGCAGAATATGTGCTGTGGGGAGCAGTGATAGGTGTAGGCTGGACATTCATCGTCTTCACTTGGATCTCTATCTGTGCAGCCATGTGTTGCTGTGAGATGGGCCACCTGGCAGATAACAACCTGGAAGGTCACACATACTAGTAATATCATCTCCCTAAATCCCTGTGCTCTCTCCTCTCCTAGTAGGATGAGGCAGATGACAGAGGAGGTGACCGTATCTCCCTTTGCCACTCCATTAAGTATGATTAAGTGTGTTAGAGCTCATACAATGGAAAGGAGTGGACCATCTGTCCTTCATATTTCATTATTGTATTTGCTATGCCCATCTAGTGAGATAAGACAGACGTCTTGCTTCACCGTTGCATAAGCAAGCCAGTTTCACAGGTTTGTATAATGGGTATGCTGCTCCACCAAGCGGCCTGCTGCCCGTGTCCGCTGGCTGTGTTTTGTTCAGTTCAGGCCCTTTCAGTTCTCACGATCTAGATGGAAATTGCATCCAGCCTTTAAGTACCATCACCGCAGTTCTGGTCTGAAATGAACTAACAAAGAAAGGTAAAAATTTCAATTTTCATCTCATCAACAAATCCTGCTTGAAGGATTCAAAGAGGGAGACAGGAGCACCCAGGGCCAACCTAGGCGATGCTTGGGCCTGGCTCCCCGTTGATAGATTTCTTGTTCCTCATCTGTAAGCAATCCATCCTGCATAAGGAAGCTGGGGGTTTGGGGGGTGAAACCAAACAGCAGTGCTCGAACGGCCTCCATTGCAATGTCTTGTTACAGAAATGTGTGTCTTGACCGGAGGTTTGCATCTTCCATTATTCTGTGTCCTGCAGTCTCTCCCTCATGAATTACCTTGCATCTTGCTTGAAGTGAAACCATTTTAAAATTTATGTCCTGTCCTACTTTTATTTTAAGATCCTCCTTAAAATAGCTTTCCCCCCCCTCTTTGCTGGCTCAGAGATGCATGAACATTTTATGTCTTTCACAACCTTTGAGATGAAGAAAATAATAGGCTAATCTGAATAGTGGTAAAATGAGTGTAGAATAGAGATTTTTATTCTCAGGAGAATGGACAATGATATATATTCCCGTGGCTATTGGTCATCTCCGTAGTTAATTCAATCAGGCAGAGGCTGAACATTTGGTAAAACTCTGTTACATAATTTTGGGGTGTTTTGCTATTTGATGGAGTCTCTCTGAGTGGCCCCATGCTCTGTGACGCCACTTGCTTTTAACTCTTTTTTTAAAAAAAAATCTATCTCTCCATTCAGTGAGTTAAACATAAATATATCAGCTACTCAACACCTGTCTAAAAGGACTGAATTGAAATTAAGAACAAAGACATGATACATCTAACATCATCATGTCTGACTATTAAACGTCACACCAGAGGTGACCCAACAATTGACTGGAAATTGAGCACTGAGCTGTGTCCAACACATTCACAAAGAGTAAAACCCAAGGAAGAAGATGCTGGAACACAAACTGACAATCAGGCAAGAGTCCCCTGTTTGAGAATGTTTCAGAGATAGCTGTTTGGTGCTTCACAGAAGACTAATCTCTTGCTCTTTCTGAGTTGGTAGATCTGGCTTGGAAATGGAAAAGACGAATCACTAAGCATCTCTTTCCCGGGTTACAATGCTGCTACTGATTCAGGCGGTGCTCTTTGAGAACTCCCAAATCAGTCTGTGTGTGGAGAGCAGGTTCCGCCCAGGGGATCTGAGCAGGCTGCTTGCTCTGTGATCTGTGCAGGCAAGGGTTGGATTTTTAGAGATTTCTGAGAGCAGTTCTGGGATCATGTAACAGTGGTTTTTAAACTTGTTCCCTCTTGATCTACTTGACTGACAGCTGTGTGTGGCAGGGAGAATTTACATGAGAGTTCAAATGTCTAGAACCAACTTGCAGTATTGTGGGCTAAGTTAACTAAATATCTTCTCAAAGGGAGATTATACTGAAATACCTGGGCTAATTTATTTATTAAAATATCATTACATTGAGATGAAAGTTGGTATCATTTAGGTGGTTGTCAAAGTAAAACAGGAATGATGAGGGCTAAGCAGGCATCGGGGAAGAGAAAATTCATTCATGGAAAACAAATGGCTTAGAAGGAAACATGTTCACTGGTCACTCCCTGGTTGAACTCAGTTAGCACAAGGCCCAGCCTCACAGCCTCAGGAAATTTCTCGAAAGGTTGCAGCAGCTTCAACAACCAGGTAGCCTGGGGACAAAGTTCATCTTGTAGCAGCATTAAAATGGAAACCACCTAAAAATTCAGAACTGATTTCATATGCTTCATTATGCTTTGCTAACTAGGTTCCCTGAATTTGAAATTTTCTAAATATAAAAATTTTACATCCTACTTTCAGAGTTTCTTCTAGATGAATTTTGTACAGCACAGTAATCACTTCAGACTTTGGGGGCATTGCCTTGTGTTTTTTGTTTGTTTGTTTGTTTGTTTTAAAAGCAGAATTTCATACACTCAAATGGTTTTTCTTATTTCGCCAACAAAAAGACTAACTAACGGTACTGCATTAAGCTGAAGTATTTCTTAAAGACATTCGGAAACCATGAAAGTGCTGGGCTAACTGAAGTGTCAAGGACGCCCATTAATATTCAACCTGTTTTTGTTAAGTTCAAATAGAAAAATAAGCCTGGTTTGTGATACTTTGAAGAGACAGCTCCCACTCAGCCCATGTATCAAAGCCAAATGAAAATGGCAGGAGACATTGGCTACACAGGTTTCAGCAGTCAGATGTCAATGCTTGGTTGCTCATTCCTGCTCCAGGTACATGCGACGACGAGGCTGCAGCTATGAGTGGAATTTTAAAGAGGAAGTTTGAAGATGTTGACGCCTCCTCACCCTGCTCCTCTGTCCGGGAGTCAGATGATGAAGTCTCCAGCAGTGAGAGCGCTGACAGCGGGGATAGTGTCAATCCATCCACCTCTAATCACTTCACCCGTGAGTACCGGAACCAATCAGGAGCCGACTGTCAGGTTCTGGTGAGGGTGGGGTGGGGGGAAACCATTGTGTAGTTCTGGTCATTTTTATTTTTACCTTTATGGCTAGATGTGTGTTTTTAAATTTTTATAATCGGTGAAATAGATCAAGCAAAAACAAGATAGTTCTGAGACATGTTGGTAGGTTCCGTTACGTAAGTAGAATTGGCCATGTTTTATTTGGTCCTTTTAGCCCATTGAGTTGACAAAAGTAGGCGTTTTCTTCCTCCAACTCTTCAAGGAAGCACGCGGTACACCTGGCACAGATGAGAAATACGGAGTAAGGAATAAACTAAAGTTAGGAAAACACCACATCTTCCCATCACTGAGACAATCTGGGAGAAAATGAAAGGCCACATTTTGCGTCTGCTAACGGAAAGTGTTGGCAGTGTTAAGAAACAGTGTGATCGGCCACACACTGAAGTGTGAATGCCTCCAAAGTTCTCCTCAGCTGCAGCCCCTTCCCAGGTATTTCTTCCCTCTTCCCCGGGAGTTACAAAGCCCACCAAGGTGAAAATAAGAATGTATGCCCTGTCTTCCATTCCCTTCTCTGTCGCCCTGTCCCATTAGCCATTCCTGCGAGGTACAGTAATGTGAGGCTCATGGAAGGGGTGGGGAAAATTGTTCAGGCCTTGCAACCTAAGCACAAGAGACTGGCATAGAATGGCTACATGCTTCTAAAACAAGGAGATCTTAGTGTCACAATATCATGATAGATACAGCTGGGCTTTTGTAGAATTATTAGTTGAGATTATAATATAATCACATCATTCCCCCTTCCCGTCCCTCCCTCCCATGAACGTCTCCTTGCTCTCTTTCAAATGCATGGCCTCCTGTTTTGTGAGGCTGCACTTTTTGATTATTGTGTTCATTTATTGTTGGCTTCGTGCATGGTGAGGGAGCACAGCGTATGATGAAGCAGAGGTCAGAGAACAGCTGTGGGAGTTGTTCTCACCTTCTGCCATGTGGGTTCCCGGGACCAAATTCATTTCCCCAAATTCATTGTCACCCTGCACCTTTACCCACTAAGTCATCTTGCTAGCCTCGTTTGTTCTGTTAGCTGATTTTATTAATATATGAATCTCAAACATCTCCTTGTTTTTGGAACTATGAAAACCTCCTTTAGGAAAGAAAAATAACAAATGATTCAAACTTTGAAAACAAGATAATGAAGAACTCAATAAACGTGGAGCCTGAGGCGCATATACTATAATCAGTGGTTTTCCTTTGAGCGAAATGAAGATTTACGATTGTTGCAGTGGAAAAGTGACAAAATAGGAGGACAGTGTTACTGTGATGTGTACCATAACTTAGCACAATTTGTACCTATCATGATGTTATGTGGTGAGCTTGTGCTTGATTAGAAAGATGTACTTTGACCTTTTTGGTTTTATACTATGATGAGGGCAACATCATCAGCATCAAGCAGCACAAGGAGGTGAGTTGCATGAAGGGACTCTGTAAAATGTCAGTAGCATGCACATGCTGCATCAGGGATTCTGAAATGACCTAAGTTACTAGAAACATGGTGACTGTCCTAGTGATGGGGGCTAAGAGAGCCTAAGATTGTGAATTACAAAAGATTTAATAAAGATGCATACTATATCTTCGTATATAAGATATGTAAAGTCATATGTGCCCTCTGGATTGACTAATAATATCAGAGTTCAAATCCAGAAAAAGTCTCAAGTAGGTCCTTTTAGGAGGTGAAATGAGCCAGGAGGTGATAACACACACCTGTAATCCCAGCACTAGGGAGGCAGAGGCAGGAGGATCTCTGAGTTGGAGGCTAGCCTTATTTACAGAGTGAATCAAAGGAAACCAACGCTATACAGAGAAAAACCTGTCTCAAAAAACAAACTAAAGAAAAAGAGGTGAAATTCTACATATATAAGATATTTTTAAAAAAGAAAGCATGAACCAGACCAATGACTTATTGTAACAAACACAAGTAAAAAGAAGACCTAAAGTTGAAAGTCCATTCTAGATATCAAATTATCATTCACAACAATATAGTTGGGTATCTTTTTCCTATGATGCTTTACCTAGGAAAGTATAGAAAATCCTGGCTTTGTATATGCAAGAAATTAATGTAAAGAAAGTAAGTGTTATCAAATGCAAAATGGGAGGATTTTCATAAACATTCATATAATTAGCTATTTTTAAAATGAAGCAATTTAAACTCTCTTCTCATGGCATGATAAAGTACATTCCATAGTGATTAAATTAAAAGACAATGAAATAATGAATTTGGCAGGATTGCTGTATGCTTTGAAGAAATAGGAAAAAATTCACATCGGAACACATTTAACATATTTAATGATATTAAAATATCAAACATATATGCTATAAAATATTGAAATAAAAAGAAATAGCTTATATTAGAAGTATGTGTTTAATAAGGTATAAGATTACTCTCTAGCATGTAGAAACATATGTATAAATACATTTTTGAGGCAGATTCTAAAGTGTTCAAGGCTAGCCTACAATTTTGCTAATGTGGCAGAAGAAAATGGCCTTGAACTCCTGAACCTCTTCCCTTTTCTTTCCAAGTGCCATAATTACAGGCCTGTGTCTCCATACCCTGTCTATGCTATGCTAGGGATTGAACCCAGAGCTTTGTGTATGCTAAGCAAGAACTCTACCAACTATGACACACCCCCTGCCCTCACAAGAGATGCAAGCTAAGGCATGCCTCAGGGATAATTCAGAGTAGAAAATACAATCATATCATACAATAAAGCATTTAGCAGTCGTAGTAATAAAAACTTAGATTAAAATAATACTTATATTTTATTCATATGAAATCATAAAGATTTCACAATAGAAAATGCTAACACCAAAACGCTGACAGAGGCCACTGTGTACGTTCTAGGTGTTCTAGGTGTACATGTTGCTGTTAATGACTGAAATTCAGTATAAGGCCCATTCAAATATTCCTGACTGTATTCAGAGAACATATGTGAAGGGAGAAACATCAAAAGCAACAGAAAATTATGTAAGTAAAAATGTTGGTGGTTATTTGTAGCAAGAGAAAACAGGGGTGGGAAGGATGGCCACGTGTTCAAGAGTGGGAAAACGATTCATTGTATCACAGGAACCCATTAACGAAATTGTTTTCATGGTAGTTAGGAAAGGTTCAGGCTAGGTGAAATGTTTATGAGACAATGTGAAGAAAGGCGGAAGTCAGGCTCTTCTTCCTACTGACAGGGGAAACCTATGCACGCTCAGAAGCAAAGACTGATTCCATGACTCGAAAACTGGCAAACAGTTTGTTTAGCTGAAAGATTAGATTGATGGATAGGTTTTTGTATCCACTAATTTTTATTTCTGTTAGTGTTATATTGCCTTCTCGAGAGAGATTTTTCAAACTTGTGCTGCAAAAAATGATCGATGTATGCAGAACAAAGGGAAGAAATTGCATGAGGAACTCTCTCTCCCTCCCTCTCTCTCTCTGTCTCTCTGTCTCTCTGTCTCTCTGTCTCTCTGTCTCTCTCTCTCTCTCTCTCTCTCTCTCTCTCTCTCTCTCTCTCTCTGTGTGTGTGTGTTGTCTTTTTGCCCAGTTCTTACATCTTAGACCCAGGGACTCATACCTGTGCAGCAAGCATGTTAGCTACTGATCCAGATCCCCATTTTGCCATCAGAGAACATACTCTATGATACCTAAGATGTCCCTGAAAATGTTTGAGCTCATCGTGTATTATTGGCTCTTAGGAAGAAGGGAGTGTCCCAGCTAGTTTACCAAAATGGCATTATAACTGTGTGCTAAATAGAATCTAGCAGCTTCTGATTATTTTTGCTAAGATATTTTTCATTGTGTATGTGTGTGTGCGCACGCGCACGCGTGCCTGTGTGTGTTTGTGTGTGTGTGTACACCACTCATGTTCAAGTGCCTGGGAAGCCAGATAAGGTCTCTGATCACCTGAAGGTGGTTGTGAACTGCCCCAGGTGGGTGTTGTGAACCATCAGTGGGCCCTCTGGAGGAGTTGCCGATTCCCTTAAGTACCAAGCCGTTATTCATTCCAGCCCTAGAAATTCTAAGTTTTAAAGGCAAAGCAGTTACTAATTTGATTACAGTGCTCTTTCCCCATAGCAGTCTGTTTTGCTCCCTGCCTTCATATTATGGGGGAGAGGGGTGGAGGAGATGAGCTGTGAGAACAGAATCAAATGACAAAGCTTCTACCCAAAATACAATAGATAAGAGCATTTCAACCAACGTGAGGACGGTAGTTACCGTTTTTTGATTCCTTCATTTTAAATGGATTTTGATGTTGGGTGTAGTGGCATACACTTTTTATCCAAGTAGTTGGCTGGATCCTGGTGACTTTTAAGCCAGATCGGCCTATATAATGAGTTCCAGGCCAGGCAGAGCTACAGAGTCTCAAAAATAAAAACATAATAGTAATTAAATGTATTTGCTACTCCAGAAATTAGTATGTAGCATTTTAGAAAATATTTTCTTTACTATCTCAACTAGAAGAGAAAAAGTTTATTAGCAATATCTTCTTGATGGGAATCTATGATTATAATCTTATAATCCTTTGGAGATATACTAATGAATCCTGTTCCCCTAACTTGCTTTTCCACCATCAAAAATGAAGACTGCATCCTGTCTTGAAATAAAGAGGAAATTTTTAAGACTGTTAAACCTGTGCAGCAATATGAAACAGTTTGGATTCACACTGAGATTTTGAGAATGTGGTTACCCTTATTTAAATCTCAGCCATCATAGCTTTATCCTTCCATTTTAAACGAGGGGGTGTACTCTGTGCTGTATAATCACTAGCACATTCTACACTAGGGCATTTTGTTGTTTTCACAAATATAGAAATTAATAAGGTTGGTTAGTACATGCCAGCCGCTGTGGTAGTGCAGAATGTCATACTATTCTAAGCCTCCTGTTAAGGCATTCCATTTGTAGCATACCACATTATGATAATAACAGCTTCAAAATGTAAATTAGGAAGAATGTGATGGCTTTTTCCTTGAACTTCTAAATTTTGCTAGGCAACTAGCACACTTACCAGCGATCAACCAAGGTCGTAGTCAGTACTCTCCTCGGAATAGAAGCAGCAGATTCCACAGGATGGAGGAACACTTTGTTTCACCAAATCCCTGTGGCTCTTTAGCCAGGCATTCTGTCAAAAGAAGAGCTTCAGGGAAAAGACAGGGATGGTTTTTTTTCCTGCCCTCTGAAGGTTCTTGGCACTTTGCATAATCAACGAGAAGCTGTGTGATGAAACATGGTCCCTAAAGGAACACCTTATTTCTCCTGCAGCCGGTTCCAACAAATAAATGCATACTACACTGGATGCAAATTGTGAAGAGGTCAAGAATGTCTGGCTGTGCTGCAATGAACACAGGAGCAGATAGTGGCTGCCTTTGCAAGTCACAGAAGGATTCCACATCGCTGAGTTCTTTTAACATATAAAAATGGTTGTGCAATTAGGAGTTATTATAGCCATTACAAAAGTAGAAATTAATCATCACAGATGTGTTTATGCTTTTCCCCAGAGCTGAGAATTTGTCTTTCTCCTTCCTTCCTTCCCTCTTCCCTTGGCCCACCTTTTGCTTTGAACCCATGGTGCATAGACAAGTGAGTCAGAGATTTCCTCCAGTTCTCCTCTCCCTTGCTCTCCATTTCATAATAGGGTTTAATTTGGACAATCAGTAAAAGTGAATTTCAATGTGAAGCTTTCCTGGAAGTACAACCGGGGCATCTCTGCCATTTTATCTTTATTAAGCAGTTAAAATACACTAAAGACTTGGATTCGACTTCAAAGGCTATAATATAATTTATGTCACAGACTCTGAGCTAGAAGCCACATGCAAGGGATGACTCCAAACACTGACTGTTACTGGAGAAAATAGCACAGATACTCCACATTGTGGTATTATTTTGAAAGCTCATTTTGCAAAGGTAGTTGTAGAAGTCCATCCCTTGATTTCATGTTTTTTTTTTATAGCTGGAGGAGCATTTAGGGTATGTGGAAGCCTGAGCAGGAGAAGAGACTCAGTGATACTGAAAAACTCTTTTCTACTATATGATACTGACCCTAAAAACAAGATTCCAAGTTAGTCCTACACTTAACAAAATAACAAAATATAAGCAGTACAAAGCCACCCCTGAAATGCAACTGTCATGTTAAGAGATCCATCCTCATTTTGGAAAAATGACCAATTGACATTAGCTTGTGAGAATAGGTGTGAGGCCAGCGGTAGAGCACCACTGGCATCATGAAGATCACTGCCAGGCCACTGTACATATCTGGATAAAATCACCGCCAGCTCACTGTACACATCTGGATGTCAGAGACACATAGCTGAGTCATTAGATGTTTGGCCTAATTGTCAGAAAGAAAATGATTGAAGCGTAGGGATAGTGATGAGAGGAGGAAGGTAGCATGAACAAACAGTTATTTAGAAAATATTAACTTGAGTATTCTGTAAGGGTTATTGATTGATGCAGGGGAACTGGTATTACATGCCTTCACCCAAGAGGCTGAGGAAATCAATAATGTGTTAGCAACAGCGGTCTACGCTACATCCTCCAGCAACTTAGATCATATCCAGGTTGTAATGCACGTTGTGTTGTCTTGCAAACCGTAGCTATTTAAGTCCTCTGTATGGTAAAAGGGTCATAAAATATTTCTCTACCAAGTCTCACCCCGGGTGTCTTTTTTTTTTACCTCTTCCTTGGAACATACTGGCATTCTACTAACATTTCAATGCGCTAGCAATGGCACTGCCTCTCCCTTCTTAGACTTTGTGTTGACCACCAGGCAGTGACGATGTCTGTAACATGCAATGGTTTGCTGATGGCTTGCTCTCCTCTACCGTGAACCCTTTACTTCTGTCCAATGTGTGACCACACCCCCCCAGCCCTCCATTTAGTTCCTGGGGAACTCCTCTAAAAGCCTCTGAAATATAAAATTCCTGTATTCCAGCTTTAGACTGTAGCCCCCTTTCCTCAGCTTGCCTGTGTTCCCTTGGTTTCCATAGTGCGTTGCACCCATCACTGTATCTCTTTTAGTTCTGGCAGTTAACACCAGGGCCTCACACCCTCCATCAAGGAAGGATGTAAACCACTAAGCTGTGACCCAGTTCCCCTGCACCTAGTCATCGGTCCATGCTTTGTCACTCGGTCCTTCACCTCAGTCCACTATTTCATTATCTCTCGTCACATGGCCTTCAGCCCATCCCAGTTTTTCTTTTGGAACACCTGAAACCTTTTAACCCTTTTGAGAAAATTAAATACATGATGTTTTCCAAAATCAGTTTCTCATTAGTGCATTGCAACCATGTTTCATAGGTGTCTAGAGTCAGTTTTCTTTCTTAAATCAGTGTTTATAATTCTCCCATTTCCTCCTCCCTCCACTTTCCCCTCATACATAGCATCTCACCTTGCCTCCTCCTCTTCCTGCAACCTTCCCTCTTATCTGCCTTCAACTGTGTGCCTTTACATTAGTAAGCAGGATCCTTCCCATGAGTTTCTAAGAATGGATGCATGCTCAGGCAAAGCAGGAACGAGGTCCCTGTGTGACTCCATCCAGCAAACACTTGAATATTTGTTTAATGTGATGAGTATATGAACAACCGATTGGGCTTTAGCTATCTGACATTCACTTCTGTGCTAGCAGTATGTAGAACCGTAAAAGCAAGTAAGACACGCAATCTGCTTTGCAAAGGAATTCACAGTCCAATGTCACTAGAACATCTTTCCAGCACTTAATGTGTTCTGTTTTTTACATCATTGCTATTGGTGAAAATGCCTAATCTTTTCTGGATATTTAAAGAAATTTACTATTCATTTTTTTTTCCTATTTTGTTTGGTTCTGATTAAACTCATGTTAAATACCTGATAAATAGCATCCTATCTTGTACGACTTGTGTTTTCCAGTAGAATTAAATCATATAAAGAATGATGCATTTATTTAGGACCTAATCGTGGCATAGACACTGGTGAGAATGCATATGAATTCACATGTTATTAGTAATTTATGACTTGATGGATGTCATTGCAAAGTATCAAGATCCTAGCTTATCAGCTATCCTATTCAAATATGCATGTAGTGGTGAACTGTGCTTCAAAAAAGCTTCCAAGGTAATTATGTATTCTCAGCATGTACCTTCCTGGGTTCGTTCGCTTATATATAGCTTTCCCAGGCAGAAGCATCGCTGCTTAATTGGAGGCTGTGCAGCTGTTTATGCAGTAGCTGTATAACACACTTGAGGGAATGCAAGTTGCTTTCACCTTCACCATCTTTTCAATCAGCTGGGGAAAAGGCATTACAAAGTCAGATGACTAACATCATATAAATACAGTTAATTTAGTTTTCATTCGGTTCATTTGAAATTCAGGATGGGGACCAAACATTTAGCCTCAATAAATAGTGACATTAGCTTTAGCTTTTTATCTCAGGATGCTGAGATTTATTTGAAAAGGGGAAAAAAAAGAAATATGTTCCTTTTTTCATGTATAAGTTGTTTTTTTCCCCCACAGTTATGTTCTGTATTAATGTATTTCAGATTCACCCGTTTATATCTCTTGGTGTCCTACCTTGCAAGTGTACGTAACTGTCACCTCCTGTGCCTTCCTACCCAAACCTTCCAGATTCTCTCATCTCCCTCAAGTGTGCAAGCTGCCTATCTTCCCCTAGTAAGAATCTTTCAAACGCTGCAGGCTCCATGACACTCAATAGCACTTTATAAACCCACCCACACTCTACTCTTGCCTTCTCGTCACCCCCAAACTCCAGCCACGCTAATCTTGAACCACTTTTTTAAGCAGAAAGAACTTTGTTTTTTGAACTCTGATCTTTTTAAAAATATGTTTTTATAAAAACATATTTTTATTTTATTTTCAAGATTTTTGTGAAATTAGGGAATTTAAAATTTTATCTGTATTTTTATTTATGTTTTTTATTGATTTTAAACAAATTTTATATGGTATTTTATTTCATATTTGAGCTTCAGTGTCAGTCCATCTGAAGGCTACAAATCTACAGCTCTTGGAAAAGAGGTAAAAAGTGATGGGTATCTTTCAGGAAATCCAGCAAAAGATGAAATGGTACTGAAAAATAGAAACATCAATAGTGTATGTTTATTACACTGTTCTCTACATTTTGTATGACTTAACATTCTATAACACATAAACTATATATGTGGGCACATCTTGTTCTTAAGTTCCTGTGGAAGAATGAGGGTTTTAAAAGGGCCAAGTACAATTTTTTTTAAAAGACTAAAAGGAGAGGCTATATTTTCCATAACTGATCTTGACAATTAAAATATAAAAAAGAGTTTAAAATGCTGGATTAGCCTAAGTCTGTGCGTGGAACAGAGCTTAAAGACAAACTTATTTATTTGTTTATCTATTTATTTTAAATATATTTTTAATTTAAATTAGAAATGAGCTTGCTTCATATGTCAATCCGAGCTCCCTCTCCCTCCCCTCCTCCTCCACCCCTCACCAATCTCCCTAACCCCCACTGTATCCCCCCCTCTGCTCCCCAGGGATGGTAAGGTCCTCCATAGGGGATCTCCAAAATCTGTCATATCATCCAGGGCAGGGCCTAAGTCCTCCCCCATGTATTCAGGCTGAGAGAGCATCCCTCCATGTGGAATGGACCCCCAAAGTCCATTCATACATCAGTGATAAATACCAATCTACTACCCGAGGCTCCATAGATTGCCAAGGCCTCCTCACTGACACCCACTTTCGGGGGGTCTGGATCAGTCCCATTCTGGCCTCTCAGCCATCAGTCTGGGGTCCATGGGCTCCCCTTGTTCAGGTCAGCCTTTTCTGTGGGTTTCACCACAAACCCATATTTAAATGACAGCTTTCATATGTGACTGAAGAGACACTACAGATGAATTGGGAAAGAAGTAACTACAACAATGCATGATTTTTTAATGAAAAGATAAAATTAGATCTGTACTTCATTTCCATATAGGAAAATAAGGTCTCACTATAGTGAAGAACTGAATGTATAAGTTAAAAAACGTTAAGTTTTGAAAAAAAAGAACATTTTTATAGTTAAAAGTTAAAAGTATGAAAGAACATGTTTTATATATGAATACATTAAATACAATTATATAAATACATTGACTTTCAAGAAAGCAAAGAGATGAGCTGTGTATTAGGAGATATTTTCAAGTTACTAAATGGTGAAGAATTGGTATTTGAATGACAAGGGAACATTTTCAGATATAAGGAAAAAACTAATGCTGTAATGGAATATTTGTACAATGCTAATCCAATTTTTAGCAAGTTGTTAGGAAATTAGAGAAATTAAAATTGAGCCAAACACCACTTCTCATATTTATCATTAGTCAGAATTAACCTTTCACAAATTTATACAGTGCCTTCCTCCTCTTGTCCACAGTGATTTTGTCAAATATCCTTATGAAATCCACCCCCAGTCTTAACTGTAGGGATCCTAAACTTGTTACAGCGTCAGACCTTTGTTCCCACAGACATTTATGAAAGTCCCCTGTGGGCATTGCTACCGTGCTTATGAAATACACTTGCCAAATCTACAGTAAGTACACGCAATCTGGCCCTGCCTTCAATGACTTAGAACATTGTTTCTTTGGATTATTATCTTAAAACTAACAGTCTTTTGTTTGAGAACCATTACTTTACTCTGCTACACTATTTTTTTCCCCTAGTATGTCAGTTGATCTTGAAAGAATGGTATTCTGCTATATATTCATCTAATGTAATACCTCTGAAAAGTCCACAACTGAAGACTGTAGTTTTACTTCTTGGTTAGAGTTAAAACCTCAACTTTAGTTTTCTTAAAATTAATTTTGACGATGATTAGATGATTTCACATATTTCTTCATTTACAAGATGTAGGAAAAGATTGATCTGGAAGTTAGTATAAGATTCAGCTAGTCCCCTTTCCTTCCAACTATAGTAAACTGATCATTTCTCATGTCTGAATTATTTGTAGTAAGATACTTGAGGAAAAATTTGTCTGTTCATTATTCATTTCTATGTATCTGTGAGTGTTATTTGCATGTATTGAAGTCCTATTGATCATTTTCTTTTGCTTTCAGATTAGACTCCACTAAAAGTAAGAATTATATAAATGATTATAGTGGATTTTGCTTTAATCTGTCTTCATACAACCAACCATGAACTTCACATGTAGTGCAGTAGGACAACGCAGAAGAGTTTAATGTGGGCCTGGACCCAATAAAGGGGAGCTGGTTGGAACGAGGTGTTGTGACTGTTTGTTAGACTACCACCAACAATGTTTTCATAACTGAATGGAATATTCACCATATACTCAATGATCTCTAAGAACTATCTTTAAGGCTGACTGGAATGCATATTTTCGTGATGGGACATTACCTGACAGCAAAGTAATATGATAATTTAAATTCTCTAGGGAAAGTCACAAAAGAATGAGGAGCTAGAAGGGATGGTTTACCTTTTTTTAAATACAGCTATCTAACATCATGAAATATTGTCTGGAAAACTAAATAGGTGTTTGTGGTCTAGGTCAGAAGTAGTGCTTGCCTACCAAGTGCAAGGTCCTGATTCTGTAACTAGCACTAAGTAGGCGTGTTCCCATGGAAATAGATGTGTTTATGTGCTAATTGTGGCTTAATATTTCTCAATTAAGCTTGTCAACCCAATATATAGGCATTTGATTAGCATATTTTGAGAGATTTAAGGGTCATAATGTATCCTCTATCACACGACTGAAAATCCTACCATTAATACGATCCACTTGGGATGATCCTGTATATGACGACTGTTAAAAACTTATGCATAAATGTTAAAGTATTTAATAGTTCAAAGTCTAGTGTTCTTATTCACATTGCACAAATTCTAATAAAAGATTATCTAGTTAGACACTAGAATTATAACACCTAGGACCCTGGGTTTGCTTATTTGTTAATACTAATAAGGATGGGTGCCTTCATCATAACTAAAATGATTAAGGTAAAATGGCTTAAACTGTACCTATATTCAATAACACCCCTAAAAGTTTGCTGTGGTGATAACGGCATTGATGATAATGTTTATGTCAAGTGGCAACAAGAATTTTGATAGTAGGTAATAATTTAAAATATCCTAAAAAGAGTAAAAATTCAGACAAGACACATGATTGTTTTTTTCTGCCTGTTTATTTGTTCTTGTTTTTCTTTTTTGTGGAGTGGGAGAGAAGCCTGAAAAGACCTAGATGAGTAGCTCAAACACAAACACCCTTGAATGCAAACAGATCCTGTTAGAATTAGTTAGGAGGGACAATGTGGAATAAACCACAGCAGCGACAGAAGCATGTACCTCCAGAGTTCGCTCTCTCCATTCTTGCTGGCTTTAGCCTTTTTTAAAAATCGTTGTTTTGTACAATAATCACAGTAATAAAAACTGCCATATACTGAGCCCTTAACCAACATTAATGGGAGGGACTGCACAGACATTGTATGTGTGTCATTTTAACACTCCTGTGGGACATATTAAGACAGGTAAGCATCTTCACAGAGTTCCAAAGCCAGTGAGCAATTTGTCTGGCTTTTCATCCTGCATGCATCTGACTGGGTCCTGCTTTTAATATTCTTACATTGCTCCCTGTGATGATGACTGAAAATAGCTGTATTACTCATTCTTATTCTAACATTTACGCTCCAAACTTCAGAAACACCTCATGGTGTTTTATACCCAAGGCACAAAATATAGTGTAGTCTACTATTAATAAAGCAGCCCACAGATCCCATTCTCAATGAGACATCCAACAAGTATTACAGGGACTGCATTCAAATGGAATGTTCTGTATTTGCTTATTGGGTGTTTTAGCATAAATCTTTTGGTGTCAGACTCCTGAATGTTTATATTCTGATGCTACATCTCATAGAACTTAGATCTTTGACTTCTTGGATCATCCTGAAGCTGAGACGCTTTTTTTTTTTAAAGCAGTATTTTCAACTCCTTAGAATAAAAGAAATGAAGGAAAAAGAGTTGCAGATACTGGAGTAACTGACTGAGCAGGGAAGCCTGGGTATTGTGAAACCTCCTAGCTTGTTTCCTTGTAAGAAGTGCTTCAGGGATGCTTGAAGCAAGGGTGTTTTAGCAGCTGCCTCACTCTTGATTGACTGCATGAGGCTTCAAAAATACCAATGCGTTCATTAGCATCAGGCACTCTCAGGATCTTGGGTAGACTGGCTTAAGAGAAACCTGTGAGGGCTCTAAGAGAGCTCTCCAAGGCAAGATTTATGGGAGACAGCCACAGCGAGTGTTTGCTTGGTGTCATTTAGACTCATTGCCCTGACCTCTCGACACATCTGAGTATCAATAAGATATGACTTTTCAGAAGATACCAGGACAGAGAAGTAAGCGTTGGCACAGATTATTTGTAGACTTTCTCCCCCCCACCCCCACCCCGCCCCTATAACACTTACCCAGTGTGGTTTGCTAGAAGAAATCGATGTCCAGAAAATCAAAGATGAAAGAAGGGAGAGAGAAGATGATATAGTTGACTGGACCAAAAAAAAAATAATGTGTACTTAAAATACTGGAAATAGGAGATTGGGAAAGGACAAGGGACGACAAGAAAAGTGACGGAGCATGCTTGGCTTTGGTACAGCACACACTGTACAGGAGAGGGCAAGTGGTAGATGAGAATGTAATTGTAAAGCCAACTGCTACTGTTCAGCATCTCTCAAAGCTTCCAGTGTGGAGAAAATCTCTTCATTTCAACTCACAATCAGGATGGTTTTTATCTTATAATGATAAAAATGGTAATGTTTTACAAAATATTACCTTTATCTTTTACGTGCATTAATATGCTTAATTACTACTCCTATGACACTCAGTTTTCAGATGGCAAAACTGGGATTTCAAGAAATTTGGTTATTAGTGCTTTCTTGGGTCCTGTTGTTAGTGAATTGTTAGTGAATTAGGCAGGTTGAGGTCTTAGCCGGCTCCACTTTAGCATTTGCACTTTTCATATTCAAAATAGCTGATCAGTGAACCCTTTATTTGTTTTCTGATATGCAATTTCTAGCCTAGGTATCATTTTAACAATTGTAGAATTCTATGTAGGCATGACTTAATTTTTAAATACAAAATAAAATAATTATTAAATTATATAAATTAAGAGAGTCATCATTACTCAGATTTTATTTCTTTTGACAAGAAAATAAAAACACACACTTCAACAAATGTGCTCTTACCTTCAATTTGTTTTATAGATTTATTTTTGTTTTGTTTTGTTTTTTGAGACAGGGTTTCTCTGTGTGGCTTTGGAGCCTGTCCTGTAACTTTGTAGTCCAGGCTGGACTGGAACTCCAAGAGATAGATCCCCCAGCTTCTGCCTTCCAAGTGCTAGGATTGAAGGCGTGTACCACCACCACCCTGAAAGATTTACTTTTCTATAAAGATTTATCATTATTTAGTAGAGGTGTAATACATAAATCCACAATAGAATACTTGCCACCATCGTAAATACCTTTTACCACACTGAGCAGCCTTCTTTAAGACTTTATTCTTGGTAAACTAGTTCCCCATAGTTTTCCAAACTATGCTTTGAGTAGAATAGCAAGAAATTTACATTGTAGCTCTTAAACAGCAGAACCGTGGACATGTGAACAGAGCCTTTGTGGCTTGGATGGGTTCTCCCTGTCCCTGCCTCTGCCCCCAAGCCTGTAAGTAGAACATCTGGTTAGAGCTTATTGTGCAAATGGGGGGATGGGGACCTTTGAAAGAGCAGGGCCTTCTAGGAGGAAGTTAAGTCAGAGAGACAGGCTCTTGAAGGACAAGTAGGAACCCATGATTCTAATCTCCTCTTCTTTTCCCTCTACCTTTCCTTTCTTTTTGGTGGACATGAGATGAACAGCGAGTTCCTCCATGTCTTCCCACCATGAAGAACTGTGCAACCACTGACCCAATGCCCAAAGTCACAGTGTCATAAGACTGGTGAGACAAACCTTTGCAACTATGAGACAGAACATTTTCCCATAGTACATTGATTATTTCAAGCATTATGTTATAGTAACCCAAAGTATACTAACAAAACTTCTGTAAGGGCATGATGCCATTTTATCAGAGGCTTAAGGACATTTGAATTTAAGCATTTTTTTTGTTTTTGTTTTCGTTTTTCGAGACAGGGTTTCTCTGTATTGTTTTGGAGGCTGTCCCGGAACTCGCTCTGTAGACCAGGCTGGCCTTGAACTCACAGAGATCCGCCTGCCTCTGCCTCCCAAGTGCTGGGGTTAAAGGCGTGTGCCACCAACGCCCGGCTGAATTTAAGCATTTTATAACTATCAAGTCAATCAATTTCTAAAAATATTACCTAAATATCTCAAATAGCTTTTTTTACTTGCCTATATGTTTCTTTGTTTTTTATACTTTCAGTCATTCTGCTCAAACATGCCATTAATATACTCTGTCTGTTGATCAGGAGTATAACAGATGGAATTGTGCTGGCTTACACATGCCATCGTTTTATGTTCAAGGATATTGTGAGTTGGTTATTAAACATAACCATATCAACATTAAATTGACATGTTAACAAAATTACCTTAAAGTAATAATAAACATTTAAAATATGCCATTTTGTAATTATCTCTACTGCATTTTGCTGTGACATCTATCAGGCTCTCTTTTGGGCCACCAACCAGCTTCCAAACTTAATATTAGTTATATTAGTTAATACTAGTTATGAATGAGCATCCTTAGCTTATATTTACCCTATTAGTTCTTACAACTTAAATTTGCCTGTTTCCTTTTATCTACATTTTGCCTCAGGGCTTTTTTACCTTTGATTCTGTATGTCCTATCTATTCCATGTCTGTCTGGAAGCTGCCTGGTTGGCTGGTTCTGGGCATCTCCCTTTCTCTCTCTCTCTCTCTCTCTCTCTCTCTCTCTCTCTCTCTCTCTCTCTCTCTCTCTCTCTCTCTCTCTCCCTCCCTCCTCTTCCTTGAGCCTAGATTTCTCCTCCTACTTATTCTCTCTGCCTGCTAGCACTGCCTAACCCCCTACTCCTAGCTATTGGCTGTTCAGCTTTTTATTACACCAATCAGGTACCTTAGGCAGACAAGCTAAAACAGCAACACATCCTTGCATAATTAAACAAACGCAGCATAAACAAAAGCAGCACGTTTTACATAATTAAACAAATGTAATGTGTCTTTACATAGTTAAAGTCATATCCCACAGCAATACCACATACTTGATGGTTTTAATCTACTAAGGGGAAACGGTACAGACTCCTACACTGTGGTACTTCTGGGACCAACTCCACCATCAGGGGTCATGAGGTAAACCGTGTGAAGTCAGCATTGCTGAATCTGGAAATTTTCAAACACTGAAAGCACAGATTGATTGTTTTTAGATTGTTTAAACAAGAAAAGTGGGGGAAATATGATTAGTGCAAATTAAGTATAAGCTTTGTCATTTCTGTAGCTTTGTTTTCTTAAGTAGACCCCAAATCTCAATAAGTATTCCTATAGTTCAAAAACATACTGTCCTGTTCAGTAAAGAAGTCATTCATGTGAACAGGTGAATGCCTCAAAATGTTTTCATTTTCCATTTACTTGCTTATGTAAATGAAAATATCAACCAGTGCTCACATCCAGATTGCATGTACCATTGCTTTTCAACTGCAGAAAATGACTATGCATGTAATAATTAGGTAAAAATCAATAAGTTGATTCTGTGAAAATAAGTTATAGTTAAGTTATAATAAAGAATATTCTTTTGTCATTCACATGTTGTTTATTCTTTATGTAATGCATTTTTATAGTAAATGTATGCCTGAGGGGCAGTCACTAAACATCACCAGATCATCACTGGGTAAACTCTATGATGTTCATACAGACTCAGTAAATTTTTTATGTAGTCTCAAATTTTATGTAGTCTTTCTTTTGAACTGTGGAGACAGAATTGTTTTGCAATGTGGTATTTTTGTTTCTTTTGATAAAGATTAGCTCAGAACAAATTCTTAAAACTGAGACTTTAGGTGATGCAGCTATTCTTCATTTACATAGTAGTTGTAGTAGTCCACCTTTTTGCTTGTGTTTCTCCACGGTCAGTCTCGGTTTGCTGTAAGCCTGTGTCTGTTATGCCAAGTCACTCACTTAATTAGTATTTGGATTTCAAATGAGGTTAGAATGCCCAGTTCAGGATCACTCTCAGAGTGATGGCTGGATGCACTTCTCTGGTCACCCGTCATTCCGAGGGCACCGCTGTGTCAGGTCTTTAGGACCATACTCACTGGAGAATGGGCCAGATCCCAGTGAGTATGTAAGGGCTCAATGATCTTAGCACACACACCAAAGTTACTAGGATCTTCCAACAAACTTACTCCATGTGCTATTTGACCACCGATTGTGGTAGGTATTTTTGTTCAAAAAGAAGCCTGAAAAGCTGTAATTAACTTTCTCCACGTTTTGACACTGATGTGTGTTATGTTACCATCACAGCCTTCCTGTAATCAGCATTAGGTGATATTTACTAGCTACTTATCATCACCTCTGTCACTGAATCAAATGCTATGAAATTCACGGTTAGGCTTTCTAGCCGTCAGAAAATCAAGAACATACAAAAGTGGTTTTAAACACTGTAAACTGACAGCTATTACCCCACTACATGTAATGGTGGAAGCAACATTAGAAGTGTTTGCTCCCCATCAACTTCATCTGCTTTTGTAGACACTACGCTAATATTCAGTGTAGACAAGAGTGATTATAGCCTTGACTGCTCTGGTGGTTACAAATAAGAGTCTTTGCAGGCTGGGAAATGCTCTGAGGTCAATTACAAACAATATGTATGAGGAAATATGAACTTTAAATTGGTTTAAACATAGCATAGATCATAGCATGTATCAGTATTAAGCTTAATGTTCCTGATGAAAACAGTTACATGTCCAGTGTGAGTTTGGGAGACTGACTGCTCATGAGTACAAGGAACATGTTCCTTGCTTATTGACACACTTATACTCTGACTGTAAGGATGACTGAATATTAGTACCCTAAAGTCAATAACATTCAAAGAGTGTATGACACTATTGAAGCAAGTACACAGAGGGTGGGCAGCATTTTTTTTGTAGTATAATTGCTCTTAAATTATAGGCAAAAAGGACTGGGGAGTTAGCCCAGAGGTGGAACAATTGCCTACAAATCTGTGGCTTGATTGATCCCTAGCATCACAAAGTATAAAATTTAAATAAAAAGAGAACAAATATAAAACATAGAAAATGGCAACAGAGAAGAGAACGAATGCCAAGTATCTTCCAATTTTTAGTTTTGCTGAGACCTATATAGGAAAGAAGCCAGTGGACATGGCCCAACCTCCTCAAAAAAGTCCTCATACAGACTAACTTTCTGTTTACTGTGCTTGATAGTGTATTTTCTTTAAAACTTTTTAAAAATTGAATTCACACAATTTGAAAGCTACAACTACAAATCACATTGATTCTTTTAGCTGTTAGAAAACATTTCATTAGTGGATAAGACCAAGGAGAAATCTGTGACTCATGGCTATGCAATTACATCTATAGCTTAATTGATTTGGGGGTTTGTTTTTATTCCATAGTATTTGTGATCTCCACTGGCAAAATCAGCTGAAATTCACACTAAAGCTCATCCTTTCTTTGGTTGTTATAGATCAAACCCAGTTCTTCACATATGTTAGGCAAGTCCTTATTTCTGAGCTACAGAAACTGGAAGAGGCGAGCCCGTGAGTGGTGTTCATCCATGTGCATAAGTTCCGTCTCTGTACTTGTGTTCATGCTTTGGCTCTCCTTCATGCCAGACTGTAAAGTGTAAGATGAAATCAACCCTCTCTAGCGCAAGTTGGTTTTGGTCAGTGTTTTACCTTGGCAATAGAAAAGAACACCAGAATATTAGAATATTAATTTATTCAGAAATGTGAATAAATCTATCAGACCCAATAACATAAACATTCACTGCTACTAGAATCTCATATATGCTCTAACACTTGGACACGTGACTCTTTAAAAATCAGCAGTATGTAAGTTTTTGGTCTAAGAATTGTTATAAGGTTAATAGGATAGGAAAGATTCTATTCAGATGTCATCATAGAATTTGGTAAATATTTACAGAATTACCTCTTTTGATAGATTATAACTGATTTTCTATAACTATTTTATTCTACGAACCAAGGCAATAGTGGTCAGGATTAGAATAAGGGACCCATGCACTGCCACAAGGTGCCAGGGTAACATACAGGCCTGGGCTGCAGCTGAGGGCCGTGTTTGGGTTCATGACTGTATTGCAGCCAGGGTCTGTGTTGATATCTGTGACTCCTGATACCATCAAAGACCTCGCTGATGCCAGGGGCTCTGGGCCACCACCTCAGCTATGAGACTAATATCCTAGGTCCATACTATTGAGGGCCATGGTGACATCCAAGTCCAAGTTGCTACTGAGGACCATGTCTGGGTCCACGGTCCTAGAACATCTGGGTTCTGTGTTGACGTCCCTGGCCCATGGTACCACCAACGACCACACAGATGCTAAAGGTTGAGCCACAATCTGTGGCCATGCTGATGTCTGAGAGCCATGCCACCCTTAGGACCAGGATGATCTGGGTGAACTGCTCTGCCACATGGGGTGTCATCTGGGCCCAGGTTGCTGTTATGGGACATGGCCCAGCAACATGTTCCTATTGCCACAGGTGTCTGTGCAGATGCCCAGGGTCTAGACAGTCATCCAAGATCATGTTGGTGTCTCAGGGCCTTGCTGCCACTGGAGCCATACTGATCTGGGTGGTCTGTTTTGACACCTGAGCCATGGTGACACCCAGGGCCCCAGCTGCTGCTGAGGGCCATGACTGGGTTAATGTTTCTGCTGCAGCTGGAGTCTGTGATGATGTCCATAGCCTGTGTTACTACAGGGAGTCATAGGAACCATGTGTGTAGAAATCTAAGTGCTGACCTGGCACCATCCTCCACGGGATGCTTCACAACCCTTCACCCCCCAATCCACCCACCCACCCACACTGGGGAGAGACAACCCCACTCATCACCCCATCCTGCCACACTGGGGAAGAGCTGGCCTCAATGGCATGAGCATAGGAGAGTGGTCCCAGGGGCCCAGACCAGCTCAGCTACTAACCAGCCCCATATCCTGGGCCTTGGTTGGCCCACCCTAAAATCTACCCTGTCTATGACTACCTGGATTTCATGAAGGGACTGGTCCTGCCTAACAGTAACAGCAGGATCTCCATGAGAAGTTTAGGTGAAGGTCCAGTGATGATGGTATCCCAGGGGTCTTGAAGCAGACCAATGACTCATTGCAATGAACATTTTTCGGGTAGAGCAAATTGAACAGAAGGATATACTGCGTGACACACTACAGTTCCTGATGCCACTAGGATGAATGAGGAGATGTTGTGAAAAATGGAAGAATAAGATGACTTTTTATTTGTTTGTTTTGCTTTTAATTAATTTGGGGGGATTCTTTTGGGGATCATGAGATGAAAGACAGATGCAGAAGGACTGGGAGGTGAGTGGGATTGCAGTGTATGATGTGGAATTCCTAAATCATCAATAAAGAGTTATGTTAAAATTCAGAAGCATTATAGGAAGCGACATGCACAGTAGGAAAAAAGAACAAGTGACCCAATCCATCAATAAAAATAGAGAACCATCCAAGCCACTGGCTTAACAATCAGTTGCTTTTCCTCTTAAGACTCCGTGTGGGGCCCTGGAGTATTGCCACTCCTATGGCCCACTGTCAGCCTTGGCAGTGTCTCCTTTTATACCCTGCACTATTGCTCTGCTCTGAATAAAGTTTTCTGTTTGCTTCTGTGGCAAAAAAAAAAAAGACACGGCTCAATAGTGCAAGACTGGTATCTTATACAGCTATTGGTGATGTATCAGTGCAATGGATTCCCACATATTTTCATCAAAATTCATCTTTGGGATGGTACCCTTTTTTTTGTGACCAAAATTTCAATATTGGCTACCAGTCAAATGACATAAAGCTTTGCTTTTCAACCTCAGATCAATTTTTTTTTACCTTGTGTGCATTAACTAGTTGTTTATCAGACTGCTTTCCAGTCTGCTTCCCACCTTTTCCCAGTGTCTTCATTGTAAAAGAGCGGGAGAAGATGATCCCACTGGCATGCGGCTTAAGCTAGAAGTGGGAAGCAAGCTAAAGCCGGGATAGTCCCTGGTAGGATAAGCGGTCCAGCATCATGGCAGTCGGGAGCTGTGTTGGGTTCCTCACAGCTGTCCTTGGCAGGTGTTTACTGCAGGCATCCTACCAAGATATTGTTTGTATTCTGCTCTCTGCTTTGGTCTGTCTCTTCTTTAAAACCATCTAAGTCTTCTTTTCTTCTCATTCTTCTCCCAGCAGGGACAATTTTCTTTATACATTCTTCTATTTGATAAACTAAGGTGGGAGCTAAAGGAAATAAAAATGTAGCCTGGCCCTCAAGGAACTCCTAGTTTTATTGGATGGGAATGGAGACAAAAATCAGCTTTCTAACCCAGCATAAAAATAAGTCAGTAGACAAAGAAAAATGCATAAAAGAGCAGTCAGGCTGCTTAGTGGGGCGTGGACTTACAGATGGGGGTTTGGAGTGCTTTTGATCTTATTCAATTGCAAAAAAAGATGTATTTTTAAAAATTAAATACTACATAGAGAGACATATATGTTTATGTTATAGCTAAATAGTATGTAAAGAGAATTTAGTCAGGTTCTCATTGCCTTTCTGCCTTTTATGATTCTTGGTAAATTTATCCTAGAGAAAAGCACAGTGGAGTTTAAATAGTCTGATGACATTTTAATCTATCCCGATAATTTTGTGCATTCGAGTGCTCGAGCGCGCGCGCACACACACACACACACACACACACACACACACACACACACGCGCGCGCGCACACACACCCCTCCCCAGCATTCAAGCATTCCTAGCTCTCCCTGCCAGCCAGAGCCTGTCTTGCCTCCTGTTTTGATTTCCCACTTGATCTCTCTCCCTATGTGTGCTATTCACTGTTTCTATGAGGAGAATGTTTGCTTTGCTCTTCGAGCCTTCAGCTTTCTCACTTGGAGAATTCTCTACAGGTCATTTAACATGTGCTTCTCCTCTCAAAACCTTTGAAAGGCAGACAGATTTCTCTTTGTGCTCATCTGTTTTAAAATGTTTCGTTTCTACTACAAATGGTTCTGTGTATTTTGTATACTTTTAAGACATTGTGATTTCTGAGTTACTAAGTCAATAAAAATAGATGAGTGTCCCTCAACTGAAATTAAAATCTTTTTTATGGATAAATATTTTTAATTTTAGCAGCTTGCATCTTTTCTTTGGTAAATGTTACATTACCAAATTACCCCTCATATTATCATACACCTAGGCCTCATATATGAGTGAGTTTTCTTTCGCTGAGACAAAATACCCAGAATAAACAACCAGTGGAAAGATTTGTTTCAGCTCACAAGGTCAGAGACTCAGTCCATGGTCTCTTTGCTCTGTTGTGTCTGGGCCTGTAGAGAGGCAGAACAGCAAGGCATAGAGCACATGACAGAGGGGATCTGTTTATCTAATAGTAACCAAAAAGCAAAGAGAGACAAAGACAGAGAGACAGGCCCACAGACACAGACAGCAGACAGACAGGCACACACACACACACACACACACACACACACACACACACACACGTGCGCACCAGGGACATGTATATCCTCCAATATTATCCCGTTGCCATGATTTACCCCTGCCATCTAGACCCCAATCTCTGAATATTGTGCAGTTTCCACGGTACCACCAACCAACACATGGGTTATTCTGAGGCATTTAAGATCCAAGCTACAATCCTCCCTAATCATCGTTTGTCTTTTGGTATGTTGATTCTAGGTATTACATTTTTATGAGTCAAATTATCCATGTCGGGAGGGAAGGTACATAGGGGAGGGACTAGAGAGAGTTTGAGGGAGGCAATAGTCGATGGACACACAATCAAAACTATTTATATTACATAAACAAATGGAAATCTAAAAAAAAAACTAAATAAATAAAAGTATTATAAAGGTGCTAGAGAGCTGGCTCCACAACTCTGTTCTTCAAAGGACCTGAGTTCAGTTCCCAGACTCCACAAAGCAACTCACAATAATGTGTGACTCTGGATTCAGGAGATCTGATACCTTCTGCTGGCTTCTGAGGACACTAGACATACGGGCAGTGCACATACATACAGGAAGATATTTGCATATACCTATAAAATAAAATAAGTAAACAAGAGTTGGAGGAAGGGGACTTGGGCAAGATAGAAGGACAAAAAATGTATAAAGTTGAAGTAAAAATACATAATAAAGATAAACATACATTTTCATAGCTTTCTATTATTTTTACTTTGTAGTAGTTTGGATATAATAACAAAACAACAGTAGCTTTAGCTATGCTATGTACTGTATGTTTGTGTGAATGTATGATGTATGTTTAAGTGTAGGTAGCTTAATCCAAGTAAAGTCTATGTCTCTCGCAATGTGGAAGTCTGACCATAAGCAGTCTACTGCTGAGATGACATTTTGGGAACCCCCATTATTCTTCTCTCCATCTGCCTCCTGAGTTAGACTGTGGCTAAGCCAGCTCCTACCATGTCCCCATCTCTGGGGCAAGTGAGTAAGACAGAGGAAAAGAAGGGGAGAGTGATTTTCTAAATAGGCCCAGGATGTTGCCCTATGTTATTTTTATTCACATGCGCTAGGTATGAGATGATCACATGATCTTTCTTCCCTGTAAAGGAGTAGGAGGAGTAAACTGAATTATATAACCACGAAGTAAGTGAAATTCTGGGGAAAGAAGGCCTACTTCCTGTGACAATGAACACGAGAATGTATTGTGCTTTTCTCCCAACGAAGTATCATGCTTTCGGGAATTTTCACCTTTTTGAAGAGGCTATTTACTCAGAGTTTTGACATAACTCGGGATGTATAACATATTTACATATTGATTTTAACTTGATTTTTAAATTAAAAATAGATTTTTTTCAGACAGTGTTTTCTGATCACAATTTCTCCTCCCCAAATTCCTCCACTATCTTCTCCATTTCCTGACCTACCCAAATACACACCCTTTCTTTCTCTCTTCCTTACAAAACAAGCAAGCAACTAAACAAACAAACAAATCAGACTAAGACAAATGGTAAAAAAAAAAAAGAGACAAAGAAAAAGCACAAGAAACACATAGAGAGACTCACTCACACAAATAGCCCATAAAAGCATATAATGAGAAATCATAACATACACGCAAAAGACCCGTTAGGTTAAGGAAGTGACCAGATAAGTCATTGTGAGACAGACAAGATAAATGGAAACAAAACAAAAACAAACAAAACCCCCCAAAATAAAATAGAACCTTTCAAAAGTTCCATTGAGTTCATTTCATGTTGGATATCTACTACTCCCTTAAGTGTTGTTTGTAAGCAAGACTCCTTTGGGAAACATTTTTCTTTGTGAGCGATTGTCAATTGGGGATAGGTTCTGGGTTAGGAATGACTTGTGTCCACATCCCTTCACTGTGCTGGGACCCCAGCTGGCCTAGACCTCATGTGTAGGCCCTGTGCATGCTGCCATAGTCTTGGAGTTCATATGTGCTTCCGTCCTGTTGAGTCTAAGAGGCTTTGTTTCCTTGGTGTCCTCCATCCTTACTGGCTCTTACACTTTCTGCCTCCTCATCTGGAAAGTTCCTTGAGCCTAGAGGGGAGGGGTTTGATGGAGACATCCCATTTAGGACTGAGTAGTTCAGGCTCTCTTAGTCTCTGTACAGTGTCCACTTGTGTGTCTCTGCATTCGATCCCATTTATAGCAGGAGGAAGCTTCTCTGATAATGGCTGAGCAAGGTACTGACTCATGAGTGTAGCAGAAATGTTAAAAGTCATTATATTTCTATGTTACTTTAGTAGAATAGTAGGTTTTTTTTGTTTTTTGTTTTTTTTTTTTGTTTTTCTCCTAGGTCCACAGCCTATCTAGTGTCTTAAGTTCTTGTCCACTTAAGCAGTGTAAGGTATGGGTACCAACTCATAGAATGGGCCTTAAATTCATCAGACAGTGGCTGGTTACTCCCACAACCTTTGTGTTACTATTGAACCAGTATATCATGAAGACAGGTTACCACTGTAGATCAAAGAGTTTGTAGTTGGGTTGGTGTTTATCTTTCTCTTCTGGTGGCATGCAGAGTACCTTCAAGTACAATGAACGCTAGTCAGTAGGGGGTAAGGTTCTAGGTAGTAGGAACTGGCTTGACTCTTTATGTTCAATAAGTTATGAAGGTGTGGTCTTCAACAATAGGCCCTTACCATCAGTTTGTGGAGAACCCCTAGTAGCCTTAGCAATAGCCTGGGTTGTTCAGGTGTTTTCCATGGGCACTCTTTCGCCACCAACTCAATTAAATATAAACCATTTCTGACACTGGAGTTTTCATTTGATGGGAAGAGATACCTAGGGGCTTTGTCTCCTTCATTATTTAGTGATTCCATTTAGATTCCTGTCAAATATGTATATATTTTAAGAAGCTTCTACTGTAGTACATTTCTTTATGAGCCCTCAAATGGTCCTCTGTTTTAGCTGTCCTTCCCTGTTTTCCCTCCCTTACCACCAACACTACCATCCCTGTCTTCCCAACCCTTCTCCATCCTGTTAGTCCTTAATTAACCCTTAATCCTCCTGTTCAGTCCTCCACCCCCGTTAACTATAATTTATTTCCCCTTCCTGAGGAGACCCTTCCCTTTCTAGCCCTTACTCTCTGTAATGATATGGAGTGTAGCCTGCTTATCAAAGGCTTAAAAACTAACATAAACATATAAGCAGATATATATATCATATTTGCCTTTTTGGGTCTAGGTTACCTCACTCAGGATATTTTTTTTCTAATTCCATTCATTCCATTCATTTATGTGTAAATTTCAGGGTTTTGTTTTTTTTAAACAGCAGAGTAATATTCCATGGTGTAAATGTATCACATTTTCTTCATCTGCTTTTCCATGGAATTGTATCTAGGCAGTTTCCTAATTTTGCGTATCATGCATAGAGGAACAATGAAAATGGATGAGCAAATGTCTCTCTAACAGGACATAGAGTCCTTTGGTACATGCCCAAGAGTGGTATAGCTGGATCTAGATCTATTCTCAGCTTTCTGAGGAACCACTACACTGATTCCTATAGTGACTGCACCAGTTTGCATTCCAGCCAGCAATGGATGAGTGTTCCCCTTACCTGACATCCTCAGTAGGATGAGCTGTCACTTGTGTTATTGACCTTGGCCATTCTCACAAATGTAAGATGAAATTTCAAAGTAGTTTTGATTTGCACTTCCCTGATGACTAAGGTTGTTGAGCATTTTTAAAATAACTTTTTATTTAAATTAGAAAAAATTTTATTTTGCATATCAATCCCAGTTCCCTCTCCCTCCCATCCTACAATGCCCCCGCCAGTCCCTCCCCCATTCACACCCCACCCACTCCCCAGGGAAGGTGAGGCCTTCCATGGGGGATCATCAAAATCTGTCACATCATTTGGGGCAGGGCCTAGGAACATTTCTTTGAGGTGGCTGCTTGGGGCCTTTTGTTTCTCCAAATTCCCTTTTGTAACTCCTTCTTTCCCTTTCCTCCCTGCCCTCTTTCTTCATGAAACTAGTATCTGCTCACTCAGCTTCATTTCTTCTGTTTCCTTGGTGCATTCCCTTAATTCTCCCCACTGCCACAAGCCATGGACACAGGGTCCCAACTTCTTGAGCGATAATTCCAGCACAGTTATTTTGTTTTTTTCTTTAATCTTGGTCCCTAAAGAAGGTCTTGGTGAAGCACCCAAAATTCCAGGGCATTAGTAATTTTGTAATTTTATTAATTATTTTATTGATTTTTAAAAAAGCTTTTTCTTATAGCCAGAAGAGAATGGTAAAATAGTCTTTAGGCTCTGAATATGTGTGCCTACCATGCCTTTACAGGGCCTCTAAAAGGGACTGGACAATGGTTTCTGCTTCCAATCAGTCCCTTTTCCTCCTGAAGCATTCTTCAAAATTAAACTTCTATTTCCTTTGATGTAGGCTCACACTCTCCTCACTCCTGGGTATTTAAGCCACTGCTTTACCCCCAGGTTTATCCGTTTCGAGGCGCACAGTTCCTACCCAGACGCTTGCTGTCCAATTGCTCTCCTCCATTGTTAAAACACACAGCTTATGCCCCTTGATGAGTCCTCCTTATACACAGAAGCTGTGTAACTAAGAAAAACGTGTTTCTTACAGAGTCCATGAGGAGAGCATAACCCAGACAGGCTGTGGGCTCTCCTCCTGGGCACCCCCCCTCTTCCCCCTCCCGTCACCCCATTCCTTTGCTTGTTTCTTCTGCCCCAGGAGTCTCACCACCATTCACCAGGGTGCTAGATGTGGAAGTTGTCCTCGTTAACCTGTGAGGCAGCCACTCTCATTTCACAAAGAGGGAGCAGCATGAAGAGGCTAAGGAGGCCACCAATCATCGTGGGAATTGAAGAAAGGGGGCTGAGCCAAGATTGAAATCCCAGCCCGAAACTCTCTGAAGCCAACCTCATGTCACACAGCTCTGCAGACAAACTTGTCACACTATGCCTGTACAGAAGTGACACGAAGCAGCTGAAACAGTGGGGCGATGTAAAAGATCCAATTTTACGTCTCCACTCCATCATCTGAGTTGTATCCCAGCAAGTCACTCAAGTTTCTGAATTCGTTCCTTCATCTGTAAAATGGTGCCAGCCCAGGACATATGGGGCCTGATGAATTTGTCAAGCTCCTTCTGTGGGCCAGGGATAGTCTCAGACACTGGGGTTATGACAGCACATCCTTGTTTTCAAGGAGCCACCATTGTTTTGGAGGAGAGGACATAAAAACTTAAGTCGTGATCTTCCGGGAGCTCTAAAGAAAAATGAAAGTATGAGGAGAGAGGGGAGGAAAGGGGGATTTGAAAGTGCTTTTCCAACATGGAGAAACATAAGCAGGCCATAAAGGAGCAACGATGTAGACAGCAGGGATAAGAATATGCCAAGGAAAAGGAAATGTGCTCAGGTCTCATGTTGTATTCAGTAACAGCCAATTCAAAGCCTATAGCCAGTCATGTTACTACATGGAATAGTTACAAAGCAAGGTATTGGATAGGCAAACATCTTTTTGTATCAAAGCACTGGTCAAGCTCAGTGTTTCTTTCTCTCAAGCGGAGGTGTCTTAGTTAGGGTTTCTATTGCTGTGAAGGGACTATGATCATGATAACGTCTCATAAAGGAAATCATTTAACTGTGTGGCTTGCAGTGCAGACGTTTACTCCATTATCATCATGGTGGGACATGGGAGCATGCAGGCAGACATGGTGCTGGAGAAGGAGCTGAGAATTTTACACCTTGATTTGCAGGCAACAGGAAGGGAACTGAGACATTGGGCTTGTATGAGACCTCAAAGCCCATCTCCACAAGGCCACGTTTACTCTGCCAAAGCCACACATCCTAATAGTGCCACTACCATGAGATTACAGGGGGGAGGGGCAGTTACACTCAAGCTACCACAATAGGTTAAGCATGCAAGGAACCAAACACATCTAAATCTTATATATTACTGTACTGTTGCCATGGGAAGTTTCATTTGCTGTCCCGTAAGGAAGTCAGCCCAGATTGCCAGGTGCCACATACCACCTCTCTGTCCTTTCTACCTGGTGGTCACACGGTAACAAATTTTTCACCCCGGGGTGATTTATATTCCCCCTAAATTAGGGAGAATCCACACGTGGACCTCCCTTTTCCACACCTTCCCATGTATCCCATTCCTCTCCAGACACAGTGGACTTTTTCCTCTCTGTAGTGTGTCCCTCCCCATGGTGGCACGGTGTGCCATTCTGTCCCTTCTATTCTGTGACACGGGGTGTGGCACTTACCCTTCTTTCATGTTTCACTTCTTGTAGAAGTTAATTTCCACTTCTTCTCAAACTCCTTCAGTCTCCCCGCTGACTGCTTTCTTTTATACTCTGCTACTGATCTTTTTAAATTCAGTGTTTTAATTTTAAATTCATTGCTTATGTATGTGTCTGTGGGTGTGCACCACACGTGTGCAAGTGTCTGTGGAGACCAGAAGAGAGCATCAGATCCCTGGGTTCTAGAGTGATAGGCAGGTTGTTGGGAATCACCTGCCCATGTGTCCTGGGAATGGCATTCATGTACTGTGCAATACCAGAAGCTCTCTCAATAGCTAAGCCATCTCTCCAGGATAACTCTCCCCGCAGCATGTCTTGAATATACGGTCAGTGGGTCCTTTCTTTCCCCGATATTCAGCTGTTTAGTGAGCAGGTGGGCACGTATGAAACACAGCTGCTGCCTCTCCTCTCTCTTCGCCTTCTCTCCCAGCCTGAGAAGACTCCTATGTGTCAAGTACATCCTCCTGTCTCCTTTCTTGAGTAGATGCAGTGAATGTCTTTCTGTCTTCTGGACTGTCCATGCTGGCTTGTTTATTTTCATTCCATTGTCTTCCCTTCACCTACTGTCCTTTAACCGCATCTTCTACAAGTACTTTTATACTATGGTCTGTTCGAGCCATGGTGTCTAAGTTAGGGTTACTATTGCTGTGATGAAACACCATGACCAAAACAATCTGGGAAGGAAAGGGTTTATTTGGCTTACACTTCCACATCACCATTCATCATTGGATGACATCAACAGGAACTCAACAAGGTAGGAACCTGAAGGCAGGGGCTGATGCAGAGTGCTGCTTACTGGCTCTCTTCCCATGACTTACTCAGCCTGGTTTCTTATAGAACACAGGACAACCTGCCCAGAGTTGGTCCCACCCACAATAGTCAGGGCCCTCCCACATTGATCACTAATTAAGGCCACGATCTTATTGAGGCATTTTCTCAATTGAGGCTCCCTCCCCTTCAGTGACTCCAGCTTGTGCAAACTGACATAAAACTAGCCAGCACACATGGGTTAAATTCCTGTGGGTTTTTCCCCCCATTCTAGTCCCTTAATCTGAAAAATCATGCATGGCAGGCAGTCTTCGAGAAATAGCCATTCCTTCCTTGCTTGGTGAAGTTACTATAAAGTTATCTAATTAACTATATTAATCATTTTTTACTAAAGCAAATCAAGCCTATCCTTGATGTCTCATACTTGTTTTGTATGTTGTCTCTTAGAATGAGCCTGGTTGGAAAGGAGTTCTCCAGAGATCACTGCTTCCCCCAACCACTAACACTCTTCGTTCAGGTTATTGTCCCGATAGTCTAATACACACACACACACACACACACACACACACACACACACACACACACACACACCTCTATTTTCCAGGCTCTCAACTTATTTCTATTCTTACTATCTCCAGAGTTTCTCCCCATAGACTAGTGGTTCTCAGATCATGGTTCCTGAAATAGATCCATCAGCCATGTGAGAACTACCGATCAGAAAGCTGGGGATGGCGCCCAAAAATCTGTGTCTTTATCACGTCTCCAGGTGGTATTACATTGAAACCAGCTGGTCCCAGGCTCCTTATATCTTCCTCAAATCTGTGCTCAGTAATTCTATGTTGGTAGCTTAAAATTGGTCAAATTGGGAATATTTACACCACAGAAATTGGCAAACACTACAAACCAGAACTTTCAGTTCTGAGAGACATTCTCTAGCCTAGGACTACTGCCAAATGATTCTGATAGAAAGTTTGAGAACATTTTCATAAGTCATTTCTAGCACTCCACCTGTTCTAGTGAAATTGTCTATGTTCTGATTCCTCCGGTTTCTGCCATGTTGCTTCAGTACCCGTTCCTCCTTCACGATTCAGCCTGTAGAGAGCGATGAGAACAAGAGTGAGCACACATGGCTTTCCGGCTGCTGAGTCTTTACGGTGTGCATGGTCTAGCTCTGCACCCACAGACGTCCAATTCCCCTTCTTGTATCCTTCATGCATCTCACACACAGGAAAAGTGTCCATGATCTTACCTCACATGCCGAGAACTCTGGAGCATGTCTAGGTTTGACGTTTCTTTTCTGTTAAGTAGCAGATGCACTCTGGGTATGTGACTGACTAGTGTGTGTGTGGGGGGGGGCACTAGTCTCCAAGTCAGGAGATGGTAAGTTAGTTTGTCCAGCATCTTTTATGAAATAGAAGTCCTGTGTATATGTCAATAAAGCATTGTTGGCCAATAGGGAAGCAAGATAGGTGGGACTAGGAGTTGAGGAGGACTCGTGGTAGGAGAAACACGGGGAGTCGAGATGTAACGCCATAGGGATAAGAAGCCTGGAAAGTTCTCCGGTAAGAGAAATACTTAGATTAACAATTATGGGATAAATACTTAAGTCAGAGCTAGCCAGTAAGAAACAAGCGAGGCCAACAGCTTCATAATTAATATAGCCTCCAGTGTGTTTATTTGGGACTGATGCGGCTCTGGAACCAGGCTGATAGTCTACCAAGTGAGCAGTGAAGGTATCCAGGCATGTTTGCTGCAGAAATCACATCAGTGAATATTAAGCCCCAGAGCCATTGAATCCCTGTTGACCACAACCTAAAATAACACCCTGGCATGAGCTCCTCCCACCTAACCCTGCCTTTCTCCCCATTTAAAGCCTTCATCTTTATCTTCCTTTTGCACGCCTCCTTCCTTTGGCGCGCTTTCATTTCTGGCCACCCTGCCTGTGGAATCCAGCAAACCATTCCTTGTCTCAGATCTCAAGGACCCCCAAGTTGACTGCCTGTGGTTCAGTTCTGAACACTTGAAAGAAAGGTTGCGGCTTTCACTTCTGTGCTTGGTGAATCTGATTGTTTAAAACATGCTCCCCTTTCAGAAACCCTCCCAAAGTTTCACCGTCGTCTCTGTATATAGACTAAAATAAGGCTTAGGGGGCACCATCTTAGGGGGTCAGTTCCTTGATTTTGAAGAAATAAAAAAAAATCTCCTTTGTTGCCTCTTTTCTAGTCTGGAAAATTAAACTCTAGTGTTCTTAGTGAACAAAGCATTAATCCTCAAGCCTGTGTGTAGCTTTGGAATTGGTCTTTTCATTTTCTATAATGTGGCCTTTAGAATTGCATTTTTCCCCTTCTCTGCCTAAATCGGATTCCTTTTCTTGCAGGTTTTTATTTATTCCCAGCGCTTTACGTTACAGAGCTATCTGTGTGTAGCGCTTTCTCTTTGATCACTTTGAAATATGCTCTGTATTTCCCGATTGTTTCTCTAGTTCCCTGTGGCGTTAGCTGCAGTGAGGGGTAGACACATGTGGCACCCACTGGTACTGTGCTGGGTCTCAGTGGCTGAAGCTATGCAGTAATGACCTAGTGCCTGGGCCTACGGGAGTCTCTCCAGATCCACTCTGCTGCATTTTCTATCCTTCTTATCAAATGAAAGGCTCACACAGCTCTCACCCAAAGTGAATTTAAGTACTATTTTAATAAACATTGACCTTCTATAGCTATCAACTAGTGGAAAATTTATCCGAAATTCTTTCATTTCTCGTATCACTGAATTGATGGTATTGAGCATTTTTGAGGCCAGCTCATTGGTTCGTCAGAGCCTGTAGAACCTATTGCCTTTATGTAACCAACAAACACTGATGGGAAGGCTACCAAGAGACATACGGAAAAGATATATGAATGCCCCAGGGAGGCTAATTATTTGCTCAGTGTTTTCTTATTGGGGCCCTGGTTTTCAATTATATGTATACCTGTTTCATTATGTTCAAAGTGAGAGATTTATTACCTGCATGAAACATTATAGAACATTAAAACTGGATCATAATTGCCTTGCTATATGACACTTTCTGAGCCAGATAACTTCCGGGGAGATATATTAGAGGATTTTAAATCTAAGCGATAAAATCAATCAGTCGTCCCTGATGAACAATAGTTGTTCCCAGCTTTATACACCATCAGTATTTTCTGCTCCCAGTGACTGCAGTTTCAAGAAGTTCACTGGAGACTGGGAACAGCATATGTGTAGATCCAATTGACTCTGCCTATACATTGAAAGTGGCAGCTTGCTGTGTCCACAACTAGCCTTGTCAGCAGGGATGAGAGCTGACAGGAAGAGATTTTTTTTTATATTTTTAACCCAAGGAAGCTGGGGCCTTTGGTTAGAACAAGATCAATTTACAGCTTGCCTGTCTTCTACAGAAATCCAACTTTATTGACACATATATTCTATTTGTTGCATTGATATTCTGTAATTGTTTGCAAATGGCTTCATAGAAAGCAGGCCTTGACAATCACCCAGCTTGTCTACTCCTAAGTATTAAGGGTATTAAGAAAAAGACAAGGCCGGGCATTGGTGGCGCACGCCTTTAATCCCAGCACTCGGGAGGCAGAGGCAGGTGGATCTCTGTGAGTTCGAGACCAGCCTGGACTACCAAGTGAGTTCCAGGACAGCCTCCAAAGCCACAGAGAAACCCTGTCTCGAAAAACCAAAAAAAAGAAAAAAGAAAAAGACAAGAGGGGTTAGAGATGTGGTTCGCTCGTATAGTATGAGGTGCTGGGTTTAGTCCCCAAAACACCCTCTCTAAGACAAGGAGAGCTAATATGTAAATATCAAAAGACCCAAATCTAGCAGAAGAGGCAGGAGAAGAAAGAGTGAATCAATACTAGATACGTAAGATATGTCACTATGTTTCAGTGCTATTTTCATAGCTGTCCTCCAGTCTATAAATCATAGTTTATCAAACTATGGCCATTAGTAAGCCAAACCCTCTCTGCCATTAGTTTTTATAAGTAAAATTTTATTGAGTCTCAACTCTGTTTATTCATTTACTTATTGTCTGTGACTATTTTTGTACTACAGTGATGGAATTGAACAGTTACAGGAAATTGTGTAGCCCACAAACACAAAATGCTTTGTATCTGGCCTATTAAAGAAAAAGGTTTGTTGGTTGTGCAATAAAATATGTACTAACCTGTTTCAATAGATGACTTAAAATATTATGGCCACTTAAAGCATCAAGTTCACACATGGGCATAGTATTTTCACAATTTCAATGCAGCATGGCCAGACCACAAATGACATCAAGATCTGCTCAACATCACTGGATAGCAGAAAACCAATGAGTGTTTTGGAGCCTAGATGTTAAACCTGAATTTAAAGAGGAAAAGCTAATTTCCTCAGGGGTTAGGAGCACTAGCTGCACTTCCAGGGGACCTGGGTTTGATTCCAAACACCCACATGGCAGCTCACAACTTTCTTATGTTCTCTTCTGACTTCTGTGGGTACCAGGCACACATGTAATGCACAGACATACATGCAGGCAAAGCACTCATACACTTAAAAATAATGTCTTTTTAAAAAACAAAGAAAAGTAACAGCAAAAATTAATCTATCTTCTTGATAACACATCTTGCAAATGAACTTTAGACTTACATTCAAAACGATATCAAAACCTAGAAATCAGCATTTTATCATTTGTGCTGAAGTACATTCTCCGTCAGAATTCTTTACTTTGATTCATCAAAACACTTGGATTAAATGAATGTTTTGCACAGCATGTGTCCGCTAAGTATGCCCTGCCCCATGATTCACCCTTGTCATCACTGTACCACTTTTTAAAAGTCATAACTGCATAATAATGTTTAGCTAATATGACATGTGCTATACTCCTTACCTGACTTTAATTTGCATTTCTCATCTGCAAAGGAGAAACCCTTTATACATTTTTTTTATTTTGTTTTGTTTTTTGAGACAGGGTTTCTCTGTGTAGTTTTGGAGCCTGTCCTGGAACTCGCTCTTGTAGACTAGGCTTGTCTCAAACTCACAGGTATCCACCTGCCTCTGCCTCCCGAGTGCTGTGATTAAAGGCGTGTGTCATCACAGCCCAGCTCTTTATACCATTTTTTTAAGGCATAAAATGATACAACCTAAAAAATGCTCAGCACTGGGGTAGATGTGAAAATTATCTCTTTTTTCATTGCACACTTGATGAACATATTTCTGTTTCTGCAAACCCAAAAGCAAAAAGCAAGCAAACAAACCAACATCTTTAGCAGAATGCAGCAGACGGTGATTATGCAGTCAGGCCTGTTTAACAGCTCTTAGACAATTCAACCCAGTTATTAGTGACAGCACCAAGTCAAGTGACCAAGTAGTATGTGTTATTTATTCAAACGGGACTTGGTAAAGTAATCATCCTGTTGCCTAAGAAGACAGCCGAGACCAGCCCCAGTGTTCTTTGACTGTCTTCACCAGGAACAAGGTTGGGTCATGGTTCATTAGCCTCTTGGAATCAGTAAGTTTGAGGTCTCCATCATTAAAAAAATATTAATAACGTGATGGCCTATTGTGAAGCCAAATACATTGGCATTAGTGATATTTTTACCTGTTGTATTTCTTTAGGATTTCTTAAAAAGCCTATACAGAAAATATTTAGGTACTTCTTAATTACAAAAAGAAAGAGGTCCCTTTTGAGAACTGCAGATTTTTAAGTCTTGTTGTGTTCAACATTCTGTTGCCTTTCTTCGTTTTTTCACTTAGTAACTTCCATCCCTCGGCTCACAACTTTTTGTAAACCTCCCCACTGAGTGCAGAATAAAACCCTGCATCTTTTTTTTTATGAGACAGGGTTTCTCTGTATTGTTTTGGAGGCTGTCGTCCAGCCCAGCCTCGAACTCACAGAGATCCACCTGCCTCTGCCTCCCGAGTGCTGGGATTAAAGGCATGCGCCACCACCACCCGGCTAAAAACCCTGCATCTTGATACCAAGATTTAAACTTGAATCCAAACAAACTTGTTACATGTTCAGGTCCACAACTGTGTCTTACTTTATTGTTCATTTCCTGGCACAGAGCGTATCCTGCAAATGTTACCAATAACTAGTAACTTAAGTATAGGAAGAATGCCGGCTGCCCCTAGTCCCTATTGCTCTCTTAGTGTGTTCTGTTGTTTATAGTCTCTGGGAATTTTCGAAAACCATCAAAGTCTTCCCTACACTCACAAGACCACGCTGCATAAAGCTTCTCTCAATCCTTCAGTAGCTATGGTTAATTTTTTTTTATGAATGCATACCTGAATTGGTCACACTACTCAACCAACTCATTAATTCTCTACATATTCATTTATAGGACATTATTATTAAATAGTATCTGAATAAATACATGGATCACTCATTTCTTTCTGCAATGTATGGTTCTTAGCACGTAGGTTATAAGGCAAAATCAGATTGTTGAGGGCCTTGCCCTTTTAAAGCTGGGTAGGGGGCCTGATATGCATATCACTGTCTAACATGATCTACTACAGTGGACTCTCCAAAATGTAAAAGAAGGAAAAGAATAAGAGAATGTTGGATGGGTGTTCAGTGGAGAAAGAAAAGTTAGGGGAGGCCTCTCAGGGTAAATGGCATGAGTAAAGTCCTGAATTACAAGAGGACATTACTTAAGCCATGTGTTAGGCATTAACAACACAAAGATAGGAAACACATTGCTTACTAGCAACCTACATGAAGGTGTCAGCTGCTACACTCACCTGGCAAGCTATGGTATAACCTGCAGATGGTAGACATTCTTACGCTGGTCTGGTTGCGGTGCAAGTTTTCTTATGCTTCTGTGTTCCTTATACCATTGTGACTGTATGCTCTGTTCATGCGGGCACTCCCAGAGTGTCTAACAGTCCCCGAGCACAGAAGGCTCATCAGCAGGCTGGTGAATTCAGCCAACACAGTCCTGAGAGTCCTCCCAGACTTATTTTGCAGCTGGGAAAGCAGCCGCCCTGGAGCTCCTGTCTCAAAGCTCTTGGCTGAGCTAGCTGATTGACCTCCCCCTGTGAATTGCTGTACATACTGAGCAACCCCACAGCATCATATCTGAGGAGTGGGAGAGCTGCCAAAGCCTCGTAGCCAGACTGGGCCCCTGGGGTGCCTGTGTGGTTGTATCTTCCGATCTGTTCAAATGCTTGCTGCCATCCTAGTGGAGGAGACTGTGCAGTCTGGACAGACTCATTCTTTTCCCTCTGTGTCTTTAAAAAACTGTACAAACAAACACTATCCAGGACATTCTGAGTCTAGTTGTACTAAAAAAAAAAGTCCTGCTTCCATTTTCCTCCCCCCTCCGAGAAAAAGGCATTTTAAATTTAACTGGCATTTGCCATTGCAGCATCCTCAGAGGCACACCTCAGACCCAGGTGGTCAAGTGCCTCTTGGCTGGCGTTAGGAAACAGCAAGGGAGAATAACAGCCAAGATGATTTTATTCACATCGGAATAGTGCAAAATCTCTATGAACACAGAGCTAATGCCAAATTAGATTTCTAGACTGACACTGTGTAGTAGTCATAAGTGGTCATTGCAAGGTAAATGGGTAGTCCTTCTGCATCTGTCTGCTCTTTATCCCCATTTCTTTCCCTCCTGAATTTCTCTCCCATAGTCGTGAATCTGTTCCACTCCATTATGCAGAACCCTATAGGTCATAAACTTCAATAACTAAATATAGTGTGGTGATTTGTAGACCAAGAGTAAAGAAGTCTATTCAAGTTTGCAAACCAATTTTCCAAACTTCCATAAATATATAAAAGCCTCCAAAAAGTATTCTTATCAACATAAAGAAAAACAAAAGACTGATACGAATCATCCTGGCTCTTACGAGCTGTGACCAAAGGCAGACGCACATGTAAACAGATTGGCAACTTCTGAAGACACTTCCTGGAAATTGCCAGATGGGGCTGGAGACAGGACTCTGCATAAAAGCACACATTGCAGTCCTAGCAGGTCTGGGTTCTGTCCCTAGTACCCACACAATGTGGCTCACAACCGCCAATAACCCAGACTCCGGGGGAATTCAACACCTTCTCGCCTCTCAACTGCATTAATAGTGTGCATGCCCCTTTCCCCCACCCACACAAGTGTGTGCTCATAACTAAAAATCAAACCAAGTCATAAGAAACAAAATGCCTTAACTAAAGGTGCTTCGTATACTGTCCTCATGAACAAATGAATATGAACTCACGGATACTTCATTGGATGCAGGAATGAATGGATGAATCAGCAGTGGGTAGGTGAGGAAATGTTGCAAGTCTGTAACACAGGACAGTTGTCAGTGCTTTATAAATGTGCACATGAGAACAGCTCTTCATTGACAAGGCATGCAGGAGGGGATGTTTTTCTGGTAATATGAATGTTTTCCGTCTTTTCTCAGTTCTCATAATCAGCAGCATCAATGTGCAAAATACGTTCTCACATATGACTTTGGCTTTATTAGAACCGAATTACAAACTCAACACCATATTTATCATGAGCAGATGGAAACTGTAAAACACGACACACATAATATTTATACATGTGATACAGTCGCATGCATATTTTAACTCAGAAGAAAAAAGCATACTTTCACTGATTGCAAATTTCCACCTTGCTACGTTTGTCTTACTTTCTAAGTAGATTATTAAACATTCATGGACGCATTATCTGAAAGGCCCGAGTCTTTGTTGGTGTTGGGACACGCCACACTTCGGGGTTATGAATATGGGCTTAAGGCTGCAGCTCTAGAAGAAACCCATCAGCAATGTTCACAGGAGCACCACTGTGGACTCAACTCTGAACCAGGCCAGGTGTCGCTTGTTCTTAGTTTCTGTTTTATGTTTTTAATCTGCGTACCTGATACGACAGTGCTAAGGATGGCAGAAAATGTTGCTAGACTAGGTCAGTAAGCAAATCAGAGAGCTGTGACTGTTGGTTGATTCAACCAGGCCTTGTTAGGGGCTTGTAAAAAAATTGCATTGGATTTTAGAGAAACAAACCTAAATCCCGAGTAGCAAGAATGAGCTTTAGAAGACTAGGGTTCTGATCATGAAAACTTGACATCTCAGAAAGAAATAAAATGTAAATCTAGGACCACAGTCGAGGCACTAAACTGCCGACCCTTACAGAGCAGTGTGGAGGAAATACTGTGGTCCAGTGAGTTGTGAGCGCAGAAGAAGGACCAGGTCACTGTTCACCGGGCAGCTGCCAATAGACTTGAGCTAACAATGCACTCCAGGCTCGTTCTTTTTGGCTCAGAATTAGGTGAGATTAGTGCTCACGACTGGCTGTGATTGGAACAGGAAGGGAATGGCACATTCATAACTATTATTAAGTGGTTCTGTTCTTGAGACTAGCTGATGGATTCCATGAGTAAGTGCTAGTGCTTATGCTTAATGGGATTTTGAAAACGTAAAGCATATGGTTGTAAGTGTCTGGGTATCAGATGACTCATTTGTAGGACTGCCATTTCAGGAGTGCATTAAACTGAATTTTATTGTTTAAATTCTGAAAACTATGGAAGTCTTTATTAACCTACAAAATACAGAAAACGAAGTCTTGGTAAATCTTCATTTTGTGATACTCACTGCTTAAGAGTTGGAAAGTTGGTGCATTACAATGAAACAGATTGTTTTGAAAGTATAACTTTATCACCCCAAGACAGGCAATATTAGCATCATTATGTGTTATTTTGAATTTTTAAAAATGCATATTATATAATTGTTATGTATTATTCAACACTTTTTCTCATTTGCCCTTTGTTTTGACTAAGTGTGAGAGCAGACACTTTTAATATTGTTGTAACATCTGTAAAATCTTATTGGTTTTATAGGCTGCAAAAAAAATCTCCATGTATAAAACAGATAAACATATCCACACACATATTTCTATAGTGGCAATTATTTAGATGGTTTTTGATTTGCTGTTATTAGGTACAACCAAATAATGAACATCTGCTTACAAACTTTAAATTTTTTTCTGAATTCATTCTCAATATTGATTCTTAGATTTACAACTGTTTCTTCAAAGCCGATGAATAGTTGCTAAGGTTTAGGGTATAAACTGAGAAAATATTTCAAATAGCAAAAATTAATATACAGCAAAAACTTCTCTATGCTTGTGCCACAACTGATAATAAATGTAATTTTATATTGTTTTCTAATGATATGGGAGAAAGTTATCTTTTGTTATTATTTTGATTTCTTGTTTTATAATTCTCTGGTCTCTCACATGCTGCAATTACGTGTGTAAGTTAACACACTTGATTTCTTAATAACGTTGATTTCTAGTGACGTTCAACAGTTCCTCATGGATATCTAACACCTTTGTATACTTCCAATCAGTTTCTGTTCATGAACTTCATTCATCAGTAAACTTTAGGAAAATATTTGGTGTACAGGGGAAACATACTGTCAGTGTATTAGTTACTTTTCGGTTGCTATAACAAAATGCCATACCAGGGTGATTTAAGAATGAGCTATTTTGAGCCGGCAGTGGTGGCGCACGCCTTTAATCCCAGCACTCGGGAGGCAGAGGCAGGCGGATCTATATCTGTGAGTTCGAGGCTGGGCTGGACCGACAGCCTCCATAATAATACAGAGAAACCCTGTCTCGTAAAAACCAAAAAAAAACAAAAAACAAAAAACAAAAAAAACAAAAGAATGAGCTATTTTGGCTTATGGTTACAGAAGGATAAAAGCCCATTGTGGGTGGAAGCATGACAGCCAGGGATAGGCATCGCAGCTGAGGAAGAAGCTGAGAGTTCACATCTGAACAGGAGCCCAAAACAGAGAAACCGAAGTGGAAATGACTCCAGGCTTTAATCTCAAAGCACATCCCTATGGACATACTTTCTGCAACAAGGCCACACCTCCTAAATTTCCCTGAACAGTGCCACTGATTGAGAACCAAGTGTTCAAGTACTGGAGACTGTGAGGGACATTTCTCATTCAGGGTACCACAGTCATCATTTTTTATTCACAATAGTTATGTTCCAGAAATACTTGGTGAGTAGTGGTTTATTAAATAATGAGCTATTTTCCCATGTAATCTATAGAATTTGGGTGCTGTGAACCTCTGGTCCTAACACTGTCATCCATCAACCCTTGTGTTTCTGTGCCTTGTTTACATGTATGTTGTCTACACTGAGATGAAAGGCAGCATCGCTGAAAGCTGCCCGCACATGTGTTATCTAACACAGATGCATTCTTCATGAGGAACATCTCAGTCCTCTGCATTAAAGAATACAAGTAAGGTTAGGACTGTATTTGGGGAGCTTTCAAATCTTTTTTAGATCACACAGTTACCAACAAAAACCACAATGAGGATTCAGCTGGAAAGATGGCTCGGCAGTTGAATATACATCTTTCTCTTGCAGGGGACCCAGTTTTAATTCCCAGCATCCACACGAAGGGCCACAAACATCTGTAACTCCAGTTCTGGGAGATATGATGCCCTGTTCTGGCAAACCAGTGTACCAAGCATATGGAGACTGCACAGACACACCGTCAGGCAAAACATCCACATACATAAAATTCCTGTAATCCCAGCACTCAGAAGGCAGACTTCTGTGAGTTTGAGCTGAGTTTATTATTCAGTGAGTTCCAGGCCAGGCAGAGCTACTCAGTGTCTCAAACAAACAAATGAAAGCCATAAGATGCAAGGAGTATGGCACTAATAAAGAGCATTATTTACAGTAGAGTGTACCAGGTTTTTTTTTCTTCTGGGCCACCGACCAGCTTCCAAATCCTGACATGGGGACATTATTAGTTTTGAATGCTGGGCTGAGCTTAGGCATGTTTCTGGCTAGGTCTTTTAAATTAATCTGTTTCTCTTCATCTACCTTTTGCCCGAAGGCCTTATACTTTTCTTTCCTTCGGTATATCTTGCTTTCACTGCTCCTCATGTCTGTCTGTCTGGCTGGCTGCTGCCTGGCACTTCCTCATTCTCTTCTCCTTCTTTCATTCCTCCTCTCAAGCCTAGATTATTCCTCCTATTTATTCTCTCTCGCTGCCAGCCCCGCCTATCCTTTTCCTGCCTAGCTATTGGCCATTCAGCTTTTTATTAGACCAATCAGACACCTTAGGCAGGCAAGGTGAAACAAATGCAACCCATCCTTACATAATTAAACAAACGCAGCATAAACAAAAGTAACGCACCTTTACACAGTTAAAGTAATGTTCCACAGCATAAGCAAATGTGACACATCTTTGCCTAGTTAAAGTAATAGTCCACAACATGGAAGAGCTAGCACATGTGCACCAATGAGAGGGGTGGTTTACTGTCTTTGTAGATCTCCAGAATGAATAGTGATGTACACAGATGAGTAGACACAGAGGGTGGATGGATGGATGGATGGATGGATGGATGGATGGGTGGGTGGATGGATGGGTGGGTAGGTGAGTGGGTGGGTAGATGGATTCATGGGTGGATGGAAGGAAGGAAGAATGGATGGATGGATGGACAGATGGGCGGACAGACAGATGGACGGATGGACAGACACATCTATGAATGAATGTATGTCTAGTCATTTTAAAATGAATAAATCAAGATAAAAATCCTGTAAGTCCTATAGTTTTAAATTATTAAGCAAGAGTCACCACAGCCTGCAGCAATGAAAGGGGCAGATGTGAGAACGCTGAAGTCCTGACTGGCACCTAAGAAGCATCAGCAGACAGGGAAACAGGAGGTGTGACTGTAAAGCCGGGTGATGCTGAATGCAAGTCTTACTTGCCTGGTGTGTGTAGGCAAGAATCACTCTAGTTCCATTCCCTCCTCCACAAAGACGTGGAAATGAATTTCTTAGACTAACTTGCCTGGTGTGTGGCTTTAGGCAAGATTCCCTTCTTGACAAAGACGTGGAAATGGATTTCTTAGACTAAATGTCTCTCTTTTGTCTACTGTTCATAGATACAGTCTGAAAATATAACATGGTTCTTACATATATTTGTCAATTATAGTAGCCTCTCTCTCTCTTCCCTTCCCCTCCCTCCATCTTTCCTTCTCTCTCTCTCACTTCTTGCCTTTTAACACTTTGAAGTGTGTTAACTCATACTTGAAAAACAAATTAAAATCCTCAAATAGATGAAGAAGATAAGAGGCCATGTGAAATGACACATACCTCAAACATCGTCACAAGGGTTTAGGTTCATTTTCCCTTCCATAAGAGGTGGATAATAACTGCACAGTGAGCTGCCTATCTTAAAATATGGACAGTTCAGCAGATGTATACATCTTTTGACTGTCACTACAATCAGTTATGAACACCACCCTGAAAGGTTCTACACAACCTTTTTATGTATAACTTTTTAGCAACTCTTTTCTTTGATGATTTTACATAGTGGTCTCTTTATCCATGATTTAACCTTTGCAGTTTCAATTACCCTAGTTCAAGAGAGGCCCAAAAATACTAAATAAAAAATTGAACTTCATCAGTTTTAAATTGAACATCATTCAGCAACTCCTGACAGAACTGCTCACTATCCTTCTGGCCTGCCTTGGGCATTAATTATCCAGTTTTTCCAGTGTGACCCTGCTGTATGCACCTGCTAGTCAGTCACTAAATAACCATCATGGTCATCAGTTTGTCGGTCATGTATTGCAGTATTGTTTTCCTTTTTTTAGACAAACTTTCTCTCTGTAGCCTTGGCAGTCCTGGAACTCACTCTGTAGACCAGGTTGGCCTGGAACTCACAAAGATCTACCTGCCTCTGGGACTAAAGGTGTGAGTCACCATCACCCAGCATTTTGCAGTGTTTTTATTAGTGTAGACCCTAGAGAAATGAAGCAAGGAGACACAGTGGCATGCCACACAAGAGGACAGATTAACGTTGTTATCCTGTGACAAGGTTGAAAGGCCCACAGAAGGTTTTGTACTGAAGCTAAGTGATGGTTTGCCTTCACTGCCAGCTTGACTGGATTTTCCTCATCTATGAAACACACAAGTGAAAATGTCTGTGAGGATGTTTCCAGCAAGGTTTAAACAAGGAGACGGGGACCTGACTTGAGTATAGGCAACTCCATCAACGCCTGGGGTCTCAGCCTGAATAAAAGAGGTATAGCTGGCTGAGTGCCTGCTGCTCTGCTCTCTGCTCCTTCATAGATAGCCTCAGATGTTAGGAACCCAGACAGCTGGATGCTTCTACACCGCAAGTGCTCTGACTTCTCTGGCATGATGGAGGGAACCCTCTTATTCCATGAGCCTGAATATATGCTTCTTCCCATAAGTTGCTCTTGCTGGGTGTCTGGTCACAGTAATTCGTACAGGTGGTTTCAGGCATGTGTTGAGTATCTTAAAATCCATCCCCAGAAGAAGAAGAGGCACTGCGGCACTTGTCAGCACATCAGTTAATTCACCTCCATTATGTCTTAGATAAAGACCAAAGAATAAAGAATAAAAGAATAAAGGAGGGGCTGGAGAGATGGCTCAGCAGTTAAGAGCACTGGCTGCTCTTTAGGAGGATCCAGGTTCAAATGATAGCACCCAGATGGAGGGTCACAGCCATCTGTCACTCCAGTTCTAAGGGATCTGACACCCTCACACAGGCATACATGTAGGCAAAACACCAAGGCACACAAAATAAAACTAAATAATATATCATTAAAAATGGACTTAAAAGAAATTTATTTAGACTCCAGAATATTACAGGTTTTAAAAGTACCAAATACAGCATAGGGTCCATCAACACCACATCATGGAAGTAGGGAAGAGACTCATGCCCCCCCAACCTCACTGAGGATTTATATGTCATCAATTGCTGACAGAAGAAATTGAGACTTTTTTTGGTAGTAGCATAGGCATTGGTGAAGTGTCCACACACCTGTCAACAAACTCTTCCCATGCTATTGTAAGCAACCCTTTGTTTCATTGGTTGAAACAAAGAAAAAGGAAAACAAAATATGATACAAAGGAGTTGGAGGATGAGCTGAGGAAAGGAATGGATTAGTGGGAGTGGAGGGAGAAAAACAAAGGAAATAAGGGTTAATACTTATCACAATGCATTTATGGACATGTGTGAAAACATAATGAAATCCATGAGTATGTACTAAGAAAAGTGATTAAAAATAAAACCACTGAATAAAGCATTTTAATTGTAAAGTCATTATCTTATGAGGCTTTTTGCTACCAATACATAATTAACATATTGACTGTTCAGGGACAGAAATGCTACGGCTTCAAGTTATATTAAGGATTTATTGATTTCTTTGTTTTTATTTAACTGATACTTGCATAGTACTTACTTTGAACAAAATATGGTTTGATGCTTTACAAATATTAGTTTATTCCTTGTAACAGTATCATGGTTTTATGAAAACCACTTTGTGAATGAGGTGAATGAATTAAGTAGTATGTTCAACACCATTCAGTAAATAAATGCTATACTCGGGATCTGAGCTAAATGATTTGGTTCTATCACCACTCCTTCTTCCTAAAAGGTCTATCAGAGTCCACAAAAGGAGCAGTGGTAAAGTAGCTGGGCTAAGGTCACGGGAAACCTGTTCCTGACCCAGAATCTGAGTCATTAGGGTTTAGAGCTCAGGCCTCCGGGGGTCTGATAACGCAGTAGAGGTTCCCAATGGCTTTCTACCATGCTGGTCCTGATGGCTTCTAAGAATCAGGCAACTTGCTTTGCCTACTGTTTTCCTAATTATTTAGCATGATTATAATTCTGTAGTTCCAGAATGTGCATGCAGGGAGGGGTACATATTCATGAGGTACAAGAAAGAGGAAGTTACGTTAGATCACTCCAAAACCAAGACATGCAGAGAGTTTTTCAAAATCAACAACTTCAGCAAGGGACTGGCATGGTCTGCACTTAAACAAGGGGGCTGTGGTGCCGAGTTGGTGGTTTCACTTCAGCTTACTGAACCTCAGTTTCCTTTATAAAAGTTGTTATCATCGTCCTGTCCATCCTGTTGAAATGATGATCATGTTTCCTAGAATTCAATGAGTTCACTCTTAAGAAGTGCAAAGAGGCCACTTTGGCCTGTGGCAGGCACTCAAAGAAAACATTGCTGAGGTAACGCTTAAGCCCATGCCAACTTGCCTTTCACCCACTGTTAGCTCCTGGTCCTCCAAATTCCTGCCTCCGGATGCCTCCCTCATTAAAATGCCTGGCCACCATTCAGTGTCTTGATGTAATGTGTCCAGTGTAAAAGCATGGCTAGGATAAGCAGTTGCACAAGTTTGTAAGCCATATCACAATATCGATGTTGTGAGTTGTTTCCAAGTATCTCTGAGTTACCCTGGGCATCCTGGACCATCATCACTCAGGCTTTCTTCCCCTCACATAAGAAGAATTCTTTAGCTCTAATAATCTGCCAGCCATTCTCAATCCAAGCATCTTGCTAAACACAAAGAGGATCTTCTTCTGAATGAAATAATTGTGTCATCTCCAGGATCAGTCATCATCCTTTAATTTCCCCAGGATCACTCACGTATTAATTTTTTTTAAGAATGCATGTTGTTGTTTTTACTAAGACTTAACCGAAGGCCAGTAGTCTTGTGACCAAAGCAGGTCAGCCTATGTTTATTTCACTTCTCACACTTTCGCCCAAGTCGTAAGACCAAGTGGCCTCTGGTTTGTGAATGGGTCTCAGGCAGGAGCTGGAGATGAAAATGCTGCTCCTGTAAATTGCTGCTGATGGAGTTTAGACCACGCTCCTAAGAGGAGCTTAGAAGAACCGGCAAACAGACTGTTGAAAACCAGCATGGAGAATTGTCTCTGTCAAATGATGAAAGGAAAACAGAAATTGTTTAGAAGTGATGCTCTTTAAGGATACAAAGGTTGAATCGTGCATGTTTTATGAAATGTAGCCATCAGTATTCTGCCTATTTTCTTGCTTTTGTTCCAAAGAACATAAACTCCTATTATTTAGAAGGAAAAGAAACATCCTTTGTCTCTCTCCTCCCATTATATATGTGTGTGTGTGTGTGTGTGTGTGTGTGTGTGTATATATATATATATATATATATACATACATACATACATACATACATACATATATAGTCAACACCCGAAGTTACATTTAGCTTTGGAAAAAACACTTATTCTTCTGTCAGATACTCCATGTGGTATGGCAATAGTATGGACAGAAAGCAATTCTAGAGTCTCTGAGGTAGCTTCTATGCACCAAGGAATATCTGACAAGTGACCTGGGTACAGCGCTGTGGGTAACTCGGGTCTTCTGAGCTGCAAAAGTCATTGCAGAGAACTTAGAACTGATCCCCTTCTTCAGTAAGATCATAAAGCAAGTCATCTGAGCACCTTTTGAAGACCTATGGGGGAAACTGCACTTCACCAGCATCAAACACTTCATTAAGCATTCTTTGGGAGACTCTTTTCCTTGGTAAATTTTCTGCCGGGAAGATTGTCTCTTTAAGTACTCCAGATATTGCTTTCACATCAGAAGCTACATGGTGGGGACTTATGTGCTTCTGTAATGGCCATTTTGCAAGAATTATAGTAGTTAGTAGTGAAAAGGCAACTTTAAAACTGCAGTCAAAGTGTGTATTGAGACATGTTTTCAAATGGTGCCAGCTTTAGGAAATTCCACCAGACATTTGATTTCAACAGAAAAATGCAGTCAGGAAAGTTTCATTCCTTCTTGGTTTTCTAGAAAATCTAAAAACCATGATTCATCTTTTTGAGAATATGAATAAGTTGAGGAAGTTTATTCTTCAGAGTTATTCTCTGTGATATGAGTTGTGTTCGAGAGAATAGGAAAGGGTGGGATTAGAGAGATTACATGGGCATTTCAGATCAAATAATCTGATCTATTATGAATTAACTTTTTAAAAATGTATTAACAGCTGGGCGGTGGTGGCGACTGCCTTTAATCCCAGCACTGGGGAGGCAGAGGCAGGCGGATCTCTGTGAGTTCGAGGCCAGGCTGGACCGACGGCCTCCAAAACAATACAGAGAAACCCTGTCTCATAAAACCAAAAAAAGAAGAAAAGAAAAGAAAAAAAATGTATTAACGTCATCCATTGATTCAACAAATATGTATTAAATATCTCCTGAATGCAAACACTATTTTAAATGTTTGAGATGTCTGATTAATAAAATAATTAAAATATTGCTGGAACATACACACTTTCTCATGAGCTTCTTACACTTTTTAAACGTTTTAAGAGTTTTTTGTTTTTTCAACGTGGCTGAGCGTCTTATATGCCTGTTTGGGTATATATGTACCATGTACATATCTGGTGTCTAAAGAGACCAAAAAACAGCTTTGAATCCCTTGGAAATGGAGTTTGCTAGCGGCCATGTGGGTGGAGTTATGGTTGTTAGATATCCTGTGAGTGGGGTTACGGTTGCTAGGTGCCATGTGGGTGGAGTTACAGTTGTTAGCAGCTGTGTGGGTGGAATTACGGTTGCTCGTGGCCATGTGGGTGGAGTTGCGGTTGCTACTTGTCATGTGGGTGGGGTTACAGTCGTTAGATTACAAGTGGGTGGTGTCACACTTGTTAGCAGCTGTGGGAGCTGGGAATCAAAGTCAGATCCTCTGCAGGAAGCCATGTTCCTCTGACCAGTGAAGCTCAGGTTTCTTGCTCGTTTACACGCGTATCTGAAGATAAAATAAATAAACTTTTCCCACCTCTTTGAATTCTTGTCACGTTTGTCCTAAGGTCATGCCTTCCTCTAAGACAGATCAGGCTTGCTCACTGCTTGCTATACCAGCTACCAAGCTTGCTGTACCTGTGGTACACTTCGAATGTACTGTGTGCCTAGAATCTGTCTGTCCCCTGCACAGTGCTCAGTAGAATTTCTGGTGCCTGGGAGATGGGGCGGGAGAAGCAATGAGTACCAAGGTACTCCAGAAATGTGACACTTGGTTCTTGACCCAGGAGTCCTGTTTTTTGATTCCCTATCCTTTAAAAATTAGTGAGATATTTATGATGATGCTAGGCGTGGAACCCAGGGCCTCAGGAATGCTAGGCAAGCACTGTGCTCCTATAATAATGTCCAGTCTCAGACAATGCTTTAAATGTAGGATAAATCAGTCCCAGAAAAACACAACACAAAACAAAAACCGACCTACTGTCAACTTACACTCTTGACCACACTGTTGTATTGGATGATGCTCTCAAACCACTACTCATTGCTTATTTATCTGCTTTGTCTCAAGCTCTAGGTCTTACACTTGTCTCATAGACAAGTGAACGCATGTCTTAGAGCATGTCTGCATCTCCTAAAATTTCATAGGGCGTTAGCGTATTTTAAGCAACATAATTTTTTTTAATGTGGCAGCCTCTGCTCTAAGACACAGATGACAAATTTAAATACCAAGAGGCAAAAATCATTTCAAAAACCCATCACTAATGGACTGCTACAGGCAGAAACGTCAGTCATGTTTTTGCTGGAGGTCAATACCAATTAGTGATATGCTATCTGCAGGGTTTTTCTTTCAAAAGCGTTTCCATTCAAGTAACTATTCATGCTGCCAGCTACTTGTCTCAGAGAGATGGACTTACACGCTCATTATTGATGGATTGTTTACAGCCAGGTTGGTTTTTTTATGTTAGATCCTCTGATATGTAAAATATAGCATATTTCAAATGGTTTGTTAATGTAAAGTTATGTGTGTCCTGGATCCATGAGGACAATATGTCCTGTCTTTAATACATGTTTTTTTCCCTTTCACAAGTTATGCTGGGAAGTAGTAAACTGGCTAGAAATTAATGAGGAAGACAGATATTTGGCCATGAGGACTCCAGCCATAGTGGATCTCATTTTGTCTCAAAGTCAAGCACAGAGATTTGAGGATTCAGATGTTGGTGATTTTGCCCATCATGTACTGTAGTAAGTTGTACTTGCCAAGTGCACAGCCCCATGTTGTTTTCCAGAGGTTTTACACCAAGTGAGATGTGTCCCATCTCCTTGTGTCCTTACCTAATAATGGCCAAAGGAGGGGTGCATGCCTATGTTTTTTATTGCTGTTTATGAGGCTAGGGTGCTTTGGTTCTGTGGTGGTGACATTTGAGCATGTTGTATCTTTTTTTGTTGTTGTTTGTGGATATTGAATGGTAGCTCCGTGTCAGACTCTGTGCTCAATGAATTCTTTCACTCCAGGTTTTAAAGGGTTAGTGCATACTTAGTCTTTGTTCTTGCTGTAACAAAACATCATGACTTGCGATGCAGAAATTTATTTCTTTAATATCAGCAGATATGGTGTCCAGCGAGGGCCACCTTCTTGCTAAGTCTTCGTATTGTGCAAGGGGCAAGGGTCTCTCTTGGGTCCTTTCTGTAAGAGCTATAATCATGTTGATTAGGGAGATACCCCCATAAGCCATTGCACCTTTCTTAGTTATTTTTCTTGTTGCTGAGAAAATACCTAATGATAGCAACTCAGGGGGAGGGTATTACAACTTTCACCGCTGGAGAGTGTAGTACATCACAGAGGCTAAGGAGTAGTGACAGATGACTCCTTGGTGGCAGGCATGTGAAACGAAACTTAGTTTCTTCCCTTCCTCTCATCTTTGATGGAACAATAAGCAAAGGTCAGAAGGAAGAGGGCCCTGGGTATCAAACTCCAAAGCCTACTCATAGTGTCTGATATTCCCCAGCAGGACCCCAGCCCCTAAAGGTTCCACAATACCATCTACCAACGAAGCACTTTCGCTGGGGACAGGTGTTGTAACATTTCACTCCCTGGGACATCTCTCATTCACACATCACAGAATACTGTTACTTTAGATGTTAGGATTTCAACAAAGAAACTTTTGGATGGTATAAACATTCAGCCATAAAAGCTACTGGGTATTATGAAAAGGAACCACAGGCTCATCAACACACACAGACACACACACACATACACACGCACGCACGCACGCACATGCACTCACGTACACATTTATTTATAGAAAAGTCATAGCTCAAAGTTGTTGTTTTGGATGTTTGAAACCCTGCGCCCATCTCTCACAGCCAGCCAAGAAACAGAAGGTCTCCCAGCCACCCCAGCTGTCCCCCCAGCTGCCCTTGTACTCTGTGCTTTAACTCTGCAACTTCTCAACTTCCTTCAAAATTTCCTGACATATGCAGCCAGTAAAATACCACTGATTAGTGTCCTCCTATTAGGCTCTTTAAAGTGATTTACATTTTAATCTGGAATACATTTAACAAGGGCTTTTTAGGTCTGATGAGGTCTTTTTTTTTAAATCATGTTTTCATTTTTCATCATTCCTGACAGAGTTCAAAGCTCGGGGACCTGGTCTTTGACACTGTCTAGCGCTCCAGAATAAACTTCAAGTGATCTCAGAAGAATTTTCTTGCTTTTATTTCAGTGGAGATTTGTTCTGCTCTGCTCCGTTGTTTTTAAGCACTGTTAGGGCCTGGATTATTATGATGTATTGGGCTTGACAGGGCTATCTTGTTGGAGCAGATGAAAAAGTGTTCAGGAAGTCATCGAGCAGGTGGAAAATGCTGTTTAATCCTTCTAACCGGAGTGGCTTATGGTGGTGTTGAAAAAAATGTAAAACACAGTAAAGCAGGTTAGCAGAGCTGAAGAATAGTAAACGTCTCCTCCATTCATTGTGTAAGAATGCCTCGTGCAGCTTCATTTTACACTGAGATGGTCCATGTCCCCCAAATATTTCTCCAGTAGTGGTAATGAATTGCATTGCCCTCTTGGTTGTAAGAGCGCTGGTGTTCTGCTGAGGAGACATATGGTTTCCATTTATTTTAATGTGTCTTTGACATCGGGAGAATTGCTGACACAGCAGAGGAAAGTGCTTACACCTTGGACTGCAGCCAGAGCTCTGATTATTTATGTGTAGTAAGGACTACCTTTTCCCAGGAAGAAACAACGTGGTCTTGAGGTTATACATTTTGGGGTTCTGATGAAGCTAGAGCCAGGGGTTTATGTGTTTTGAAAAAAAATCACTGTTCCTTTAGTGACCGCAAAATGTGTTTCCTGGGCATGAAGTTTTAATGCTTAATTGCATGTGTGAGAGATTAAGGAAACCAGCTGGGGAAGAGGTGGTACTTGTTTTCTCCCCGGATAATAAAAGAACAGCATCACCAAGATAGTACTGTGCACATGCAATATTTTCCATCTGTGATTCAGGTTTCTCACGAAAGTAATTATTTCTCATAATATTCCTGTGAGGTAGAGGAATGTAATTCTGAAAGTATTAATAAAAGAACTGAAGAGTGCAGATGCTCATTAATGCAATTCATATAATATGTCATAGCAACTATTATAATTCAGATTTCATTGACTAAATCACTTGACCATTTATTATTTTGCAGATATTAGGAAAGGAATGTGTTTTCACATCTATTTTTGGTGTTGCATGCTTACCATAAGGAAGCATCCTTTAAAAATAGAAGACAAATAGGTACATCAATAGCGTTTATTCAACGTGTAATTATTAACATTACTCTGATAAGATGCTGATTCTCTTGAAATTTGTATTATCTCAATTAATAAAGATGGCAGGAAAAACTAATAGCATTGATTAAGATTCTGTAAAGATGGTTCTCAATGGAAATAATGTCATGTGGCTAGTTAAATATGGGAAACAAGAAAAACATAAATTCCCAACCTCTGGTCAGCTTTGGGCATTGCCAAGCAAAATGGCATACCCGGATTTTGTGACCTAAATAGTATACTGTACTTCAAATATTTTGCTTGAGTATTTTAATGTTTAAACTGCACTTAAGTGACTTATAAAGATAAAAGTGAAGCAGAAGTAGCAGAATTTTAGTATCAAAATTCATGGTTCGTTGGACTAGCGACTAGGTAACTGAATTGATGCAAAAGGAAAAACATGTATCTAAGTGAGAGCAAGAGACATTACACTATTAGTGGCACAATTTAAATTTGTTTTACATTAATAATTTGGGTCTCCAATATTAATGACATTTTAATGATAGGGCAGTCATGTCACACCCTCTGGGAAGTCAAATCTATATAAAAGGGCCTATTCATTCCAGGCAAATTTATATATAACAATGATATAAAAGGAAGAAATTTGTTGTTGTTGTTGTTGTTGTTGTTTTAATATTTTGCTCTTTTAATTTCAACTTTATAACCTTAAAGTGCTTATTTTGCTTTGTTTTAGCAAGGATGATCAAAACATTTCCCTGCTTTTATGATTATTCAAGGATTATGAAGCAGGGAAGTGGTATCCTTAATAAAAAAAAGTGTTTGGATGAAAAACAGCTACTGAAATGTTATCACCTCTTGTGGGTTAATCATTTTAATTATGCGTGGCATGGAGGCTGGATGGTCAACTTGGCATTTCCTTGTTACCTACAGTGTTTGGAGTTTATAGCAGAATCTTGAGCAGAAAGCTGTCTTATGTACCAAGCTGAGACTATCAATAGATGACTGCTCCATTGCACTGGCAACATAAAGGAAAATGCAGTCTGCAGAGTGCTGAACACCCTGGGCTGTGCCTGTCCAGAGAGACAGAGGAGAGCTGGCCCCTCCGTGCAGATCTCCTGCCAGCTCCTGCCGCTGGAGCTGGCGCAGTGAATGGATGAGGACGTGACAGGCATGCTCATGATCTTAAACAAAGCTTTTGTCAGGCAGCCTCCAGGGTCAGCTTTCCATGCATTTCTGTTCCTACCCCTTTGGGTTTTTTGTTGTTGTTGTTATTTTTTTAGCATGTATACACAGTGTCTTTGCCTGCCTTAAAGGGCACTTGTCTTTTTCACATGGTCTTATATGTGAAGTTGGAGTCTCTGTAAGCTAATCCTCCCAGTTGAGTAATTGTATCTTCCCTTCAAAGTGTAAGTGCCAATGTTCACACTTTACAATCCCACACCAATTTTACCTGTGTCATTTAAACACACACACACACACACACTTTTTGGCCTGGGTTTTCCTAACAACAACAACAATAAAACCCAACCATGATGGTTTTAGCATTTTCATTTTGTGTCTAACCAGATTTGCCCAAAGTCGGAAAATAAATCAAGGTGTGGACTTAACAGTTCGCTGGCATTTTCCTTTTGAGTAGCTAGCATAGGAGATAAAAGTGTATTGTTGATGCGGACCCTGAAAGATATAGTTAAATTTTCCATTAGTTTAACGTAAGACTGGACTTTGAGCTTTCAACTTCCATGTGCTAAATTTAGCGTCATAATACACAGCCCCACTTCCTGCTCCCACCTCCAGCAAGACTTTGTGATGGTTATCATTGCCAGAAGTAAGGCAGAGAGATTGATGACAGTGCCTGCATTGCTTTAAGAGCGTTTGTTCTGTATAGCTGTCTGGAGTGAACTCCTTGGTCCAGAGGTTCATCTGGACACTGTGTGGGTTGTATGTGCAGAAATCACCAGGGGAAGAGGTGCATGCTGCTGGTGTTGATGAATGACTTATTTACAAATCAAATTAATCAGGAAAAAATAATAGACGCTCTCGGAGTCTTGAGGATGTATTCAGCATATAAAGACTGGATGCTTTGTGGCTTTTTTCTTTTTCAGTAATGTCTTGATTAGTTTTTGATACTTTCAACAGAAGTCATATTCATCTTTCTTCCCCAGCTCCTCACAGATCATCCCCCAGCTCCCTACCCACCCGACTCTGTGTTCTCCCCTTCACACAATTCATGGAATAGAACAAAATCAGTTGAAATTTCTTAGAGCCTAGTATGATTCAGCCTTAGTTGATTGATTTTCTAACTTTCATACATTGATTTGCTCATCTTCTGGCAAGATTTCGTGTAGACGGAGTTTTTGGCCTTCTCGGTCCCACAGCCATTTAGTCCCAAATAAACACACCGAGGCGTATATTAATTATATACTGTTTGGCCTATGGCTCAGGCTCCTTATTGGCTAGCTCTCCTTTAGTTATTAACCCATTTCTATTAAGCTATATATTGCCACAAGGTTGTGGCTTACTCGTAATACTCCCAGATATTACTCCTGTGGTGGCTACACGGAGTCTCTCTGATGACTCTTTCTCTGCCTTTCCCCCCCCAATTAAGAACTCCATTTACAATTATGTATGTCCCAGGTAGTTTGACTGTAGACAATAATTATTTCCTTACTTCCTTCTTTCATTCCTTCCTTCCTCCCTCTCTCCTTTTCTTTCTTACTTCTTTTCTTTCTTTGCTTGCTTCTTTCCTTCCTCCCTCCCTCTCTCTCCCTCTCTGTTTCTCTCTTTCCTTCTTTTTTTATTTCCTTCTTCCTTCCTCCCTTCCTTACTCCCTCCCTCCCCCCCTCTCTCTTTCTCTTTCTTTCTCTTGTACTCTCCCTCTTCCTTCCTTTCTTCCTTCCTTTCTCCCTCTCTCCCTTCCTCCTTCCCTCCTTCCCTCCCTCCATCCCTCCTACTCTCTGTCTTTCTTCCTTTCTTTTATTTCCTTGAGGCAAGATCTCAAGAAAATAAACTATGGCCTGGAACTCACTATGTAAACCAGGGTGGCCTTGAACTTCTGATCATCCTACCTCCACCTCTTAAGTGCTAGGATCACAGGTATGTGCCTCAACACCTAGTTTTTGTTTGTTTGTTTGTTTGTTTTAGCTCGTGTTTTGTGTAGGGTCAGAAAATGCAGAATATTTGTCTAATCAGAGCAATTTCTTCTTTTAAATGTGGTCAATTGTGATCTAATTCTTGGGTTTGACTTTACATTTTCAATTCACTGTATTTATGAGTTCTTCCTTTATATAACATGCTGTAGATTCTGTGATTTATCTGTATTCTTACCTCGATGTAATGAGTTCAACCATTTTCCAACCTTTGGGGTTTTGCTGTTTTGGTTTTGAGAGAGTGTCTCTCTTTGCCACAAAGGCTCTAGGGTGCTCCTAAGAGCTGTCTCCTGGGAGGTGGATGTGGTGTCATTGTGCTTAGATGCTTTTTTTATTCTGGTGGCAATTTGTGGTTGAATGAAAGGAAATAAACCGATAGACGCTTCAAATTGGTGTGGAATATGAAAACTGCCCTTTTTGAAAGCAGCACTAAAAGCCACAATCTTGGCTTTCTTTTTCTTGCTCTTGACCCTACTGCAGTAAAGCTTACACCAACACAATAGACATACAAAGTGAGGTTCATTCATTCTCTCAGGGGCACGAATGACTAGATGGGTATGTCAGCGATGATCAGATTCCCTAAGGCAGATGTGCTGAATGAATCTAGTCTTTTTTCCAGGCTTGAAGAACACAGATTCTTCTCCTTTTTTTTTTTAATGGTTCCATCTTGTGAAGTTAGTCATAGTGAAGTCTGGAGGCAAGAAATGCCTCCTAATGGCCCATGCCGGGGCTCTGATTTAATCATCAGAATGGGTCCTGGGTGTCTCCTAACATTCTAGAAACCCACAGAAATGTCCATAGACTGAATTTTGAGCATTTTAAAGCTTTCTATCAGCTTTTAGATCTTTGTCTTACAGTGCTGTTTATTATTAAAGCAACCAATCAGCATATGTGTGCACTGTAACCACCAGCATACAGCAGGTGGCACAATTCCTAATGCACTCTTACAGTGATAGTCCTACCCAGGACACAGCTGAAGAGTGTCTGCCCCCTTCCACATTGCCAGTCTCACAACAGTCTCCAAACAGGGTCATTAATTTAGCTTTGGGGAAAGGATAACATGGTAGATACATCCAAATGGGTGAATAATACATTGTTAAAAAATCATTTGTCTAGAGAGGCACTGATTTTCTAAAAACATAAGCCACAAATTATCAGTGGTGATTTATGATAATAACCCTAAATGAGTATATTAAACACTTCCCCTGGTCCCTACAGTTATGACTTCTAAGGATAATGTCTTAAGAGTATCGTTTTAATGATAACCAGAGCAAAAAGGTGGAAAGTTTCCCCTAAACTCCAGAGGGTGCTACTTCACCTGTTGTCAGTCAGTGTCAGATGAGGGCTTCTGATCTGGAGGCAAAACTCTGCTTCGTATGGTGATGTCTTATATCTTGACATTCTTCTCTGTTTTGCGATGATTTAAGCTTAGTGTTATGAAGCAGAGCAACATCTTTCAAAGTTAAAAACTGTCTCTACTGCCAAGTATATAAGGATGCTGCAATAAATAATTTTCAAGAATATGCAAGTAACTAAGTAAAATACACCTGTAAAAGCATTTACATTCAGGAATTCTGTTCTGAAGTTGTGAAATAGTAGAAAACAAGAAAGGAGCCTAAGGAGCTTACCACCAAGCCTGACAAAAGGGTACCCAAACCACCCACCCCATAAAATTAATAAAAGGCTTTTTTTCTTTTAATGACTATATAAGTATCCTGTTTCCAAAAGTATTGTATTCTAAAGGACTTCAATGTGCCTGAGCAGGAAGGACATAGACACCAGACCCCTAACAGCCAAGATGTGTTTCTTTCTATTGGGTGATAGTCTTCCTTTCTAAGTCATAAGCCAACTTATCATATGACATAAAATTTGGGTTTTTTAGGTTTAAGTTTGCTTTGAACATTATTATATTAAACAAAGTCACTTGGTCTCCCTAAGTCTGGGCTGCTCTACAATGGAATAAAAGGGTTCCTCCACATAGCTCATCCTGTGGTCCAACTTTGGGAGGTCCTGTTGATAGCATATGGCTCTCTTTTGCTCAGTCTTACAGAGTACACAAACTCCTCATTGCTCAGTCCATTCTTCTGTCCCCACAACTGATAAGAATGGTTCTAATCATCAACACATAAAAATATACAAGGATATGAATACATTAATTAATTTGATTTGGCAATTCCATTGTGTAACATCCCTGTTGTATATGAGAGCATACAGAGTTTGTTAAATAAAAAATATGAAGATAAAGCAGTTCTGAAATATTCTGTGGGATTTTTAGTTATCTCAATATTTGTATTATAATAGTATTGTCTATAATGTTATTTAAAAGGCAGATTCTATTTTACCTAATAAAAGCTATGTTAGATTTAAGTTGTTAAAATATCTAAGTAGTGTCAGTAAGCTGTTTTCATGGATTTTGTTTATTACTTTGGGTTATTTTACCTTTTCAGTGTTATAAGCAATACATCTCTATTGACATGTGACAATTTTTCATATCCACAGTGAACAGCCAGTTCTTTCAATACATATATCTATATAGTGTGTAATTACCCATTGACTATAAATAGCATTTCCATAAGCACTTGCCATTTCTTTGTTTTGGAACCCTTCAGTGCCTTTATTCTTATTCTTTATAAAATACTAAATAACTTTTTGTGCCCTATAACCACCTTTCTATTCTATAGACTACTAAAAATTGTTTCTTTCATTTATTTGATATTTTTTTATTTTCTAATTAATTTATTTTTAACATTCCAATCCCAGTTCCCCCTCCCTTGTCTCCTCCCACTCCACCCTCCCTCCTACCTCTCCTTAGAGAGGGTAAGTCCTGCCTCCCCTAGGAGGTCTACTAGGACTGCCCATTATCTCATTGAGGTGGGACCAAGGCACCTCTCCATCCCCCACATCCCTGTGTCTAGGCTGGGCAATAAGTATCTCTCCATATAGAATTGATAGTTGGGTTATTTTTATGCAAAGCATACTCTAAAAAATGATACTGAAAGTATGGAGGGTTAAAGATTGTAGCTTTTCTGATCATAATATAATATTACCTGTGTGAAATCCAGAAAGCAAAGGCTCAAGGGATTCAAGGAAATAAAGGAATTAAATTCTGCTACTAATTCCAAAAATAACTGGCAGTTATCCAGAAGTTTGCTTCAACAGCCATTACAGAAACATTTAAAACCTACTCTACTCTGCCTAGAAAAAAAATTGTAAGAAAGGAAATGAAAAGGCCCGTTTGCCAGCTCTGAGGAAAACTCGGTAGTTTTCAAGTCAGCAAGGCTCCAAGCATTCTGATCCTCAGTGGACTCTGGATCCAGGGGTTTTCTTGGTCTCACCTGGGAGCAGCTGCTCTGGGCTTCACTGACCGGTTTCTTTCTCTTCCAGCTTCCTCCATCCTTAAAAGAGAGAAGCGGCTGAGGACGAAGAATGTGCACTTCAGTTGCGTCACCGTGTACTACTTCACCAGGAGGCAGGGCTTCACCAGTGTGCCCAGCCAGGGGGGCAGCACCCTGGGCATGTCCAGCCGCCACAACAGTGTGCGCCAGTACACCCTGGGCGAGTTCGCAAGGGAGCAGGAACGGCTGCACCGGGAGATGCTGAGAGAACACCTCAGGGAGGAGAAGCTCAACTCTCTAAAGCTAAAGGTGACACATCAGTTCGCTTTTTTGCAAAAATATCATATTCTTGCAGCATCCGAACTAACCGTTCTTATTCATGGACCAGACTATTTTACACGGCAGGCAAGCTACCCATGAAATCTTTTTCTTCTGTTTCCATTATTTTCTTTCTTCTTATAAAGCACTAAGTATACTCTATTCATGGGATACTTATCTAACATTATTTATTCATCCAATTCCACAAATATTTACCACTGTATATGTGTATATATTATTACATCTTGCATGCCTTATGGGTGTTCTTGGACTGGCGCTAGCAGGAAACTAAACATAGATGTGGTTCCCTATCCAGGGGAACTTGAATCAAGTAGTCAAAGGAAATTGCATCAAAATTTCATTCAAGGCTACATAAGAAGGTTGTAAGGTGTTATGAAAGTCTTTGACAGGAATCAGATGTGGCCAAGAAATCTAAGAATGCACCAAAAGAAGGGAGAGAAGATCTGAGCTAGAGACTAGGCACAAAGGATGGCAAGGGGCGTTTGCTGGACCCGAGGCGAGTGAGTTACATGAATGAGGCTGTGGAGCCACATTAAAGTGTCTGTCTCTCTTCACCTTCAGGAAAGCAAACGTTACCACGAGTCTTAAGCATGGGTTGGAATTGTTGTAATAGGGCAGTCATATAACTATGTGATAATATTTTGAAGGTGAAGAAGGCCATGGTAAGAGAGAAGGGTTGTCCAGTCAAACCAGTGGGTTACATGTGGCGGTGAGGCTAGACAGCGTGGTCTTCTTCCCATATGGGAGTTGAAGGATGTTTATGGTGTCAAGAGGTGTGGGGACAGCATCTAGTCTGGAGAAAAATGAAATGCAGAAGATGCACTGACTGACCACCTGTTAATCTATAAAAACATTGTCCCCCTGATACCTAATGACAAAGAGAGTATTTCTGGAGCAGTCCCCATAAACTCGCTCATTGTGTTCCTGAAGCACTATCAGAATCTTTGCCACCTTTACCTTATTTAAGAAATCAATTAGCAGAGGTGTGGCATATGCCTCAAGATAAACATACATCTGCCTCACTTGTCTTTTCTGTTTATATGCCTGCTCTCAATTGCATGCAAAGACAATAAGGTAAACTGTGCAGGACACAAGTCAGGCTCGGGGAAGTCTCACATTCCTTTGGCCAATATCTTTGTCAAGTTTCACTGCAAGTTCCTTATCTTGGTTGTTTTTGTCTTTCTGATTGATTTTCATGTACTTAGTTTAGCAATGATTATTAGCTTGGCTTCTGAACTCCAGCCTTTCTCAGCAAACCAACTCCACTCCCTCCCCAGAGATGACATCAGATTCCAAGTTCAAATATTAATGAATCAATGGTAATGGCTGCCAATCGCTAGGTGATTTTTATTTGCTAAGTATTTTATACATGTGACTGAGTGAATCCTCACCAAGAATCAATGGGATAAAATCATCAGAACATAACTGAAAAAAATACCTCACCTAGTAGGAAACTGGTTGTTATTGTTTTGGTCCTTATTAAATTGATTGACTACCCCATATAGGAAGGCCACCCTGCCCTTTTCCAGAGTGTGCAATTGATTCTAACAGCTGAGTGACTGTAAATCATCTAAGAACGGAAGACTTGCCAGGAGGTCGTGCATGTGATTCTCTGAAGGAACTGCAAGCCACAGCAAGCAGCCTTCCCCACATGAAACAGTGAGCTACTCTGACGCTGTAATTCTTATGCCTCTTTCCCAGAGGCATAACAAACAGCAAGAAAAGAAGAAATGAAAAGAGCGCTCTTGGTGACTCTTTGGTGAAATCGTGCTTAGGGGTAGGTGTGGACAAGTGGACAGGCCAGCAGGTGTCATGCTGGTGGGTGCCATCCCTGTGGTTTCATTTTCATATGAAAACATGTAGCCTTTACTTTGGTTTGCATCCCCTCTTCCAAATGACCATGAAGCTAACAGTTGGGGATTCCGCAGTGATCTGAGCTTAGCCTCTCTGGACTTAGTACACATATACTCAGAAACACATGTTACGTGAGACTAAAACCTCACAGCAGTGTGGATAGGGATTCTAAAATATGTAAGAGGGAAAGCCTGTGTGTTTTCACTGCAATTCTCTTAGCATTAAGTTTCATGTTTTAAAAAAAATAGTGTCATGAATTATACTTGTCTAAGGTTTAATTATCCCCAATCCCAATTTAACTAGCACAAAATGATAGTTGTGCCAAAAATTTCACTGATGCTAGGAATTTTTCTTTTAACACATTTGTTCCCAAGTATAAATTCCTCTGTGGAGGAAATGTGGCAAAATTAATTCCATGGCTTTGAGCGGGAGCAACAGAGAAGCCTTGCAGCAGAAGGGCGGTCCAAAGAGGAGAGAAAGGATTGTTAATGATAAGCTTTGCTGCTGGGCATGGTGACACACACCTGTGTTCTTTGCACTCCAGAGGCAGAAGCAGGATTGTCAGCTCCAAATGGAGTAGGGGAATTAATAAAGCCTTGTTGAGACCTGGGTAGGGGAGGGAGAGGAAGAGAGGGACACTTAGTCCAAATGGATTTTTCCTGAGATGGTATTCTGGGAGTGTCTGTAAACTCCCTGTGGAGGGATCTCTGAAGCAGCATCTGACACATTGAACCTTTCCCAAACCCTCCTGTTGGAGTCACAGTAACTCACTAGGCTTATTTGAAAAGACAAAGGCCTTATACAGCAATGATAAAGTCCTCACACACAATTGCCTCTGAATTTCCCAGGGTATCTGCTGAGCTCCAAACAGAGGAGCTATTTATACATGCGTCTAGAAGTTTCCTTATAATAAACATATTGGAAATAAATCAAGAATAGAAATTTAGTTTTTGACTATAAAATTGCTTTTAATTTGGTAATTCATTTCCTGAGTTACAAGTTATATAGATATCAAGAAATTATATAGAGGTAGATACTTAGATTTGTAGAACAAATCCAATTTTATTGGAGGCTTTCAAGTCTATCGTTTTTTGTTGGCACCGTGGATGTTCCACACATTGACTATAAATAAGTAATGGAGAAAACTAATTGAATAAAATGTGTATTCCTAGAAGAAATAAGTAGCTTTTGGTTTCTAAATTACAGAGTACAGTTTTCCTTTTCCTGTCAAGCCCATTCAGATGTCACACACTTCATGGTAATCAATGCAGTCATCGTAATACTATACTCCTTTGCAAATTAAGTGCTTAGATTTAATAATCCACAGCACACTGTTGAACAATTGCATTGGCCTTTATTCCTATCTCTCTTGTTTCTGGGAAATGCATTCAGCAGCTGTTTGCAGGTTCCCCCGAGGGTTGGTGTCCTAGTTGTCTCATCCTAGAGGACTCTACCACCTTGTTCTGAGAAACTGAGTGTAGATTGTGCATATGTGACCTCCCTCTCCTTGCCAGTGTTTCTACAAACAAACCACTCTTCCTTTACTTCCTGGGATCAAAGCTCCGTTCTTCCACATTTGGGTACCATCTCTAGCTGCTCTCCTGGGTTACACACCCTTCTCAGTTTCTTCATTGTGTGCTCATGAGTCATGCTTGATTACTGACACCTCTTTCCAAATTTAAAGCAAAGACAGTGGCCAGCTTTTAATGATGAATCCTCTAATAACATGTCCATCTAAATCTTTCTCACTCAAAATCTCAGAGTAATGAGTACTGTATTCATTTAGTGACTCACCCAGGCAACATTTTCCACTTCACCTCCAGCTCAGCTCTCTGCATCTCCCCCAAAGTCTTGGGATTGCTTATTCAGGTAAAGAATTTAGATGTCCTTGGAAATACATTGGATTGGGCACTTGTAAGTGCTGGGTGAATTATCTCTTCAACCCACAGTTTCAACATTTTTAGATGCGGTTCTAATTTTCTTCCTTATAGTGCAGTTCATTTGCAGATATGGCTTATCATGTTGGTCATGGTGTGGCTTAAAGCTAATTACTGTTCAGAACTTCACTGTTACACTCTGTAGAGACTGCTGCTGAACACACTAAGTAGCAAAGCTTCTATAATGCATCTTAAACAGAAGCAAGCTTCAGTACCAAATGCAAAATGTTGCTGTGCCAAGTACTTTTCCTGTCTGATCACACATACACAACCTATTTTGACAAATACAGAGAAAGTATACCTAAGCAAAGTGATGGAGACTGACAGGGTGGGTTTCTACTCTGTGTATGATAATGCACTTACAAATACGCTCTTTCAAAATATTCAGTACTTTAGTTGACAGGGAACAATCAAGCATATGTAATCACATCTTTATGTTCTTCCTGTGCAAGTAATGTTACCTTTTTTAATCCAGGAGAAATACTGCATGCATTCTTCTGATTTAATGTGGAGTACACCCAGTGATGTCACTCACTGGAATGAGTTATATTTTCATTCTTCCCTATTGTACCTCAAAATTAGCTAGGAAGGGAATATTTAAGCCCCAGAACTTGTTAACCACGAGGAAGGATAACCATGCCTTCACAGTGTTGATTGCTTAAGTATTTACCAGAATGCTGCTGAATGCATCCTGGCTTATTATTTGACACTGGAAGAGACAATATTGATCTAAGCCAGAAGGAAGGATGCGTTTTAGAAAGGATATGGTTCAGATGTTGGTACTGTTCTTTCTGATGACTTTTGTGGCGATATGGATCCCAAAGACTTCTTAAGATTTCAGACGACTTATTTATTGAGCTATAAGGCCTCATTATGTTGCACAAGTTCTGGCTGAAGTGATCAAATTGGTTTTAATTTGCCACCTGAAGGTCATAGCTAATAAACTGAAGAACTATAAGATTGATGAGGTATCGAAGTGTTATGAATGTTTTTCTTCAATTTGCCAAAGACCTTAAACCTGGCTCATCTTTCTTACCCCATACCACACAACTAGGAATTCTTTTATTCAATATGTGTCTTGTCATGCCAGCCTGAAGTATCCGTCTCTGGTTACCCAGAGTACACTATTTTGTTAAAATAGTGGATTTTATCTTTGTGTCTTTAATGCAGGGGGGTCCTTTTTCCACAGAGAAGTCTGCTGCAATATCCCTTGCCTTTCACCCCAAATATACAATGTGGAGCACAAAATGTGTTTATTTTCTGAACTCTGCACATGTAGAAGCAGTGCTTATAGGGCTGCACAAATGTAAAAATAGTTTATGATTTCTATGTATTTTTGTTCTGTAGTGTTAAATATCCCCAGTTCTTCCCACTGAGTCTATGGGGCAGGAACCTTGTTGGCCTGGATTCCCCACCCCCATACAATCGTGTTTACTAGTACCCAAACAACAGATGTACCAGTGTACAGGAATGTGTTATGTTGTCCACTCTCGACTCTCATGTGTTCTTTGCATAGATGCACATGAAGATTACAGTAGCTTTGGGGCTCTTGATCGGTTTGTTCATACTAAGCAGTAGAACAAAAAGAAAGCAGAAGGAGAGCCAAGCAAGCAAACAAACCTCAATTCTTTTAAGTCCAACATGCATCATGATATAAATTTAAAAAAAAAAAGGTCTTAGTATCTCGGGGTAGAGAGCTGTCTTTAATGCTAAACATAAAGGGGTAGGTAAGGTTTGGTTGTATTTTAATAAACAGTCTTGCTCTTATCCAGGTTTTGACTAGGAGGCTGTATTTTGCAAGGCAGAGCTAAGTTTGGGGAATCCTGTCAAAGCAGTGATCCTTAGGAGGAATGGGGCAGTGGCTCCTGCTCACCCCACTATGAATACTGTTCCCACCAGGGATCCTTTCCAGTGAGAGCCGCTGGTCTCCTTCCTGGACACACCCATAGTGCAACAGAAGCGAAGTCACTGTTTTCAGAGCCTTTTTGCTATCCAACCACATGCATCAATTAGATACTATTGATTCATGTGAAGAGTATATGCTGAACCTTCTCAGAGCTTCAAAGTGAGTTCTTAGGATTCTACAAGAACAACAAACCCCCAAGACAATAGCATTGGGCTTTCCAGCTGTGATGTGGGGGTTGAGGGAACAGGGGCCATCCGAGCAGAGGACATAGGCCTCTGTGCCTCGCTTTTAGCTGCTCCAGATAGAGTTCATTAGAAAAACAGTTAGCTTTCTCTCTCATGAACCCAGTCAGTAGTTTCGCATTCAATGCTCTCATTTATCCTCTTCGCTGAGACCATCTGTCTAAATCATTCTTTTTAGAATATTGTTTTCCAGAATTAGCATTTAGGAGAACAATTCATTCCCATTTTGATCATCATTTAATTTCTTTCCCCCTGACACCTTCCAGATGTTAGAATGAGCAATCGTAACTTAGGCTTCTTCATTACTGTGAAGCACGAAGCGTCCAGGCCTGGGAATTCTCACACGAAGCCCCTGAGCACTCTTCCACTGTGCTGCTTCCTCGAGTTTGCTGCAAATCCTTCCTGGCATGTCCGTTCTCCCATTTGCGGCTTGAGCATCACTTTCTTCTCTGACACTCTGAAGTCAAATAAGCAAGTGAATAATTCCGCTTTCTGTCTTAGAAGCTCACCTTCCTTGTGCTGCCCTTTATTGTCCCTTTTACTTTTACAGTGTACATGTATGTTTTACTGTATTTACTATGCTGTGTCACGCTTATTTACATTCTTTTCCCCAGCTGACTTGGAGGTCCTTAGATGGCAGAACCAAAGCCCCATACCCACTGTAGAAATGGGTAGTGTAGCATAGTGATTAAGAAAATCTACTCATTTACTAAAACCAGCTTACTACCCAATACTATGAGATATAGCATTACCAAGGTGCCAGGAGTAGAGCAGAGATTAAGACAGAAGCTTTGCTTACAGTGTGTACACAGTATGATTGGAGAAATATATATAACATCAACGAGTAAATGGAAACATTTATAGCAACAACCAGGGAACAGACTACATTGGTTATATGCAACCCAGAATAAATAGCTAAGCTGAGAAAAATCAAGACGCACACATTAGGTCACTCAGCTTTGGCCTGCTTCTCCTAATAGCATCCCCATCAGAAAGGCCACCTCCACATACGAAAGAGTGGAGAGGCCCCCATATGCTCTGTTTTCTTCAGTATTCCATATTCTCTTCATCTGATTCATATCCTGTATTTCTGAAGGAGCTAATCTGAAGAAAGACCATTCTTTGTCTCCTGGCCCTCTCTTGTACTGAGTTCAATTCTTGGATCATACCTGTTTTCCAGTGACTTCATGTTTGTGTGGTTTTGTTTTGGTTTTTGTTATTTTGTTTGGTTTTTGTTTGTTTTTAAAAACTCTCCTATAAATATTTTCTACCATTAAAGATTTTCTTTCTAAACTAATCTTGACTATATGGAAAGACTTTGGGGTTAATAAACCCCGAGTTTGATTGTGAGTTACATCATTCAGCTAGACTTGGACAAACTACCTTTTACAGGTACCAGTCTTCTCAACTATAAAGTAAATGCTTTTGTTATCCCATGAGTTGAAATAAGTGTTTGATGCTGAACATGCAATGGCTCAGCTCACTCTCAGAAAAAAACATTCCTAATTGTGCTGGAGGGCAATCGGTGCTTCTAGAATAGAATGGATTTTATGTCATAGTCCCTCTTTAATCTTTATATATGCCAGTAATTTTGTGATTATTAGAACATTCTGTTAGTAGGCAAACAATTTAAGTGCTTTTTAAGTGATCTTATTTTCACTTTTATTTTGTTTTAATATTTGAGTTCATCCATATTTTCATCATTTTTTCCTCATCATAAATAAACATTCTTATTGGATTAGTTGTTTGATGTACTTACTCATACCAATAATTTCAACCTTGTATTTCCCAGAACACAATGCATTCATTAATATATGCATTATCCAAATTATTGGAATCATGGACTCAATCCATTTCTTGGTTATAAACAATGAACTAAAATGGAAATAAAAGACAATTAAAAGTGAAGTTTTTCCCCCTGCCTTGACTGCCTTAAAAGTGATGAATAATTAATTGACTTGTATTTTGATGTAATTATTTTTCTTTTACCTTATATTTTTCTTTTGTTTGAATGTATTTATCTACACCATACTAACTGGATCAACAAATGCAATGACAGTAGAATTTATCTACTTTTGGAATGAGGTAAAATAAAGTTAAAAGGCTGCCCATGGCCCTACACTCGTGCATGTACATGCAACCCTAAATGGGTTTAGCGGTTTAAAAGAAAAAGACAGTAGGATTACATGAAGTTGGGAGGGGGAAGTGGTGATGAGATAGAGAAGGAATTGGAAAGGCAAGAATTGTGGTGATATGTTATTTATGATTTATTAAAGCTTTCCTGAGGATTCGGAAAGCAAAATCAGCCTCAAGCTGTAGAGATCAGACAGTGGTGATACACACTTTTAATCCCAGCAGCCAGAAGCTAGAAGGTAGTGGTACACACTTTTTAATCCTAAAACTCAGGATTAAGAGGTTGACGGATCTCTGTGAGTCCAAGGCCACCCAGATCTACACAAGATCGACCCAGTCCTAAACAGGAACAGCTCACACAAAGATGATCTCAGCCTCTGGGATCACAAGCCTTTAATCTCAGCACTAGAGGGGTATAAAAGATAGGAGCAGGGTCTTCAATAGTCACTACCTGGCATTCATTCTCCAGTCACATTGAGGACAGGAAGACACTGAAGTCTCAGAATTCTCCAACCATGCTGAGGAGAGGCAGCAGGATCAGCCCTTTCTGTCTGAAGTAGAGAAAAGAGCTAGTGGCCTGCTACTTTGCTTTTCTGATCTTCAGCTTGTAGTTTGAACCCCAATATCAGTCTCTGTGTCTATTATTTTTTTTGTGTTGCAGGGAATGGTGATGGATTTGCTTAAAACCTATTATATGCATGGAATTAGCAATAATTTCAAATAATCAATATGAAACTATCAAATAACAAAAATAAATATAAAATAAGTTGTGGGAAAACAAAGATTACAATGGAAGAAAAAAGGAAGTTGAATGTCATTTTTCTTTGGGCATCCTGCATTTGACTCAAATACAAAAATCACCCTCTGATTTTCACACTTCTGTGTCTCATGTCTCTGGTGGGTCTAGATGTACAAAATGTGTACTGAAATAGCTTGCTAGTACCAATCAATTTGTCAAACTGAAATGCTTCGATTCTGTCGTTCTAAGGCCAGTTGTGGTGCTTTTATTCCCAGAGTGAGTCTGAAAACATTTACACATTTGCTTGAGTGAAGTTCCATGTCCAGAGCTGTCAATGAGCAACTCAGGTCTACATTTTAGAGTCCAAGTAGAATGAAATACATGAATGCATAGAAATAGATGAAAAATATAAGATCAAAACAATGGTATCAGGTCACAAATAAATTACTCATCAGCTAAGGCAGGAGAAAAGAGAGAAGCTTCTGTTTGAACACTGGCATTTATTTCCATGTTTTAATTGCTTACGGACCAAGAATGGGAGCAATTCCTCAATTCCAGTCATCTGGATAGCATACAGGTTAATGAACGCTCCATATTCTATTCTGTATCAGACTTTTGACACCACTATTGCTCAGGGGGTGGAGTTTGTGCACCCACTGTGGGTCTGATTGCTGGTCCAAATTCCCTCATGTTGGCATTCAGGCATCTATACCAGCCTGCTCTCAAGGACCATGCGATGACAGCAGGACATGTCAGCAATAGCACTCAAGCTGTGACACTGTGACCACCTATGAGTTGTGCGTTCTTGCTATGTGCATAAGCTATACCCCCTTAAAAAAGCAAGCACCTTTTCTCTTCCTTTGCTGTAGCTCAGAGGCCGCCTCTGCACCCCTCCTCCTCCATAATAAACCTCTAACGTATGTTGTGACTCTGTGGCATCCCTTGGTTCCAACCTGCCAAGTTACCTTCCACCATTATTTCATTATATAAACCTCTGACAGTTTTCCTTTTTCACAACTGTGCCAGACCCCTCCTGCATGTGCCTACTGTGTGTTCTCAAGTGTTGTGCTAACCCCAGCTCAGAAATCCTCCTGAATGGAGTTAATAATATTTAGATTCATTGTCTGTTTATTCCCAGCCCATTGTGATTGGGTTATGTGCCAGCACACTCGTCCTGAAGTTATTAATTATGTAAAATGTGTGTCTGTTTGCCATGACTGCGAGCACTATAAGCTGTATGTAATTAGATATTTAGGATCATGACCTAGTGCAAATTATCATTCCTCAGTTTTCTCAGTAGGTAAACAGATAGAGTGATAATATGTACCCTCTGAGGTTTTGTGATGCTGAATGCACCAATGCAGGTAAAATGCTCAGATAAGCTTCGGATACACAGATTCTACAACTTGCTGTTATCGAGTCATGCTTGGTACTATATCTCTTCTCCACCACTTCTAATTTCTCTTTCTTTTGTATGCAAACCAGAGAATTAAAGGCCAATATTCTTGATAGTGCGCATATCTTGTGTGTGTGTGTGTGTGAGTGTCACTAGTCAAATACTCTGTCACCAAGGTACATCTCTACCCCTTGGTTTCTGAAACAGTTTTCTTTTTAATATGTATCTGGGGTGACCTCAAATCTGTAATCCCCTTGCCTTTGCTTCCCAGATACTGGAATTACAAGTATGCACCACCATACCTGGTTTTTTTCTTTTTTAAATAATTTTTTCAGTTATTGTAAAAGTAATGGGCTTCACTAAACATTTTCATATATGTATATTATCAAGCTTTGTTTATATGCCTCTTATCATTACCCTTCCTGTTGTCCTTTGTTTCTTCAAAAAGTTCCTCTTCTGTTTTCATGTCATTCGTATAGAGATGATGGATGGTTGGATGGATAGGTGGATGGATGGATGGGTAGGTGGATGGGTGAATGGATGGATGGATGGGTGGGTGGCAGATAGATGGGTAGATTCTGCATATGAGAGAAGAAAGTCTGCATTTGTCTTTCTTCTCCCAATTCATTTTCTTGATTTTCCCAGTTGCCTCTCTTTAGTTCTCTTCTTCCATAATATTGTCTCTCTTCTCCTTTCATGATATGTATGCATATATGACAATATATGTGTGATAATATTCACATATGATATATTTAAATAAATGTAATAGTTCCAGATTTTGCATACAAGAAAAAAACACTTGTTTTTCTGAATCTGCCTTTCTTTAACTTGACATTCTGATCTCTAGCTTTATCAATTTTCCTACAATTGACTCGATTTTATTCTTCTTTATAATTAAATAATAACTATATCATATTTTATCTATCTGTTGAGGGATATACTGGCACATACCATAACTTAGCAATTGTGAACAGTGTTGTAACAAACATGGGTGCCCAAGTATCAATCACTGTGGTTTATTGACTTAGGTTCCTTTAGGAGTAGAATTGCTGGATCATATGATTGTTCAGTTTGATATTTGTTGAGGAACTTTCACACTTATTTTCATAGCAGCTGCACTAATATATATTCCAGAAGAATATAAATGTTCATTTTTCCAGACATCTTCCTTGGAGTTTGCTATCATTTGTTTTCTTAATTATATAGATTCTGACCCAGGGTGAAATGGACTATTAATATGGTTTAATTTGCATTTTCCTATTTCTAAAATGTTGAATTTTTTCTCGTAATTATTGACCATTTGTATTTTTTCTTTTGAGAACTGACCAGTTAATATACCCACTTGTTGATTGACTGATTTTAACTTGGAATGGTTAATTTTTACTCTCATATATTAATACTTGTCATATATATAGTTGGCAAAAGTTTACTCCAATTCTGAAGGCCTTATGTGGCTTCGAACCACATCAGAAGTGAGTGTATATTTGAAAGTACTTGTTATTGTGCATGCTATGTGTCTACATTATTTTATATTTAGTATACGCAATAACAAGTACTTTCAATTTAACTGTAGCAAATCAAAATCATCCAGTCAGAAAATGAGCTTATTAGCTTGTTCCCAGAATTATACCAAATACCAATAGAACCTTTACACCTATGAGATGTAGGCAAAGAATGCTGAAATGAGAAGTGTCTCCTATTACTCTACACTGGAGAGGTCACAAGAAACATGAGGCTCATTGATGTATAAAATAAGGAGGCTCCTTAAAAGACAACAAGTCTGACAAATCAATGATTCTGTTTTGAGGTAGGGAAAACACTTGAAAGTGTTCTCAGGTCACGGGAGAGAAATCCCATAGAACCTGAATGTTCTTACCAATGAAGTAAGTGTCTCAGCAAGAACGGAAGATGCAAGCCTGGACAAAAGCCCCAGGAACGTCTTTGTACCAGATCTTGAGCACAAAATAGATAGGTGTTGGAGGGAAAAAGAAGGGAGATTCTTGGTTTGCTCATGTATTGCTCTCAGTGGAGGAGATACGTTTGAAAGCAGCAAGTGTAGCACTCAAATCTTAAAGGCATTTAAACCAGACAGTTGAAACCTTGTCTTAAACACACACACATTTGTGTGTGTGTGTGTGTGTGTGTGTGTGTGTGTGTGTGTGTGTGCGCGCGCGCTCAAGCACTTGTATGTGTAAGCCCAGACTGCAGTTAAAGGACCTGGTAGGGAATATGTCTCAAAGGCAACCGTGATAGTTGATCTCATTGTCAGTTTGACTGGATTTAGAATTACCCAGGAGACACATATCTGGGACAGGGTTTCCAGAAAGGGTTAACTGAGGGTGGAAGGCCCACTCTAAATGTAGGTGGAACTATCTCACAGGATTAATAGGAAGGGAAAAGGTAAGGCAATCTTTACTGCTTTCTGTTTCCTGGAATTCACAGCTGTGAAAAGCTCTCACATTCCTGCTACCAAGCTTCCTGGCAATGGTAGATTGTGCCCTGCCAGACGCTAAGCCCAAATAAGCCTTTCTTCTCTTATAGGGCTTTCTGTAAGCTACCTCACCATAGACTTCAGAGGGGAAAGCAAGTAACAGAAGCAACACAGAAACCAGAAACTGGGCCACATGACCAATTGTCCAAGCTCAGCTAGATTGTTCCCAGTCTTCATTAAAAAAGATCTTGAAGAGTTAGGGAGCAAACTTTGGAAGACCACCTCAACCTTGTAGGTGATTTTGAAAAAAATAGATTACAGCTCTTGAACAAGAGTGGAAACAGTGTGTAGCTATGTGAGAAGGAATTTTGATTTTAATTAAACTTTTAGTTTGAAATGAAATTATTTGTTATAACTGAAGGATATAAATTATACAAGACCCAGAAGGTACTCCTAAGGACATTTATATTCAGAGTAAGTCAGACATACAGAAATTTAAATTTTTTTCTTAATTGTTAGGTGCTCTCACTGTTTCGCTATAGTTTTATATGCTTGCTGAAATCTCCCTTCTTTTTGTTCCTTTTTGGTGAGAAAGTTTCACTACGTAGCCCAGGCTGACTTAAAACCCACAATCTTTTTCCTTCAGTTTTCAGAGTGTTGAGATTACAGGCCTCCTTTGCCTGACCTCACTATATCCTGATTTTTTAGATCTCATATATTTTCTGATAGAAAGCAAGCTCCTTTTTTCAAGATCTGACTTTAATCATTTAACCTATAGATTTTCTTGTGACAATGTATCTAACTATGCAAAGTAGCATTACAATACAATGTAAAGTAAAATATAGCATTATTTTATACTATATATACACAGTATAAGAAAACATGGAGATGCCATGGGCCAGATATACTGGAATGAGCATTTACATGTACCCTGCAGTCAGAAGCTTGCTAAGACTCACACAGACAAGCTAGGGATCAGCTGAAAGAGATCTCAGTGCCACTGAGGAGCAGGAAGGAGAATTAACAGAAATGGCAACCATATCCAAAGTAACACCTTGGTGTTGGGCATCACAGTTTAACCAGTACATGGAGAAAGGATGTCAGGCTTGGGAGAGGCTCCATCAGAAAGTGCTTTTGACATAAGCATGAGGACCAGAGTTTACATCCCCAGCTTATATATAAAAAACTGGATATAGCAGGCAGAAACAGGGGAAGTTGAGGCAGACAGATCCTGGGGGCATGTTATCCATTCAGTCTAAGCGAAACAGTAACTCCAGGTTCAGGTTCAGTGAAAGACCTTAAAAAACTAAGGTGGAGAGAGGTAGAGTAAGGTAGTTCAATATTAACCCCTCACCTATACGTACATGTACCCATACACAAACACATCCATATATGGACACTTTCACACAAATGCCAAGGGGAGAAAAATAATGGATACTGCTAAGAAACAATGTCAGTAAAAAGGCCTTCCAGAGGTCACAGGCTTAAGTTCTAAAATACTCACAACGTATAAATAGCTAGCTTTTTATAACACACCTCAGGCCCTTTCACGGTGTATCTTAGGAGGCACTTATTCCTGGGCCTTTCTTCTGTGGAACCGTCTCTACAGGAAGACAAAAATATACTTTTAATGTTACTCTGCAGTACATTCAGAATTGGACAATGGAAAGCTGCTGTCCAATAGTAAACATTTCTATCAAATATGGACTCCTATAAAGATGAAAACATAATGTCTGATGTCTCTAGAGTATTTTCACTGTCTAGTGGATGAACTGTCAAGATCATCAGGCATAGTAATAGCCATAATTAATGAACTAGCAAGGCAATAGATTAAATAATATCTTCCATATTTAGATATTCCATGATTCATTTCTTATGAAGTTTCTGCCTTTATTACTGGGCTAACACACACACACACACACACACACACAATCTTGCGTGTATTCAGAAAAAACTTTTTCTAAATGTCTTGTATGAAGGAAACAATAGGTGTTTTAATAATAATAACAAATGAAATACATATCCAGGGCTTCGTAATGGATGATATAAATATAAATAGACACAGCCATCATGAGTAGGCAAGGAATAAATAGCCACAAGAGTTGTTTTACCGAAAGCAAGCCTTCAGATAGCAGCTTGCACGTACTCCTTTGAGAATCCGGTTTATTGTCTCAGATGCCGGTTGATGAGTCCTTGCCAGCACTAATCTATGTCCTTGTCTTACTGAGAGCATGCTGACCTGGCTCATTACATCTCTCCAGCCCTCCTTCTTGGAGTGTTCTGAGTAATAACCGGTGTTTGTGATCCTGGCAACAGTGAACCCTATGTCCTGAGTACGCACTTTTGCTGGGGTCTGAAAGACAGACATATTATTCCAAGGACATGATGTTTGCTGAGTAAGGTGGTCATGGCTCCCACTGAGACGCAGTCACCTCTGATACAGGGCACATTTTCTCTGACATCAGAGATGTCACCATGAGCTTGTGGGCATCAGTGTCTGTAACCTCTGGTCTGTTCACACTATGGCCACTCAAGCTGTAATTGCAGTCACTGATGTGAAGAGGTTAAGAGTTGCTTTGACCAATCGTCTGTGAGCAGAGCATTTAAAAAGTCAATTGTTTTGACATCACTGTTCTCTTTCCTCTGACTTCTGTGGTTGTACAGACTCTGTACATGGCAGCTGAGCTCATCCCCAGCAATACTGAAGTGGGGACTTTGGACTATGCCCAAATGACATTCTTGTTTACTTCCTTGTTTCTAGATGACTAAGAATGGCACAGTAGAATCGGAAGAAGCTAGCACTCTGACGGTGGATGACATTTCCGATGATGACATTGATTTAGACAACACAGAAGTAGATGAATACTTCTTCCTACAACCCCTGCCCACAAAAAAACGGAGAGCCCTGCTGCGTGCCTCTGGTGTGAAGAAGATTGATGTGGAAGAAAAACATGAGCTGCGAGCCATCCGCCTGTCTCGGGAGGACTGTGGCTGTGACTGCAGAGTGTTCTGCGACCCAGAAACATGTACCTGCAGCCTGGCAGGCATTAAGTGTCAGGTAAGGATTGGGAATCTCAGGGTATCTGAAGAAAAAAAAGTCACATGCCACCCCAGAAAGAAGCAGTCGTGTTGTGTATATTGAGGCTTTTTTTTTTAACCTGGAGAAGAAAATGCTATAAAGGAAAGACACATAGTTCAAGGGGAAAGGAACCCTAATTCATGGGTATTCATAAAATACTTATACATACTGTGTATACTGTGAATGGCAGCTCAAACTTCTGCTGAGGCAGTTGAAGGCATTTCCCCCAGATTCTGTCATTGCAGCAGTTTATTTTAGCTTTTTCTACATTCAGTCTGGTAGAGGACACTGTGTGTTCCATTTGAGTTTATATTTTCTGGTCCATCCTAGGGTATAAAGTTCACCACCAGTGGTGTGGACTATGGGAGAAGTTCCTAGCCAGACAGACCTTAAAAGACTAAATTGCATTCTTACCTTGTCTGGCATCCCAGAAAAATGCTCAATGTCATTTCTGCAGTGATCAGGTTGAGATGCTGTCAAACCTGCAATGGAATCTAACTAGACACATTTTTTTGTAAACAGGGCTTAGTAGGGTACTGCCACTGTGTTTATCTGTTACTTGTGATGGATTTCATTCTTCAAAGTACTGAGATGGCATGGCTGCAAACCCCTAAATGTTCTCATACCCTTTCAGTGAAAAATAAAATGGAGTTACAATTTACAGCACGTACTCAGGGCCCCTAAGGTTTCCTTAACAAGAAAAGGGGGTCTGTCTTATTGCGGCAACAAGATTGGATGGAGGGATGTGCGGATGAAGTAAGGAGAGGACGTTTTGTAATTTGGGAATAATCTCATGAACTGTGAAAAGTCTATCTCATTCCACAGAGCCTGCAGTTTGACTTTGTATGAATAACAGTGGGAGATAGCCTCACCAACCTCACCTGGTGATTACACTTTTTAAAGCTTCAAGTTTAAAACTAATTAAAAATAAAAGCAATGGTTTACCAATTCCTGGGCAAGGTGATTCTCTGGCCCTGTCCATTTATAATTCACCAGAGCCCTGTGATTGGTTACCTGCTCTTACTTTATGTGGGAATAGCTTTATTCATTTAGAAAGAGAAAATCACTTAGGCAGCTGCAAGCAAAGGATGGTTCTCTTCCACTCAGCTGATGAGAACACATTTGCCCTTTCCATTCTCTCTCTCCTTCTCCTTCCTGTTTTGAATATAGTACCTTGTGGACACAACTGGCAGGTACTCTACCCCTGCTGAACTAATGTTTGCAAAGTATATTATTTTAAGAAAGGGATTTACTAAGTGGCCTGGGCCAGTCTCCAGCTTACAGGCCTTCTGATTCTCTGATGTTAAATTTATTGGCACCAGGTAAGTCAGTTTGAGTTGGGCTTCTAATCTAAGTGGGACCCGCATCCATGTATCAAGGATGTAGTTTTACTTCCCTTTGGGCCACCAGCTCACAAATAACATCACAGAGGCGTATCAATTATGAAAGCTTGGCCTTAGCTTGGGCTTTTCTTTCCCCAACTAACTCTTATAACTTAACCTGTTTCTGTTGATCTGCCTTCTGCCATGTGGCTCGGTTGCCTCTCCTCTGTACCATGTCTGACTTCCTCATGGTCTAGATGGCATCTCTGCCTTTCTTCTTCCCAGCATTCCTCTCTCTTCCCAGAAAATTCCACCTGTTCTCTCTTGCCTAGTTATTGACCACTTAGCTCTTTATTAAACCAGCCACAGTGGCACATCTTTACACAGTGTAAATAAGTACTCTGCAACATTCAAATGTAGCAAGCTTTTTCGTTGGACTGTCTTGGGTCGCCAGCCCCCAAATAACAACACAGAGACTTACTATTAATTATGAATGTTTGGCCTTAGCAAAATGGGAGCAAAAATCAAATGCAAAAAGAGAATGAAAAGTAGAAAGTGTGAAATAAGAAAGTCCTGGAGGGTGCGGTGAAATTTAAATTCTCACTTAACATCCTCAACCCACCGCTCTTTGAAACATACATTTAAAACCAGCTCTTTGAGAGTCTTCACTTCCCCTGCACGTTTCTTACTTTTCAACTTATTCATCATTGGCTGTGACATAAGTAGAACTTGAGTACATTACTTAATTCAGAGTAGTTGTTAGAAAGTCCTTGATTTTATTTATGTGGTCTGTAATAGTTCCATGGTGCTAATCTGTGTTCTTCCTTCCAAGGTGGATCGTATGTCTTTCCCATGTGGCTGCACTAAAGAAGGCTGTAGTAACACAGCAGGTAGAATTGAATTTAATCCTATCCGTGTCCGGACTCATTTTTTGCACACAATAATGAAACTTGAACTCGAGAAAAACCGAGAGCAGCAAATCCCCACGCTGAACGGCTGCCATGGTGAGATAAGCGGCCACAGTACTTCCATGGGTCCCGTCTCTCACTCTGTAGAATATTCCATCGCAGACAATTTTGAGATTGAAACCGAACCGCAGGCCGCAGTGCTGCACCTGCAGGAGGAATTAGATTGCCAAGGAGAGGAGGAGGAAGAGGAGGAAGATGGAAGCAGTTTCTGCAGCGGAGTCACTGACTCGAGCACACAAAGCCTGGCCCCCAGCGAGTCAGATGAGGAGGAAGAGGAAGAGGAGGAGGAAGAGGAAGAGGAGGAGGAGGATGACGATGACGACAAGGGGGAAGGCTTTGTAGAAGGGCTTGGAGCCCATGCTGAAGTCGTCCCTCTTCCTTCTGTTCTCTGTTACTCTGATGGCACCGCCGTTCACGAAAGCCACACAAAAAACGCTTCGTTTTACGCTAGCTCTTCAACTCTGTACTACCAAATTGATAGCCACATCCCAGGAACTCCTAGCCAGATCTCTGACAACTATCCTGAAAGAGATACTGTCAAAAATGGTGCCCTTTCGCTGGTGCCTTACACCATGACCCCAGAGCGATTTGTTGACTATGCCAGACAAGCAGAGGAGGCCTACGGGGCCTCCCACTACCCAGCTGCCAACCCTTCCGTCATTGTCTGCTGCCCCACTTCTGAAAACGATAGCGGGGTGTCCTGTAACACCTTATACCCTGAACACAGGCCCAATCTTCCCCAAGTGGAATTTCACTCCTACTTGAAAGGCCCTCCCCAGGAAGGGTTTGTCTCCACGTTGAATGGCAACAGCCACGTTTCAGAGCATCCTGCAGAAAATTCTCTGAGCCTTGCAGAAAAGAGCCGATTGCACGAGGAGTGCATCAAATCCCCCGTGGTGGAGACCGTCCCTGTTTAGTTGCTCAAATTAGTCTATTATAGGACCAAGTCTTCTTCTATTTAAGACACTATTGCGTTTGCTGGGCTCATCATTCTTTAGCCTGAAGACCAAGAAAGTGTGGCCTGTGATTAATCTTCCAGACAGTGTTTCTTTCCCTTCTTTCTAGCTTCCCAACTGTGGTGTGGCACAAATAAAATACAGTCGCTGTGGGGATTTTAAACGATTTTGAACTGTTTTGATAGAAAATGCTAAATTTTACAAAAAAATGCATATCTCACAGTTGCCTACCTGTCAAACTGTGTGAAACCTGCCAAGCTATGCAGATCATAGCTCCAAGTTTTAGGTTATCGGGCCTGTGCAAGATTGTTAACTAAGCCTAGAAAATAACCAGATTTAGAGTCCTAATTTTCGATATATCTGAAGATGATGGTGACTTTTTAATGTAAAAGTAATTATTGTAAGAAAAAGATTGAATCGTTTCTTGTGTATTTTATTTATGGTAGTTTAGAAGTCCTGCTTTGATGAAAATGAACAGCATGTTCATTGAAGCTGCGGTTGCATTAGCTAGCAATACAGAGCATGCCCAGGAGGATCGCACCTGGAACCCGCCCACATTTTTATGATCTTGATTAAGCAGATTTGCAAATACTTTCTTAAGGACGACATAGGCCTATTTTTGCTATTTGGGACAAATAAGTCTATATGTGCAGGTCCTTAACGCAGTTTTCTCTGAAGTTAAGAGTTAGGACAATCCTCTGGTGAGGGTCCAGTTCACTGCCCTCCCTCCGCTGAGAAAGATGGAATTGCCTTTCTTTTAAACAGTGTCATCATGTTTTTCAGCTTAGCCAGCACCTTTAAACTCCACCCCCTCCATCAAAATGCACTTTAGTGCCCCTTCATGGTACCTCGTGTGGGGTGGGGTCTCAGTACACTTTCAAATCAAGGTTTGTTTGTTTTTTTATTATAAAAAAAAGTTAACCAGTGTAAGGTTCATACAATAAAGATAATAGGGGATACTTTCAATGGTATGAAGGAAAATGACTTGTTTTCCTTCACCATTCTGAGGACCTAACTCAGTAACATAGAGGAGGCTGGGAAGGAAAACAGAAGAGCACAGCCTCAGAAATCAATCTGTTCTACACGGCGATCAACCCATCTCTACAAAAGCAGATACGTGCCATAAGATTTCCACTTAGTGACTAGCTGATTGAAGGCAGACCTGGACTCACATACGCATGAGGCCTTACTTTTCCGAAGCGTTTATATTGGTCTTACCTAGGACAGTGAGCACCACAGTCCAGAATGCATTGCAAAGGCGCTCACTTCACGTTCTCTTAGTAAAGGGAGTGCATGGAAAGGAAACTTCCACTGTCTGCCTCTGGCTTGCCTACTTGGTGCCCAGGAGGACTCCGAGCAACCCCTTTTTCTGTAAGCTTAAGTAACTATAAGGATGAGTGCTATGGTTTCCCCCGTGCAATGATTAGGCTGAATCCATTTCCCAGTCTTGACATTCTATTGTTACATCATTTCACAAGTTTTATGACTATTTAAAATGTAGACACACCCTGCTATGTAGCAACTGCATCCCTCATGTTTTTTATGCCTCCTGGACCTGGGCATTAATCTTACAGATTTTAGTTCCTTACAACATACTGTCTTATTTGATCAGACTCCAATGTGCTTAGAGTCCTCCAGTGAGGAGGAGTCTGTATTTAAGCTCAATGTGGGGAAAGTGTGTTTGCTTGTAGAATTGGTTCCTACCCATCTCTACACCACCTCAAGGCCAAATCAACACTAATTATTATTAGCATGAAAAGCACTTTGAGTTTGTCATGCTCTAGAGAGCATCAGTGGGGTGTAGACCAGCTTCTTTTGGTTGATTGGCGGGACTAATCTGATGGAAGTGTGCTCTGACTATGGTAGTGTGACCAGAGTTATCTGCAGTGTTGCCCTTTGTAGTGTTTGATCTCCAGTTTCCCTGACCCCTGCCTACACAATCTGAAGAGCAGGGACTCAAAGAGAAAATGACAATAGGCTATTGTTCCTTCATTCAAGCAAATGGAAAATTTTCACTATTGCTGGGCCATTCCAACCTCTGGGAGTATTGACTGGTAAGGCAGCCTCAGGCTATTCTTATGACAGAGTGTGGGGAGGCACAGGGAAACCCTAACTAGGATAGAGTTGAAGGGGGTAATGATAGTCCAGTTCCTGAACCCTTAGATATGTTCATTTCAGTCCAACTTTATGTTACAAGGCTTAAACCCTGCCTTTTTGTGTTTGACTGGGTTTCTCTTTTGCAGCTTTATTTTTCCCAGAAGGACACTTCAAAAACAGAGCTTCCTTCCTCTCTGTATTCAGTTGGGGTGGAAAGTCTCACTCTGCTAAGGATAATTACCTTTCTGAACGTGAAAGCAACCATTCCAATTCTTCACATACCAAAGTAAGGCACAGGCATTTCTCACAAATCATAATAGGTACAGGCTACCTATTTTAACAACAACAACCTACATACTTTATCTGTTATACACACACAAATACAGAATACACATGTACACATAACCTAGACTGCGACAGATTTTAGGCAATAGTTAGTAATGAGTACTGGATAGTTAGTTCTTCCAGTACAATCAGGCTGTGTCTTATCTAAAAATATAGAAGAAAATTTTGACAGCACTTGATAGACAATACTGGGTTAAAGTTACAAATAGTGATAATGAGGAATAATCTCTTTTATCTTCCTTGCCCGGTAAAAACTGAGAACACAATGATTCCTCTGTATTTTTCTTTCCGTTAATAGACCTATTCAATAAAAATCTGCCCACATGCAAGGCAAGTGCTACAGTGATTTCTGGTTTTCAAAGGGAGGGATGTAGTTGGATGCAGCCAGGTTGAGACACTTTGCGCCTTTGCACCAAGGCACAATGATACGACCTGCAGTTATTGCCTTGCTTCTATAGTATATCTAACCAATTTGAGTCTTTCTGTGTGCACAGCTCCCAAGTCTTGCACTGTCAAAGGCAAGGCCCCAGTGCTCCAGTCCCTATTGTTTTAAAGATTTGATTCCCAGCTATACTGGCCAAACTGATTTGCAAGTCAAGTGGTCTGATCAGCCTCATCTCCTTTATCTATTTTTTTAATTTCATTGGTAAAAAGAAATCAAAGACCATTTTAAGTCTCCCCGAAGCCCCACCCACCATGTATTGACCATTAACTGTTAAAATCCAATTGTCTCTTTTCTTTTAGTAGATTGAATAATATACTTCTTAGATACAGTTTTTGTGGAGAAATTATGGTTTTCTCATCATGTCATGCCAACCACATATAAAAATCCAACATTCTCCCTGGAGTGATGAAATCTGTATAATCACATGACCCAGCGGTCTCCTCTGGTGTGCTCCTACAAAGCAGTACCAGTTATAGAAACCTGCCACATTTCTCAAGATGGGCAGAGGTTATGCTGATTCCATTCTAGGCAAATTTTGATTTAGTTTTCATTAAACAACAATGCAATTTATTTCCTAATTGATATCTCACTTTTTAACTGTTACCTTTTACAAGCTCTTAATAACTTAGTGTTGATCTTTAGAATATATTAAATATCCATTTTTCTTTTAACAAATGTTTATTGGGCACCTCCTATGTTATAACAGCTGGCGTGGTAGCAAAATGAGCAGGGGAACTGTGTATTTGGCAGGATGAGGATAATGGGCAGGTGGCATGAGATGGCCAAGCCAGGTCAGATCCATTTACATAGAATCCAGTGCCCTGTTGGAAACACTGTCATCAATTCTTCTCATTCCACACAAACTGCTTCTAAAAGGAGATGGTTTTCCCTAAATTAATGGAACTTACCGCATTCCCCTGAAACTTAGGAAATAAATTTGGATTCAGAGAAAAGGTGTTCATTGAGCTGTTTCTTGGTTGCAGAGCTATCTAAGAAAATGTCATATGCATGCCACTAAACTCCCACCAGTTTTGATGAATACAGAACCCAGCAATGTGGGACATGACCGTCTTACTCATTTTACAAACAGACTTTTAAAATGGTGGACCCCTGCACCAAAGGTATCGCCAGAAGCAGCTAGACAATGAGAAGGGTCGTTAGTGACCCCTCCTTTCAGCTGTAGTTACAATCCAGTGACAGTTTAGAGTCATTATAGTTGACAAATAAGATGACAAGTGTAAATGGAAGACACCATTATGCTTTCAAGGTCAAAATGACCATAACTTGAAATTGTAACTATTTGTCGTATTGTTGCCATGACCGACACTCAAAGTGCAAAGTTCGATCACTTCTACTCCTATTACAAAATTGAAATTTCTTACTTTATCCTTTTCCAAGAACTGTGAACTTTTGTTGGAGTCACTTAAATGTCACAGCTTTGCACCAACAGTTCAGCTCATTGGATATTTTTGGTAGTGTGACAGACTTTAATTGACTGAAGAACCACAATTTGAGAACTCACTAAAACTGTAAAAGGGACAGGATAGGGGTTCAGATGGGATGTGAGTTTGGAACTGATAGCATCTGCTAATAACTATGACTATGTCTCAACAGAGTTGGGCCGGGGGTGAGCGCACTGAAGGTTCATAAATAAAAGGCACTCCAAAACCAAGAAAGTCACTTTTGAATTGGCTGAACCTGAAGCCCAGCTGGTATTCGCATTTGCGGGCCAACGTGCAAAGCAGTTATGTTCATTCTCTATCACGTAAGAACACAGACTTCCAGCAATCTAAAACGTCTTTAAACACACACATACACGCACCAAATGCTAAATGACTAAGCAACTAGCGTTGTTGAGAAAAGGAATTTAGAACGAGAATTCTAAATTGTTTAACAAATGTGACTCTGAAACAGTCATGTGTAAGTTTCGCCTCAGTTCCTCTCACACCAGTATTCCTCAAGCAAGACCGTGAGACCCAGTGTCTTCTAAACAACATGGCTGTCTTTCTCTTTCGTTGCTCATCAGAAACTTAAACCGGAAACCTTAGTACTGCCTGGGTTTTCTGGTGGTCAGTAATAGGGCTCATCTAACTGTAAGCTCTTGCCTGCTGTGGGGGTTTCCACTCTGAGTGGTAAATTAGATAGAACGAGAATTGGGAGAGTAGGAATCACCTCCAGAGGCTAAACTGGATGCCTTTCCAGGATGCTGTTTATAAGAAAAGTGTTTTAATGCCCTTAACATAGAAGCTGGATCTTTAGTGCAAGCAGACATTTGTTACGCATGGGAAAAGAAATCACTCCAAAGATTTATGTCCTGCTGCTTACTGTTTTCTTTCCTCACCACTAGTCTTTCACTATGCAGGCCTCTTGCTTTGTATCTGACCCTTCATGCTTGCTTACATTTCAAGAAAAGACAACTCTATTGTTATTTTATTTCATCTTTCACAAAGGCTGGTGGGACCAGCCTTCTGAAGGAGGTTGATGATCGATGTTATTTTAGACAGCATTTGTGCTCAGTGGGCTTGCTGGAATTCCTGACTATCTTTTTAACATACTGATAGCAAAGTCAGTTCAAATTATAGTTTTTGTCACAAGTGAAAGGTTGTCTAAGTATTTTAAGGGTAATGCATATTGATTAGAAAGGACTATAAGGAGATAAATTAGGTAGAAATCAGCCTTGCTTTTGTCAAAATTGATTTACGTGACTTTATTGATTTTTTAGTTGTAGCGTTAAAACAGCTTCATAGTTAAATGTCTTATTTCTCTATAATTCTTTTCCAATTTTTTCATCTGGCTTGGAATGAGCCTAAAGTTATTTATTAATATAAAGAAAATTGAAATTTAAGGTGTCTCTTTAAAAATTATCTACCTATACCATGTCTTACAGCACACAAAATCAAATTCTCACCCTCTTGTCTGGGTCATGTGCCCCTAAAGTAGTTTGATTTTCATCCCTGTATTGAAGAAATATCAAGAGGAAATTTATAGCACATTTTACCCAATATGGCTTTGTCCTCATTTTTATGCTGGTCACCAATTTTTCTCCCTTTTCTTATAAATGCCATCAGTATTCAAAACAAATTCAAAGAAATATATAAATTATAAAGTTTATTTAAATATGAAGAAGAGAAAGTACTCATTTTTAAGTGAATTCCCCTAAAGAGGAAAATAAAATCTAAAGCTAGGGAATAAATTGTTGCCCTTAAAAAATAGTGTTTATACTTGAGTAACGGAATGGTACCCAAATGGTATTTGGAGTTGATAGATTTTAAATTTTAATAGCTGCAAAAGTCATTTAGGTTTTTTTTTTTCATCACAATTTATCACAGTCTACTGCCAGGATATACCATCGGAACCCTGATTTGTTAGGCTCTAGTCATGCCCAACAGGTAGTTTAGGACAGCTTAATCTTCTTAAAGATATTCACAGAGGCCAACTAAGCACGAATAATGGGACATTTGAGATTATTCTATGTTCTTCAGATTGTACAGGCCTGAGTCTAAGAGAGCTCTCCAGAGGTCATATGGCTCGTTCATCTACCTCTGGGGAGGACTGTCACTCAGGCATAGCCAACAGCACAGATACCCGTTTCTTCTTGGCATCTCTAGGGAAGATGGTTTCCTTGGCAACACAATCCAGCTCTTTCAGGTTTCCTCATGATAAGAACATACCTTGGCCAATCTTTCTGGACGAGGTACCTGGCAACAATTGTGGTAATTTGAGCGATTGTATTGAAAGACTGTAGAAGATGAGTTCTCTGTTCATCTAATGATTATTACATAAGGCAATTCTCCAAATGTCTTAAGAGAACAAATTTTAAAAGAAAGTGAAGGTACTCGGACACTTAGTAATGTGGCCTGCTTTTGGAAATTAAGTATTAGGCAGCTTTTATTCTTTTATATTTGCTTTTTAAAAATTACTGTCATATCCGTGAGAGTGACTGGTTTAGATCCCAGTTGAAAACATCAGAACTAGAGTCAAGTGACTTGACCTTATGCTGTTCAATTCTCTGAGAAGTTACAATTTTAAAACAAGATGAAAAAGGGCATATTTTTCTATGTGCTTGCTTGTGAACAAGTACCTTCTTGTTAACCTTCCCTTAGCATAAGTAACAAATGAGAATCTGGATGTTTTCTTCTCCTTCTGGAGAACGTGACTGTGTGAAGAATTTGATCAGGCGCCATTTGATCCTGGCCTGTGTCTATGAGGATCTTATGTAAACAATGACTGTTTGTATTCTCACAAATCACAAAAGTGATTTTAAAACTTGTCATCTTGAAAAGTCCTGTAAACTGAAGGAGTTCTGGGAAAGGGTGATGTTTGTTTTAGTTTAGTGTTTCCTTTTTTTCTTTTCTTTACCCCGATGACATCACTTGCCCCAGACACTCCCTGCAGCTTTCAGCCCCATTTTCTTTTTGCCTGCAACTCAGAGAGAGCACCAACAGGAAGTT